>NW_024538582.1:0-670435 GCF_016647635.1 Suillus subaureus | reverse complement strand
TAGAAATGCCCAGATCTGACCTCCCCTGTTCTGCGCATTTTTGACATGTTCAGAAATGCCCAGATTGTGCTCTTTTGGCTAGCCATAACCTGGGTGTAACCAATACCAGGTTACAAATGTGCCCTTAGAATGAGTTGTTGTATTGTATTGCATTTTTCTTGTATTGTATTGTATTGTTCTTGTATTGTATCATTATCGTGTGGTATTGTATGGCAGTCTATCGTGTTTGTTATCCTTGACTTGACTATCGTATCGTATCTTATCGTATCCTATGGTATGGCGTTTCTTATCCTTGACTTGACCTGGTTGCTTGGTTGTCATAGTCTGTGGTGTGGTGTTTCTTATCCTCGTCTTTTGCTGTTTGTTGTTGTTGTAGTCTTGACTATTGTTTTGCTTATCCTTATCCTTGTCTGGGCTGATGCGTGGGTCAAGGTCAAAACCTCGTTTTGATTTTGCTTGATTTTTGCTTGATCTGATGCATAGGCTGAGGCGAAAACCTCGTTCAGACTTTGCTTGACTTTGCTTGATTTTTGCTATTTTTGTTGCTATCGTCTTGCTTGATTTTCCTTGATCTGAGGTGTAGGTTTGGGCGAAAACCTCGTCAGGACTGGGCTTCACTTTGCTTGATTTTTGCTTGATTTTGCTTGATCTGAGGCGAAAACCTCGGTTGGACTGGGCTTGATTTTGCGTGATTTTTGCTATTTTTTTGCTATTGTGTGGCTTGACTTTGCATGATCTGATGCGTAGGATTAGGCGAAAACCTCGTGCGGACTTGGGTTGACTTTGCTTGATTTTTGCTATTTAATTGCTATTGTGTTGCGTAGGGAAAGGCGAAAACCTGGTGCGGACTTGGGTTGACTTTGCTTGATTTTTGGGTTTTTTTGCTATTGTCTTGCTTGATCTGATGCTCTGATGCGTTGGTTAAGGCGAAAACCTGGTTTGGACTGGGCTTCATTTTGCATTATTTTTGCTATTTGTTGGTTGTTTTGTTGCTTGATCTGATGGGTAGGCGAAGGCGAAAACCTTGTTCAGACTTGACTTCATTTTGCTTGATTTTTGCTATTTATTGGCTCTGGCGTTGCTTGATTATATGCTGTTGTATTGCTTGTCTTGCTATGGTATTGTATTGTAGCGTATTGTATTCCTTATGCTTGTATTGCTATTGTGTAGTGCCAAGAACCGAGACACCGAGACGATACGTTTTATCCGAGACGACGAGAAAGCTAACAGGGCGGGGGGGTGGGGGCAAGCTAAAATATTATTTGCCCTGGTTTTCCTTATCCTGACTATTGTATCGTTGTCGTATGGTAACGTTATTGTATAGTATCGTAGTCTATTGTATTATTATCGTAAGTTATCATTATCGTATCGTATCGTATGTTATCGTAGTCTATCGTGTTTCTTATCCTTGTCTTGACTATCACGACGTATCCTATGGTATTGCGTTTCTTATCCTTGACTTCCTTATCGTAGTCTTGACCATCGTGATCCTTATCCTCGTCTTTTGCTTGTTTTCTTGATTTTTTGCTATCGTAGTCTTTGACTATCACATTCCTTATCCTTATGGCCCAGGTCAAAACCTCGTTCACGCTTTGCTTGACTTTGCTTGATTTTTGTGTTTTTTTTTGTGTTTGTGTTGCTTGATTCTGCTTGATCTTGTCTGGAGTGATGGGTGGCGAAGGTCAGAGTTTTGTTCAGACTGGGCTTGATTTTGCTTGATTTGTGTATTTGATGCGTTGGCTGAGGACGAAACCTTGTTCAGACTAGGTTTATTTTGCTGTATTTTTTGTATTTGATGGGTAAGTTTAGGCGAAAACCTCGGTCAGACTGGGCTTTATTTTGCTTTATTTTTGCTATTTGATGGGTAAGTTTAGGCGAAAATGTTGTTTGGACTGGGCTTGATTTTGCTGTATTTTTTGCTGTTTGATGGTAAGTTTAGGCGAAAACCTCGGTCAGACTGGGCTTGATTTTGCGTGATTTTTGCTATTTTATGGCTCTGGTGTTGGTTTATTTTGGCTGTTTGATTGGTATTGTATTGGTTGTGTTATTTGACGCGTGAGTTTAGGCGAAAACCTCGGTCAGACTGGGCTTGATTTTGCTTGATTTTTGGTATTTTATGGCTCTGGTGTTGGATTATTTTGGCTGTTTTATTGGTATTGTAGTGTGTTGGTATTGTATTGGTTGTCTTGCTGTTGCATTGCGTAGTATTGTATTGTATTCCTTATGCTTGTCTTGACTATTGTATAGTACCGAGAGCCGAGACACCGAGAGAATACGTTTTTATCTGAGACGACGAGAAAGCTAACGGGGGGGCGGTGGGTTTCTAAGCTTTAATGGGCGGGGGGGTGGGGGGATCTAAGATATTATTGCCCTGCTTGTCCTTATCCTTGACTATTGTATTGTTATTGTATGTTATTGTATGTTATCGCATATTGTTGTATGGTGGTCTATCGTAGTCTGTTGCGTTTCTTATCCTTGTCTTGACTGTCGTATTGTGTCCTATGGTATTGCTTTTCTTATCCTTGACTTCCTTATCGTAGTCTTGACTGTTGTGATCCTTATCCTTATCCTTGTCTTCTGCCTGTTTTGTTGATTTTTTTGCTGTGGTGGTCTTGACTGTTTCACTCCTTGTCTGGGTTGAAGCCTTGTTTGGACTTTGCTTGATTTTGCTTGACTTTTGCTGTTTTTTTTCTGCTGATGGAACGGTTGATCTTGTCTGGGGTGAAGGGTGGGGGAAGGCGAAAACCTTGTTTGGACTGGGCTTGACTTTGCTTGATTTTTGCTATTTTTTTGCTGTTGCGATGGGTAGGGAAAGGCGAAAACCTTGTTTGGACTGGGCTTGACTTTGCTTGATTTTCGATGCTTTTTTGCTATTGTGTCCCTTGATCTGAGGGGTAGGGGAAGGCGAAAACCTCGTTTGGGCTGGGCTTGATTTTGCTTGATTTTTGCTATTTTATGGCTCTGGGGTTGGTTTATTTTGGCCGTTTTGGGGGTATTGTGTTGTCTTGGTATTGTGCTGTATTTGTTGTCCTTGTGTTGACTATTGCGGTGTATTGTGATCTATTGCGGTTTTGTATTGTATTTGTATTGTATTCCTTATGCTTGGGTTGACTATTGTAGTCTATTGCCTTGCTTGTCTGGCTGTTGTATGGTACCTCTAACCGAGACACCGAGAGAATACGTTTTTATCCGAGACGACGAGAAAGCTAACGGGCGGGGGGGTGGGGGCGATTCAAGAATGCTGACGTATGGCGAGCCCTGATATCCTTATCCTTGACTATTGTATTGTTATCGTATTGTCTTGCGTTTTTATTGTATGGTGGTCTGTTGTGTTTGTTGTCCTTGACTTGACTTGGTTGTTGTGGGGTATGGCGTGGCGTGGCGTGGCGTGGCGTTTCTTATCATTGTCCTTGTCTTTTGCTATTGTAGTCTTGACTGTTGTATTGCTCATCCTCTTCCTTGTTTCAACTTTGCTTGACTTTGCTTGATTTGAGGTGTGGGGTGAGGCGAAAACCTTGTTTGTAGTTGGGTTGACTTTGCTTGATTTTCGCTATTTTTGTGCTATTGTGTCGCTTGATCTGAATGCGTAGGCTGAGGCGAAAACCTTGTTCAGACTTTGCTTGACTTTGCTTGATTTTGCTTGATTTTGATATTTTCTTGCTATTGTGTTGCTTGATCTGAAGCGTAAGCGAAGGCGAAAACCTCGTCAGGGCTGGGCTTGACTTTGCTTGATTTTTGGTATTTTTTGGTATTGGGTTGCTTGATTTTGCTTGATCTGAAGCGTAGGGTGAGGCGAAAACCTCGTCAGGACTGGGCTTGACTTTGGTTGATTTTTGGCGTTGTGTTGGTTGATTTTGCTTGATCTTGAGGCGTAGGGTGAGGCGAAAATCTTGTTTGGACTGGGCTTGACTTTGGTTGATTTTGCTTGATCTGAGGCGTAGGTTTAGGCGAAAACCTTGTCAGGACTGGGCTTGACTTTGGTTGATTTTTGCTTGATCTGAGGTGTAGGTCTAGGCGAAAACCTTGTCAGGACTGGGCTTGACTTTACTTGATTTTTGGTATTTTTGTTTGTATTGTGTTGGTTGATTTTGGTTGATGTGAGGCATAGGTTTAGGCGAAAACCTTGTCAGGACTGGGCTTGGTTTTGGGTTCATTTTGGTATTTTTTTGGTATTGCATGGCTTTATTTTGGTTGATGTGAGGGGCAGGCTTAGGCGAAAATGTTGTTCAGACTTGGGTTCATTTTGGGTGATTTCTGCTATTTTTTTGGTATTGGGTTGGTTGATTTTGCCTGAGTTATTGCTGTTGTATTGCTTGTCTTGCTGGGGTATTGTATTGTGGTGTATTGTAGTGTGTTGCTAAGCTATCTAACCGAGAAGCGAGACACCGAGAGAATATGTTTTTATACGAGACAACGAGAGAGCTAACGGGCGGGTGGGTGGGGGCGGTCTAACATATGATTGCCCTGCTTATCCTTATCCTTATCCTTGACTATCGTATTGTTATCGTAAGTTATTGTATCGTAGTCTATCGCGTTTCTTATCCTTGACTTCCTTATCGTAGTCTTGACTATCGCGTTTCTTATCCTTGACTTGCTTATTGTGTCGTAGTCTTGACTATCATGATCCTTATCCTTGTCTTTTCCTTGTTTTCTTGATTTTTTGCTATCATAGTCTTGACTATCGTATTCCTTATCCTTTTCCTTATGGCCCAGGTCGAAACCTCGTTCAGACTTTGCTTGACTTTGCTTGATTTTTGCATTTTTATCGGAGTAGTTCCCACGGTTGAATTGCTTTCATAATGCCCAGATTCAACCTCCCCTGTTCTGGGCATTTTTGACATGTTGAGAAATGCCCAGAATTGACCTCCCCTGTTCTGGGCATTTTTGACATGTTGAGAAATGCCCAGATCTGACCCCCCCCTGTTCTGGGCATTTTTGACATGTTGAGAAATGCCCAGATCTGACCCCCCCCTGTTCTGGGCATTTTTGACATGTTGAGAAATGCCCAGATCTGACCTCCCCTGTTCTGCGCATTTTTGACATGTTGAGAAATGCCCAGATCCGACCCCCCCCTGTTCTGGGCATTTTTGACACATTGAGAAATGCCCAGATCTGACCTCCCCTGTTCTGCGCATTTTTGACATGTTCAGAAATGCCCAGATCTGACCTCCCCTGTTCTGCGCATTTTTGACATGTTCAGAAATGCCCAGATTGTGCTCTTTTGGCTAGCCATAACCTGGGTGTAACCAATACCAGGTTACAAATGTGCCCTTAGAATGAGTTGTTGTATTGTATTGCATTTTTCTTGTATTGTATTGTATTGTTCTTGTATTGTATCATTATCGTGTGGTATTGTATGGCAGTCTATCGTGTTTGTTATCCTTGACTTGACTATCGTATCGTATCTTATCGTATCCTATGGTATGGCGTTTCTTATCCTTGACTTGACCTGGTTGCTTGGTTGTCATAGTCTGTGGTGTGGTGTTTCTTATCCTCGTCTTTTGCTGTTTGTTGTTGTTGTAGTCTTGACTATTGTTTTGCTTATCCTTATCCTTGTCTGGGCTGATGCGTGGGTCAAGGTCAAAACCTCGTTTTGATTTTGCTTGATTTTTGCTTGATCTGATGCATAGGCTGAGGCGAAAACCTCGTTCAGACTTTGCTTGACTTTGCTTGATTTTTGCTATTTTTGTTGCTATCGTCTTGCTTGATTTTCCTTGATCTGAGGTGTAGGTTTGGGCGAAAACCTCGTCAGGACTGGGCTTCACTTTGCTTGATTTTTGCTTGATTTTGCTTGATCTGAGGCGAAAACCTCGGTTGGACTGGGCTTGATTTTGCGTGATTTTTGCTATTTTTTTGCTATTGTGTGGCTTGACTTTGCATGATCTGATGCGTAGGATTAGGCGAAAACCTCGTGCGGACTTGGGTTGACTTTGCTTGATTTTTGCTATTTAATTGCTATTGTGTTGCGTAGGGAAAGGCGAAAACCTGGTGCGGACTTGGGTTGACTTTGCTTGATTTTTGGGTTTTTTTGCTATTGTCTTGCTTGATCTGATGCTCTGATGCGTTGGTTAAGGCGAAAACCTGGTTTGGACTGGGCTTCATTTTGCATTATTTTTGCTATTTGTTGGTTGTTTTGTTGCTTGATCTGATGGGTAGGCGAAGGCGAAAACCTTGTTCAGACTTGACTTCATTTTGCTTGATTTTTGCTATTTATTGGCTCTGGCGTTGCTTGATTATATGCTGTTGTATTGCTTGTCTTGCTATGGTATTGTATTGTAGCGTATTGTATTCCTTATGCTTGTATTGCTATTGTGTAGTGCCAAGAACCGAGACACCGAGACGATACGTTTTTATCCGAGACGACGAGAAAGCTAACAGGGCGGGGGGGTGGGGGCAAGCTAAAATATTATTTGCCCTGGTTTTCCTTATCCTTGACTATTGTATCGTTGTCGTATGGTACGTTATTGTATAGTATCGTAGTCTATTGTATTATTATCGTAAGTTATCATTATCGTATCGTATCGTATGTTATCGTAGTCTATCGTGTTTCTTATCCTTGTCTTGACTATCACGACGTATCCTATGGTATTGCGTTTCTTATCCTTGACTTCCTTATCGTAGTCTTGACCATCGTGATCCTTATCCTCGTCTTTTGCTTGTTTTCTTGATTTTTTGCTATCGTAGTCTTTGACTATCACATTCCTTATCCTTATGGCCCAGGTCAAAACCTCGTTCACGCTTTGCTTGACTTTGCTTGATTTTTGTGTTTTTTTTTGTGTTTGTGTTGCTTGATTCTGCTTGATCTTGTCTGGAGTGATGGGTGGCGAAGGTCAGAGTTTTGTTCAGACTGGGCTTGATTTTGCTTGATTTGTGTATTTGATGCGTTGGCTGAGGACGAAACCTTGTTCAGACTAGGGTTTATTTTGCTGTATTTTTTGTATTTGATGGGTAAGTTTAGGCGAAAACCTCGGTCAGACTGGGCTTTATTTTGCTTTATTTTTGCTATTTGATGGGTAAGTTTAGGCGAAAATGTTGTTTGGACTGGGCTTGATTTTGCTGTATTTTTGCTGTTTGATGGGTAAGTTTAGGCGAAAACCTCGGTCAGACTGGGCTTGATTTTGCGTGATTTTTGCTATTTTATGGCTCTGGTGTTGGTTTATTTTGGCTGTTTGATTGGTATTGTATTGGTTGTGTTATTTGACGCGTGAGTTTAGGCGAAAACCTCGGTCAGACTGGGCTTGATTTTGCTTGATTTTTGGTATTTTATGGCTCTGGTGTTGGATTATTTTGGCTGTTTTATTGGTATTGTAGTGTGTTGGTATTGTATTGGTTGTCTTGCTGTTGCATTGCGTAGTATTGTATTGTATTCCTTATGCTTGTCTTGACTATTGTATAGTACCGAGAGCCGAGACACCGAGAGAATACGTTTTTATCCGAGACGACGAGAAAGCTAACGGGGGGGCGGTGGGTTTCTAAGCTTTAATGGGCGGGGGGGTGGGGGGATCTAAGATATTATTGCCCTGCTTGTCCTTATCCTTGACTATTGTATTGTTATTGTATGTTATTGTATGTTATCGCATATTGTTGTATGGTGGTCTATCGTAGTCTGTTGCGTTTCTTATCCTTGTCTTGACTGTCGTATTGTGTCCTATGGTATTGCTTTTCTTATCCTTGACTTCCTTATCATAGTCTTGACTGTTGTGATCCTTATCCTTATCCTTGTCTTCTGCCTGTTTTGTTGATTTTTTTGCTGTGGTGGTCTTGACTGTTTCACTCCTTGTCTGGGTTGAAGCCTTGTTTGGACTTTGCTTGATTTTGCTTGACTTTTGCTGTTTTTTTTCTGCTGATGGAACGGTTGATCTTGTCTGGGGTGAAGGGTGGGGGAAGGCGAAAACCTTGTTTGGACTGGGCTTGACTTTGCTTGATTTTTGCTATTTTTTTGCTGTTGCGATGGGTAGGGAAAGGCGAAAACCTTGTTTGGACTGGGCTTGACTTTGCTTGATTTTCGATGCTTTTTTGCTATTGTGTCCCTTGATCTGAGGGGTAGGGGAAGGCGAAAACCTCGTTTGGGCTGGGCTTGATTTTGCTTGATTTTTGCTATTTTATGGCTCTGGCGTTGGTTTATTTTGGCCGTTTTGGGGGTATTGTGTTGTCTTGGTATTGTGCTGTATTTGTTGTCCTTGTGTTGACTATTGCGGTGTATTGTGATCTATTGCGGTTTTGTATTGTATTTGTATTGTATTCCTTATGCTTGGGTTGACTATCGTAGTCTATTGCCTTGCTTGTCTGGCTGTTGTATGGTACCTCTAACCGAGACACCGAGAGAATACGTTTTTATCCGAGACGACGAGAAAGCTAACGGGTGGGGGGGCGGGGGCGATTCAAGAATGCTGACGTATGGCGAGCCCTGATATCCTTATCCTTGACTATTGTATTGTTATCGTATTGTCTTGCGTTTTTATTGTATGGTGGTCTGTTGTGTTTGTTGTCCTTGACTTGACTTGGTTGTTGTGGGGTATGGTGTGGCGTGGTGTTTCTTATCATTGTCCTTGTCTTTTGCTGTTGTAGTCTTGACTGTTGTATTGCTCATCCTCATCCTTGTTTCAAGTTTGCTTGACTTTGCTTGATTTGAGGCGTGGGGTGAGGCGAAAACCTCGTTTGTACTTGGGTTGACTTTGCTTGATTTTCGCTATTTTTGTGCTATTGTGTCGCTTGATCTGATGCGTAGGCTGAGGCGAAAACCTTGTTCAGACTTTGCTTGACTTTGCTTGATTTTTGCTTGATTTTTGATATTTTCTTGCTATTGTGTTGCTTGATCTGAAGCGTAAGCGAAGGCGAAAACCTCGTCAGGGCTGGGCTTGACTTTGCTTGATTTTTGGTATTTTTTTGGTATTGGGTTGCTTGATTTTGCTTGATCTGAAGCGTAGGGTGAGGCGAAAACCTCGTCAGGACTGGGCTTGACTTTGGTTGATTTTTGGCGTTGTGTTGGTTGATTTTGCTTGATCTTGAGGCGTAGGGTGAGGCGAAAATCTTGTTTGGACTGGGCTTGACTTTGGTTGATTTTTGCTTGATCTGAGGCGTAGGTTTAGGCGAAAACCTTGTCAGGACTGGGCTTGACTTTGGTTGATTTTTGCTTGATCTGAGGTGTAGGTCTAGGCGAAAACCTTGTCAGGACTGGGCTTGACTTTACTTGATTTTTGGTATTTTTGTTTGTATTGTGTTGGTTGATTTTGGTTGATGTGAGGCGTAGGTTTAGGCGAAAACCTTGTCAGGACTGGGCTTGGTTTTGGGTTCATTTTGGTATTTTTTTGGTATTGCATGGCTTTATTTTGGTTGATGTGAGGGGCAGGCTTAGGCGAAAATGTTGTTCAGACTTGGGTTCATTTTGGGTGATTTCTGCTATTTTTTTGGTATTGGGTTGGTTGATTTTGCCTGAGTTATTGCTGTTGTATTGCTTGTCTTGCTGGGGTATTGTATTGTGGTGTATTGTAGTGTGTTGCTAAGCTATCTAACCGAGAAGCGAGACACCGAGAGAATATGTTTTTATACGAGACAACGAGAGAGCTAACGGGCGGGTGGGTGGGGGCGGTCTAACATATGATTGCCCTGCTTATCCTTATCCTTATCCTTGACTATCGTATTGTTATCGTAAGTTATTGTATCGTAGTCTATCGCGTTTCTTATCCTTGACTTCCTTATCGTAGTCTTGACTATCGCGTTTCTTATCCTTGACTTGCTTATTGTGTCGTAGTCTTGACTATCATGATCCTTATCCTTGTCTTTTCCTTGTTTTCTTGATTTTTTGCTATCATAGTCTTGACTATCGTATTCCTTATCCTTTTCCTTATGGCCCAGGTCGAAACCTCGTTCAGACTTTGCTTGACTTTGCTTGATTTTTGCATTTTTATCGGAGTAGTTCCCACGGTTGAATTGCTTTCATAATGCCCAGATTCAACCTCCCCTGTTCTGGGCATTTTTGACATGTTGAGAAATGCCCAGAATTGACCTCCCCTGTTCTGGGCATTTTTGACATGTTGAGAAATGCCCAGATCTGACCCCCCCCTGTTCTGGGCATTTTTGACATGTTGAGAAATGCCCAGATCTGACCCCCCCCTGTTCTGGGCATTTTTGACATGTTGAGAAATGCCCAGATCTGACCTCCCCTGTTCTGCGCATTTTTGACATGTTGAGAAATGCCCAGATCCGACCCCCCCCTGTTCTGGGCATTTTTGACACATTGAGAAATGCCCAGATCTGACCTCCCCTGTTCTGCGCATTTTTGACATGTTCAGAAATGCCCAGATCTGACCTCCCCTGTTCTGCGCATTTTTGACATGTTCAGAAATGCCCAGATTGTGCTCTTTTGGCTAGCCATAACCTGGGTGTAACCAATACCAGGTTACAAATGTGCCCTTAGAATGAGTTGTTGTATTGTATTGCATTTTTCTTGTATTGTATTGTATTGTTCTTGTATTGTATCATTATCGTGTGGTATTGTATGGCAGTCTATCGTGTTTGTTATCCTTGACTTGACTATCGTATCGTATCTTATCGTATCCTATGGTATGGCGTTTCTTATCCTTGACTTGACCTGGTTGCTTGGTTGTCATAGTCTGTGGTGTGGTGTTTCTTATCCTCGTCTTTTGCTGTTTGTTGTTGTTGTAGTCTTGACTATTGTTTTGCTTATCCTTATCCTTGTCTGGGCTGATGCGTGGGTCAAGGTCAAAACCTCGTTTTGATTTTGCTTGATTTTTGCTTGATCTGATGCATAGGCTGAGGCGAAAACCTCGTTCAGACTTTGCTTGACTTTGCTTGATTTTTGCTATTTTTGTTGCTATCGTCTTGCTTGATTTTCCTTGATCTGAGGTGTAGGTTTGGGCGAAAACCTCGTCAGGACTGGGCTTCACTTTGCTTGATTTTTGCTTGATTTTGCTTGATCTGAGGCGAAAACCTCGGTTGGACTGGGCTTGATTTTGCGTGATTTTTGCTATTTTTTTGCTATTGTGTGGCTTGACTTTGCATGATCTGATGCGTAGGATTAGGCGAAAACCTCGTGCGGACTTGGGTTGACTTTGCTTGATTTTTGCTATTTAATTGCTATTGTGTTGCGTAGGGAAAGGCGAAAACCTGGTGCGGACTTGGGTTGACTTTGCTTGATTTTTGGGTTTTTTTGCTATTGTCTTGCTTGATCTGATGCTCTGATGCGTTGGTTAAGGCGAAAACCTGGTTTGGACTGGGCTTCATTTTGCATTATTTTTGCTATTTGTTGGTTGTTTTGTTGCTTGATCTGATGGGTAGGCGAAGGCGAAAACCTTGTTCAGACTTGACTTCATTTTGCTTGATTTTTGCTATTTATTGGCTCTGGCGTTGCTTGATTATATGCTGTTGTATTGCTTGTCTTGCTATGGTATTGTATTGTAGCGTATTGTATTCCTTATGCTTGTATTGCTATTGTGTAGTGCCAAGAACCGAGACACCGAGACGATACGTTTTTATCCGAGACGACGAGAAAGCTAACAGGGCGGGGGGGTGGGGGCAAGCTAAAATATTATTTGCCCTGGTTTTCCTTATCCTTGACTATTGTATCGTTGTCGTATGGTACGTTATTGTATAGTATCGTAGTCTATTGTATTATTATCGTAAGTTATCATTATCGTATCGTATCGTATGTTATCGTAGTCTATCGTGTTTCTTATCCTTGTCTTGACTATCACGACGTATCCTATGGTATTGCGTTTCTTATCCTTGACTTCCTTATCGTAGTCTTGACCATCGTGATCCTTATCCTCGTCTTTTGCTTGTTTTCTTGATTTTTTGCTATCGTAGTCTTTGACTATCACATTCCTTATCCTTATGGCCCAGGTCAAAACCTCGTTCACGCTTTGCTTGACTTTGCTTGATTTTTGTGTTTTTTTTTGTGTTTGTGTTGCTTGATTCTGCTTGATCTTGTCTGGAGTGATGGGTGGCGAAGGTCAGAGTTTTGTTCAGACTGGGCTTGATTTTGCTTGATTTGTGTATTTGATGCGTTGGCTGAGGACGAAACCTTGTTCAGACTAGGGTTTATTTTGCTGTATTTTTTGTATTTGATGGGTAAGTTTAGGCGAAAACCTCGTGCAGACTGGGCTTATTTGCTTGATTTTGCTTGATGGGTATTTAGGCGCATTGGACTGGGCTGATTTTGCTATTGTCTGAGGGTAAGTTAGGCGCAAAACCTCGGTCAGACTGGGGTTGATTTTTGCGGGATTTTTGGCTATTTTAGTTGCGAATGTTAGCTGCTTGAGTTTTGGTTTTTTTGCGCTGTTGAGTGTATTGTATTGTGTTGTGTTGTGAGGCGTGGCGAGGACGAAACCTTGGTCAGACTGGGCTTGATTTTGCTTGATTTTTGGTATTTTATGGCTCTGGTGTTGGATTATTTTGGCTGTTTTATTGGTATTGTAGTGTGTTGGTATTGTATTGGTTGTCTTGCTGTTGCATTGTGTAGTATTGTATGGTATTCCTTATGCTTGTCTTGACTATTGTATAGTACCTCTAACCGAGACACCGAGAGAATACGTTTTTATCCGAGACGACGAGAAAGCTAACGGGGGGGCGGTGGGTTTCTAAGCTTTAATGGGCGGGGGGGTGGGGGGATCTAAGATATTATTGCCCTGCTTGTCCTTATCCTTGACTATTGTATTGTTATTGTATGTTATTGTATGTTATCGCATATTGTTGTATGGTGGTCTATCGTAGTCTGTTGCGTTTCTTATCCTTGTCTTGACTGTCGTATTGTGTCCTATGGTATTGCTTTTCTTATCCTTGACTTCCTTATCGTAGTCTTGACTGTTGTGATCCTTATCCTTATCCTTGTCTTCTGCCTGTTTTGTTGATTTTTTTGCTGTGGTGGTCTTGACTGTTTCACTCCTTGTCTGGGTTGAAGCCTTGTTTGGACTTTGCTTGATTTTGCTTGACTTTTGCTGTTTTTTTTCTGCTGATGGAACGGTTGATCTTGTCTGGGGTGAAGGGTGGGGGAAGGCGAAAACCTTGTTTGGACTGGGCTTGACTTTGCTTGATTTTTGCTATTTTTTTGCTGTTGCGATGGGTAGGGAAAGGCGAAAACCTTGTTTGGACTGGGCTTGACTTTGCTTGATTTTCGATGCTTTTTTGCTATTGTGTCCCTTGATCTGAGGGGTAGGGGAAGGCGAAAACCTCGTTTGGGCTGGGCTTGATTTTGCTTGATTTTTGCTATTTTATGGCTCTGGGGTTGGTTTATTTTGGCCGTTTTGGGGGTATTGTGTTGTCTTGGTATTGTGCTGTATTTGTTGTCCTTGTGTTGACTATTGCGGTGTATTGTGATCTATTGCGGTTTTGTATTGTATTTGTATTGTATTCCTTATGCTTGGGTTGACTATTGTAGTCTATTGCCTTGCTTGTCTGGCTGTTGTATGGTACCTCTAACCGAGACACCGAGAGAATACGTTTTTATCCGAGACGACGAGAAAGCTAACGGGTGGGGGGGTGGGGGCGATTCAAGAATGCTGACGTATGGCGAGCCCTGATATCCTTATCCTTGACTATTGTATTGTTATCGTATTGTCTTGCGTTTTTATTGTATGGTGGTCTGTTGTGTTTGTTGTCCTTGACTTGACTTGGTTGTTGTGGGGTATGGCGTGGCGTGGCGTGGCGTTTCTTATCATTGTCCTTGTCTTTTGCTATTGTAGTCTTGACTGTTGTATTGCTCATCCTCATCCTTGTTTCAACTTTGCTTGACTTTGCTTGATTTGAGGCGTGGGGTGAGGCGAAAACCTTGTTTGTACTTGGGTTGACTTTGCTTGATTTTCGCTATTTTTGTGCTATTGTGTCGCTTGATCTGATGCGTAGGCTGAGGCGAAAACCTTGTTCAGACTTTGCTTGACTTTGCTTGATTTTTGCTTGATTTTTGATATTTTCTTGCTATTGTGTTGCTTGATCTGAAGCGTAAGCGAAGGCGAAAACCTTGTCAGGGCTGGGCTTGACTTTGCTTGATTTTTGGTATTTTTTTGGTATTGGGTTGCTTGATTTTGCTTGATCTGAAGCGTAGGGTGAGGCGAAAACCTCGTCAGGACTGGGCTTGACTTTGCTTGATTTTTGGCGTTGTGTTGGTTGATTTTGCTTGATCTTGAGGCGTAGGGTGAGGCGAAAATCTTGTTTGGACTGGGCTTGACTTTGGTTGATTTTTGCTTGATCTGAGGCGTAGGTTTAGGCGAAAACCTTGTCAGGACTGGGCTTGACTTTGGTTGATTTTTGCTTGATCTGAGGTGTAGGTCTAGGCGAAAACCTTGTCAGGACTGGGCTTGACTTTACTTGATTTTTGGTATTTTTGTTTGTATTGTGTTGGTTGATTTTGGTTGATGTGAGGGGTAGGTTTAGGCGAAAACCTTGTCAGGACTGGGCTTGGTTTTGGGTTCATTTTGGTATTTTTTTGGTATTGCATGGCTTGATTTTGCTTGATGTGAGGGGCAGGCTTAGGCGAAAATGTTGTTCAGACTTGGGTTCATTTTGGGTGATTTCTGCTATTTTTTTGGTATTGGGTTGGTTGATTTTGCCTGAGTTATTGCTGTTGTATTGCTTGTCTTGCTGGGGTATTGTATTGTGGTGTATTGTAGTGTGTTGCTAAGCTATCTAACCGAGAAGCGAGACACCGAGAGAATATGTTTTTATACGAGACAACGAGAGAGCTAACGGGGGGGTGGGTGGGGGCGGTCTAACATATGATTGCCCTGCTTATCCTTATCCTTATCCTTGACTATCGTATTGTTATCGTAAGTTATCGTATTGTAGTCTATCGCGTTTCTTATCCTTGACTTCCTTATCGTAGTCTTGACTATCGCGTTTCTTATCCTTGACTTGCTTATTGTGTCGTAGTCTTGACTATCATGATCCTTATCCTTGTCTTTTCCTTGTTTTCTTGATTTTTTGCTATCATAGTCTTGACTATCGTATTCCTTATCCTTTTCCTTATGGCCCAGGTCGAAACCTCGTTCAGACTTTGCTTGACTTTGCTTGATTTTTGCATTTTTATCGGAGTAGTTCCCACGGTTGAATTGCTTTCATAATGCCCAGAATTGACCTCCCCTGTTCTGGGCATTTTTGACATGTTGAGAAATGCCCAGATCTGACCCCCCCCTGTTCTGGGCATTTTTGACATGTTGAGAAATGCCCAGAATTGACCTCCCCTGTTCTGGGCATTTTTGACATGTTGAGAAATGCCCAGATCTGACCCCCCCCTGTTCTGGGCATTTTTGACATGTTGAGAAATGCCCAGATCTGACCTCCCCTGTTCTGCGCATTTTTGACATGTTGAGAAATGCCCAGATCCGACCCCCCCCTGTTCTGGGCATTTTTGACACATTGAGAAATGCCCAGATCTGACCTCCCCTGTTCTGCGCATTTCTGACATGTTCAGAAATGCCCAGATCTGACCCCCCCCTGTTCTGGGCATTTTTGACATGTTGAGAAATGCCCAGATCTGACCTCCCCTGTTCTGCGCATTTTTGACATGTTCAGAAATGCCCAGATTGTGCTCTTTTGGCTAGCCATAACCTGGGTGTAACCAATACCAGGTTACAAATGTGCCCTTAGAATTTTTTTGGTATTGTGTTGGTTGATTTTGCCTGAGTTATTGCTGTTGTATTGCTTGTCTTGCTGGGGTATTGTATTGTGGTGTATTGTAGTGTGTTGCTAAGCTATCTAACCGAGAAGCGAGACACCGAGAGAATACGTTTTTATACGAGACGACGAGAGAGCTAACGGGGGGGTGGGTGGGGACGGTCTAACATATGATTGCCCTGCTTATCCTTATCCTTATCCTTGACTATCGTATTGTTATCGTAAGTTATCGTATCGTAGTCTATCGCGTTTCTTATCCTTGTCTTGACTATGGTATCGTGTTTCTTATCCTTGACTTGCTTATCGTATCGTAGTCTTGACTATCGCGTTTCTTATCCTTGACTTGCTTATCGTATCGTAGTCTTGACCGTCGTGATCCTTATCCTTGTCTTTTGCTTGTTTTCTTGATTTTTTGCTATCGTAGTCTTGACTATCGTATTCCTTATCCTTATCCTTATGGCCCGGGTCAAATCCTCGTTCAGACTTTGCTTGATTTTGCTTGATTTTTGCATTTTTATCGGAGTAGTTCCCACGGTTGAGTTGCTTTGTTGAACCCTTCGATTTCGAGTATTTTGCTTATAATTCATTAGGATCTTATCCTATTGATGTCATTAGACTATGGATGGACTCCCCTTGACGAGGGCTACGACATTGGTTTTCATCAATTAGTTGATCAGGTATTAGCTTACATAATGTCTTTGTCTTGTCATGGAGTCGAGCCTCCGATGGAACTGTTCCAGTGGAGATCATTGTTGTTGACACCCTGGTACTCTGTGACCCTCCAGTGGAACGGTTCCAGTGGAGATCATTGTTGTCGATACTCTGGTACTCTGTGACCCTCCAGTGGAACGGTTCCAGTGGAGATCATTGTTGTCGACACCCTGGTACTCTGTGACCCTCCAGTGGAACGGTTCCAGTGGAGATCATTGTTGTCGATACCCTGGTACTCTGTGACCCTCCAGTGGAACGGTTCCAGTAGAGATCATTGTTGTCGATACCCTGGTACTCTGTGACCCTCCAGTGGAACAGTTCCAGTGGAGGATTATATTTGTGAAATGTCTTGAAACGACCCCTTCTTAACCATGACCCATATAGAAAAGTGCTATATAATCGACAGAGTTATGCTTCGAGGACGATTTGAGGAGGGCGTATAGTTCCTTCAGATAATGACAGTGCTGCGGATGCAGAGGCACGTCGAAGTTATCGATGGGTTGGCAAAGATGACGAATGAGGAAGATGATGAATCTGGACATGAAATTGGCGTATCGTTCGAGCGTGGGGTCTTCCTGTGGACGGCGAAATGGTGCTTTCTCCGTGTCACCAGACGGGCTGGTGGACACAAGGGCCCGAAGAGTAAGCGTTGATAGTCGTCCGAGGTTGGCTGCGATGAACCTGTAGTAGCTTTGCGTTTCCTGGATGAGGTAGTCGAACTCAGGTTGGTTTTCAGGCTTCAAAGCCGTTTCGCGGAGGCACTTGAGGTCGACGTTCTTGATACACTGCTCCCAGTTGGTCTGGGCTAAAAGGGGCCCCCTGGGACGCTTGTTGACCGCAGGCTTGTATGTGGTGTCCCTAGTGTACAGCCCACATTTTTCAACGTGGGCGAGAATGGCCCCGAGGGCATCCGTGTCCGTGATGGAGTGGCAGTTTGCTACCTCGATGTACGACATCAGGTGCTTACTGACACCAATCTGGTGACCGTTAGTGATGGCATGGAAACGAAGCGCCAGTGGAGGTTTTCCGTGAGCTATAACGCAGTGTTTATGAAATGATTTCATCGACGTGAACAGTGTAGTGGACGTGCAACGTTCGATGGTGCACTTAACTAAGTCGGGTATGATGCGCATACCATCTAGCGGCGGGACTGGACTAGTTGGTAAACGCTTGGGGAGGTGGGCACCTAGCCTGCGAAGGGTGTTCAAGACGCTCGTCTTGGATGGGAGCGATTTATTGGAAGTGCCGGCGGGCTTATGGTGTGAGCGCCGGTGACCATACACATGCTCCCATGGAATGCTAATGCCACAATCGAGGCAGACGGTGAGTTTGAATTTGGGTTCGACATGGATGCCCCATGTGTGAGCAAATGCTCCGAGTTCGGCAGGGCCACTATCTTTGTCGATATCCATCGAGGGATCAGCGTCATGTGGATCGTTAGGGTCATCGTCATCTCCGGAATCGACTGGTCCGATATCGCTCTCGCCGGCAGAGTCGAGCTCTTGATAATCAGCGCAGTGGATTTGTGCGCCGGGGATTGTTGTAGTGTGGCCGACAGTCGTCAAGGACGTGCCATTGAACGTACGGGTTAGAGAGAAGGACGTGGCTTGGTGTAATGCTTGAGAGCGAGTATCAACAGCCGCACGTATTGAATTGACGGGGGGGTGAGTGGTGGGTAATGGTTCGGCGTCAATCTTCGTGTCTTGAAGAAGGGGGGCCTCAACGTAGTTGGGGGATTCTGCAGAATCGTCATGGTAATTCTGTGTGGAATCCGTATTGACGTCAGGGACGTGCACAGGCTCTTGAGCGGCGCATGGATCTGTTGTTAGGTGTGATTTTTGAGCGGAAAGCTGTGAGTTAACGAGGGAGTTTACCTTCATCTGGGTCCATACAATCCAACGCTGCATCGTCAGGGTGCGGGGTTTTTGATAAAAGCTTGACGAATCGGTGGTAGTCGTATCGTGCATGATCGTATCGTCCGCATGGGCAATGGAAGCGCCCATCTGGATGCCTCGATATCTTCACTGTGTGTATAAAGGTGAGTATATGCGGGCGAATTGCAAGAAAGATCGACGAACACGTTTCCCCTTGCCATGAGACATTGATGAAGGCGCTGTGGTACTTGTTGGCATGGGTCTTTTCTTTTTCCCCGGCATGGTAATTGGGACGAGGGCATCCTAACTTTGTACAACTGATGAAGGTGAGCTGCCTAACTCCAAGGCTTAGGCGTAACGCACTGTCTAACCATTGCTCTATGCGAGGTCGGGATCACAACTAAACTGGGCAACGCGTATGTTCATAAACCGAGTTGATGCGTAGAGAGCTTACGTGGATATTGGTAGCCAGAGCGTTGCAGTTATGATTGCGCTAATATACAGCTCGCTAATGCTAAGATGCATTTTAAACTCCGAAACCTGATATGGCGATGTACCACTCAACGGACAAAGGGAGTCGTCGACTTGGTGTGCGTGAAATAAGCCATTGAAATTGAGCGCATATATGAATGCTGACAGCGTTTACGTCGATGGTTCAGCTGGCTGACGCTAGCGTGAACGTTGAGGACAGCGGTGTTGCAGGAAATCCAGGGTGGTGATTTGAACAGGTTTCAGTCAAGTGTTGGCGTTGTTGGCGTTCATCCAGCTTGAGACTGGCAAGCGTTGGCGTTTGTTGACATGGGATACTGGCAAGCGTTAGCGCTGGTCAGGAGACTTAGAACGGTTTGGTTGGTGCTCGACGAACGTAGGGTGTGATGAGCGTTAACGCTCATCAGGTGCACCAAGCGTTGACGCTTGTCATGTGTTGGAATTATGTATCGACGTGCAAGAGTTGAGGTGGTGAGTGCTTGATGAAAATAATGGATGTAGTGTGACTAAGCACGGCACGTGACTAGAACAGACCGTAGCGATCCCTTCCTTGGAAACCTCCTGTTTGTGCCTTACCTTCCTCGTGTAATTCGCGAGGGATGTCACTGTCGTGATCCTCATAGCACATTTCCTTTCTCGTATTTATCACATGCATTCACATAACATATAATAGGCACCGTCTCGCTGCTTGGTCTCCCGCCGTTCCTAATTATGGTCTCTTTAGCGTGACCTGTCTCTTAGGTACACACAATTCCTAGTCGTTGTCTCTAGCCCTGGTATGCTTATCTTCCAACATTATAACCTGTTTTTTACGACCTATAGCGGTATGTTTGCCAGTATGGTTATTCAAGTATGTTATTTGCCTTTCAATCTTTGATGCACGCTCAGTAAACTTATACAGGTTTCTATCTTGACTAATCGATATCCGCCTCCGGTCCACCATGTGTTTCTGGTTATGTCAATTTCAGGCAACCTGGGTGAGTATCTTCATTCGTTCGATTTGCACATTTTTAATTTGAATTGTAACAAGCTTCGCGACTGCATCACCGGCGCTCTTAGCGAGTCGTGTATTCTGTGAATCACATATCTAAATTGTTGGTGGTCCATCGGCGATTTGATTCGCGTATCCAAATTGTCGGTGGTCCATCGGCGTTTTGATTCGCGCATCCAAATTGTCGATGGTTCATCAGCGATTTGATCATTCCTTTTGTACCGGCAATGCGTCCTTGTACGGCGGTCAGTCTACTCGGGTACTTAATCACTCCAAATCACAGGAGTGGCAGGAAATGCTGCATTGGTCGCTGATGAAGAAAGCGATGGACATTTGGATTGAGAAGCAGTCCATCGTAGAGACGAAACTATGAGATACGGTGAGGTTGATGCAACGCCAAAGATGAAAATAACTACTTGTTCCCAGATCTGGCTGACCCCAGACGCGATTGGGGGCCAAGTGCGATTGACTCGAAAGTCGTTTGCGGCATGAGAGAACCGATCAACATGAGACTGACCCTAGCAGGATGTGAGTGTTCTGTAGGTTTAGTTGGACCAATCTGTAGGCGATATGACTGATCCGTCCGCAGGGGAGTGGATCATGCTATATACACGATTCTGTTCCTCGAACAACGATTATGTATGGCTTATATTAACATAAATGCAGAAACGTAATATTTAATGTGCCCTCCGTGATCTCCATCGTGAAGTTGCAAGTGCTAGTCTAGCTAAGCATACGTCGTCAACGAGTAGTTTTGCAACTACCTAAGCTACCTTCGCTACAGCCTACAGAGTGGAATTAGTTCCTGCGCTTGCTCGGGTTTGTAGGTGTTGTAGCCCATGGGCCAGCGCAGGGTCTTAATCCACGTCTCCATGATGTGGGGTGTCCATTGGACACCGTTGAGTCTCGTGCCGTGGCGCAACATGGCTACAATGTCAGTGGGGTCATCTTTCTTGTAGCGTACGAGCTTGAGAGCAACACGCCCTAACATGGTGACGCTAATGACAACGAGACCTTGCGATTGATAGACGGTGTTCATATCAATGTTGTTCGCCTGCTTGGAGTCGTGGTAGATGGGGTCGTATAACTGCCCTTGTGAGCTGAAGGAGGATCGTGAGATGTGTGGTGGGCAATCGTGGAGTGACTCACTTGTGGGCAAATGGGAGGGCTACATCAGGGTCTGCATTCATCCAGTCGGTGCTATGAGGTGCATGGATCGATAAATGCATTGTGTGAGATAAGGTAGAAGGATTCGCATACCCAATGTAAAACTTGGCGGCAACAGCATTGATGCAACGCTGTAAGCGCTCTTCAGCGTCATAGACCCCTCGCTTCCGCCACTCATGCCCGAATGCACGACGTATATAGTCAATATCTCTGGTAGTTCGTCGACGACTGGATGTGGAGAGGTTTGGGTGTAGGATCATCACTGCGCCACCATGGATGAATAGGCGGATTTGGCAACCGAACTCTTGAAAGACGAGTATGGAAAGTTCAGCGAGGAGGGTGCAGAAGAAATCTTTTGAGAGCTGGACCTCATTGTGTGACGACGGGGATGAGGACATGGGTGTGTGCTCTACGCACTTTCAACGCTAATCGTTTTGTCAACCACCGATTATAGTCCGTTTGAATTGGAGGCGCACGCCTACATACCTCCGAAGATGTCAGACTGGTCTGGTGTAGCAGCACTGTTGGGAATTCAGTTTCGGTTAAGTTCGGCAGAGAAATTAACCTGTGCAATGCGAGTTGCTCACCTGCACGCCTTTGGCTCGTGTGAGTCCCACACGATATGAAACTAGGTCAGTTTTCAAAAAAAAAGACGACAGGAAGATAAGATTTGAAAATATGAGGCGTAACTGTACATGTTATGAGAACGAGTCTGTAGAGTAGAAGAAGAAAAAGAACCTGTTGAAAGATACGATCTGATAACTGAAATGAAGAAATAAGTGGGGCAGAGGGAGAAACGGGAGTGCAGAACGTCGGGTTGGAATGTGAGAACTTTGAATATGGCTCTGTAATACAATGAGCGTTAATAAACTAGGTATCAAGGGGACATGGTAACGTCCAGTTGCACGTAGCACTGTGGGGTAGCAGTAGAAAATTGTGAGTTCAGAGAGTGCATTACGAAAGAGTTATGAACTCAACTGTACATCCTCCACCTCCCTAGGCACCCAGGACGGCGCTGAGGCCATAACGCAAGAACGAGAGCTCCGGGCGGCGTAATTCTTGGTGCGGGGTAATTGTAGGATACTGTAGAGTAGGATAGCATAAAAATTAGTTTGTGGAGTGCGCTGAAAAAGAGTTACGGACTCAACTGTACATCCTCCACCTCCCTAGGCACCCAGGACGGCGCTGAGGCCATAACGCAAGAACGAGAGCTCCGGGCGGCGTAATTCTTGGTGCGGGGTAATTGTAGGATACTGTAGAGTAGGATAGCATAAAAATTAGTTTGTGGAGTGCGCTGAAAAAGAGTTACGGACTCAACTTTACATCCTCCTCCTCCCTAGGCACCCAGGACGGCGCTGAGGCCATAACGCAAGAACGAGAGCTCCGGGCGGCGTAATTCTTGGTGCGGGGTAATTGTAGGATACTGTAGAGTAGGATAGCATAAGGATTAGTTTGTGGAGTGCGCTGAAAAAGAGTTACGGACTCAACTTTACATCCTCCACCTCCCAGGCCACCCAGGACGACGCTGAGGCCATAACGCACTAACGAGAGCTGCGGGCGGCGTAATTTTTGGTGCGGGGTTATCGTTGGGTACGTCCTAAGCACCCTGACGTGTGCCGAGGTCGCCAGGGGTCGTGGTGAGAGGATAGCAGGCTCGAAAAAAGTCTGGAAGGTGTGGGAAGGTGTAGTTTTGGTTGAAGGCAAAATGTAACATAGATTCAATTATTTCGAACCGGACTTTGGGGCGGGTAATGCAGAATTTCAAGGGCTATAAGATGGCGTAAATAGTTCGATATGAATTGTGGAAGGAAGGGCGTGAAAAAAAGAAACTTGGAGAAGCTGCGCTTCTAACAGAAGCGCCTTCCGCATATAGATAGAAAAGTGCTATATAATGTGCCCTTAGAATGTACCAGCCCACCAAAAGATATTTTTTCACAAGTTTGAAACCTATTTCTAGTTTGACCATATAAGTCAGGCAGCCTGGAAATGTTGGTGTCTGATGAGTGTTAGGCAAAAATTGGTGCTGCAAGCATTGTGGAGGGCACATGAGACTCGTCGCAGCACCGATCGCAGCACGCTGCAGCACCCTATTTCCATATATGCAGTAATACATCATTATAATCTCATTGCATTGCATGCGTGTTCACATTTGACACGACTGTATAATACAAAAACAAGTCGCAGTGGGAATGTCGACACCAGAAAGCGACAGTCTGACTCGTCGCAGGGGTCTTCAAAAGCTTACGTTCATTATTGCTCTGTCTCAACAAGTATGCCTTGAATTTATTTAGCGGCTGCCAGTGCCCCATCGACGATTTCCGTCATTTTAACGATCGCCTCTTCCTCCAGAGTGCGACCCACGAGTTGCAGGCAAATCGGTGCGTTCTTGAATGTCTCCGGGTCATCTGAATTAATCGTCGGCCCATATAGAAATCGTTGGGTGCTAGTGAGTACTCACACATGTCGTAAATACCCTTATCAAAGTCGTCGTAAAAAACATGGCGAGGCTTCTTCACATCTAGAGTGGGGTCAACAGTGGTCACAGGGAAAGTCGCAGCGGGATAATCGAGCGCATTCCAAACTGTGGTGTAATTAGTGTATCTGCACATCGTTTCTCAATGATAGTCCCCCACTCCGGAAAGTACAGACTGACCTGTTCTTCCCATGGGGGGTTGCTGCATACGATGAGGCCGGACAGATGATAGCATCGACAGGCCGTCCGGTGCCAGTCTCTGACACCGTTGCTTCCCAGTGGTCCAAATATTCTTTCCGGATATCTCCGCGCAGTTTCTGTACTTGCCAGAGCTGGTATGCGGTGATACCAATCTTCTTCGGACGGAAGGGTGCTGCTGCAACATTAGAGCTATCTAGTTCCATCGTTGCAATTATTGGTTCCCCTGTAACGGAGGTCGTGATCATGTAGTCTTCCGCGGAAGCGGCATTCCAAATGTTCCGCTGCACAGCGCTGCTAGGTCGATAGGCAGTACAATTATAAAAACATAACTCCTTACCGTGGTATCTGCGAGCAACCTATGCTTTATGGGCTTCCAGTCAACAACTATCGCCAAATGAGTATGATTCAGCGGAGGAGTTACACGAGAAAAACCTTTGTGGCCCGCCTTCTCTAGAGCCGCTTTGGTGATTTCTAAAGACCTCCTGATGGGCGGGTGGGGTACGACGACGCCATCATCCCACATGATCGCAAAGCATAAGTCCTTGCCAGATCCATGGTCTGCGAGATTGTACTCGTCTTCTTGCCATTTCTTCCTAACCGCAAGAGGATCTTTGAGCCATGGTTTGGCATTGACAACAGCTTTCATGAAGGCTTTGACCCCGCCGACACTATTTGTCATAGGACCAAATACAGAGTGAACCGAATCCTGGCCCTCAAGGGAATTGAGGGCACCACAGTACGGCACACGTCCGTATGACGGTCGCAGGCTGTATAAGCCGCAAAATGCGGAGGGAATACGAATAGAACTGTGGAGAAGGCGTCAGAAGGTTTCTACCAATCGTAGTTCCGAACCCCTTCCTACCCCCCGATATCAGAACCCACCCCCAAAGGGCTTCCTTTCAGGGCAACCAACGCGCCCTCTCCTCCCGAGGACCCGCCAGGGGTCAGAGAGCGGTTATATGGGTTAGTTGTCCGGCCGAAGATATTATTGAAGGATTCTGGCCACTGAAGATACCTTTAGCCCCCAAGTAGCAACATGGATCATTTCATTTTGAAGATGTGCTCACCATGACTGTCTGCGGAAGGTTGGTTCGAACGAATGGCACAGCTCCGCACTCGATCAGAACGTCGACGAGTACTGCATTTTTCTCTGCATACCGCCCAATCCACGAGATATAACCTAATACCAGTGACTCGTAATTTGTCGGGGCCAGGGAATCATCGACCATTACTTACCCATGGTAGTTTCTAGTCCCTTGATACATATTTGATCCTTCAGAGAGACTGGCAACCCATGGAGGGGACCAACGACCTTCCCTGTCTGTTTAAAGTGATCATCGAGTTCAGCCGCCCGGGCTAATGCGCGATCAACAAAGATCTCCGTCAAACAATTGACCTTGTCAGCCAGTTAATACACACTCGTCAAGCACATGTCCGCGTAAATTGGCTCACAAGCTGGTGAGCGACAATAGCTCTCTTGTAGAACGCAGTGGTAACGTCTATAGCTGTCCATTCGCCACACGCAAGTTTCTTCAACAAAACGTCCACCGAAGTATTGGTAATCTCAATTTCTCGTGCAGTTAGAAGGCCGCACGTCTCCGGGAAACCAGTCACGTCCAAAGTAGAGTCTGGGGGAGGGGATACAAGCCACTCTTGTGGAATAGACTTGAGCTGCCTCTGCTTCTTCTCTGCAGCAAGTTCGGTCCAATGCGGCATGTCGTTCGGGAATGGAGTGGGACGAGGGCAATATCGAGGCTGGACACTTCACAAGAGATAAGACGGACAGGTTGATAAAAGGCTCTCCGCGCCTGATATTAATAACGTTAGAGATAAGAATTTCAAAGAACACTGATAGCAATACCCGAGAAGCCTCTCGACTTCCTTCGCTGGTGGCTGCATGATGTTTGAGGGTAAGAAACTGCAGCGGACTCGGATGCCGAGCACCCTCTTCAATATGCTCAGCCTGGGTCACTGCGCTCACTGGCAGGCTGGCAAAAAATATCAAAGACGGAGATTAGGCTTGTGACAACTCGCAACATACGACTGCATGATGTGATTTGGCCGGTAATGACGCAGTCGGACGGGCATCAGAGGTCGACCTAGGTTTTAGCAGCATGATCATCATGCTCGGTAGCTTGAGGTGAGGCAGCAAGAACCTCGATTCTCAATAGCGAGCGGCGGCTGAAATTCAATATGTGGAGGTCCGCTTCGAATGCGTGATCTGCTCATCTTTGGATCGCCCCAGACCTTTACCACAGTAACATTATTGAAGCCTTTGAAGGCAAGAGTGGGCGGAATGGCCCGGAACGATCTCTCTTTACGTAAATGTAAGTACTTCAAAGCTTCACCACGGGTCCACGACAGTAACGGCGGCAGTGACAATCTAAGCTTGAGCTTGAATACTGCATACTTATTGCAGTTGGCGATGCAGTAGACATTCTAGTCGGGTACCATTGAGTCATGCAAACATTGCGTGATGTAAGTACGAAATTGGGAATTGGGTACCAAGTGGTAGAAGTTCGATACCACACTCAGGAGGTTACTGTGGAGCCAGCGTCTATTTCATTCCACAAAAATCGATCGTACAAGAATTAGTTACGGCAAAGATACCTGTGAGGTGCCCTTGTCACGGTGGGTTCCTCCAACAAAACGAGCTAATTTCTGCAGCAAAATCGTGAGGAAGCTTCGCTGATCTTTGATAGTATCAGCGCCCCACGCCTTGTGAGGTGTCTGCGAACAATGGTCTAGGATGCATCTGCAGACATCTTCGTAGGACTGTGCACGACGCTGGTGAATATCCGAGGACCCCGTGGGTCCATCCTTCAGAGTTGTGACACAAGCATATCCAGAGAATTGCATTCCATATGTCGCAAGCTCGTCCTTGTTTTTGTTCCACCACTCTGCCATCATGGGACGGAAGTCTTCCAGGCATGTCACCACAACAATAGTGGGCACTTTGCTATCATGGATGACTGCAGAGAATATTTTGTAGTGGGTCTGCAGAGCCTTCGTTGCTCGCGTTCCGCGCACACAATATATAAGAAGATGGACACCGTCTTCATGGTTTAGACCTTGGAGGAACGCGATCAAGTTCCTTTCAGCTATCACCGCAGGCACAGTGCCTTCTGAGCCTTCGTTTAACCCTGACGACATGATCATCAAGTCGTTCTGGACCACAACCTTAAATGTGAAAGAATACATACCCGCTGTATCCCACAGCCTGAAGCATTGCCCGCTGATTGTCACATCATACGGAGCATGTGTAGTAGTACACGCGAGGGCGTCAGGAGATGTTTTCGCTGCATCACGACCCATGATAAGGTTTATGAGCGAGCTTTTGCCCACACCACTCTCTCCATAGAGAACCACGTTACGCGGTCGACCTTGATACCCCTACAGACATCGACATTAACCACATCCATTGACCGATCTCGCAGATCACGAACCTGCTGTGAATATGTACTCCTTGTGTCTGCTGCACTTGTCATGTCTGTGGAGCCGTAGCTGTCAGACATCTTCTCTGGTAGACCCGATTAGTCTTTGCAAAAAGATATGAGCACAAGCTTACTTCACTTGCGACCCGGTAAGTCTATTAGAGAGATGGATAACGGCTGCTAGACATTTAAGTAATTGGTTCTGTGGCAAGCGCTTTCGGCCAGAACCAACGTGTTGCACCCTGTACCACGGCGATGAGGGCTGCAATGTGGAATCATCCGATGAAAGAACACATGAGGGCTTCGACATCAAAACGTGGCGAGCATTGAAATAGCTGGATTCCTTTTTGGAATCGTATGGTAGGCATGGCTTGTGCATGCCCGTTTAGACCCTGGCATTCGCTACAGTTTTATTGCAAATATTGAGTGTCGCCGTCGGCTCGCCGAGAGATCGATCAAGGAAGCTGGCTACCAGCATTTGGGCGGCTTCCCTGTTGGGCGTTTAACATTTGAGATAAAAGGATGATGTAAAAATTATGAAAACGCACCGAGGGTGCGTGGTTCCACCACCTTTCGCATCATATATACCAGTTACAAATAGGATCATTCTGGGGCAATTGCCATTGAACGGCACAGCGCAGAATCACCACAGTACACAGGTACGAGTAGCGCTATATTCAACTTGAAGGGTCGAATATCACTGACTGCAAGCCTAACATAAGATGGCGCCGACTCGGAACATCGTTATCTTTGGAGAAACAGGAGCAGGCAAAAGCTCCGTTATCAACTTGATGGCTGGCCAGCAGATTGCGCACATATCGCCCGACTCTCACCGCTGCACTCTGCATTGGACGGAGTACCCACTAACCTTCGAAAATGGGATTCGATACAAGGTGTTTGATACGGTCGGCCTCGAGGAGCCCCGTATAGAAACCAAAGACTACCTCACTGCGATTTCAAACGCATATGGCCTCATCAACACCTTGAAAGAACGTGGAGGTGTCGACCTCTTACTCTTCTGTATACGTGGAGGTAGAGTGACGGCAACCATGCAGAGCAACTATAGGTTGTTCTTCGAATTTCTCTGCGAGGAAGAAGTCCCGCTCGTGCTAGTCGTCACAAACCTCGAAAGAGAGGCAAATATGGAAGACTGGTACACGCGGAATGTGGGCCACTTGGAGAAGCATAACATCAGGTCCGCGGGACACGCATGCATAACTGCGGCGAATCTTCTCGACGGGAGACATAGAGACAAGTATGAAGAGTCGCGCGGAATACTCCGTAAAGTGGTTGAGGCTCATTGCAATGCATCCATGGAAGGGTGGACCGGTGGACAAGGATGGCTTACTTCGTTCATCAGCAAGCTCGTGGAATTTTTCGTTGGACGTCCCAAAAAGACGGATATAATAGGGATTCTCACAAAACGATGTGGAATGACCAAGGAGGTGGCTCGGCAGGTAGTGCAGCATATTAGAGACGAGGTTCCGAGTCAATCGTAGGATAATCTCGGACTTGTCACTATGATCGGGCATACCACTACTACCATGACAATGACCTTGCAGTGTAACGTTCCCTGGCACGTAGTGGTAGTAGTAGTACTTAGCTAGCGCACTTCATTGAATTATGCAACAGTGGGAAGATCGAGAATATGACAAGAATGAGCAAGTACGACATAGTACTTCAATGTTATATCTGAAGCTCAAGGGCACACAACCAGCTAAAGCCTCGAGACAAAATCAGTAAACTTCTCAAGCTCAGGTCGATAGATTGTTACATACCTCAATCCGACAAACTTCTCAGCACATCCACCAGCTCCACTTGCACCTTCTCAATCCTTGCCGCTTGTTTTTGCGCTTCTCCTGAATTGTGCATTCTCAACATTGTCCGCACTTCTCTCACGAACGCGTATGATTGTATTGTTGACTCTTCGACCCCTTCAACCTCTGTCGGGGCTTGTGAAGACGGTAGATCGTCAGCAATCAGGGCAGAGAGGTCTACAGAAGAAGCACGCAGAAGAGCAAGGTCTCGTAGGGTGTCGCGAAGAGGAAGAGGTGTTCCTTTTGATGCCATGATCAGAGTCCAAGCAAGCTACTTATGCGGTCGTAAGTTTTGACTTTCTGAGCGCAGAGCACGTGAGCAAACGCCAGCACTGGAGCCTCCGAAGTGTGACACTGAATATTCAATATCATAATATGTGAACCAAATCGTAATACAGAACAAGCGTCACAAAGCAATCAAAACTATGTCCTAGGCGGAGAAGTTGCGTACGCGAACAAGTCCATAGAGTCATCGGAAGGCAACGTAGTCGCAGATCGGTAGACAGATAGTTTCCGAGATAACGAAGGCCGTGATTGTTTGGAACTGGACAAGATGCTGGTTGTAGAAGGTTTAGGATCGTGTAGATTAACCCTGTTCTTTTGGGCGTCCATCAGAATTGAAGAGAAGTTGGAGTGGCGCGGTCTGAGTGCTGGTCGACGTTTCGCCATGGGCGAACTTGGCGTTAGGTTCTCTTTCTCGTCTTCTCCACCCCACCAAGGATGATCATTTGAGTCTTCCGCAAAGTACTCGCTTCCCCGCGAGGAAGGCGAAGAAAGACAGTCGCAAGCCCTGGATGCGGTAGATCCCATTGCAGACCCTGCGGATTTGTGTGGAACAGTGACACGAGAGGAGCCCTGGGTCGTATATCGATGAGCGCCTCTGCGCAACAAACGTTTAATGAAAACAGGGCTCTGGTGCAAAACAACGTGTGCAATCTTCCCCTTTTTCTTCACATGAGCAGGCGTCTTGCGGATCCAGCAGCCAACCATTTCCTCCCACTCCCATTCTCCACTCGGTCTACGATGGTGCGCGCTGCGGGACCTCTTGCTCTGTCCTGGTAGCCGAACGGCTGGGCTGCTATCGGGTAGACCAGTTCCAAATAACCGGCGCTCAGCCTCGTCCACACCATCAATCAAGAGAAACTTGAATCTCTGAATCTCTTTTGAGGTACCTTTCGGGGTGCTCTCGAAGACACGAAGGGCGCAGGCCCACAGGGAGGCGTCCAGCTGTAGTAGCTTGTGGGTTTGCAAAGCCGACGAGGATTGCTGTAGCGATGTCATAAAATCTTGTGCGGAACCTCGATACATATGCTCAATAAGGCGAGTGAGTGTTGTAGGAATAGGTGAAACGTCACGAAGCAGATCCAAGAGAGATGAATCATAATCCGCTAGTGAACATGTAATATGAAGGTGCGTGGCGAGTATCGTGATTGCATCAGGAAGTTCGTCTTGAGAAGGTTGAGGTGAAGCACCCAGTCTCAAGGTATGCATTCCGTAGTTTCGACATCGGTGGAGTAACAGAATGATAGAGTTAATGTCGGGACAGCGGGATTCATCTGCAAGTGCTGCAGAGGTACTAGCGGTGACTGCAAATAGCCTGCTCATCCAGTCATGCAAACGGCAGCGAATAGCCACAATATCTAGCGTTTCCTTCTCCTTCCCTTTTCCAGACCGCACCGGGTAATGATAATGTATGGTTTCAACCAGAGAATCCAGAAGAGTAACAAAAGAGTCGATATCAGTCACCTCGACACTGCGAGAGAACCTAGCGACCGCTTTACATGCCCATAAAGAGATATTTGATTGAGCTAGAGTGTTTATAACCGCTCGTGAGAACGTCGAGACTGAGAATAATGGAATGGCATCAGAAGGCACTGTGTCGCTGTTTCCGGATACCCATCGAGCGAGAAGATCAGCAAGGTAGGAGACATGTCCTGGGTGTGTGATTGGAGGAGGAGAGGTGGTGGACAGGAAGGCAATATTAAGGATCATGCTGAGCAAACGACGGGATTCGTGAACTAGACCAAAAGACAAGCAGATATCCAGAAGAGTGCTGACAAGCGTGTGGTGGTGCGGACAAATTGCTAGCACAAGGAAAAGTGCATGAGACGCGATCGAATGTCTGCAGGGGAGACAATGAGACTCCGTAGATAGATGACCAGGCCCACTCACCGTCGATAGTAGGCTGGGATAGTGTCATAGATGTCTTCCACAGTTTTCATCAGCTCATCTTCATTTACCGTTTCCTCTTGGCCGTCAAGTGTTCCAGTGCCACTGAACGGAACGTTTTCTCCAACTACGAAGCAGCACATAGCTGCCAGGCTGGGGATTGAGTCTCCTGGCACCGTTCCGTGCGTGACCTGGAGGAGACATCGAAAAGCACCACAGACTGCGTATATCAAGCGAGAGAGCTCCAGGTCTTCTGCTCTGTCAAAATACAACCTGCCTCTAAGGGCAGAGGACGGTTGGGGAAGGAGGGCAAGTGGTGGAGGGGAATCAAGTGGCCAGTCTTGACTATATGGCAAGTATGTGCTACGAGACGCACTATGTCGAGTGGTGGACAACAACTTGCTCAAACTCAAGCATTTGTTGCGCAAAGGTCTCAGCAACCGGTTTATGCGTGACGTGGTGAGGTGGCTACCACTGGCGTCAGTCGCTGAACAAATTGTCATTGGCAGCTACCACAGTCTGCAGAATCCAGATGACAACTTTCGATGAAATGAGGTCTCTTTGTTGAACACTGTGCAGCTGGTCGTTTGGGGGTACGAGATTTAAATGTTTGATGTAGGAGTCGCGCGCACGAGGAAACCCCACGTGACCGGAAATCCCTAGAATTCACGTGATGGTACAAGTAATGGCGCTAGCAACACATAATACTTAGATGTCTGGGTATGGTAAAATGATTAATTTAAAAAAGAAAAGCGAAAGGACCGTAGCAGAAGGACGGTAAGGAAGTCCTAACATATTCCAAATGATTAAGCATCGCTGTCACTTGCATTACTATCGGACTCATCATTGCCCCAGACAGCAAAGGCGCGGGGATGATGCTGGTCGTAATCCCTCGAATCTACTCGGCGATGATTTCTGCGACGTGATGGCGTATCTGCCATGGTGGGAGTCTGAAGATTGTCGTCAAATTCCCTGTCCTTGGGAATGCGACTACGACCACTTGAATACTGCTCCCGAGAATGTATATCATCCCGAGCACCACGCTGAGCAACGTCCATGTTCGACAACGAGTCATCTGAAGAATTTGAAAGTACGGGAGAGGGCGTCCTTAATTGATGGTCAATGTGGTGGGAAACGATATGAGGCGGACGATGTGTGGGTCCAGCGAACCGTCCCGGAGTATCAACACCAGAATGCAGACCCGGCCTCGATCGCGAACGTGACTTGGCCGAACGAGAGAATTTGATGCGACGGCCTTGAGTGAGCGCAAGCGCAGCCAGTTCCGGTGTCGAGAGCAAATCTTCATCTGTCTGGGAGCCTGTTTCCTCACGAGCTTTTGCAATACCGACTGCAGCATCTCTAGCTTTTAACTCGTTCGGAATTTGAGTACCAGTACGTCCGCTAGTCGAAGCCTCGGGCGAGGAGTCATCAATGTCAAATTTGTCATCTTCATCGTCAGACGTTGTTTCATCCTCTTCATCCTCCAAATTTTCATCGAACATAACATCTTGCTTCGTTGTTTCAGGACTCCTCGTTTTCCCCGCGCTCGACTTCCGTGATGGGCCCTCTTCGACTACAACAAACGATTTTTGACGCTCGCGTTCATTCCATTTCAGGGTTCGTGAGATAGCATGGAACCAGTCAGTTGACTGTTTGTCCGCGCAAACAGTCGGGAAAGGGTATTTGGAAGCAGTTATTTTGATATGATCACCCTCTGCAAAAGAAGTAAGCGACCGAACGAAAAGTGGTATCTAATGACGAACGTTGCAGTTCCACACGGCCTCGGCCGTCGAAAGACACCCAAGCTGTGCTACGAGAATTATACGGGACACATATGCGGAGCTCCATACTGTCAGGAAGAAGCATGGGACGGAAGGATAGCGTGTGAGGGCAGATGGGACTGATGAGGATTGCAGGTATCTCGGGGTGAACCAAGGACCCTCCGGCAGATAACTACACCGAGAAAACAGTTAATATTGGTGACCGACCAATAGTGGTGAGAAGCCTACTGAATAAGCAGTGGAACCTGTGGGCGTGGCTACACAAAGCCCATCAGCTTGCACGGTTGTCATATGGTGTTCGTCGCCTTCAGAATGATAAACACATATGCCCCAAACATCGGAAGTAACGCACCAAATAATTCAAGCAAGCTGACATAGGGACTGGGTCCCCGGTCCACCACAAGATCGTTGAGAACCTCAAACGTCTCAACCGGTCTTGTTGTGAAGCACATGATCTCCTTGTCCCTCGAACACTTGCCACCCTCCGAGGTGGTAAATCCGCCAGACCAACCTCCTTCGAGTGCTTCCCATCCTCCTTTGTTTACGTCCTTCATCATGATTTCACCTGTTTCACCCTTTTTCACGGCCTTGCGGCCCTTTTCCTTGTCGAACACAGCACGGTAGACCGTACATGTAAATCGCATGCGTAGGTTGACACGAATACCCGAGTCGATGGCTGAGTCTACAACCGCTTGATAGTCAGCGAAGTCGAAATTAGTGAGAAAGCCAAGGGAGCCGAGTGCGAAAGGGAGAACGGGAGGAACAATTCGCTGAAAGAGCCATGACGTGAAAAGAACAGTGCCATCTCCTCCAAGCTAAGCATGTAAATGAGTGGACTCAACGAGACGCGTGAAGTGGGTCACTTACCGTAATGACAAAATCGAACAGATGTGGACTATTGCTGCACATATCACTAGTCCAGTATCGTAGCTGACCCTCCTGATGGGTGTTGAAATCATCTTGATGAGTGGATGACGATGATAAGGAAGAAAGAGAATTGCTGCTAGACGACCGTCTTCGTGGGAGAGGCTCAAACAATTCTGGATGATCTCTCTGTATGCCTTCGGTGTCGAACCTCCTCGAGTTGCGCAGTTGATGGTCTACATAGCTGGCGAAGTCCTCGTAAAACACCCTGAATGATATAGGGCTCAAAACTCACACAATAAGGCCTCGATCCCCTTGACGATGTTTAAGCATCAAATACAATGCAAGCTCACGCGTCAGTTTGATAAGGCGGTTATCTCTGGCCTTGGTTACGATGAGGACGCTCTGGATATTAGATCTTATTCGAGCACGTCCTGAAGAAGCATGGCTGTTGAGTGGATGGAAAATCTGAGAATAAGAACAGCACTCACCAAGCTGCTTACTCATTTCACGAACCCCGACTGCTGTCTCTGCCAACTGTTTCGTCAGGTTGCCGCCATACGTATCGCTGTCGTCATTTTCTGAGAATGCATGGCTGCCTCCATCAGGGCGGGGCAACTCAACGCGGTGTTGAGGCCGGTGATGTTGCTGGAGAGCCTTGGCAACTCCAACGTCTGAACCAAGTACCTCGTTATCCTTTCCATGGACTTCAAGCCAATCCTGTAGCGATGCTCCTTTATCTAGGTGTGAATGCACGAAGCAAGGTGACTTTGCAGACATGGGCATTGATAACAATGAACTGGGACTGCAGCTTAAGCTCGAGCTTGAAATTGATCTGGGCGATTCGATAGATGGAGGTGCCGCAAAGAAGTCGTGGCGAACTAGTGTTGTGGGATTATCACCTGGACTTATCCGTTGTGCCACTGCCTTTGCTCCTGAAGGCGATTGTTGCTCTACCAAAACGTTATGATGCCACATGATATTCGTATGGAGCGACGACAACGACGATAACAGCGACGGCCGACTATTTTTTCTCGATAACGAGGGTCGAATCACGTTTTCTGTGGGCATACCGTCCGCTCGTCCGTCTGCTGGCGAGGTTGGTGGAGTGGAATACGTCTCAACCTCTTCAGACATTTTAGGCCGCCAGATATACTGTGGTTGTTCTTCGGTGATTATTGGGCAACACAGCTGGGAAGTTAGTATCTCCTTTGATTCCCAAACGTCTTTACACTTTATATTTGTCCGCTTCAGGCTTTGCCCGTCTCGATAGTAGAAGTCTCCCAGACAACTCAGATATCGTCGCAGCCACCTTGATGGCTAATACGTCTTTCGACGGCACTGTCTATACCAGGATCTCCGTTTCCAGCATCGCTATTGGACTGTGACATAGGACATCATTTACATGACAAACGTGTTGCATATTCTTCTCACAACCGTTCTGACCTCTGGGACCCTTCACACCTAAATCTGGTACTACAGATTAGACGAGGCATCTCTTCCCATCTGAACATTCTGCGAGGAACACTTCCATCTGCGCGGGCATCCTTACTTGGTGTTCAGAGATGTCCAGGGACTCCGGGGCTGTCCGTTTGATCATCTCTGGTCATCACTATTTTCCTGTTTGATCATCAATCATTCATTCGGAAATTGCAGTCTAATCGTGATTGCGTAGGCACGGACCTGCTTACGCAGGAACTGCGTAATCATGGCCCAGGCGCTCCGTAGCACACGCAAACAATGTATAAGAGGACCTGGCTGGATTACTATAACACCGAATTGATTTCCCCGGACTACTCAGCAACGCTCACCCACGATTTCCAGGTGGCCATATTGCCATGACAAAGTTACGATTATACCTCTAGATGTGGCGGCATCTGAGTCTCAAGATTCTGAGTGAAGGATTGCAATTGGCTTATCAGAATAATCATGCTCGTCAATGCACATGGACACACAAGTCCTCCGTTGGTGATTTCGACGCCCGGATAGTATGTGTGACAGTGCTATGGTAACCGAGTTGGTCGTTCATGCTGCTAAACCGCGACTATAAAAGACTCTAAAAGAACACCGTACCCCGCAAAACAAATCTCTCCAGCTTTCTGTAATCTGGTCGGTCTTTGGCTACTGCCCAGAGCCAGATATCTAGTTCAGGCAATGTGATATCTTTCAGCCACGTTTGCTCCTCACTGTTTTGCCCATCTCCCCTTGCATATTCAACAATTTTCTCGCAAGCGCGTACGGCAGCCGCACGCAAAACATAGGCCTGCTCCGTCGTGAGTACAGGACCATCCTTCGGGGGTGTTTTCTTGGTATCTTGCGTAACAACCTGCGAAGCCTCAGGGGGTAAATGCAGGAGAGTGTTAATCTTATCTTCGCTCTCGGCACCAGGGAACAAATTATGAAGTCCGTGAGATGTTGCGCCAGTCAGGTCCAAAACTCCCAAATGGACCAAAAGGGACGGCAGAACGTTATCGGTGAACACGGGTGCCTGAGCTGTGCTGGGGATGGGAAACGGAGGCGAAGAACCAAAACGAATCTTCACTGCATGGATAAGAAAAAGTGCCTTTTTGAAGCAGTACACCGCTTCGATATTTTGATGAGCGCGAGGACAGTTTTAACTGTGATACGCCGCTACTCACGTTTCCCGTTAACAACCGCCATATCGCGGAAAGCTGGAATAGCTCTGACCAGCTAATTCAAAAGAGTTGATTATTCGGTTGTTGGGAGGTGTAAAAAATCGCGGCCCACCCTCTCCAGCACGATTCCAAGACTTGCACTAGGATCAGCCTTTGCTCCTTCCTTCAAGCTCTCCAAAACAAAGCCCCCTAATTCCGAATATCCTGCAGCGTCCAGGATCTGACCCGTCTCGGTTAGGGTTGAGCTGATCAGTTTCACCAGCTCATATATCGGTCCACCGAGTTCCCCGACCGTGACACCAGTAATCTTTTCATGAGGTCGCTCGACATGGATCGTGACACCCATGTGTTGTGCGACTTGCTGCTCACTCATCGTCTTCATGCCTTTCGCGGAAAGTAAATCTCCCTGTCCTGTCGCGGAGGACAGATAAAGAGAAAATGTGAACGCCCGTATATTATCCCATGCACCTCGTCCTGTCTGTTCATGAAGTGGCACTCGATAGCCGGAAGCGAAGTTGAGGAGAGAAAGAACAGATAAAAAGTTAAGCTCTGATAAGAGTGAGAAGAACTTAAGAGGGAATGCAAGCCCATGAGAGCCTGAGACACGATGAAACGATGATCGAAAGGACGGAGATTCCAGGAGGCGTTTGATAGCGGCATCTTCGACCTATAGTGGATCAACCAGTCAAAGATCGTTTGCAGAAATAAATTCATGACAGATCGACACAAAATCCGTGGGATAGAATGCAAGAACAACAACAGACATAGATGGTGGATCGAAGCGAAACACAAGGACGAAGCTGAATGCGGAGGAGACATATGTACCAGTCAAAAGCTCACCTTGATATGTGCAGCCTCTGTCACTATCCGGCAAGACTCTTTGATGGATGAGACGAACGTCCCAGATGAGGGGAAATCGGGTTCCATGGGCCGCAGACTGCTGTGCTATTGATGCAAGACTGTGAAAGACTAAAGTGCAAGACAACCGCCGTATGATTGTAAGACTGAAAGATCAAATCCAGTTGGGGTTCAATGTTCAAGTTGTAGTTCGATTTAATACTGTTCCGCAGTCGGTTTTCACATATTGAGCAGAAAAATCTGATCACTGAAAAGTAACCGAGTGTCAAATATAAGAGAGACCTGCTGAGGCACAACTCGACTTTGATGTAACAACAAGTTGTTGTTACAATATGAACGCAGTCTATAATGAGGTATTGATGCACCAAATATATTATAACTGTGCAAGTGGGATACATCCACGTTTTGAGACATTGTGCTTTTAAAAGACTCCTAATGTCCATGGAAGAAGACCTGTGCCGCATTGCGCTGTTACAGACGGTGAGCAGGCACAACGCGCACCGTCACGGCAACTTCCACTTGGGCCTAGACTCTGTCCCAAACCGGCCATTTCAGAGACGTCTTTGAGTGCGGAGTTCGAAATTGGGCTGTTTTCAACGATCATTATGATGATCGTAGCACTTCCACTTCGTTCCTTAAGACGAACGCACTGCAAAATGCTAATGATGTCGCGCGCTTTGTCTTCCACATCAGGGATAGCCATAGGTCAGTACTCATTTAGCCATACTGGCAACCGTGCCCTCAGGTTCAAAAAGTCATGCAGATATCCGCCAACAATTATTGTCCGGAGTCAAGACCGCTATGAAGGTGACTGTCCTGTTAAACCGATGCTATTCACCTGCCAATAAAGCGCTTACATAAATAGACCAAGGATTCAATAACTTCCACAACGATACGCGTGAGCTTTTATCCTTGATAATGAAGCTAAAGGTTCTAACTTCTGAGGTGCCTAATGACGCAGTCCATTCTCTCGGAAGTCTATGCTGCTGACAAGTCAGCTGGTTCACCCGTGTCATCCTCCGCTATAACCGCGATCCTACGAAAAGCTACCTTACGACGTGTTAGTCCAGAATTTTATTTCACTGGTATTACTCATCGCCGGGATTTTTTCTTTCTTGCACAGCATGATTCTGCCATTCAGTTTGTCAATGCTTCCAGACCGGACTTGGCACAGAAAGAACATCGCGAAGCAGACATTCTTGCGGCTTTTTTACCCCCTTTGATGTCGGAAGCGGATATCGACCGTGTTCTCAACGAGGTGATTGCTGAAACAACACTCGATGGGGATTCCCGCAAAATCCTTGGGCAAGTATACAAGACCTTCTACTCTAAAGTAGATAAATCAAAGTGTAGACGCCAACACTGTAAAGCGTAAGGCTGAAGCGCTCCTGATGAACGTTTAAATAGGTACCAATTAAATAAACCAAGTATGCAACTTTCCATGAAGCTGGGTCAGAATGACATTCGACGGTGTAACAACAGTAAAAGTATGTTACATGTTAGACTCTTCAGCAACAGACGGTGGAGTATCATATGATTGGGTAACAGTTGAGGCTGACGGTATGCTGCTGGAAACTGGCAAGGCGCTTCGTACTCGCGTGAGATCCTCCACACAACGACTGACTGCAACCGAAACTCCTTCAAGTATCCTGAGTCTCTCGTCAATGGCTTCTCGAGTAATCTGATCCATAAGCATTAACTGCTCGTCTGTCAGATTGGGTGGCAGCCCACGTAATGGCGTTTGAACGGCGCCCACGGGGACAGAAGCGCTGAGATTTGGCGCAGGTACATCACCATCTAAGGGTGGTGGGAGTGGCTGCCACAAGGACGGGTCAACGCCTTGTAGTGTCCCTATTCGGGAGGGAATTTCATGGGCGTGTAATGGGATGAAAGAAGGAATTGTCAAGTCTGAATCTGGTATAGCAGAAGAAACACCGGCATCAGAGGGTGATACGTTCGACGCGTCACCAGATGCAGGCTTGACAGCAGGAGCCTCATTATTAGATCTCCAGGTATTTTCGTGTTCAAATCGCTGCGATGCAGCGGCGGCAGCAGCAGCATCTCGGGGATTCAGCCGAGAGTCACCTGTGATGGCCGAGGGTTGATCCGAGGCACCCGAAGGCTCGTCGCCAAACCATCGGGGATCCATACCCCACTGACGCCATTGTCCATCAAGGCCAGTGAACCCAGGAAAGCGAGGTACGGGCTGAGGAGTGGCCGTGGCCGAAGCTTGAGATGCATCCCGTGAAGGTGGCGGGCCCTGGTACTGAATGTTGTATTGAATAACAACGCCTGGTGCTTGCCCAGGCAACCACCCCTGAGCAGCTGCATTTGGCGGGGGCTGGTTATTGACGTTGCGAGGTGCTTGGGGTTGGTTTCCTGGAGCTACCGGGTTGCCAAAATTGATTGGTTGGCCAGGTATCGCTCCCACCTGAGCACCCGCAGCACGCTGTTGTTCTTGCGCGGGATTCTCGAGTACACTGCGTCGACTGCGAAGAGAACACACTATGAGCGATTATGAGATTCCGCAATGCAAATTAACGCACCAAGTAGGGCAGCTTTGCTGACGTTCAAGCCAGGACCGAAGACAATAAAAATGGAAAATATGGCCGCAGGGAAGCTTCTTTGGGGTGGTATTAGGACCATCAGAATTCTGTTGTGCAGGGTTCGAGCCTGAAGTATCTTCCTGATTCCCAGACACGCCATGGACGAGCATCTCCTCGCGGCAGATAATACACGTTCGATCTGTCATGGCTGACATTTCTTCTTCGCTCGCGTCAGGGTAGCGTTCATCCATGTTGCGAGTGGCAGCTCTGTATCGAACAAGCGCGCGCAATCGTGTCACAAATGACCGCCCAGTGAGATAAACATCTCGGATGATGTTCAGCGGTAACCCATAGAACGCCACGATAAGGAGGAAGAATAGAAGGTATGTGGTGAGTTTTAAAAAGTCTGAAAAAAGAAATGTTTATGAAGGCTGGGAATCGATATGGATATTACATACCGGTAATCAATTCGATATAGAATACCCACATGCTTTTATTCTGCCATGGAGGCGCATTCTCGCCACCCCTTTGCCTTGCGCGTCTCAAATCGATGACACAAACGCAATACTTTGCCGTAGTGTTCATAGCGCTCGCCATCAAGATGGCGTACTAAAAGGAATGTTAAATTCAACTTTACGGGATATGCAGAGCACGCGCCTCGCTTGCAAACATCATCATGCCCCCTATACCGTTTTTCAGTGTGCTTTCAACTGCGACCGCAAACATCAATAGGTCTGTGCACCAAAGTATGACAAAAAGAGAGGTCATTCGAATATGAAAAAGTGTGGGTGGGCCGGGATATGGGCGTTGGTCCATCTAGATTATAAGTGAGTGCATTGCAGCGCGAGACGATGCAAGACACACACCCACTCAATCCGGTCCGAAGCAAGCCAGTGGAATGACCTGACAAACAGTAAAAAGCCGAACATCAAGGCAAACGGAATGTCAAAGTCATCCCGGAAGATTGTGAATGCCAGCAAAGATTCTGTGACGAAAAACCATAGACGGTCATATAGCCGCTAGTGATAATTAAGCACAGAGTCGACCATCAACTCGATGAGAGTTACCTCCACCTCCTGAGGACGCAGGGCACCGAAGAATATCTGTTGCACGAGCTGCCCACACAGCAATGCGATAAGAAGACCGAAATTTGCAAGTATCTGAAAGCTGTTTTAGTATACCGTGAATCACAATTAATACATCGCGCACCAATACACTTCTATTACTCTTTGAAAGATAAATTGCCACAGAATAGAAATTACTGTGACATCGGAGTGCATTTGTGATGGTTGCGGAAACTGCAATTGTAGATACTAGACCATAGAGCAGAACTTTGTGATGATTGAATGAAGCCACAATTGGGTGAGCTCCCTGCCGCAGAAAACCATTGAGGGGCATTCCCAGGAATGTTAGAAGGGAGGACAGTGAAGCTCAACAGAATGTTGTTCGACCGTCGACCCGGATGAGAGTGAAGGGCCGAATGTATTGCGTGTCATAAACCCGATGCTCTTCTCACGGTCACGTCACCAGCGCTTCTGTTCGTTCGTACTGACTTCTGACGCTCGGATTTATCATGATACACAAAAAAAAAACCGTACATACCACGTAAGAGGCCAGTAACAGCCAGTACAAGGTGTGCAATTACTGAGCCTGTCATCTCCCCACAAACACACAAATTTATGTTGGACTTGCGAGTTACAATGCAGCATGAACGAGTATACAGTGGCGGCGGCCCGTGAGGTCCCATACACAGTGCTCCTACCAGCCTTCAAGATGTTGTGTTTGTATCACATGGTAGACCCTTGTTTACTGATCAAGTGCTTCCTAGTGATCCCTTGCGTGGGTAATGAACTTGTACACATGCTCCTACAAGTCTTGTTACATTATTGTGCGATAATTGTGGGCTCCGTTTGATTGCGATAATGGGCACATCAAACTGCACTGCAGTAGTAGCTAGAGTACACTCAGCTATGGCTGATGAGGAGCGAAGTAAAGTAAGTAGAGGTGAAAATATGCGAGGGGGAGGCAAATACTGAATATGAAAGCGATAATCTGATGGTAGAGGAAAGAGAAAAAGTGAAAGTCACACTATACTGAGACAGCGATGATGCGAGACAGCGCTGGATCGTATGAGAAGGCATGAGAGCATCCAGGGAAGGTGCAAGATGGTGCAAGAGGGCGGAGGAAGGTTTCGGATGATGTGGGGGGATGCGGACAAAAGGTTATTATAAGTTGGAAGACGAAAAGGAAAGACAAAACTTACATTCACAAGGTAGCCCCAGGTTCACAGTACTTAGGGAGTGAATGAAAAAGGAAGAAACACAAAAAAACATACCGTAGAATCAAGTGCGGGAGATGCCAGCAGGTAAATGCGGGCAGAAGAAAGCAGGAAAGCTTACTCAAATGACGCAAGAGGTGTAGTGAGGGGTGGCAGGCGTCAGCTGCAGATCACAGTAGCGCAATGAGCACTACTATCAATATTACGTCATAAGAGGAAAATAAAGAAAAGGACTTAGGACGGCAGAGCATTGTTAGCTATCAGAACTACTAAGTAGTAGGCCGCGGGAAAGAGGTAATAGCGTGATACTTATTGCTATCAGTTACGGTCTACTCGTGATCAATGGACTTCCATTTCGTTATTCGCGTGCGTTGTTACAAATTTAAATGGTAACAAAAATCCCTGCGAAAAGTGTGAATTATTGAAAGTCCATCACAAGTTCGAATAGACCCATATTATGTTCTTAGAGCCGGATATCTGGACCTCGAAGTCGGAACTTTAAGCTCAATTGAGGTCTGGTCCATTCCAAAGTAAAATGTCGACTTGACCTTATGGCCATCCAATGGCCATCGTCTCGTAAATCACTTACGCGGACCCTATATATAAACGTTGACCTTTCTTAATTTGGCCATCACCGCGTCGGTTAGATCTTCGCATGGGAGACGTTCGACTGTAGCAATACTGGCAGATACCCGTGGATTAGCCACTGAAAATGATAAGCAAGTCGAAATGTTTGTCAAACTTCTAGCAAGAGTGAGACAAACACGGGACGCTGACGCTGAAGCTAGTCAGCTATTCGCGATGTGGCAACCGATAGGAGCATCTCGGATACACGTAACCGAGTAATTAGCCAATGAGAATGTCTTTCGAGTTTGTCTCTAATGCACGCGAACCGAGCGATTTAACTTATTATGTAGGATGTATGATTTTGTTGAGTACTACTGCCAGCTGCGGCCGAGTGGCCATTGGCGACTTGGCAGCCAGTGTGAACGTGACATGGATTCTCGGATACACGTGACCGAGCGATCAGCCAATGAGATGTCTTTCCAGTTTCTTCAATGCACGTACGTAATTAAGCGGTTTTATTATATAGGATTTTATTATATAGAATAGGATGTCAACAGGCATTGGCTTCCATCCCCATCACCCAAAACGTCTTGAAATCGCCCCCCCTCCCACGACTGAAACTTAAAGGTGGAGTGGTCTTTGAATATTTTGCATATTGATCACTGAAGGCATTGTGTCAGCCATGTCTGAACTGCGCAAACGCCAGGGTCCTGGCAAATCTACTGACACGGCCCCTCAAAATGATCTGCCCCGCAAAAGTGTTTCTGTATTGTCTTCGGTGCTATCTGGATTTGGCTGTTCTCGTCTTGCAATCTTGATATCTCTTGCTGTCTTTGCGGCTTGGTTCCTATCCTCCGAGGAGACTTCGTCACTCTCACATTCTTACGCAGTTTGCTCCTCATCGGGTGCTCGTGTTTACACTATGGATCATGTTGTGCCAAACGTCCAGTGCCTTGTTGTAGATGGTTCTTTAATAACGGACACTGGTTCCTTAGGTATGTCAAAATAGACATAAGCCCGACACAAGCAGTCGAATCAGACTCATCCATTTTATGTCATTAGAGGATGTCACGGCACATTGGGTTGCCAGGGGTCGCCGTCGTTCTTCTCTTCAAATACGTTATTTGGACGAATCTTCGATCGTGGTTCCGGGGTTTAGTGGTAAGCTGCAAGTAAACAAACAATTTATCTAGAACAACTTTTCAACACCTCAGATTCACATGCACACATTCTTGAATACGGTGCAAATAAGGAGCTTCCTCTTGAAAGTGGCAAGACGATCGAAGGTTTGCATAAGAATGACTCGTCCTGGGAGCGATCTGACTCGTATTGTAACCGCAATTCAGATACGGTTGCACTCGTCCGACAATATATTTTGGACAACGACGACATACTCAACGACTCTTCAAAAATTGTTGAAGGTTGGGGATGGGACCACACCTCTTGGCCAGTGGAAGAATGGCCAACCTCGGTGAGCTTCATAAAATCATGTGCTACACGAGCCTAGAGTTCGTTGCTTTGTAGGACGCTCTAGAGATGGATCCGATAGTCCGTGGTCGGCCAGTCGTCCTGGGTAGCAAGGATGGCCATGCAACGTGGTTCTCGAAGAAAGCTCTCGCATTGAGCTCTCCGTTGCCATCGGAAGTAGAAGGTGGTATCATCATGAGAGATTCATCTGGAAATCCAAGCGGTTCCGTTCTTTCTTTGTGGGGATATGACCTAGAAATAGCTTACACCAATGATCAGGTGTTCTTCTTGACAATGCCCAGGACCTTGTGAAGAGACCAACTCCAACTGAACAAGACTTGCTGCGACGTTTCCATATCACAGTCAATGACGCCTTATCCTATGGATTAACCTCTGTCCATGATGCGGGGTTCTCACCTGTTTCACTCGAGTTTTTCAAAAGGTCTGCTAAACATTCTTGTGTAAAAATACATTTAACGTTATTCATGCAGGCAGGCGGCGGCAAGAAATCTTCCCGTAAGTACTCAAGGATACCATCACCGTGTGGTTCACAACAGTCCATAGATTCGAATTTATGGGATGAGATACTTCCAGGAAAGCGGTCCTTACTGGGGAAACCTCTCAAAACCAATTATCGATGCAGGAGATGGCAGGCTAAATGCTCGCAGTGTTAAGATCTTCGCTGACGGTAAAATGGTAGTGATAGTATTAAGATGTCAGACTGACTAGTTATTCAGGTGCTTTACGCTCTGGTGGAGCAGCGGTGAGAAGCTCGTTGGTCATGTTTGCGTATTTTTGACGTCTCTCAGCTGAACGAGCCATATTGTGATAACCCCCACACGAAAGGATTCATGCGTTTGGACCCCAAAGTTTTGACTGATGTTATACTAAAATATATAGGAGATGGGTGGCAAGTTGTAAGTGCTGGCGATCGCAAAATATATGTCTTTCATTCGCTTTTGTCTGAAAGAACGTCCATGCAATCGGGGATTATGCCAACAGTGTGGTTCTAGACGCATTCGAGACTGCCTCGAAGGGCGTCAATGTAACAGCACTCAGACCTCGCCTAGAACATGCTCAGATCTTAACAGAGGCTGACTTGCAACGTGTTGGAAAGCTTGGAGGTGAGCATTCTAGTTTCTTTGATGTCAATGGAAGTATAATTGTCGCTATTTAGTTATCTCCAGCGTTCAACCTACACATGCGTACGTTAAATTATTCATCTCAATGTGTTTGCGAATGACATGTGTCGTGTGGACGGAATAGCATCAGTGATATGTGGTTTGCAGAAGAACGTCTTGTGAGTTCATGGGGTCATAGCTTCTGGCGTTTACAGGTGTTCATCGTTTTCTAGGGCGCTGAGCGAGTGAAGGGTTTATATGCCTTCCGTTCCTTACTTGACCACGGTTCTCGACTTGCCTTTGGCTCTGACTTCCCGGTGGAAGACATGAACCCGCTCGCTGGGTTCCATGCGGCCATTACGAGACTGTCTCCTGAAGGACAATCACCCAGTGGCCCGTCGGGATGGTATGGCTTTCTGGTCGAAAACCCCCCCATTGAACTCATGTATATTTTGCAGGTTTCCAGAACAACGGCTAACTCGTATGGACGCCTTAAGAGGTACTTCACGAGAGTACTCAGATATGAGTGTTACTGATATGGCAAACAATCAATAGGCATGACAATCGATGCTGCATATGCTTCGTTTACCGAAGGCAGCCTTGGTTCCCTCGTTCCAGGAAAACGGGCGGACTACGTGGTGCTAACTCAAGACATCATGACTATCCCCGTCGATCAAATTTTAAGCACCAAAGTTCAAGCTACGGTGATTGATGGGCGTCTTGCTTTTGGACGGGTTTAAGATAGTGGATGGAGGTGTGCTAGGGTGTAACCAAAGTGATCAACTTGGAGTTCTATACGCAGGACGGGCTCCCTTGCTCACCCCCAAAGTCCTATATTTGCTTTGCTTTGCTTTTGATGTTTTGTTTTTTGTTTTGCTTTCGAATCTGTACTTGGCGCAATAGATTACTTGGAACCATCAGTCATTCGGAAATAACCGAAGCTAATTCGACGCGCCACCAACGCGTCTCGACACGTCTCGAGTCGGACAATATTTACTGACAGCGTTGTAAAACGTCTTTCTTCTGCATCATCAAGTCTAAGACTTTCATTTCATAATTTTATGCCTGCGTATCAGTCGCCACTTACGGGTGAGAAACGAAAGCTGCCACTCGATCCTTCCAGCAGGAAGAAAGTCGCGATTGAGAATGCACTCGGAGGTCCCTCGGCGTATAGTGCAAGCAGTAATCACGGAGGAGAAGAGTACTGGATGATTCAGTGGTATGTGGAAGTTCCAATTCGTGTCCTTCATGCTTACACTAAGGTACTACTAGGAGATACCCCCAGTACAAGAAACACAAAACTTGGGATGGGGATGCCGTCCTAGTTCTCACAGGTATCAGAGGGTCGATGTTCGACCTAGAAGGAAAGATGTACGTTTTCTTTTCTGGCCGAGAAATTTGAGGGTCAAGGTTAATCTGCGCTGTCGCGCCCACAGAATGGGGGCTGGGTCCTTAAATGCGCCCAAGGCTGAGGAAAATGGAGAGTATAAATTTGGAGAGAAAGAGATCAGGATCGATCATCCAATTCCTCGTGGAGAATACATGTCTAGAAAGTGCTATGGTCGAGGAAGCATGCCATCTTCGGCAATGACTGGCAATAGCTCCGTGACACCCTCTTTGCGTGCCACTCCCTTGCCATCAACGAAGATGAATGTGCCTTACAAGACGCCATTAAAAGCCGTAGACAAAAGGGCTATTGATCTTCATCCTGTCAATCTTCTGTCCACAAGGGACCCCCCCTCTGCAGGTTCTTCGAAAGCAAATGCGCCAGCTACTTACTGGACTGCTAACTGGTAAGCAAGGAGCGAGGATATTGCATATATGCTGACTCTCGCAGGCGGAAGCCGCAGAGCAAGAAGCACAAGACCTGGGATGGAGATGCATTTGTTAGCCATGTCGGCGATAAGCTCACTGTGATATCAGAAAAGGGGAAAATGTAAGTAGGATTCAATTGCTTCGTCGCCAACCTCTCACGGAATGATCATCACAGACTTGGCCGTAAGGAATGGGACGGACTCGCTCTACACAACGGGTACAGCTTCAGCGCCGGTGGCAAACAAATCGAGTTAGATTCACAAGTACAAGCATCGCGAATGCCTTCCATCACCGGGGTGGAAGACGTGTTGCCAGGACTGGAGGAAGACGTCCCCGTAGTGTTGTCTTCACCACCCAAGCCCTCGTTTCTGCTTCAGGCAAAGAGCGCTCTCTCTGGCAAAGAGAATGATATCACAGTTACATCTCCAGGTGCTTCAAAAGCGTTCGTTCCCCCCGCGTCGTTCTATGGCCAGAAGCCAATTAAAAAGCCAAATGCACCATTGTAAGTTTCTTCGGCTCCTTGTTAATGAGGGTCTTAAACCGGGTAGGCATGATCCCGAAGCAGAGGGAGCAATCGTCATGAAAGCAACAACCCCAGAGCACGCTGTGAAGTTCAACAAGAAGTATGCTTTGACGTTACGCTTTCTATTGAAGCAACCTGAGATATCGTTGCAGGAACTTGCCCACTGTAGCAGTTGTCCTAGATCCTATCATTGCAAGACATCTTCGTCCACATCAGATCGAAGGTAACCATACTATCTGGATATGTTATTTCTTTAATGGCACAAAATGTTACAGGCGTCAAATTTCTGTATGAATGTGTCATGGGCCTACGGAGACATGAGGGTCAAGGGTGTATACTCGCCGACGAGATGTACGTGTTCAATCTGTGCGTTTGCGTGCAATTGCTGATATTCAGGTTCCAGGGGTCTGGGGAAAACCCTTCAGGTCTGTTTGTTTATTCGACATTGTTCCCGCTCGGTGACACCTTTTGCAGACAATTTCTCTTGTATGGACACTCCTCAGTGAGTTCGTTGTCTCATCTGTGTTACAATTTCCGAATGGCCGCAGAGCAGAATCCCTACGTTAGCGCTGGGCCAGTAATCGGCAAGGCCTTGATCGTATGCCCCGTATCATTGGTCAATGTTCGTTTCTATTCTTTAGTTATGTTCGCTATCTTCTGACTTGCGAGCAGAATTGGCGCGCCGAATTTCACAAGTGGTAGGACAGAATCGTGCTGATGCGAGATTTGTTTCAACTTGGACTTTAAGGTTAGGTAGAGATCGTGTTGGTGTTTTCACCGGCGACAAGGATAAATCCACTATCAAGCAATTTCTCAATTCGTACGTGTTGGCACCAGTTGATTGGAGCTCTCCGCTCACCGAAATATCAGACGGCATCAGGTTTTAGTCATTGGCTATGAGAAGCTTCGGACTGTCATGTGGGTGGCACATTTTTCACTGTTGTGCATTTATTTACGCTAGTCAGAGACGATTTGGCATATTGCAAGTAAGTATTCATTCTGCCGTTGCAGTGAATGCGAATCTAATGCTCCGCATAGTCCTCCGATTGGCCTGGTTATTTGTGATGAAGGTCAGTTGATGTAGGTAGAATATAGATGTCATTGACCCCTCGGCAGGACACAGACTGAAGTCATCAAACAATAAGACTTCGACAATGTTTAAATCATTACGTACTGTTCGAAGAATCATTCTGTCTGGTACTCCTATTCAGAATGATTTGAGTGAATTCCATGCCATGGTGCGCATGAGGCATCTATTTTTATCACTTTCTTAGTGCTAACTCATCAAAGGCGAGCTTTTGTAACCCAGGGCTGCTCGGTGAGCTGCAGAGCCTTTCTTCACAAGGGTTAATCAAATAAAGGAATTTCGCAGATGATTACGCTACATTTCGTAGGGTTTATGAGGTTCCTATCCTCAAAAGCCGAGCACCAGATTGCACGGATAAGGAACTCGAGCTTGGCGAGGCTCAATCAGCTCAGGTTCGTGGAACAATTGTGTTTCATTCAGCTGCTGAAGGACGTCAAAAGTTATCTTTGATCGCGAAAAGTTTCGTATTGCGACGGGAAGCTAGCATTCTCAAGAATTATCTTCCGCCAAAACGTATACTCTTTCTCTAGCCGCAGTTCAAATATCTAACGTTCTGAACAGACGAATATGTCGTGTTCATCACTCCGACGCAACTGCAATTGTCCATATACTCCGCTATTCTTAACCCCGATAAGCTAGATAGGCTGATTGATGGACCGACCGCAGAGTCGCTTGCTTTGATCAACGTACTCACAAAAGTCAGCAATAGTCCCGTGTTGCTCAAGGCTCAAGCAGATAAGGCAAGAGCGGCAAACAAGGATACAATTCGCCGCCCAGGTATTGATGACGCCTTGAGTTTATTACCTAAAGATCCCCGAATCGAAGACTTCTCCATGAGCGGTGGGCCCCATGTTCTTTAATAAGGTCCATTGACTGATTGCATCTTCATATCAGGCAAGCTTCTGGCGTTGTCGCACCTCCTTAAAGCCATCAAAGAGGTAAGTCTGTTTGATTAATTATATCACTTTATTTGACCGCTATTAGCGCACCCAAGAAAAATGCATCATTGTTTCACATTATACATCAACCCTCAATTTGATCGAGGCCTTCTGCAAGAAGAAATCTTATACGTTCTTCCGGCTTGACGGGTACAGTTTCCATTCCATGTTGAAGTATCTTTGATTTTTGTCTCACATCATACTGCCATAGTCAGACACCAGCAGCGAAAAGGCAGGAGTATGTCAACACCTTTAATAAATCATCGCAGTACAGCCATTGTAGGTCACTCAGTTGCACTTATCAGCGCCCATCTGATTTTGTCGGGAAAAGTTCTATTCCTGCTGAGTTCAAAGGCGGGCGGCGTTGGGCTCAACCTTATCGGCGCGTCAAGATTATGCTTGATAGACTCCGATTGGAACCCGAGGTGTGTGTAGCGTATGTAAAGATACGATGGCTCTAAAACATCTCCCATTCAAGTCACGACCTTCAGTCCATGGCACGCATTCATCGGTGAATAAGCAAATCTTTGAAAGTATCTTGTCCTGATCAAATAATCATAGTGATGGGCAGAAACGGCCCGTTTTCATCTATCGATTTCTCACTGCAGGAACAATCGATGGTGAGCGTCTCTACTGATAAGGTGTGTAACGCGCTTATATCCCCCCTTGGAAGAGAAAATCTATCAGAGGCAGGTGACCAAGATTGGACTTAGCAACTGTGAGTGAATTATCTGTTCTCGGATTCCGACACTAAATTATAGGTGTCAAGCTCTTATGGGCTCGGTAAGCTAATATTTTGTTTTTACCTGATGGGGTTTATACTATCACATTCAAGGGATCATCCGGCTCGAAGTCAGACTCGTTTTCACGGAAAGATGTACTTCTTTTTCGCCTAGGAGGTGACTGGTGAATGATGCCTCCATTTACAGCTTCGGGATATTTTCCGAGTCCATCCTGAGACAGGCTGCAATACTCATGACCTTTTGGATTGCGGATGTGATGCCGGTTCAAAGGATCTCAATGACATGACAAGTGTCTCCAGGAACGATATAGAAGTCGGTGAGCGTGATGACGACGAAGATCCAGCAGGAACCGGCTTCGTCAATGCGTCGCAAGTCAAACCCCACCACATTGAGAAGATGGATGGAGCGGTAAGGATTTCAATTCCGTTCATCATCCACAGAATTATGCTGATCATGGTTCTGTAGTACATGAAGAAAAAACAGGCAGAGCTTGCATCACTTGGAGAGTGGACACACATCAATTGCCTGCGGAGATTGACGAGCGACAATATCCACGATGCCATTCTTCGTCATCTGATGCTTCCAAGTGTGAGCGATGATAAAGAAGACCTCGCGCAGCCGAAATCAAGGCTTGATTCGCTTTTGTCGGCCGTTGACTTGGACAACATTACGGCTATGGATGAAGCGACTCAACCATTATCCGTTCGTGATGTCCCTGGCGGAACCATTTCGTTCCTTTTCGAGAAGACGTCCGTCTCTACCTTGGAAGAGAATGATGTGGAAGAGGGCTCAATGGTTTGATCACTCTTACATCTTTTTCTTGATACCCACGATCTCCAAATTGCGCACTTTACATACGACAATTCTCTAATGGTCCGAACAAGCTCAAAGTTTACAACTAGAGATAATGGCTGTCTTCCTCCTATTGGTCTGCTTACGGGACACTCAAGAGTCAAATGAACTGGACTTCATATACAAAAGAAATGATCACTTGCGAGACTTGTGGAAGTGAGACTGTTGGTCACACAACCGATGACATACTACAAGAATGGGGTTTTGAATCTCGCTGTCAATAGCAGTATACATGGTGACAATATTACTGATATACCGATATCCCACTAGCTATAAAATAATTTGTCGTGTTGCCAACTTGTGCAAGTACGACGTCGTACAATGTTACCGGTGTCACACAGCACGTGACGTAACGTTTCGTGTTAATCTTAATTTTGAGCTTCGAGAAGTCCTGCCACATCTAAGTACTCTTTAACGATGGGTGTCCTTTGGGAGGTAACGCGGTTTTGTTCTTCTCTGAAAGATTGTTTTGATTCAACTGCGCAGGTCGTGAACAAAGCAGGACAATCTTGATCACTATCCAATCTCGCGGTTAAGGAAGGATTTGAGAAGAATCATTCCGGGAAACGCGCGTTTCGTATCGGGATCGACGCCAGTATATGGTATCAACACTGTTCACACAGCAAAGGTGGCGAGAACCCAGAACTCCGCTTGTTGTTCTTTCGTCTATGCTCATTGGCGCGACTACCCTTTTTACCACTCTTTGTTTTTGATGGTGATGAAAGACCCAAGATAAAACGAGGCAGCAAGATGGGGAAATCGGGATCCCACGGCCTTACGTCTGAGATGAAGAGACTGTTGGAAATATTTGGCATGGAATGGAGAACGGTGAAGCGGACGTGATCCGAACACGCTCGACTGCTGATGTTTTTCAGGTTCTCGGTGAAGCAGAAGCCGAACTGGCTCATCTCAATAGATATGGCGTTATAGATGCAGTCTTGACGGATGATGTAGATGCGCTTGTTTTCGGTGCCCTTCGGGTTATGAAAAAGTAAGCCTCGTTGCCTCTGCAATACTAAGTTGCGCATACTTTCTTGCCCATAGTTCAAGTCTAACGCTTTCTGGGAACAAGTCCAATCCCGCATTGGATTCGGAGGGCAAACCCAGCAAACACCATGCTATGATATACACAGCAGAAGCTATTAGGAGACGCCCAGAGGTAGGGCTCACTAGAGGGGGGTTTGTTCTCTCTGCGATGCTTGTGAAAGGAGACTATGGTGATGTACGAAACTTGCATCTACTGAGTTCGCCTGTTTAAAAGATTCAGGGCGTAAGGGATGTTGGCAGAGGTATCGCGCTTGGCTTGGTACGCTGTGGATTCGGCGACGAACTTCTCGAATTATTTCACCGCCGTTCCATCGAAGACATTTGGCCAGCACTTGCACGCTGGCGCTCCAGCGTCAACTTGGAATTGCACACCAACTCCCGGAAACAGCTTCGGCACTCGTACTCGACACTTTCCTTACCGCTAGACTTTCCAAATATGCAGATACTCGAGAATTATATCGGTCCAGTATGCAGTGCCCGGGTAGGAAGCATGGGTGGTGGAAAAATGCGTGACAACGGAGAGCTGAATCTTGCCCGAGCCGCAGCGTTCTGCGAGGAGAAGTTCGGAGAGTGGGGTTACCCAACTGCGATTATAAAGAGGTTCCGAAGCCTGATGTGGGAGGCGGCAATAATGAGGGTTCTCAGGAGAGCTGCGCTTGAAGCTGACAAGAAAGAGAGGACAAAACGTCTCGAGCACGGCGAAAGCTCCGTCATAAAAGGGCCACCGACTCCCTCTCCTGCTGAGGCAGTTGGGACGCCGGCTTACCTCGTGAACAAGTATCTCCCTACGACAGACGTAAACCGTCGTCGTGCGGCGTTTTCCCTTCAACCCTCCTTCGAAGGACATAACTCTCGTAATGGGTCATTGATCACGAAGATTTAAGGAACGCGCCAGCATGTATCCACTGATGGCCTTCTGGAGTACCGTGTTGAAGTGTGTCCTTCACAGTCTGTAGAAATTGCTCAATCAGGTATCAAGGGTAAACGATCCGAGCCCACAGGCCATGCCACTGCTTCGGATGTCAATCAGTAGCTCGCAAGCGCAAGCCACGAAGAGAACTACCAAAAAGTTGCCACCCGATCCGCATAGCAATATGCGTGTTTGGATTCCTGTTTCTATGATTCGACAGGTCGAGCCTTGTCTTGCCATTGACTATGAAGCCAAGCAAGAGAAGAGCATTCACAAAACCCCAGGAAGCGGTGTAGTACAGAGACAAGGGACGGGTAAAGCACAGGCCGAACCAGGCACTGAGGAGAGAAGCGATGCTGGACCTCTCGCTTCCCCGGTCCGAGGAGTCAGAACGCACTGTCAACTGAATCGAGGGGGTGACGGATCAATGAAACAGGGACTTTCCATTTGCGCACTGGGTCTGGATCCTGAAGAAAGTCGTGCTGGTGACGAGCTACGATCGCAAAATCGTCTCGAGGATAACACTCTATCACTCCCTTCTACCTCTATATTTGCTTCTATTTCGGATGCCCATCCGCCCAGCGGATTCTTGTTTTCCATGCCCAACCCTGACGATCCTCTGGAGTTAGAGTTAGAGGATGAGGAGGATGCTAATGGCACGCCCCCCAGCTGGTTCGATCGGCCGTTCAACCAGGTCGTAGGGTTTCATAAGAGGCACTCGCTAGACGACAAGGTCAGACCCGAGGAACAAGCTGGCCCTCCTTGCAAACGCGCTTTCGATCATTCCGAGATAGCTTCACTGTTGGCTCCAAGCGGAGCTGATAAAAAAAACAGAAGGTCGTATTCACCAGCTTCCAAAGAAGAGGAAAGCGCAGTCGACTGCCACTCAATCCCACTTCATCATCCCTCCGAGTCGCAATGTCTCGCATCCTCATGATCAGCCCTGCTTCAATCCCAATGTCTTGGAAGTCTTCAGCGATTCCGAGGAAGATGAAATTTTCCGATCGATATCCGTCTCCATCGGGAAATTTCCGAGGCCCCTGCCCTCTTTGATGGTTATTCCGAAGCACGCCCCCGCCCTTGGTGCGCACGCACCAAAGAGGCAGAGCTATCATCAACCTTCTCGCCAGCAAAATGACCTAATCGTGGACAATGTGGAGATGATGATCGACCTCACCTGATGCTAAACCTGTAAGGCGACAATCCCCCTTCTCATATCGATCACCGCATTGAAAGTTCATTGGATCAAACGTGAAGTTTGACTTCCGTATGATAATTGTCATTTGTAGTAATCACCATCTAGCGATATTTAACGCACACATGTCCACGCAACCCCGCCGATCCTTCTGAATGTGCATTTTACGGTCTCTACGCCTTCATTTCTTCTGACAATCGTTTCTGCGTCGACGTGCGCAACTCTACGTCGACCGGTCAACATTTGCGCCATCTAGTTCTGTTCTCCGTTACCTCGTGTGTCGCTTGACACATCATGCGAAAGGGGGCCACAGTGATACATGTGTGGGTTGCAACATATATCCCGGACTTGTCGAGCTCCGTCTACGCTCCAGTCCCGCCATAGTTTCATAGGTGTTGCAGCTCCAAGACTGGTTGTGATAGGAGCAATAGCAACCTGCTGACGGTTCATGAACAAGTCGTGAAAGAGTCACCACTCACTTATACGAGTGATTCCACTGCGCGGAAGAGAAAATGGTGGATTTCCGCTGAGCTGGCGAGGTAAGAGTGAACGTTCAGGCTCGTGTAGATCGAATGTGCTTGGAGATGGTCCTGCAGAGTCCGCAGTCACGACACAAGTAAATACAACGACTGGCAGCAGGTATCTTATGTTGATACATTATACATGGTCCCTAGTAATCTTTGTCGAATTCACGTTTGTCTACTCATGTGGAGATCCTCAGCCTGCACATTTATATAATGTGGCTTGAGAGACCATCGCACTGAAATACAAGATACAACTGTTTGCAAATACATAGTATGTACCGATCCATAAGGGTGAGACCTGTATTAAATCGACAACAACAGTCTATAATCGTATGAGGCATAAATTCAATGGGAGGTCAACCTACGTCTTGCCTGATCATTTTAGCCAACTGTTTTGCGGTCTCTGAAGATATACCACAACGCTTCGTGAGATGAGGGACAAGATCCTTCCTTCTCACATTCGGACCCCCTGCAAGTAGCTCCTTCAGCTTACGCATCAACGACACGAACAGATTGTCCCCTCCAATCCATGCTTGTTTCTGCTCGTCGGCAGTAAATTTCTTAACAAGGTTGCGGATCGTGATGCGCGATTCTTCATAAAGGAGTTTGTGTCTGCCGTCCAATCTATTTGCGGCGGTGATGCACGCATGACCAGCGACCTGGATCTGATATTTCTCGAAGGTGTTGTGGTTCCTCTCCCACCAATCCTCCATCCTCTTCTCTCTTTCGAGGTTCGTGATCGCAAGAACAATTGGAACCTTCTTCTCGCAGAGAAATTCGTGAAAGAGCCGGTAGTTGCTCTGAAGCGTAGCAGTGACTCTGCCGGCGCGAACGCAGAATAGAAGCAGATCAATGCCGCCTTGTCTATCCAATTCCTTGATGAGCTTATAGGCGTTCTCGACAGACTCGAGGTACTCTTTGATTCCCAGCTGCGGTTCCTCGAGCCCGATGGTATCGAAAACCTTATATGAGTCGCCGCCGAAGCCGATAGTATAGTCTTTCCACTGCATTGTACAGCGTTGCATGTCAGGAGATGTGTTCGCTACTTCTTCGTCCGCCATGAGGTTGATGAGTGAGCTTTTGCCTGCTCCCGTCTCCCCGAATAGTACGATAGTTTTATGCCTGTCCTCGCTTGTTAATATTGAAAAGAAATACGGAACTTCATCTAGAGACCACATGCCTGCTACGAGAGTCATTCAGTGGTCCAGTGGTCATTGAAGCGGTGCCATGCTTGTTCCTACTTATCAATATGAGACAACTACAGTACGAAGAGCATCTGAAGACTACGCACCCTAAAGCCATTTAAGAGGGATGGTCCTGATAGTGCTCAATTGAAGCGTTTGGCCGACACTTAGTGATGTAGTTCTTATAAAGACAGACGCAGACTTGCAGGAGATCACGTTCCTTGTGCCCATCCTTTGAACGCAACCCTGTGGTATTGAAAACAGCACCCGTCAGATTCTCGAACAACTCGAGGCAAACTCGTGTTGGACTTGAGGATTTGATTAGTAACCACCTATTGAAAAAGATAGTGAGTTATGGTTCAGGTTGAAAATGAAAACCAGATCTCACGTTCATAGTCCGAGGACGGCGGACGCGCGCCAGTGATCACGGACGACGCAGAACTTGCAACTACGTCAAAACTACTACGGTATAGGGCTGATTTTTTCAAGTCCCTACATAAGACATATGCGCACTATCCCTGCGGGCCAATGTACGAACATTCCCTTTCTGATTCATCTATGCTCATTAAGTGGCTGCAAGCAGTATGTCGAACATCGGACGGAAGATTGGTAGAGGAACACTTTGGGGAATTATTCTCTCAGATCTAAATCTTGGGCCTCCTGCAGGGATTGCAAACAGACTAAATCATGGATGGCGGCCTGCTACTATCACGTCTCTGGCACCGCTTTCTCAAACTTTGAGGCGCTTCGCGTTTGGATAATTAATATTAATTACCTCATGACCCCCTGCTAAGTACATAATGATATACTAGTCACATATCCAGGAATACACAGCCACTGCGCCTATGTCCAGCTGCTCAGAGCAAGCCCAACGCATACGCAGCATGGCTGTTAGGTTGCTCCAACAGCGTCTGAAACATGCAGTATCATTGCGTCGTGGTCTATTTTCACTGATCTGGCACCTGGACGTCCGACTCCGACGTATCGAACAAACGATTGAACTAATCGGGGGATACTACCTCTAAAACACCAAACGCGTAAGTCAAGACCGCAGTGCCCTTCACTGTTTCTTGTCTTGTCTTGTCTAGACTCTGGATTGAACCATCTCCGCAATGTCGTCCTCTGTTGGTGGAGGACCGTGTATTACTGTAAGTGATAGCTCTGGTTCTTCCTCAGCATAAAGTTGACGCGAAATCATTTTCACATTCCAAACCAGAGTGAGGCTTCACATCACACAGAAGAAACCTGCAATGTGGTCATTTTTGGGGAAACTGGCGCTGGCAAAAGCTCCTTGATCAATTTGGTCACTAAGAAGCACTCGGCGCCGACATCCTGCGACACTACGGGATGTACCATTCAAACCAACGTGTACGACCTCTCGATTGAGTCGATTCAGAGCAATCTTTTGAAGGTGAAGCTTTTTGATACTCCTGGTCAGTGCAAGTTCGCTGCTCTAGGTGACTGTTGCTGAACTAGATTCAGGTCTTGATGAGGGCTCTCAAGGAGCAGTTCCCGATAAAGAAGCCCAACAAGTTTTGAAGAAACTCCTTCGAAGTCTTCGAGATGACCTTCATCTTCTCATGTACTGCGTGCGGGGTGTAAGAGCGAGGAGGGCGCTCTACCGCAACTACAACCTCATCCGCTCCGAAGTGAAGGGGAGAGTTCCAATCGTTCTTGTCGTTACTTGTTTGGAAGATCAAGAACCAGGCATGGAAGACTGGTGGAAGAATAACGAACGAATCATTTCAGACTTCGGGATGACCTTTTCTGGCCACGCATGTATTACCACGATGACTATCCAGGAAGATGCAGGAAATAGGCTCAAGCGACGCCATGACCAATCATACCACGCTGTCTGTCAACTGATTGAGCAGTGTCGCTCGAAAGGGGTTCAACGCCCGCTGTTAGTCGCCGGCGAAAGGCAACATAGCACTATCCGGCAGGTATCTCCTAACGTGGATGCAAGGTACTCATTTTTCAGTTGCTCCTCGTGCCGCATCTTGCCAACTTTAACTAGTAGGAACAATATCGTATTCACTGAGGAGATAATGGCCAGCAATGGCTCACCTGCCAACGTCAGGGAGGTAGCAGCCACGTCCCCTGACCAGCAACGCCATACCCTGCGGCGGAAGGATACCGTCGATGATCTCAAGGTGTTCAATACCACTAAAAGGTGCGTAGTCTTCAAATGCTCTTCATACTGTATCGATAAGCGAGAATAGGCCTAGAATTATCGTAGTCTTTGGGGATACTGGAGCAGGCAAAAGCTCGCTCATCAACCTCATGGCGGGTAAAGAAGTAGCGAACACATCTCCCGACACGAAACGTTGTACGATGCAGTGGAAAGAGTACACCGTCAGCTTTGGCGGCGAGCTTTACAAGGCCTTCGATACTAGCGGACTCGATGACCCGCAGCTGGGAATCAAAGAGTACCTCGAGTCTGTCGAGAACGCCCATCGGCTCATCAAGGAATTGGATAGACGAGGCGGAATTGACCTGCTTCTATTCTGCGTTCGCGCCGGCAGAGTCACTGCCACGCTTCAGGGCAACTACCGGCTCTTTCACGAATTTCTCTGCGAGAAGAAGGTTCCAATTATTCTTGCGATCACGAACCTCGAAAGAGAGCAGAGAATGGAAGACTGGTGGGTGAGAAACCACAGCACCTTCAAGAAATATCAGATCCAGGTCGCTGGTCATGCGTGCATCACCGCCGCAAATAGATTGGACGCCAGACATAGAGTCCTTTATGAAGAATCACGCATCACAATCCGCAACCTTGTTGAAGAATTTACTGCCGACGGGCAGAAGCAAGCATGGATGGGAGGGCACAACCTGTTCGTGTCTTTGATGCGTAAGCTGAAGGAGTTACTTGTAGGAAGTTTGCATGTGAAAACGAAGGATCTTGTCCCTCATCTCACGAAGCGTTGTGGTATGTCTCGAGAAGTTGCAAAACAGTTGGTCGACATGATAAAGCAAGGCGTAGTAACAACTACTTGACTTTCCCTCTTCGATAACTCAATTTCGCTTACTTTACTGTGGGTAGTAGATCCAATGAATTGTATGAGGACCTTGCGTAGTACGTACCAACCTTCCCTTGATCGAGTCTAGTAACTAAGACGAATGAATGAATTTCGTCTGGCCATCTCCTCACGTGCGACTCAAGAAAGTCAGACACATTTCTTTCCACATGCAGCGAGCCCTGTTTCCATTCAACCCACACAGGATCAACCATGCGTTGATCCGCACCGTCTGTTCCAAACTACCTCAGGGCCCGGCACGCGTGAAAGTACCGTCAAAATGTTGAATACAACTTGCACTTGTCGACATATCCTCACGAACTTCGCTTTCAGCAGGCTTAAGCATTGACCTGGGAGGGTTCGGTCTTTCAGAATCCAGGCCAGGGCCCCAAATCCGCCATCGTTCTAAATTTACCTGTATGCCAGTCTTTCAAACTCGACAAGCTAGCTCCAGTTCCGAGCGCATGTACGAAGCCAGTGCATAATCAACATGCTGCAACAGGTTACATTCTAACATGCCGCTTGATGCTAGCTTGATCACATCCATGGAACGGCATGGAACATCCAACATGCTGAACACATGCGTCGTGATCGATATTCAAATTTTGGGGCTCGAAATGACGACCCTCTGACGAACATGGATATTTTACATGAGGGCATTAGGCTAGAGACTCTCAAAAAACCGAACACGCTGGCAAGTCGAGACTGCCTCTCACTATTCCTTGTTCCAATCTGACCATGTCTTTATCTACTGAGAGACGACCATCTACTGTAAGTAATGTTTGGCTCTTCCTCAGCACACAACTGACTTGATTGCTGATCAGAGTCTTGATGGTACCAACGATATTCAAGCTGGAGAAGTTTTACATCGCACGGAAACATGCAATATTGTCATTTTTGGAGAAACGGGAGCTGGTAAAAGTTCCTTGGTCAATTTGATCACTGGGACGCAATCGGCGCCGACGTCCTCCGACGCCATGGGATGTACCACTAAAACGAACGTGTACAAGCATGACATCGTAAGTCATAACAAGACCTTGAAGGTAAAGCTGTTTGATACGGCTGGTAAGTGCAGTTAGCCGCTCTTGGTAGGTGTCACTGACTTCGTTGCAGGTCTTGATGAGGGCTCTGAGGGAACGGTCCCCAATAAGGAAGCTCAGAACTTTTTGAAGAAGCTCCTTCAAACCCTTATGGAGCAGGACGGCATTCATCTCCTCGTGTACTGCGTGCAGGGCACGAGAGAGAGCAGGGCGCTCCACCGGAACTACATGTCATTCTATTCCAAAGTTAAGGAAAAAGTTCCAATCGTCATTGTCGTTACGCGTTTGGAAAACCAAGACCCAGACATGGAGCAATGGTGGAGGAAAAACGAGCAATCCATCTCAAACCTCAATATGACCTTCGCTGGCCACGCATGTGTCACCACAGTGACCATCGACGAAAATGACAGTGACAAGCTCAAACGGCGTCGTGAACAGTCATATCATACCCTCTGCGACCTTATCGAGCAGCATCGCTTGCCTAACGAGAAAGGCGTTCGCGATGTCGAATGGGCATGCGATGACCATGAAAGGGATCACCCGCGAAGCGTAATCGTCTGCGACTCTGCTGTCTCAGCCCCCCTGAATATCTGCAACATCGCGGGTGTCATTAATGGCGCGTGGGTGAGGTCCATGGTAGTTATACGCGGGCATTACTACATGTTCCAGCGTGTGACTGCACCTTATCCACCCGCAAAACGGTCAAAAGGAGGCGTTGGTTTCGAACCTTGCTTGTTGATTTTTTACGCGAACAAGGACGAGTCTGTCAGTACGCAGAGAATGGAGGTGCAGAAGTTTCGGAAGGTCTACGCGAAATCCAGGGTCAGCTTAGTTGTCGTGGTTTGTGGCTGCGACAATGATGAAGATGCGAAAGGATGGTGGGAGAGGTCAAATGACACTGGTATGGACCCATTGTTAGCGTCATCCATTACTTTCACGTACTTACCTCGAGATGCGTCGGAACATTCTGAGAGTGCTCAAGAAGCACTCCAAAAGTTGATTTGGGAGCTGTCTCGTTCTGGAGAGCCTCGTAGTTCGGTGGTCCGAGACCTTCTCAATCGCGTGTGGGGGTATATAGCGAGAGTCAACTAACATAATTTTTCAAAGGTCTACGGTTACGAATATATATGATGATTAGTTCAGATAGCGAGCGATTCAGCCTTTTGAGTGGTCATTGCATATTAAGTTTCGAGTCGGCCCATATCAAACCCTGAATTCGTTCAATTTCCTTAAATTTTTGAGAGTGGGAGACTCAGCAACAAGTTGTAAGAGATGGAGCACTGCTGCACAGGTCTTCTAAAAGCAAAAACATAGCAATCGGCCCTCAGCGCTCCGGCAGGCGCACCGGAGCAGTGGGTTTCAAGTTTGCGCCTTGACACGTGCGGGTGGACGCCGATCCGAGGTCATCACAAGATTATATGTTGTGGAAATTATAAATAAGGAGAGAAAAGCAACTCTAAGTCTCTAATCCACCCGCGGACCTGCCAACCTCACGCTTTCTTGCACATCGCTTTCGTACAACTTGAACGCCTTTTGGAACATGCCCGCGAGCTTGCGAACCTCACGTTCAAAAGCCTCCTTATCTGCCCAGGCGAGACGCGGGTTGAGCACTTCGCGTGGAACACCCTCTACCGCGGTAGGAATCTGGAGCCCAAAGCCGCCAAAGGTCTCATACTCGCTATCGAGAAGCTCCCCGGAGTGTACGGCATCGACAATGCGGCGGGTGTACTTAAGTGGGCAACGCTTGCCCGTACCGAATTTGCCACCTGTCCAGCCGGTGTTGATTAACCAGCAGGACACGTTGTGTTTGGACATGCGCTCTGCTAGCATTTCTGCATAGCGTCCAGGCTGATCCAGCAAGGCTTAGCTCAGGAATCCTTAGGAGGAGATGAAAACTCACGTGTAACACGATGAAAGGTGCGCTATAGCAGGTCGAGAATGTTGGGATAGGCTCGAGGACACCATCCTCCGTGCCAGGCGTTTTCCTTCGAGCGCGATTTAACGAGTGGTGCCGAAAGGAACAAAAATGCACTTACGAGGTGTAACCAGCAAGGAAATGGTAGCTTGCTTGATCTGGGGAAAGTTTACTTACAGGGGGAAGAACACCGAACGCGTCGCATGTCAACATGATGATGTTGCTCGGTTGTCTGTCCACCATACATGGGATCTTGGCGTTTGGAATGTATTCAATTGGGTATGCGCAGCGTGTGTTCTCCGTGATGCCAACATCATCATAATCCGGCATGCGCGATAAAGGGTTGTATACGACGTTCTCCAGAATAGAGCCGAAACGAATGGCGTTGAATATCTCCGGCTCTTTCTCGCTCGAGAGGTTGATGCACTTGGCATAGCATCCTCCCTCGATGTTGAACACTCCAGTGTCCGACCACACATGTTCATCATCACCGATGAGAAGGCGGTTTGGATCGGCGGAGAGTGTAGTTTTTCCAGTTCCAGAAAGACCGAAGAATAGGGTAACATCACCCTTCTCCATCCCGACATTGGCAGACGAGTGGAGGGAGAGCTGACCAAACTTCACAGGTTGAAGATAGTGCATGACGGAAAAGACTCCTTTCTTCATCTCGCCGGCGTACTCAGTGCCGAGGATAACCATTTCCATGCGCTTGAAGTTGATTTCCACCGACGTGGTGGAGGACATGCCCTTGGTAAAGCGATTTGCAGGGAATTGACCAGCATTGTAGATAATGAAATCGGGCTCGCCAAAACTTGCGAGCTCTTCTTCGGTCGGGCGGATCAACATGTTGTTCTACCAGGTTGTCAGGAAAGGAAATACATTTGATTGTGGTTACATACCATAAAGAGAGCATGATATGCACGGGCACAAATGACCCGGACCTTGATACGGTATTTGGGATCCCACTAAAAACAGTGAGTGCTGCAAGCTAATGCAGTTGGAACACGGGACTTACACCAGCAAAACCATCGAAGACGTAGACATTGTCGCGTGTATTCAAATAGTCGATAGCACGCTCACGGTTGATCTCAAATGTGTCTAGAAACAATTGCTGAGACACAGGACCGATGTGCAACGGAGTAAACTCACGCTCATCCATCTTGATATTCACAGAGCCCCACCATATATCATCCTTACTTGTCTCCTCATAGACGATTCGCTTGTCTTTAGGACTTCTACCAGTCTTCTTACCAGAAAAGTTGATGAGGGCGCCAGAGGAGGAGATAATTGCGCCTTCATTGCGGATAGCATCTTCGTAAAGCTGGGCAACAGGTGCGTTGCGCTTTAGTTGGATCCTGTCCATGTCAAACCCTGCCTGCGAGAAATACTCGAGGTCGCGGCCGATGACTGTTTGAAACATTTAGTAGATAGGAGATATAAAATTGGGGAGCACTGACGGTTACTATGGAATTCATTGTCAAAAGCTTGAGCATAATTTTTGTGCAAGATGTGAGGTGTAACGTAGGGTGTCTGGTGAGGATGAACCATTGTGGTGAATGAATACGAAGGAGTCTGCTGAACTAGTTGGTCAATAAATATTTTAAAAGGTGTAAAGTCAAGACAATAAAACAATCATAATGATGATGATGATGATCCGTGCAAGATCCGTGGTGGCGAAGCCCGGAGCCCGCCTGTTTGGGTACCCCGCATGCGATGACTTATGCGGCTAGCATTAACGGCAACAGTGACGAGCACTTACTCTACGATGTGAATCACAATAATGATCGCGAATAAGAAGATGGCGGTTGAAACGGTATGCGAAACCCGAGTTTTTGGAGGGCTTTATACCAACGACGAGCCATTGCCGGAACATCCCATAATCTCCCGATGGCGACTCTACTAATTAGAGCCCCTTTCGGTCCTCGATTTTCTACCTCTTTTGTGCCTCGTTTAGTCTGGTTTCTAGTGATAAACATCATTTCCCGCTTGGCAACTTGTTCAGCACCAATCATCTAACCTCCTTGGAGTACGCCCCCAATAGTTCAATGCTCCGGTTCACTCCGGGCGATACGTACGACGGGACACCGCCTGAAACCGCCGGAACAAGTAGGGACCAGGGTCAATATCGATTGGACTGATTTTATCACGAAGTGGAAGAGAAGGCAAGTATGTATGTATGTCGCGGTGGTAGCTTGAGGTAAGAGGTGCGAGATTTGCCAGCACACTTATCATTGAGATTTTGGCCACGAACTTCAGGGAAAATTCTTCCAAACCTCTTGAAAAGCCCAGCCTTTCAGGTAGTGATATTCCCGGCTACTGTCTCGCGGGTTTGTTCAGAGTTGGTGATCTTCATAAATATGTTATCCAAAGGTCCGTCCGCTTTTCTCGATGTCCGCATACACTGATAATAATACATATATTGCTTCCTCAGGATCAAACGCTCCGTCTTTCCAGTACCTTAGGTAGACGCACCTGGCCCAGTCCGATAGATCATAGAACTTGGCCCAGTGGCACATGCACTGATCCACGTGATCCACGTCTTTCATTTCCGATGCACACAAAGTTCACATACTTCGAGAGCGGACTGACTATCATCCGTGTTATCAGTACAAAAGGAGGCCACATTGTTGCGCTCATCATTTTTCACCCGGCCTTCGAAAATATCTCTCTTGCGCATAGCGGGAAATTCTACGACGATGTAGACCCCATGTTTCACTCCCACTCGCAAAATCGACGCAAATGTCGTGGCTGATTAAGTCCGCTGTCTCACCCCAATGTCCTGTATTCGCACAGTGATTCGTCCCAGGGCAAGATTATCTTATCCTCACAGTCTTGTAGGATATGATTTAGTATGCATATAATTCCTTCATGCAAAGTTGAGGTCCACAATAATGTCCTTCGCGTTCATCAGAGAAGCGTGTCTTGCGCCGAGATTGCGCGATCCGCAAAGCAAGCGACCAAAATTGAGGAAGCTTAACAGGAGCTATCGGATGTGTTGGATTGAGGTGAGTAAGAATCTGCTTAAACCAAAGAAGTCTCCGATCCTCTCTTTACTGACTTCGCGTGATTTCCTCCAAAAGTAGCTGGTTATGTACCCTTGAAGACATTCCTTCTTTCGTTCACATTTTATTTAATATCTGGGTCGGCTGTTGCCACAAAGCTTATGATGCGCTGGCCTCGTCAACTCAGGTGGTCGTTGTGGGTGACGTGGTATACACCGTGCGAGCCAAGGTAGTTATGAACTAGAGGGACTGTTGAATTGGTGGATACAACCGCCGGATGTTTAAGTAATTGGCTCGCACTTTCAGTCGGGGTCAAGGTGCTGCAACCCTTGTCACGACTAGGGCCAGGGCATTAGATTGCAAGATCTAGCAAACACCTGAGCCCTCGATCTCAAAACGTGGTGAGCATTGACATATTCGTCTGAACCTCGCAGTTCGCCGCAATCTAGATCTCAAGTGTAGTGCAAAGATGGACCATCATCGATTCCACTATGTTTCGCATATATATACCCGTTTGTCAAATATCTCGCTCATCACACAGCGTGGAATCGACATAGCACTCAGGTGTGGATACCGCTATGTCCAAGGATCGAATATCACTGACTACAGAGACGTTCCTATAGTCTAATATAATATGGCGAATATCGTGATCTTTGGAGAAACAGGAGCGGGCAAAAGTTCTGCCATCAACCTGATGTCCGGCCGACAGATTGCGCACATATCGCTCGACTCTCACCGCTTGTACTCTGCATTGGACGGAGTATCCAATAACCTTCGAAAATGGGACTCGATACAAGGTGTTTGATACGGTCGGCCTCGAGGAACCCCGTCTACAAACCGGAGACTATCTCACTGCAATTTCAAACGCATATAGCCTCATCAACACCTTGAAAGAACGTGGAGGTGTTAACCTCTTGCTCTTCTGTGTCCGCGGAGGTAGAGTGACAGCAACCATGCAGAGCAACTATAGGTTGTTCTTTGAATTTCTCTGCGAGGAAAAAGTCCCGCTCGTGCTGGTCGTCACAAACCTCGAAAGAGAGATAAATATGGAAGATTGGTACACGCGGAATGTGGGCCACTTGGAGAAATACGGCATTAGGTCCGTGGGACATGCATGCATAACTGCGGCGAATCTACTCGACGGGAGGCATAGAGACAAGTATCAGGAGTCGCGTGGCATACTCCGTGGAGTGATTGAAGCTCACTGTAACGATTTCATGGAAGGGTGGACTGGCGGGCAAGGATGGCTTGCTTCATCCATCAGCAAACTCGTGGAATATGTCGCTGGGCGTCCCAAGAAGACAGATATCATTGGAGTTCTAACAAAACGATGCGGGATGACCAAAGAAGTGGCTCATCAGGTGGCGCAGCAGATCAGAGGCGAAAACCTACCGCAAACGACGATTGAGAATTACGGTAACCCGCCAGTCCCTTCGGATGTAAGAAATACAAGTCCACAACAGGTTCGTGCACTGTGAAATCGGTCAACAGATGGTTGATACCTCTATAGGGATATGAAGGTCGACCGCGTAACGTAGTGCTCTGGGGGGACAGTGGAGTGGGCAAAAGCTCACTCATAAACCTCATTATGGGCCGTGACGTAGCGGAAACATCTCCTGACGCCCTGTCATGTACTGTTACACATGCTGCATATGATGTGACGATCAGCGGGCAATGCTTCAGGCTGTGGGATACGGCAGGTAGGCGTTCTTTCACTGAGGTTTGGGGACAGAGCAGATCGATAACCATGTCGTTAGGGTTAAACGAGGGCTCCGAGGGCAGAGTTCCTGCGGCTGCAGCTACAAGGAGGTTGGCTCTATTCCTCAGTGGCCTGAACAGGGCAGATGGTGTCCATCTCCTTATGTATTGCGTGCGCGGAACGCGAGCCGCAAAAGCTCTGCGAACCAACTACCAGACCTTCTCATCAGCCATCGGTGACAGCAAAGTGCCCATCGTTATCGTGGCGACGTGCCTGGAAGACTGGCGTCCAGTGATGACAGAGTGGTGGAATCAGAACAAGGACCAGCTTGCGAAATATGGGATGCATTTCCCTGGATATGCTTGTGTCACCACTCTGCCTGGTGGACGCGCGGAATCCCAGGATTTACGACAACGTCGTGCACAGTCCTACGAAGACGTTTGCAAACTCATTTTAGACCATTGTTCGCAGGCCCCTCACAAAAATTAGGGCCCTGCAGGTATCAACGAAACGACGATATATCGTAGTTCCTCGCGATTCTACTCAGAAATTGGCTTTTTTGTGGGAAGATCAGGGGGCGTGGTACTGTACGTAGAGATATGGACTTACTTCGGCGTAATCTGCGTGTGACAAACTGAACCTTAACTCCAAAGACAGGTGTGACATGTGACACCTCAGAATCGTTTGGTGGTCGTTTTTCACTAATGCTATTGAAGTTGCCAATGAAGGAAGAGATTGATTTCTCGTCACGGTAAGCTTGCAGTACACAGTGAATCCTCAGTACAAAAACGATGGACCCTTCGAAATTAATATCACTTTTACAATGCTGGCTCAGTGTGACAGTCACTTTGGACGTGTGACAGTGTAACGAGTTAAGGTAGCCAACATGCCATCTCAATTCTCGACTCTCTAGCTCACTTTCGAAGCCAACCTCCTGCGACACAGCATGCGCTTTTTCCCTGTTCACAGCACAGCTGTTTCCCAAAAACATATTTTTCTGAGGCATCCGTGACTGTCTGAGTATCTTAATGGATCTAAGTACCAAAGCCCATCATGATTGAGTCATACAATGACTCGTGTATGTGATAACAGCTTTATCTCCTGCACGTGTCCATCTTCTGGTGATTCTGTACACGTACTTGCGCGTGTGGACAGGCTCTGGTATGAAATCTAATAACGCCAGAACAAAAAGATTTGCTGAAAAGGTCATCGCAGATCTTCTGTGATTGGTTGTGACATATTACTTTGCGTAGGAATCGCCCGCGATACACAACAACGTGTCGCTAACAGCTGTGTATGCGGACATCTGAAGGCGTTTTCTCCTCTCATCATGCCGTGGATTACGACTTCAAGCTGCGGTCGTGATGCACTGTACGTTGACACACGCGTCCAAGAAGCCTTTGAAGCGAAAGCCGGCGCATAAAAACAGAGGTCATTCTGAGGTTGTGTCCAATACGCCTCTAGCATCCAATCTACCATGGATTTACTTCGCAATCGACGCAAACAAGCAGCCTCAACGGAGCCCTCGATCGAGCCCTCTATTGATGTAACCGTGACGTCTCTCCCTTCCCTCTCTGGTTCCGCGAGCCCTCCGGAGCCATGGGAGGAAGTGGACATATCATCTTCCGACTATGCCCGCAGGCGCAGGGAGCTTATGGAGATGATGGTTGACCTCCGATCCATGGGGTGAATGATTATGGATCTGACTGTACCTGCGGATCGCTCACGCTATCTCTTGCAGTGCTGACTCGTTGATCGCATTACCATCCGTAGTCGTAATTGGTGGCCAATCCGGTTTGTGGTCACCTCCCTTTGCACCCACAGCTATACTCAACTGAAATTTCAGCGGGCAAAAGTTCACTCGTCGAGGCCGTCAGTGGGGTACGTCGGCAGATAGCTTGTTATTTTATCCCTTGATTCATTTTTTTCTTTATGATAAAGATCAATGTCCCGAGAGATAGCGGAACGTGTACAAGGTGACCCTAATAACTACTAGCTATTGGGGGTATGCTCATACTACTATTTACAGATGCCCTATGGAATGTAACATGTCTAGTCATGCCACATCGTGGTCCTGCACTATCACTCTACGTTTCGGTTTCGATAGTAATGGCCTAGACCTCCAAAAGCCTACTAATGTGCAATTTGGCCGAACGATCACTGATAGAAGTGAATTCGAAGTTTGGCTGCGTCGTGCTCAGGCAGCCATTTTGAACCCAAACGTTCCTTCTTCGACTTTCCACACAAAGACCATCGAAGAACTCAGGAACATAAAAAATACATTAAAGTTCTCCCGCAACGTGGTGTGCGTCTCGATTGAAGATCCCGATGCGACTGACCTGTCATTCTATGACCTACCTGGTGAGTAGATGCTCATCTGGATTGAGACGACGTATCTGATGGGCAATGAAGGTCTAATACAAAACGAAGAAGCCGAAGTCGTCGCCTTGGTGAAATGTTTGGCAGAATATTATATCGAGAAAAAAAACACTATCATATTGACTACGATCCCATGAGTGGTACGTGCATGAACTGCAAAGTTATTTCTACTGGATTGATGGGCGCAATGCCAGATGATATGGAAAATCAACAATCCATGAGTCTTGCCAGGGCCGCAGACCCCAATGGAAAGCGAACAATTGGTAAGTCATCCATACTGCAGGATGAATAAATGACTTAAAGTTCTTCAGGCGTACTTACGAAGCCCGACACGCTCGGTACTGGAGCTATCAACCAGCGTCGCAAATGGATAGAAATCATTGAAGGTCGTTCGGAGGAGCACACACTAAGACATGGTTTTTACTGTGTGCGTCTTCCCGATGATGCCGAACGTGCACAACGCCTGTCTCGTGCTGAATCGCAAAGGCGTGCTGCTGAATATTTCGACACGACGTCGCCCTGGAAAGATGTGATCGACCGTCGTCGGTTCGGAATTCCGGGCTTTGTCTCCGATATAAGCCAACTGCTCATTCGATTGATCGAGGAAGCGTGCGTTGACCTTGTTCTAGCTGATTCGCTATAAAGCATTTACATTGTTTATAGTTTGCCGCGTCTCAGAGAAGATGTCGACGCGCTCCTCGCCAAATGTACCAAGGACTTCGATGAACTGCCCCCACCACTTGAAAACGACCCACAAATTGAGGTTTTGGGACGAATGAATGCGTTCTGCGATGACTTCAAGAGCTTTGCGAATGGTAGTCACGAAGATAAACGTCTTGCGCAGCGGAATCGTGCTCTCTATGCTATTTTCAAGAGGGATATACGCGGCACCGCTCCTGACTTTAGGCCTTTCAATGATCCGGAAGACTATGTTCCACTGGACGATACTGAAGAGAATATGACTCTTACTGAGCGAGACCCAGGCGTGAAAATGATGGGCATATATGATATCCGCAAGGCCATCCAAGAGTTTGTTTTCGTATTTTGTTGCAGTTGGGCGGCAAGCTTAACCATTCATCAAGGGCAATTGGATGGGAGCTTCCGAACAACGTGCCATATCAGGCAAAGGCAAACCTCATTGCTCAATTCACCAAACTTTGGGTTACTCCGTCTGAGCGCTGTCTTGTTGGTGTCAATAATGTACTTGATCAAGTCATCGACGCACTCATAAGCACCCATTTTGGACGCTTCAAAGTTCTTGAGGAATACTTTGGGTAAGCGTTGACTCCTCACTATCATTGCCCGGGCTCAAGTTGTCTTTGAAATTAGCAATTTGATTCGAATCCAAGTTGACATCTGCAAGGCGCGTGCCCGAGGCGCTGTCAAAACAGCCTTGGATCTGGAAACCACTACTCCGCACTATACTCAGAACACGCACTATCTTCAAACACTCCGTGAAAAATGGTTGGGTCATTATAAGAGAGTTCGAAGTAGACCTTCTATGTACAGGGCTCCCATCCGTCACATTGAGGAGGTCGTGGAACCCATGGTATCGAAACCCCGTTTGACCAATATCCCCAATCGTTCAACTTCCCCAAGTCCTGATATCGATTCCCCACCTCCGTTCAAGGAATTTATGTACAATGGGTCTTCTATGACTGGTCTTGTCAAGAGTCCTGGGAAGCCTAATGGTCCCAAGTTGGAGACTCCCGAGGCCAAAGCTTTGAGGGCTCTTGCAGAAGCGGGGTATGCGGGTCTTCGAGTTTCAGATCTTGCACGGTTGTTACCTCCCGACTCATTTGAGGAAGAGCTGGTTGTGATGGCTGACGTTCGAGCCTATTATCACGTTGCCTACAAGGCGAGTCTCACTCATCATCTCCGTTTCAACGCGCTTATCACCTCGAGCAGCGCATCATTGACCATATTCCTTTCACGATCGAGCATGCTCTCCATCATGCCCTGGCAAAACAACTTTCTACAGAGCCTTCTCACGAGCTTGCTGAGCTGATACGACATCTGGGCCCAACTTCTCTGAGCGTATGAAGAGTTAGTTAGCGAAGATGCTTCCATCGCTCAGAAGCGCCTAATGCTCTCGACAAGAAAAGAACGCCTATTGAACATTCGCCGGAGACTCATGACCTTCAGCAATAGTATTTGATCACTGTGAGGCGTCAGCGGCGTATGTTCGTTTTTGGACTTTACCATGTAGATATTCTTTACCTCCTGTCTGTGATTGGCTGTGTTGTTGCTGCTGTATTGTACTGTTATGTGCTCGAGCGTTGTTACATTTCATACTAAGAGTCTGATTCTTTGCTCATTTCGGTGCATTGCTGCCTACAACTCATGATAGCAAGAAGGGTCTCTGAGGTATGTGCATCGACTGGATTCGTGAAGCTCCGAAGAGTCGGTAAGGCAGGAGTACGCAGTACACATGAAGTCCGGTCATTATTACATAATCCGGCAAATAAACTGTGCCGGTCAGCTGCTGTGACAGCATCGACTCCGGACGTTAGCTAAGTCGTGCTCTACTAGTTTTGATAACTCTCCGCGCAACTAAGAGTAACGCATCGTGCAGCGTCCAGTGACCTATTTCCGCGTGCCAATTCAGTCCTCTCCGTTATCAATAATCAGATAGCTCATCAACGATATCTACTACTACGCCCCGGATCATTGTGCAATTTGGCGCTCGCGCACATCATCAGAACATTCAACACACACTCATCGTGGCATGCAACCATAACAGTGTTTTACTTTCGTGAGCCTTCTTCTCTCCTATCGTTTTCTGCAGATTCTGAGGATTCCGATTATTCGCCAGCTACTAGCTGTCGCAAACCATCCCGTCACGAATTGACACCATCCATGGCTTCGATCCGCTGGAAGCCACAAATCACGTATCGCTCCCCCACCACAGGGACAACTGCTCTCCATCTAGAGGTGCCACCAGTTGGCTCTCATGCATCTTCGTCAAGCCATTCTCCCTCCCCTCAATCGCTTCAGCATTGGACAATCCACCAGTTCAGTCATTCTAAGAGACATAAGAGATGGATGATAGGCCCTTCACTACCACTTTATCATCCTCTTGGTCGTCTTGCCCTATCTCTCCCCGATTTGGATCCAACTGCGTTCGGGCTCCCCGCGCCGGCAGTAATAATGGATGATCCCACGCGTCGATCTTCAAATCGCGCGCGTCGGCCCGCACCCAAAGTACGCGACGCAAATGAGCCAGCTCCCTCCCCTGTCCCCTTCATCGATGTCACCCCTGCTCCCGAGCCAGAACTCAAGGAAAAACCTAGTTCCCGCAGGAGGCGCCCTGCTGGAAGCGGAAACAAAAGAAAGCGCAGAGAAGTTGATGACGGTGATGCGACATATCCTGCCAAGCGCTCCCGCAACCCAAGGAACTCCGCTGCCAATGCTACGGCACGCACTCCTACCACCGGAGAACCTTCTCCTCCCTACTCTGTTGATAATTCTGCTCTTTCCCCTGCACCTGATGACCCTCCGGAAGAGAAACGGCCCGAACGCCGGTCCACCAAGTCACGTGGTATCCCTCCTCGTAGGGATTCTTCGGGAAGCGAGGCAACTGTCACTTCAGTGTCAGCCTCAATTATCGCGGGCAGCGCTGCACTTCTCAAAGATAACAGTGAAGATGCTCTGGATATCGACTACTTCGCCATCCAGCGGGCCTAAGGACACTGAGCGTACCACCCGCAGCGGAGACCTCAGCAGCAAAGATGCCAGTTCAGATGGAGGTGGTAAAACCGCCAATAACGTTCCAGGGTAGCGCGGCATTTCCTTCGTGGCTCTTGTATATATGTAAGAGACATTTTGGTTTATTAAACGATATGCATTCCTTGTCTATTGCTATTTGTTCCTGACCATCTTTTTACTCGTTTTCTCTCATCGTTAATATTTACCAGTTCGCCTCTTAGTATTCATGTGCTTACTCCCTCGTATTCTCTCGTTGATTTATGATTGGCTTACAAACAGGTGAAAGTTTTATGAATATCTATACTGTTTCAACAAGACTGATCTGGAATGGCAAATTGACGGATGGCAATCATGATGAATAATTAATATTCGAGTAATAATGGTGGGGAACTGGTCTTCGTGCAATGAAAACAATCATTATAACTGTTCCTTCTGAATCATGTAAGTAGGACGGGAACGGATAGCAGCTTCTGGTGAGTCCGTGGCGCCGCTCGAGAATGGCATCGGGTTCTTAGATTCGGTTCTGAGAACCAATCATACAACAATTGAACAAACGTAGATGCGGTAACTGCCGCCTTCTCTCTCAGTAGAACAACGATCATCATCATTTTGTCAGATTGCGATGAAGAGCAGCGATAGCACTTGAAGCGCCGGTGCTTGCCCACCGGGAGTCACTGCGGGTAGTGCCAGCCCGTTCGAGTCGATTGATCAATGCAATGCAGTGATAGGCCTATTCAAGGTAGAATCACTTATCATATAGATTAGTCTGGCTCACCATTTTGAAGTCCCAGCACCGCTTTGTTGTCAGCGCTAGCGCTTCGTCCCGGCATGCAGCACTCGTCTTATCTAGATTCTATATAATGAATTGCCTCCATAATCCGCCTGCAATGTGTCGCTAAATATACTCCCTATAGCCAGTACTGTGCCACCGATCGTATCCTGGAGTAGCGTAACAGTCGATTCAATCATCCAATACTGCTGCAGGAGTGCCGCAAGGTCCAGTGATGTATACGCAGGATGGTTGTTACGCCACACAGTGTCGCATGGAACACGTTGCATCCATGCGTTGTGGGGATTTTCATATCTAGCGCTTGAACCGTATCGACATCTGTTCTAACGAACTGGGGATATTACTGGTGCATGAAAAACGCCGAACACGCAAGTCAAGATCCCTCCTCCCACTGAATATTGTCCGCAGTCGAGTCATCTTTGAAATGTCGTCGTTTTGTGGTGGAAGACTACCTGCTGTGAGTCGCGTTTTGCCCTTCCTCAGCATAAAGTTAACCCGAAGTTAGCTATACACCCAAAGTCAGAGCGCAGCTTCGCACCACACAGAAAGATGCAATGTTGTCATTTTCGGAGAAACGGGTGCTGGTAAAAGCTCCTTGATCAATTTGGTCGCTGGGACGCAAGCGGCACTGACATCCTGCGACTCTATGGGATGTACAACTGGAACCAATGTGTATGACGTTTCAATTCAGAACGAGACCTTGAAGGTAAAGCTTTTCGATACCAGTCGGTTAGTGCAGTTAGCCGCTCTTTGGTGTGTGTTACTGAACTGGATTACAGGTCTTGGTGAGGGTCCTGAAGGAAAAGTCCCCGATAAGGACGCTCGAAGAATTTTGAAGAAGCTCCTTCGAGATCTCATGAAGCAAACTGATATTCATCTCCTCATGTACTGCGTGCGGGGTGTGAGAGCGACGAAGGCGCTCTGCCTGCAACTACGATCTAGTCCGCTCCGAAGTAAGGGAGAAAGCTCCAATCGTTCTTGTCGCCACAAGTTTAGAAGACAAAGGACCAGAAATGGAAGAATGGTGGAGGGACAATGAGCGAACCATCTCAGACTTCGGGATGACCTTTGCTGGTCACGCATGTGTCACTACGGCGACTATCGACAAGTATGCAGAGGATAAGCTCAAGCGGCGCCACAAACAGTCGTACCATGCCGTCTGTCAACTTATCGAGCAGTATCGCTCGTCAGAAAGGGTTCAAACTCCACAGTTAAATGTCGGTCGATGGCTACACGGTACTATCCAGCAGATATCAACGATGACCACAAGGTACGTAGTTTTGGGATACTCGTGCACATATTTTGCCAACATCGATGAGCAGGAAAAAGCATAAAGATATCGTACTCGCTTGGGAGACGGCGGCAAGCGCTGGTTCACTCGTTAATCACGTGGTGGTAGGGGAGGTGGCACCCACAGCTCCTGACTTGCGACTCTGTACACTGCAGTATATAGAGACTGTCGACATGGATGACGAGATTTCAAAGGCATTCGAAACCATTCGACTCGAGGACCCGCATCTGGAAATAAAAGAGCACTCGATCCCTCCCGAAATGGGTGCAAGGTGCGTGTTCGTCAGATGCTCCTCGTGCTGTATTTTGTCAACATTGATAAGTAGAGACGAGGATCAAAGTATCATACTCGCTGGGGAGACGGCCGCAAGCGTTGATTTACACGTCAACCTCATGGCGGGAGACGAGGCAGCGTCCACAGCTCCCAACATGCAACGCTGCATGTTGCAATGTTCAGAGACTGTCGACTCCGATGACGAGACATTCGAGGCGATCGATACCATTCGACTCGAGGACCCGCATATTGGAATCAAAGAGTACCCTATCACTCCCGACATCGATGATGGGTGCGTAGTCTTCAGAGGTTCCTTGTGCCATGCTTTGCTAACAATGATGAGTAGGAACAATGATATCGTACTCGTGGGGGAGACAGTGGCAAGCGATGGTTCACGCGGCAACCTAGTAGTCGGAGGCGGGGTAGCTGACATAGGACGCTGTATGCTGCAATGTTCAGAGATTGACAACTCAGATGACGAGACTTCCTCGGCGTTCGAAACTATTCCACTCGAGGACCCACACCTGGGAATCAGAGAACCGACATTAATGAGTCGGAACAATGATATCATACTCGCTGGGAAGACAGTGGCAAGCAATGGTTCTCTTGTCAACCTCATGGAGGGAGATGTGGTAGCACGCACAGCTCCTGACGTGCGACGCCATGTGCTACAAAGGTCGGAGACCGTCCACTTGGATGACAAAACTTCCAAGGCGTTCTTACGCCTTGTGGACCCGTGTTTGAGAATTAGAGGATACACTATTATCCCTCCCCAAATAGGTACAAGGTGCATAGTCTTCAGATTCTTTTGGTACCATGTTCGTCTAATTTGATTGGTAGGAACAAGATTTCAAGTAATGTGTTATTTCGTCGACTCGAGGACCTGCATATGGGAATCACAACGTTTCTTGTCCCTCCCAACATGTATGCAAGGTGTGTAGTCTTCAGGCGCCCCCTGTACCACAGTTTGATTTTGTTAGTGGGAACAAGCATACAACTATGATGCTCTCTTGGCGAACTGGAGTGAGCGAAAGTTTACTCGTCAACATCTTAGCGAGAGAGAAGGTAGTGCACACAGCTCCTGACATGCGATATCGTCTGCTGCAGTGTACAGAGACCATCGACTTAGACGACGAGACTTCCGCCGAAAGCATTCGACTTGAGGACTTACATCTGGGCATGATAGAGTGCCTTATCCCTCCTAGAATGGGTGCAAGGTGCGTAATCTTCAAATGCTCTTCGTACCATACTCTGTCTAACTTGAACAGTAGGAACAGACGTGAACTTACCGTGCTCTTTTGGCAGACAGGAGCAGGCAGAAGGTCACTCATCAACCTCATGACGGGAGAGGGGGTAGCATTCACACCTAATATGCAACGCCATATTCAATATTCAGAAACTGTCGACTTGGATGACAAGAATTCTAAGGTGTTCCCACGTCTTGAAGATCCGTACCTGAGCATCAGAGGATACCATGTCCCTCCAAACATTGGTGCAAGGTACGTGGTCTTCAGATGCTCTCCGCATTGTAGTTGTCTAATTTGACCAGGAAGGAGCACAAAATTATTGCGTTCTTGTGGCAGACGGGAACAGGCAAAAGGTCACTCGTCAACCTGATGACTGAGAAAGGAGGTAGTCCTACAGGTCCTGACATACGACACCGTATGCTGCAATGTTCAGACACTGCCAGCTTGGACGGCGAGATTTCCAAGGCGTTCTTACGCCCTGAGGACCCGCATCTGAGAATCAGAGGATATCCTATCCCTCCCAAAATGGCTGCAAGGTGCGTACTCTTCGCATGCTCTTCGTATCATAGTTGTCTAATTTGACTAGTATGATCAAGCATATAAATATCGTATTGTTGCAGCAATCGGGAGCAGGCAAAAGCTCACTTGTCAACCTCATGTCGGGAGAGGAGGTAGCTTCCACAGCATCTGGCATGCGACGTCGTATGCTGCAATGTTCAGAAACCGTCAACTTGGATGACAAGACTTCCGAGACATTCTTACGCCCTGAGGACTCGCGTCTGAGAATTAGGGAATGCCCTATCCCTCCTAAAATGGGTGCAAGGTGCAGTCTTCAGATGCCCTTCGTTCCATAGTTGTCTAATTTTATTAGAAGGTCCAAGCATCAAAATATCGTGCTTTTTGGGGATACTGGAGCAGGAAAAAGTTCGCTCATCAACCTCATAGCGGGAAAGAAAGTGGCGCGTACATCTCCTGACATGCAACGCTGTACGATGCACTGGAAGGAGTATAACATCGACTTCGGCGATACATCTTACAAAGTCTTTGATACCGTTGGACTCGAGGCACCGCAACTGGGAATCAAAGAGTACCTCGAGTTTATCGAGAACGCCTATCGGCTCATTAAACAATTGGATAAACAAGGCGGCATTGATCTACTTTTATTCTGCGTTCGCGCCGGCAGAGTTACTGCTACGCTGCAGAGAAATTACAGGCTCTTTCACGAATTCCTCTGCGATAAGAAGATTCCCATTGTCCTTGCGATCACGAACCTTGAAAGAGAGAAGAGGATGGAGGATTGGTGGGAGAGAAACAAAGGCACCTTCGACAACTATCAGATAAAGGTTGCTGGTCATGCGTGCATCACCGCCGCCAATAGATTGGACGGCAGACACAAAGACCTTTATGAAGAATCGCGCGTCACGATCCGCAACCTTGTTGAGAAATTTACTGCAAACGAGCAGAAGCAAGCTTGGTCAGGAGGGGATAATCTGTTCGTGTCGTGGACACGTCGGCTGAAGGAATTCCTTCAGGGGAATTCGCGTGTGAGAAGGAAGGATCTTGTCACTCATCTCACTAAGCGTTGCGGTATTTCTCGAGAAGTCGCAAAACGGTTGGCTGATATGATCAAGCATGACGTAGAAGCTACTTGACCTTACCCTTTCGACAGCTTTATGCTCACTCGATTATGAAAATTTATTTTGCCCTTGTCGTTAATGTATCAACAAATGGATTGATGCCATGTACGTATTCCAACGCTCTCCATATGTGAATACGGTAGATGATTGGTACCCGGTCCAGCTCCCAGCGAGGAACAGGCCTCAAGATGAAATAGGTTCAATGAACTCCGAGAACCAATACAGAGAACGTAAATGCAGTGGTGATTGAGATGCACGTTCTCCGGCAAAGTAAAACAACGAATTGTAGATGGCAGCGATAGTGAAATAAGTATAGCTCGGCACTCGGATACGAACTTTGTACTTGTGGTATAGGAAGTTCGAAGGATCGCAATGACGCTCACGTTGCACTTGATGCGGCCTGTGCTTCTTATAGGTCAGATCTAGAAACCGCTGGGTCGACCACTCATGTCCTAAGATAATAATAGCTGGATGTCGATAGACATATGGCACGTTCATTTGGTTCGATATGTAGATTGGGAGCTGCGGCTGGGCGTGTTTTTCCAGGTTTTTCCATCATGAATAAGCAAATTGAACATTCGATGATGAATAAATCTTCGTAAAGATGTTTGTTGGATCGGCAGCTATAATCCGTGAACATCGCGCTGAATAATTACCCAAGAACCCCACCGCCGCAACAAGTTGGAGATACAATCATAACTGAACGTAACTGGCAAATGCTGACGATGTCCGTTCCTTGTTTCAGATATGACCGTGACAATAAGGAGGCTTACCATAGTCCTGCGGCATAGCGTAGATAACAGCAAAAATTGGGCAGGCTCGGCAACAGAGGCAGGACCGTGCATGTGCGAACTCCCACTGAGGGTACCAGAAGCTGAGGGATCCAAAGATGCGGACTCATCGATGGACATTTTGTACACCTCATCGATGTGTCATATGAATATGACCAGTCTGCAACCGTCTTGTTCTATAATATAAGTTAGTTATTGAATTAGAGGTGCAGTTAACACAGCGAGAAGTGAAAAGTGATCACGAGCTCGTCAACGATTCACTAGATCATTTGCAAAATGACAATTAACCTCCTTCCGGCTTCATAGTGTGTACAGGTGTCTCGGTCGCTGTACAATTGGAAATTCGTCAGGTTCCTGCCCCACAAAGACTCGGACTACAAATTGGAAAATGCGGATTATCTGATATGTAGAGGTCGGCCGTTTAAATTCAAGGAGCACGTAATTTAATCGTGTGCAATGATAGACGAGCAAAGTACGTGATTGGACTGTTTTCGTATTGCATTAGTGATGAATGATGTCCATGATGAGCAGCCTGTGAGGGGTATGGCAATTCAATTGAATTCGGTATGTACGTGATTAGGACGTTACCGTGTGACTCTTAGCCGCCTAGCGCCGGGAAGGTCATGCCTCCGACACCGATGAGTCGGAGGCGACCATTGAACCTACTAGAGTGGGGATGCGTTGATCGCACCCATGTGCCAATACCCAACCAATATCGTTACGAAATGTCATTTGACCATTGGATGGCAGCTTCAAGCCTCGGAGTCCCTGGTACAACCTCAGAAAGCTGAAAGCGACTAGAATGACCTGACTCAGGCTGCAGTTCGGTACACACGGTAGTGCGTATATCCATATCACTATTGACCTCATTCGCCAACATTAAAGTTACAATTGTGCCCAGATTGAACCTCATTGGGCACCCGTGTCATTTATTCTGCCGTTCGCAATCCACGATAAGGTTCAACGTTCAACGTTACTAGCTCGATCGGAAGCACCGTTGTTTCCTACGGCTCTTGAGTCGGTCATCCCGTTGAGCATGGGCCAACTTGAAGCGTTTGGGCTGGAATCTACGAGGAAATTTGTTGTCCTTAGATTGTGAGTGAGCGCAACAGCAGCCAGCCCGTCCTGACTGTTCATGCTGAGCTTCAGACTTGGCTGCTAATTCAAAACAGGTTAGTCGTTCATCAACGTGACAGCATTTAATAAAATTTGATGTAGTCCGGAAAAGCATAGCCAATCAAATCCTTTCCCTCCGTCGCGTGTCAATGATGCACGTATAGTCTTTGTTTGGCATTGGATCAACTCAGTCGCGGAGTGACCCTGTTAAAACACCTTCGTGTCAACGGCTCATTGTCGTGATTTAAAGGGTGGCCAGTCTTGGACAAATGCCCTGCAAAGTTTCATTCTAGATCTGTAACGCTCTTTTTCTCGAAAGTCCTGTCGTCGGCTGCGTTCTCAAGTGGCCAGTCTGGGGTTCCCAACATTCCCGCGTGTCCAATTTCGCGTCTTTTAGCTCATCATTGTCTTCAAGTGACCCATTCTTTTACCTTCGACCCTGCGACATTCCCTCAACAGATGGAGGAGTTACCCTCAACGGGGAGAAGGATATACCGAGAAAAATTCAACAGCAGCACCCACACTCTTGGTGGTCAGTCAACCTTGTCATTGAGAGGTAATGTAGCTCTCGTCGGTCTACAACTTAGTTGGACATAACTCTACGTCACAGGTCATGCTGCCCCAATTGCAGGAACTGGCTCTGCCGGTGTTCAGCTAGAGTCAGACCCGTTCGCTGATCCCTTCGCCAGGACTACTCCGGCTGGAAATGCTCCTGTACATCAAACCGAGGCTGCTGTTCCTCAACCAGAGGGTCAACCAGCAGATACACATGCAGCGACAGTGCCTGTAGCTGCCCCTAGACTTCCTCTATATAAACGAAGATGGTTTATAATCATTTCAATCGTTGGTGCTTGTTTGGGAATCGCGCTGCTTTTCATCATTCTGTTCCCTGTACTCCGTGCAATTGTTCAGCATGTAATCAACCAAGCCACGTTGAATATCCAACAGGCGGCAATATTATCCCCTTCAAATACATCGTAAGTGTGCACTGCGATGCACAGTAAACGTGTTCACTTATTTATCATGCAGCTTCACTCTGGTAATGCTAGGCGTCGTAGGTATTCATGCTGCATTGTGATCGCATTTGTTGACCATCGGTTTCAGGTATCTCATACTGGTATTTTCTCCGCCACAGTGGCCTTCTCGCAGCCAGTAAACGTGAGCTGGATGAATGGTAGTGTTGAGGTACCTCTCGGCTATATGTCGCTTTCGACCCTGTATGCTTCCAATAAACGGGCAACAATCAATGATACCACGACCTTCTACATCACAGATCAAAACGCCTTCGGTCGCTTCACGAGTTCAATGATTACTTCACAAAACTTTACCTGGAAATTACAGAGTTCCAATCTGAATGTCCAGGCGATGAAGTTCCCCACCGCGCATGGTATTTCATTCAATAAGCTGGTGACTATCAATGGTGTAGTATTCTTATATTCACGTAGATTTTGGTGCAACTGACAAGGAATCTCGCTAAGGCATAAATAATTTTGCCGGCAATGTCATTCTCGAGGACATGCAATTACCCAGCGACAATCCTGGGGGAGGTATTGATTTTGTGGCGGTCACGCAGTTGAACAATACAAGGTATTCTTCAACCTAGAGCCTTCATTACATTCTGACATGATCATTTGGTATAGCCCTTTCGCATTGGGACTGGGAACAGTAGTTTTTGACCTTGTGTACCAAAATGTCTATCTTGGTACTGGAACGGGGTTCAATACCAATATTGTAGGTCCTACGTTCTAAATTCTCAATTCTGATCTATCAACTTGCTTCAGGTCCCTGGTCCTAATAACATCACGTTGAACGGTACTTTGGTACCCCAGACGACGCCTGCCAACCTTGCGACGGTCTCGCAGCTTTTCACCAATTACATCAATTTCGAAAGTTCGCCTGTCATTGCAATGGGCAAGTCAACACTGCAGCCTGATGGTTCACAGATATCTTGGCTTAGTCAGGGTTTGGAAAGCCTTCAGCTAGTAGTGCCCTTCAAGTCAACCACCCCGATCAACCCAATTCGGTCTATCCAGATAGGGAGCATGGCGCTTGCATTCACTCCAGAGACGGCATGGACCCCGCGAACGGATAGTAACTCAGTTCACGCGACGATGCGTGAGTGATTTGTGTGAAAGCGGTGTTGTCATCATGTTTGACTTGAGCGCAACAGAATTGCCTTTTGGGTTTGGCTTGTCTATCGACCAGATCCAGAATGAGTTTACAATTGTCAAAAACGGTTCAAATGTAGCGGGTTTGAATACGGTATGATCGTCCATTACATCTGCAATTTGCCAGTAACCGTCTTTCTATGCAGCCCCTGGGTGCATCTACGTCTTCAATCACTGTGCTGAGCCCGACAGACACCGAGGGCACCATTAACATCACCATTTTAAACAGTGTTTTGAATGCCACAGATCCCGAGCATGATAGTTTCGCCACATTCAGTAAGTGTGTTGTTTTCGAATGGTGCAATCGGTAATCGTATATTTTGTAGACATGGAGCTTACGGATTCTACCACAACTGACTTCCTGCTGGTCGGTAATTCTCGCGCGGTCGCGAACACGAGTATCGGTCAAATTACTCTGGACCCTATCAAGGTCAACGTGTCGACCAGTCTCAATGGCCTGCAAGGTCTGAAGGGGTGTACTACTATTGGGGCTGTCGACGTTATGGGTGGGACTCAGCAAGCCCTTAATCTTAGCATCGATGGCAAGAAGGCTTCTTGGCTGTTGTCAAATTGTGGCTGATTTCGTCCCAGTATCCATCTATAATCCTTCCAATCTTGATCTCGCTACTGGCGATCTACGTTAGTGGTGGCAGTCGATTGAAGTATAAGAATCTGAAATTGATATACTCCTTGTCACAGAACTCCAGCTGCAACGCGGTGGTGCAATCCTCGGAACGGCACTGATGCCCAATTTGACAATGAGCATGGGGAATAACTCGGTTCACTCGACATCTGCTTTCGATGTACGGCTGTCTATCGCCTCTGCCCACCACTTCTCAGTTAACCACGTTTACAGCCTAATAACTCACCCGAAGGATTGCAAACACTCAGCCAGTTTGTTGGCGGTCAAGGTATGTCTTGAATCTTTGTCTTCAAGAGAGGGAATAATTAGGTTGCCAGATGTGGAGCTTAACATCGTGGGCTACAGTGGGAGTACACAGGTCGCTTCTCTCCTGGAGGCCTTTGAAAGTATGAACATCACCGTCACGCTCCCTGGCCTCAACTCCAGTCTTTTGTCGACGGGTTCTTTGGAGAGTGAGTTGGACTGCTTGTTTTCGGACCAACTGTTAAACGATTGAATAGTCCTTCCTACCACTTTTGTTACAAACAACATCAGTCAAGTCACCGTAGCGCTCGTCAATCCTTTCACTGCAGGCTTCGACATCACCAGTATCTCATCTAACGTCACCTCGCATGGCCTGTACCTTGGTTCCATCAATACTGCCACGAATTTCAACTCTGCAGGGAAATCGACCACGAAGTCTCCCGTTCTCAACATGACCATGAACTATGATCCGCCAACGCTCTTCACACTGACTCGCGTACTTGCCATGCAGGCAGGTTTGGATCCCACGCAACTGGATGGCATTGTAGCTCTTGGGGATTATCAGTATGTAACTGCCACGACGGCGGACTCCGAGCCAGTTCCTCAGCAACAACGGCGAGCTAACATATACACGTAAATTCTACAATTTTCTTTCCGCTTCTGATACTAAATCAACTGTTCAGGGAATTTAATCTGCCGAATTTTGTTGACCAAGCGTTCAAGCAGTTGAGGAGTGACATACAGCTATCTTCACAGCTTACGATTGGTTCGAATTTTGCCGTAAATTTGCTTTCGATTATTCATAGCAGTACTGTTGCAGGGAACTACGCGACGACACTCAGTTATACTCAGACTGATGTCCCCATTTCCACGGACAGCAGCCTCAACTTAATCCTGCCCATCTTGGCGAAACCTATCGTCCAGAAGGTTGTCGGTGGCAGCGTCTTGGGGTAATTGACATTGATTTCTTTGTAGCCAACTTTTGCTGAAATTGTGTTGCAGTGTCGAATCTGTTCTCATCACTAACCCCCAGGAGACGATGTTTGGTACGTGTCTGAGAGTGATGTCTTGCATGTCTTACCAGGAGTTTTATAGGAACACAATTGAATGGAAGCATTACGAACGCCGGGCCTTGTTTGTCCTTCTATTCCACTTACTGCATGCTTGTTTAACCTCATTTTGATAGTTGACGCGACAATCACGTTCAACAACGGGCTCACTGTTTCGTGGGGTGGTCAGCCTATCGGTGTGATGAAGATGGACCCCGTTAATGTCGTCGGTGATGTCGGAGCTACTCTCAACGTGCAAACTACGTTTGAAGTCGCAAACGCAGATTATTTGGCCAACTTTACCAAGGTGAGAGAAACATCATCCAGTACATTGTATTTTTTTCTCAATGTCTCTAGGTTATGCTGAATAACGAGTCGTTTGAATGGGATATTTCTGGCGATAACCTGACTGGTACGTTCATGCTGGGTACAACTACGTTGTCACTTACGAGTATTTTCGGGGTAAATAGTCAGTGCTCTTGGTGAGTTGGTTTCGCGGGAGCTTGGTACTATATTATTAACAGACTCTAAGGTATCGAAGTATCCGGAATCTCTCTTCCTTCCAAAGCGGTCACCTTGAAGGGATTCAATGGTCTTAAGAATGGTGTGGTCATCAATTCCTTCGATCTCCCATTCAACGACCCTGCTGGCGGAATCCATCTGACGATTAATTCAGAGGTTATCAATGTATGTTTTCGTCGCTCAATCTTGATGTCCCATTCAAGTCTCTTCCGTTGTAGCCTTCTCAAGTTGGCATTGAACTCAGCTCCCTTGCGTTCAATACCTACGCCAACGGCATTGAGATAGCTCCGGTCTCTTCGACTTCGACTGTCACGCTAGCGCCAAATTCTACCTCGTCACTCGAGCTAGTTGGTCGGCTCATTCCGCAGAACTCTTTAGAAGGGCTCGTAACTGTTTCTGATATTTTCAATAATTACATTCATGGCATGGACAGTCAGGTTACCGTTTATGGTGCTGGCGCTGGCCCGAGTGATGTGAGATACCTGTCGTCATCAGAATGGTGCCTACTGATCACACCTACAGGTCACTTGGCTGAATGAAGGTATACAAACCCTTCAGGTGGTGACATCGCTGCCGAACAAAGGAAAGCTTAACGTTATTCAGTCGATCGATCTCGAACAGTTGTCTCTCATGTTCACCGAGGCCACGGCATACGATCCAATGTCAGGCAGTAATTTGACCACTGCTGCGTTCACTCTGCCTTTCGCTTTCCCAGTCGATATCACGGCGCTTGCGCAGAATATTACTGCTGGATATAATGGTCAATCTTTTGCTGAACTAGTGATCCCACGGGGCCCCAGCTCGACCGACGTTCAGAATCGTATTATTTACTTGACGTTTAGCGATGTTCCGTTTGCTGTGTATTCTGACCAGCATGAGACTTTCCAGGATTTCATAGCTGCTACGACGCTTGGATCTTCGCAAACGTTGGCGTTGTCGGGCGCTGCGAACGCCGATGCGTCTACGGCTGTTGGTGTGTTGTCCCTAGTGGACATCGAGTTCTCTGTGCAATCTACGATCGCGGGATTGCAAGGGCTTAAAGCGAAACCCGCCTCTGTTGCCAATCTGGACGTCAATCACGGATATTCGGATTACCTGTTGATTACAGTGGACACTTCACTTTTCAACCCAAGGTACGTGAAATCTGTTATGAAGACAAGTCCAATATAAATGTGTCTTTACTCGCTCGTAGCAACTTGACAATTGGTGAGTGGCAGCGTACCTTTGATTGATGCTATTGACATTCGCTCTCAGGCACTGGCGATGTCTCGTTCGCGTTACAGTTTGAGTGAGCATCTTCTCAAATTTCTATGAAATACATACTGACAGGTGTCAATAGAAACCAAGTCATCGGTTCTGCCGATCTGGTGGGTATTCATGACTTCACGGATCCTCCGTTTCGACGTTTACCTTCCCATCTGCAGAGTAACATGATCATCCAGCCTGGGAACGTGTCCTATCCTACTGGTATTTGCATTCATTCTGAGTGTAGACATTTGCTCATAGTACCCGTTAGACGTCCATTACTCCCCTCAAGGAGCTGCGCAAACAGCGGCAGGACAAGCGATGCTCGAAAACTACCTTCAGGGCGTCGATTCGCAAACAACCATTATGGGGACCTCTAGTTCCACTTCGATTGGCTCTTTGGAACCGGCTCTTGCGCAGATCAATTTGTCGCCAGTGACTATCCCGGCTTTGCACCAGAACCTTATTGGTAGCGCTTCCCTTGAATTTCCAACTGATATCATTCAAACTGGTGTGGCGTGGACGACTTTCACTTTGGCAAATCCGTTCACGGCCAGCATCAATCTGCTTGAAGTCACTGCAATCGCGACCTACCACAACCTGACCCTTGGCGCTATCAATCACGTCGACATGTCTTCAAACCCAATCCATGCTGATGGACATTCTAATATTACGTCGCCTGTGCTTCCGTTCAACTTTAACCTCGACCCATTGACTATCATTGGGTTGATTACCACTTCCGCTCAAGAGCACAATGTCGACCTTGGTCCTCTGACGAGTTTATTCCAGCTGGTTATTGATAACCCGAGCTTCCACCCACCTGTACGCTGAATTCTTTCTCTATCAGCACCTAAATAACCTCTTCAAGGTCAATACATTGGTGGATATAAGTAACCCAACTTGCGTCAGGTATGACCAAGGCATCTCTCTAGCTTTACAGTTCTCTGATATAAAAACACTAGCGGCAACCAGTTCGACATCAACGATGCCATTTTGAACGCGTTGAAAGGTTTACAAGTCACACTTGCCGTGGATTCTTCTGTCAAACTTGATGATTGTAAGAACCTTGCCTGCGTGTTGTTCAATAAATTCAGTGATTCACTAGACCCAACAAATCTTGCCTTCAATCAATATGGGGTTTCGGCTATTGTGAGTCTGGAAATTCTACTGGCTTCGACACTCATCACTCGATTTATTACAGACGGACAAGACGTCATTGTATCTGATTGGTGCCGTAGGTGGTCCTATTACCCAAGACCTCGTCAACGGTGCCACGCTGGCTTTCAACCAAGCAAACATCACGTACGCTTCAACCACTTACTTAACATCTACTTTGGTTGTTGATGGTTGGGATAGGGACATCACAAACGAAGGCTTCCAGCTCTCCTTGCAAGGATCCTTGACCAATGTTGGCCCTCTAGACGCTTTGATCGAGTTTGTTGAACCAGTGACGTATGTCTTTGCACAGTTTGTATCTGCAGGTGCTCATGTCGGACAGGGTGACCTGGCAAGGCCATAATATTGCGACCATTGCACTGCCTCCAGGTTAGCTGGTTAAAACAGACCACATACGGAATACTCATTGTAACCTACAGTATGTTCTGCCGCGAATACCGGGGTTCCGAACTATAACACGCAAGGACAGCTAGTAATCACCGATCAAGTCCAGTGAGCAGAATTGCATTCGTGGCATCTTTTGCAGATGCTGACAACAGTACCAGGTTCACATCATTTGCGACATATTTGCTACACAATCCAAGTTTTGACTGGACGATTTCTACTTCCTCCCTCAAGCTAACCGCTCTGGGAACAATCTTCAATGGAGTCTCAATGTCGAAGACGGTCACCTTGAAAGCATTTAATGGTCTCCCAGGTGTCACGATCAGTAACTTCCAACTCCCCTCCGATGATCCGGCTGGAGGGATTACGATATCGACAGACTCAATCATTCCTTCCCCTGCGCGTTTGTACAGTTTCTTCCGCTACCCCTTTTCTTTCTAATTTCTTCTAGAACTTGGCATCGACCTTGGAAATGTTGGATTCCAAGCCTACTTCGAGAATACTCGGATCGGACGTGAGAGAAATTTTGACATAGCCAACACCGTTGCCTAATGCCTTTGATAGCACTCACCGCTAGTGACCTCGTCCTCCTACCTGAATCCTCAGTGACATCCCACCTCAGCGGACAAATGATACCTCAAAGTGGCTCTGGTCTGAGCACCATCGGCAAATTATTCTCAGAATACCTGGCTGCGGATAATATTACACTGAATGTCCAAGGCGACACTGTTCAGCCTTCAGGTGCAAACGGACCAGTAACATGGCTCAGTACTGCCTTTAAGACTCTCACACTCGATGTTATTTTGCCCGGAAAGAAGTTCGACGTAGGTTCATTGACAATTGCGCAGGATAAACTTGTGCTAATGACAAACAGATTATCCAATCCATCACACTCTCAGATTTGAGCTTGACAATGCAAAGCCAGGACCAGGCATTTTCTCCATTATCAGGTTCCAATAACACTGTGGCGCAATACAAGAACCCCTTCGGTTTCTCATTACAGGTGATTCAGTCTACTGTCAACATGGATCTCAGCTATGGAGGTACAGCTGCCGCTCAGGTAACGTTGGTTATCGGTCCATGTTAGATGACACTGACCCTTTTGTAGTTGAACCTTCCTCAATCTAACAACATTGGAGGGGTATCAACTGGGAATCTTGCTACCTTGCCGATCAGTTTCCATAATGTCCCATTGACTTCAGTCAACAACGGTGCCTTTGAAGCTATGTTTGCTCAAGTGACGGACAAGAATTCAGCAGACCTTGGATTGAGCGGAACAGTTGATGTGACCGCCAAGACCACCATTGGCGATGTTCCTATCTCAGGAATTGCTTTCGATGTAACTTCAAGCCTAGCTGGTGAGTTTCAATACGAACCAGCTTCAATTCGTGCTTAAAACTGTGTCATAGGCATGAACTCTTTTGATGGCAAGGCAACGATAACTAACATCTCGATATCTGGCAGTGGTGGGAATGGTGGGAATCAATATATCATCTCGCCCCTCACGTCTTCGATGAACAACCCGTCCAACGTCTCACTTGACACGGTTGACATTGCCCTGCCAGTGTACTACCAAGATGTTATGATTGGTCGAGCAGCATTCAATGTACGTGAATGTTGGTATGGATATAGCCCTAGCTGAACTTCTCGTTTAGCCCTTCAACCTGGTTCCAGGAGAAGACACGATTCCAGGAGAGTTTCATTACGAGCCTGCAAACCCTAATGATACCGTAGCTGAGGTTGGTGTCGTGGACTGTATTCTAACCTGGTTATTTATTTCTGTGACGTAGGCCTTCCTCACCAGCTTCCTGCAAACTGGCAATAGCCTTCCGATTACTATTCAAGGAGATTCTGCGAGTACACCATTTGCATCACTCCAGTCGGCACTCGAAGGCGTGACTTTGACGAGCAGTGTCACGGGTAAGCAGAATCGCGCCTGCTCACCCCTTGTCGCTCATGGAAGTCGCAGGCTTGAACGTCGCCCCGATTATCTCCCACTTATACCCTGAAATCACCTTAGCTACACTCGTGACCAACGAAATCAATCTCAGCTTCGACGTACGTCCCATTTCACGCATGCTCTAGATATAAAACTCATACCGCGCAAGGTTACAAATCCTCTCGATGCTGAACTCGAGATCTCATTTGTGCAGGCTGATGGCTTGATTAACGGAGAAATTTATGCGCATTTAGACCAGGCATTCAGCTCGTTTGTAATCCCTCCAAAGCAGACTGTCAACAGTGGAAAGTTTGGAAATGTTAAGCTAGTCAAGGGTGCCCTTGCGTCCCTACCCATCATTCCGTTAGGCTATTTGGACATCCAAAGTGTAGTAACAACGAGGTCAGTGTCGGCACATAATAAGGACGCATGGAGTCGCACTGACCGACAGCGTATAGGGCGGGCAGTGGCGGATACCAAATTCCATGGCTTCATATCAATCAAAACCATGTCACTGCTTCGTATGATCTCGGCGTCAGTCTCGCGGACCTTTCCTCAGCAGGCCAGTCAATGACGGCGACAACGTCGCTTGCTGGTCCGACCGTAATGGTTCCCCCGCTGTCAGCCGTGACCGCGGGACTTGGATCCTCCACACCAAGCTCTGGAGCCCCCGCATCTGCGGCACCTGGGCCCTCCGGATCCAACCCAGTAAGCATGTGTTCTAACCGTCCTGAGTTTTGAAATTGAAATCTTGCTGCAATTCCAGTCTACTCCCCCTCTACCTACCTCCCCGGGAAATACCACGATCGGACCGCTGTGATTTATATTGTATTTAATTTTGCAATTTGGGACCTCGAATACGTTATATTTTGTTTACTTCCACTGATGCTGGATTGCGATCTTTTACACGTGTATCGTCAATATTGCTGCAATCTTTATACCGCGTTGATACTCTGGTGAGCTCTTAGGAGGCTGCTCATTTTCATGCGGTCGATCGGTTGATAGTCTAAGACCTGTGTCCAGTGACTAGTGAACTGGTCGTATATGCATCGTATCGACAAGGACAAAAGGGACTGAAGTCAAGATATATCTCGCTTGATAATATTGGCAAACTGTTTCACGACTTCCCGAAACATCCCCAAACGAAGTTCGTGAGCTGAAGGACAAGATCTTTCCTTCTCACATGCGAACTCTTCGATGTACAGCAACTTCTTCAACTTACGCATAAACGACACGAACATATTGTCCCATACTTGCTTCTACCCGTCGGCAGCAAATGCCTCGACAAGGTTGCAGGTCATGATTTCTCTACTCTCTGAGGTTCGTGATTGCAAGAATAATTGTAACCTTCTTGTCACCGAGGAATTTGTGAGAGAGTCGGTAAATGCTCTGAAGCGTAGCAGAGACTCTGCTGGTGCGAATGTTGGACAAGGGCAGATCAATGCTTCGCTGTGTATCCAAGCTCTCGACGAGCCTGTACATGGTTTCGACAGACTCGAGGCACCTAGTTAGAACGTAGTTCACATTTGAAAATGATCTGGGAAACGAACATTCTCATCCGAAGTTCTGCGTAGAGTGAAGAAAGGACTCAATTCGTCCATCCTGCCAGTAGTGACTGCTGGGATGTGAATACAATATATCGAAAATTCCAGAGTCCTTCGGTCGCACTCGAGAGTACACGATCAGATGACACCTCGCGAGAGGTGTTTACATTGTGAGGCACGTCCATATCCGAGTCATATGGTAAAGAAGCCAAGATCGACAGAGAACGAGAGGTTCGTGGTTAGCTCGCTTGTCATCGGAAAATTTAATCGAGAGGATGTGGTAGACTCACGCTATCGCGGAGAAACAGCACGCCTGAATACTTCTAAGTTATGGGTCATTGGTCCCCCCTCAAATCAGATGGTGACAGCACCTTGGGTAGCTCGTAGAGGTAGGATACAAACTAAGGCGTTGTTAGTTCAATATTGAATTTTCGCCAAGTCCAATATCGCTGTGTGTAGGACCGGACGCAGGTATAATACGATAGATTTGAGAGATAGTGAGCGGTAGTGAGGCAATGGGCGGTGGTGATCTCAAGCTCTGGTACTGCAGGCTAGGGTTTGAGATGCTGGCAGTGACAGCAATTGGCAAGACGACATTCGATGGGAGCACCCGGGCCAGCTGGGAGCCTGAAGAAGATCATTACCTTGCGGAGCAAGGTCTATGAATGCGGCGTGACCTGTGGTGGTAAACATCACAAAATATACACGTGATCATCGCGAACCGTCTGACACCAGACACACCAAAATGAATTAGACTGCGTTATTGCTGATTCTGCACAGAATTACATTATGGCGAATGAGATAATGGTACAAAGTATCTTCAAGAACGATCCTCCCGAACAATAATTACACTACTTTTTTAAAATCCATCCGGCAAACTCATTTCATCACTGGCCCTCACACATATGCCATGCTATGAACGGCCCGAGGTTCGATAACAGCGCGAACAATTAACCTCGAGGTTGTTTCAACCACGCTGATGCAAAAGCACACAGCATATGCGAGGATGGTATGTGCTCCAATATCCAGAGCATACGAGAGCGCGAATGCGTCCAAATTGATTTATACCTGAAACCTGTCCAAGATATGAAAAAATGCATAGTGACAAAGACTACTCGCCTGAATATGAACCACGACTCCAATTGATCGTCTGACCTGCGATTCTACAAATGTAGCTGCTTGCCATCATTTCTGTATGAAAGTCAACAGCCTGGCGCATTCCGCAATTAGATATGAGCAAATGACTAACTCAGATTATCTCATCACAACAGGTGTCATGGACTTCATTCACAGCGGACAATACGACGAACGAACGACATAACCATTATCAAAAATGCGGCAAAAGAGAACACAGAAAGTCCGTAAGTTAATTGTCAGACAAACAGCCCAAGCACCAATTTCTTAACTGACCACTCGAGGAATTTTGAGAGCAGCATCTCTCAACCGTTCTGCTAACAGAAGTGTATCTGCATACACCACTGTAGTATCTAAGTCGCGTGCCATTTTCTGAGCGATTCCTCAGTAATAAATTAGGGTAAAAGACGCCAACATATAACTAACTGACGTACGATTAAACTCTGCTGGATCTGCACATAACACTTGATCTGCAAGGATGGTAGGAGAGTCTGTATAAATCATTCGAGACCCGCTAGACTCAAAGGCTTCTTGGACAGCGGTCGCAGTCTGAATGAAGATATGGGGAGTGCCGCGAGATTGGTGTTCGACTGATGAGACACTCATCAACGATAAATAATGCACATAACGAATTAAACATACTAAATATAAAAGCACATTCGGCGTTGGAAGTCTTCAGCAATTCGAACACGCTAAGCTGCATCGTAGACCCCTTCGACACCCTTTGGAAGATCTTCGTATAGAAGACGAAAGAATGCGAGAACTGGTAGAAGATACCGAGAGACGTTTTAATGAAGGTGAATATGGACCCATATGAAAGTTTACAGCCTTTTGTATCATGCTCAGAATGTTGTGCGTCTGAATGGCGAGTAATCAAAGATATTTGGCCCTGTTGATATTGTGGGCAAGTCAAATTAAGCGAAAGAGCTCCGCAAGGTAAAAAGTCGGCAACGCCGACCCCTAGTAGTAAACGGCTGGAAGGGTCTGTTATATACACTCATCTATGATCGATGTCAACTCTCAAATTGTTCCTGCTGAGTTTGATGCAGAAGCTTGAACGTTTTGAACATTCTACCCGCGCCCGTCTCATGTGTGACAATTAACACGTGACGTCACGCGACTGCTGTGATGCAATTTGGCTTTCAACTCGACGTTCCTGCGCTTTACATCAATTTGACTCTCAACTCTTTCCAACGATGTCTCTCTGGGTAGACAAAGTGAGAAGTTTGTTTCTTTAGGTGGCTAACAATTCTTATATTCGCGTAGTTTAGACCAAAGACTTTGGACGACCTTCACTACCACCAGAGTTTGTCCACTCGATTGAAATCTCTGGTACGTCAATCTTGGATGTTCTAGGGTCATACGTCTAATATGGTGTCATACATACAGGCTGCGTCAGCTGACTTTCCACACATGCTCTTCTACGGGCCTTCTGGAGCTGGAAAGAAGACACGCATCAGCTGTACTTTAAGGCAGTTATTTGGGAGTGGTGTTGAGAAGGTGAGAAGACTATATGATTTGCTTTGGATGGTGCTGATGAACACGAATCGACAGCTCAAAATTGATCAACGAGTGTTTATTTCACCTTCGAAACGCAAGCTGGAAATAAATATTGTTCAAAGCAATTTTCACATCGAGATCACTCCTAGGTTCGCTATTCGGCATTTTATACTCTTCTATTTCGTCTAAAGCACTTTGAAGCGAAGCTGGAAATTATGACAGAGTTGTCATTCAGGATTTGTTAAAGGAAATTGCACAGACACAGCAGGTAGACTTGAACGCGAAGCATAGATTCAAAGGTGCCATCCAACGTTGCGTCATAACCAGATGTCAACCTGACCTTTTTGTTAGTCGTTGTGATTAATGAGGCGGACTCTCTTTCCCGTGATGCCCAAGCAGCGTTGCGTCGAACGATGGAGAAATACATGTCAAACATGCGAATAATACTCTGTGCCAACAGCACCAGCAAACTAATAGCACCCATCAAAAGTCGTTGTCTACTTATGCGAGTCGCTGCACCGAACCCAAAAGAGGTGAGTAGACATCAAGTAACTCTATCTAAACTTGGTGGTGAACGCCTCTAGATGCAAATTGTCTTGGAACATGTAGCAAAGAAGCTGAAGTTCGACTTACCTGAAGAGGCATCACAACAGATCGCCGAAGACTCTGGTGGCAACATGCGGAAAGCATTACTCGTTTTCGAAGCCTTGAAAATGCAATCGTAAGTTCGACTTGGTATCGCTATCGCCGCGACTCATTACGTGCAGGCCAGATCTTTCAGGTTCATTGAAAATAGCCAAACCAGACTGGGAAACGTACTGCCACAAGGTCGCTGATCTCATCGTCCAAGAACAGTCACCAGCGCGCGTTTTGGAAGTCCGTGCAAAACTCTATGAGCTTCTTACCCACTGTATTCCCCCAACGATCATATTGAAGGTGAACCGTTCTGTACGGTATACTGAACAAGGCCACTGATAGTGTCCAGACCATTGCAGAGCAGGTGGTGGAGAGAGTGGATGAAGCTATAAAAGCCGATGTCATGCATTGGGCTGCATTTTATGTATGTGGATGTTGGGCTGAACCTTCCGATTTCTCACATGTGTGCAGGAGACTCGGATGCGGCTCGGCAACAAAAAGATTTATCACCTAGAGGCTTGGGTAGTAAAGGTCATGAGTCTATACAAGGTAGAGAGATTTCCACTATCTCTGGCGAATGCTGACCTCAATCACCGCTAGCACTTTATGTATAACTTCGATATGGCGGACTATGAGTAGATGTCATTACAATATTGTATCGCTAGTTTTTTCTGTAATATCAGGAGGTCATCCATCAGGTTGAGCACAGCCACTACTGCAAATAACTGTCAGTGAAGGATGTCACCGACCATAATCATTCACTACTGTATCAGCATCTAAGCCGCGCTTTTAGCCATGGTCAGCTCTCATAGCATCTTTCTGCGAACCCAACTGATCGTTCATTTGGACATCCAAAAGCTTATCTTCTCCGTCTTCAAGACATTGACAGATCAACGAGTAACCGTCGAGCTGAAGAATGATCTCTCGATTACAGGAGTCTTGAAATCAGTAGACCAGTCAGTATCGTGGTTACCATCTCAGCACAGATCCAATATCACTGATGCCATGCATTCCCATTCTTTGCCCAGATTTCTCAACATCCGTCTAGACTCTATCAATGTACTGGACGAGGCAAGACATCCACACATGGTGCTTAATGTACGCTTTTCTATCCGGTTTACACATTCATCTCCGTTTCCAGATGGCGGTGAAAAATTGCTTTATCCGTGGTTCTGTTGTGAGGTATGTGCAGCTCCCTGCAGAACACGTCGATACTCAGTTGCTGGAGGACGCGACTCGCCGAGGTACGAAGTTCTCATGCAATGAATCCTTTCAATGCTCACCGGTGATGCTACAGAGGTCGCTGCTCAAGGAAAACGGTGATGGATGTACAATATCCCTAGTCTACTGGAGGCGCAGCTGTCATTCAACAGGAACTTTACATCAGACACATTATTGGATGATCGCCGGGTATTGAATCTCTTTCTACATACGTGTACATTATCCGACCTGATATTACAACACTTCTTGTGCTCGAACATAAGCCAAAGTCTGCCAATTTCGCAGTTGACCGGGTTCCAGCATGATGGCTTTTTGTGCGCTTCTTTGAGACTGTATGGGTTGTGCGAGAGCTGATAATGCGAGGGTAGTCTTTTCCTCTGCAATGTCTTGGTTCTGTGCCACCGATGCTAGGATGGCCGATGCAGCGTCTCTCTCTCCCTGCTTGAGCAACAAAGATGCAACTTCTCGCCTCATCTGGAGGTTCGAAGGCTCAACATGGAGGGCTTTTTGGGCAATTTTAGTTGCTCTGTCGTAGTCACCCTGCCAAAAAAAATATCAGAATCATACACTGAACGATTCAAGAGTTGAATTCGTACCAGCCCAAGATAATGTTGCACGAGGAGATACGTCACGTCTCTTCGAGGATCGAGCTCATGTCTCTGTTCGACGGGGAGTGACAGAATTTCCGAAAGTGCGGCATCAACCAGCCCATCGTCTTCAGTCAGTATCCCCATTCCAGCCAGAGTGTTGATCGCCATCAAATTTTCTGGATCGGAGGTGATGCTAAAACGATAGATTAGTAGACTGGAAATCATCGACATTGCGTTCTGACCAATCAAGTAACAAGCCCTTCGCAGACTCCCGGAACTCAGGTGTCCTAATTGCCCACATTGTCTGTGCCAGCAGAACAGTAACCTGGCCTCGAAGAACGCGATCGTCAGCGGCGCTTTCCAAAGCAGTTTGGAATGCCGTCATAGCGGCTTGGAAATCATCCATCTTGAAAGACGCTAGCCCAGACCCGCATTGAGCTTGCACACGTAGAATCTGTGACTCCCGCTCTGCATCTTCGGGAAGTAGACCTAGAGCGCTCTCGAAAGATGCCAACGATCCTTCATAGTCCTGCAATCCGAGACGAAGCCGTGCGATGTTAGTGTGCGCGATGACAAACTGCCGCTCCACTATGGGATCCTCTTTCTCCTCGTATGCTGCTTCTAGGAGAGCAATTGCACGATTTATGTATTCTACGCCCTGTTCAAGTTTTCCAAGGTGTTCGCAAATCAGGCCGAAGACATGGAGGCCGCAGGCGTCAGCCGGGCAGCGCTGGGAATATCGTCCGAGCACGAAGAAAGCAGGTAAAAGGCGATCTGTAGTGGGTGCACCGACTGAATTCGAATCATTTACGGCAGTAAGAACGCGCAAGGCAAATTGCAGGTCTGCCATAGGCTTGAACCATGTGTCAGTTGCATATATAAACGTAAGGAGGGCATGGATTTACCACGTCTGCTGTCATGCTCACTGCATGCTCAAGTAATATACGAGCATCTATTTCGTGGCCGTTTGCTGCTGCAATCAATGCTTGGCCAATCCAAGCCAGGGTATGATCCGGATCGAGCGTTTGTGCCTTTGTAAATGCTTGAGCGGCCAAGTCGATATCGTTATGATATAAGTATAGGAGACCAGTCTTGGTCCACGCCACCACGTTCTAGAAAGATTGAGTTGAGATTGTAACAGGTAGGTGTCCTACCAACCTTGTTGTCAACTTCGATCGCCTTGATATATGCATGCTGCGACAGCTTTGGCTTCTGGGAAAAGTGGAGATCACCCAATGCGACCCAGAACCTGACATTTCCAGGCTCCTTTTGCAGGGCTTGAATCAAAAACGAGTTTGCTGCCTCCAAGGCTTGTCGTGTGGTACCAGAGGGTTGTTTCAAAATCCACTCGTGCAGAGCTACAGCAAGGTCGTACAATGAACTTGGGAGAGCGGCTTCGTCAGGAGAGCCCACTGTGATGCGATAATCGTAGGCAGCGACAGCAGCTTCGAGTACGTTGAGTCCAGTGACAGGGTCGTCTGGAGAGAGAGCTGTGAACTTGAATAGGCCAGCCAGCCGAGCACTACTTTGGCCCTGTATGAGTTCGGAGACTACAGTCACGGCTGCACGGACGTTATTTTCATCCGCGAAGACAGTGATTACCGACAACTCAAACAAGGCATCAGCGGCGATTTTCCAGGCGACTCCACGATATCCCGGGCTTTCCCGGATGGCGACCAACATAACATCGATACAGGAGATAAAAGACTGCTCAGCTCGAGCAACGAAACCGGTAAGCCGCTCATGTCGGGCTAGGTCGAGGTAGGTCTGCGCAACAGATAAGAGGATACCGGCTTCAGTGGGACGAACGTCCAGTATAGACTGGAAAGAGGCAAGAGCCTCTGCAAGCCTTCCCGTTTGTCGTTGGACTTCCCCTATGAAGTATGTACACATCCAATCGTCCGGTTGAAGCTCGTGAGCTCGACCAAGCGCCCTAAGGGCAGCGACATGACGACCAGCTTTACTGTAGGCTTCACCAAGTCTCAGCCATGAGAGTTGGTCATCGACGTTCGCTCGGAGTGCCATCTGAAAAGCCTTAATGGATTCCGCATAGTTCCTCTTCACCTGTGCCCAATAAAGTTAGGTTGAAAATAAACGTTATAAGTACAATCCTTTACCAGCTCCACAACACCAAGAGCCTTCCATGCCCACGCGTTTGTCGGAAGATACTTTCCCGAAGTTGCACCATCTCCTTCCATACCCGCGCCCATCCCGCCTTCACCGTCTATAGTACGCCGAGCCACCACCTCGACCAGATCCCATTCACGCTCGTCAGCGAAGCCCTCCGCAAGGCGCCTTGCGGCCTCTGCTTCACGGGCGTCAAGTTCAAATGCTTTCTGGAAACATTTTGAAGCTCGCGTAGGGTCGGGCGGTGAGGCGTATTCTGAGTAATATACACCTAGCGAAGTGTATGCCGGCGCATACTCGCGATTATGTTTGAGCGATGTGATGAAGTATTTGAAAGCTTCCTCACGGGACTCTCCTGCAACAAGGATCAGTAAGATGAGGCAAAAGGCGTGGGTCGTCATACCTCCTAGATCCCAGTAGCATCTCCCAATCCGCCATAGGCATCGAGCTTTATCAATGTCACGATCCTCGATATCCTTCAAGGTCTCAAAGACCTCTTTCAGAGCATCTACGCCAGCATCCGCATGCATCCGACTAAGGCACCACGCACTCTCCTCTTTTGCTTCCACGCCTTTGTCCACATCATCAGGGAGCTGCTTCGCCGCTTGCGCAAATAGCACCTCCGCCTCCTCCCACTTTTCACTATACTGAAAAACATACCCCTTCCCTATCAATCCGTCCACATTGGTGGGATCTTGCTTTAGGACGTCGTTTAAGAAATAAAGAGCGCGAGGGTGGTGCTTGGGAGGAAATAGGTGGACGAAGGATGTGGCCAGGATAATGTGAAAGGCCTTGCGCACTCTAAATGGACGGTAAGTTGTCATTGCAGTTTCAAGGTTCTAACGATTTCCACCTACTCTCGGAGTTCACGGGCTGTGTTTGACTCATACCTGCGTATCAATTCCAGTCCGCTTTCAGCAACTTTGATGGCATCTGTGTATTCGAGTTCTTGTAAATGGACTCGAGCTGCGATCATGTTCGCTAGCAATGAGTCCGGGAGTGCTGAAAAGGCGTCCTGAAGAGAGATGTCAAAGATATTTTCTGAGGCGTGATTCGTGAACTTGCAAGAATAATGCCATAGGGGTCGCTATCCACCGCAAAGGTCAGTTCTTCTGTTAATCCTTCGTCATCATGGGCAGCCTTGCTGTATGCAAGGTATCCTGTCAACATCCGCGCTAATGTACTTGTTGGGAAGAGTTCTATGAACTGCTTGAGATACGCAAGACCAAGACCCTCTAGAGTGTCCAATTCAGTAATCATAGTCAAATTTATGGCGCGCCCAGTACCAACTGTATCCGAATCTCTTCCTTCAAACCACATGCACCAAGCAAACTCATCCGGAATGCCAATCGTCACGATACCGTGAACCATCTCATCCAGCTGCAGGCCAAGTTGACGTTTCTCTGGGTCAGTAGAGGGGAGTGCCAGGAACAATTGTTGTTTATATCGAATGAGTTTAGATTCTGTTGCGCGTCGCAGTTCGTCAGAGGTATTTAGGTGATTAAGAATATCATTGTATAATGTTGGAAGCTGCAACGCGAAGATTAACTTGAAAACTGAAGTATTCGAAAGTTTACCCCACCTTTGATGAGTGCCAAACCTCCACGCCAATATCTCTCCTGAGTTGCTCAGGCTTAGGACCTCCAAGGCGGGTGCGTCGCTTGTCAAACTCAGATTTGATGAACATCTCTTCTTCTCTTTCTGTTAGCGATATAAGCTCCTCGTAGACAGCGAGTGAGTTGTAGATTGCCGATTGAGTAGGAAAAATTGTGGTCGAGGTGGGGTTTGTAGCATCGGGTGGAGGAAGCGATGAAAGAACAGGGTACAAAGAAGAGTCTGGTAGGTAAAGGAACAATGCTTGAATGACCTGGACACGTTGAGCAAGATGGCTTCAAGATGGGAAAATTCATACTTCACCGCGTGTCCCATGTTGCCGGCGAATATCCATGAATTTTTGAAGGGTCTCGGCACATTTCGTGGCGTCGTCACTATTCGATTTTCAATCATCAGCTTCATCAAATATGCATCACAATGAAAACATAATCACTTTTTCGCGAATATCTGCATTATGTGTTCCAGAGTATCCGCCAAATCGTTCCACCTGTGAGTTTGCTCGTAAAGCTTTGCGATACCCTATGCATTGCATCAGGTTAGAATCGCTTATTTGAGGTCGGCAACATACTGTACCTGCCATGCAAGTACTTGATCATCCTTAAGCTTTATGGCCTTTCGATAAACCTGACAAAAAAAATCAGCTCATATGCGGCCTACAACGATCGTCAGGTTTACTTGCTCGCTTTTCTCGTGCTGGCCGAGTTCTAAGAGAGCAAGACCAAGAAACACATGGCTGCCCGGTGCAAGACAGTCGATATGAGACTCGCAACACATTCTTTCAGATTGGGAACGCACGCGGTATAGTTATCAGGCTCGTAGTCAAGAACCTGTGCGGCTGCTTCGCGTGCTTGTTCGTACTTTTTCTTGCCAATAGCATCTCTCGCTGCCTTCAACTTGGACTTCGTGAATGATGACATGATCTGCAGTTGCCGGGCAAGATCTCGACTGGCGCTCGAAAGATGCTCTAGATGTACAAACCGCCCTGACCTATGTGAGGACAGTAATGTGTTCAAGCTTACGTGGAAATGAAGTGTCGTGCAGAATGTCTTCACAAGTGTTATACCCAATTGATCTACTGCTTGGAACTCCTGGAAGTCTCAAACGCTGGCTTACTCAGCGTCGAGTCAGCGAGGGTTTGCAAGCACAACGATAACGATACACATTAATTACAGTGAGTACCAGTGTGAGTATCGAACCCCACGTATATATGATAAGTACATATATTAGTAAAATGACACAAATGATACGTATCGGTTAAACAAAGGGTAACGCGGAACGATCTTTGACAAGATGAAGCCTTGAATCAATTTTGTAACAGTGACGTACGCACAGCGCCCCGCCGGGGGACCCAAATCTCCAATAATACGCAACTAAGCTCGATTTTTTCATGAAGTTGGGGCGGGACTGGAACTGCGAGGCGTTTCGGTACCTGCTTGATACGAGTCATGAATGAGACTGCGGATGGCTTGCTCTGATCGATGTCGACGTGCACGCACAGCGGATGATGCATGTGGGTCGTTGGGGAGCGAAGTGATGCAAGCATGTGCGGAAAACCGCATCCCAAGACTTTCCAGGTTATCCTTGTTCTTCACCCACCACCTATCCATGTCCGTAGGGTAATCTTCCAAAGAGGTGACAACAGCAGCGACTGGTACGCCGCCTGCCGCAGTGGATGTGGAGCTAACAATGTCAGTGAAAAATTTATAATCCCTGATCAGTGCTCTCTGAGCCCTCGATCCCCTCATGCAATATAGAAGAAGGTAGACTCCGTCATCTCTGTACAGTTTCTTGTAAGATTTTTTCAGGCGCCATTTTGCAAAAAGGGTCCGGAAAAAACCCATCGATCCGAGTGAGGAAACTTCCCAAAGTTTGAATCGGCAATCTCCAAGACTGACTTCGTGGGAGGTATGCTGCAGTGTGCAGGTTGCTCCATCTGGCGACGTCTGTGCAACGTCGCGTCCCATAATCAAGTTGATAATGGCACTTTTCCCAACTCCAGTCTCGCCGAAAAGTAACACATTCAAAGGACCTGCAAGTGACTTGACCGCGTGGAAGGATCAGTACACATGAAAACAATACACTACTAGACTCTCACCAGCGACGAGACCGTAGATAAGATGTGACGTACTACAGGATTAGAGGGAACGGCGTTATGTGACGGAACAAGGGTTTGCAAGGAAGGCTGAGACGACAGTGCGGTCGAAATCCCAGCCTGGTTGATAAACATTTAAGCCGAATTACTTCAACCACAAGCGGGAAAGTTCATACCTGCTCGGCGACCAAGTATGTACTTTGATCGCTTTGCTGTACCCCGCCAACAAAGACCTGTCAGAGTCAGAAACTCTGCTCCTACGTGGCGAGACAGGTCATGAGCTTACATCCTGATTCAAAGCCTCTAGTTCCCCCTTTACGAAGTTCATAGCCGTGAGGGCACACGGTCGAGCAAATGGATCAATTGACCAACACTGCTCGATATGATTCCAGCGGGCGTCTGTGACGTCAGCAGTCGTCTCGGATACCCCAGGACGCGGGATATCCTCTCCTTTTTGAATTTTTTGCATGACTTTGTAGTCGTCAATGTCATGCCAAGGAGCAATCAGAGTCAACAACTGGGATGAATGATACATCAAATATAGATTTTGTGGACTTGAAACGCTTACACTTACATGGAACATGACACGACCAAAGGAATACATGTCGTTCTGGGTGGTCGGTTTGATATTGGAAGTGGGATCATGTGGCCTGAGCAACTCAGGCGCAGCCCACCTGATTGCACCAGCCCGAACGGATGATCCTTCAATTCGGCGTTCTTTTAAATGTTCACAGAGAACACTTGACAAACCGAAGTCCGTTAGGCAAGCCTTGTAATCTCCGTCCTTGAGATCTACCAAAACGTTGGACTGCATTGTTTAGTCAGTGCAATTAAATGTGAAGAGGGTGGACTCACGCTCGTGATGTCACCGTGAACGACAGGAAAAGAGTGAACTAACGGCAAATTATCAGCTGAAACAAGACGACCGTGAAGGGAATACAAACGATAGTAGAGCCCAGATGCTATGCCGTGAAGCTAGTGAATGAGGATAATTTAGTTTAGGTACATTGCAGCTAAACGGGTTCAAGTTACCAGATTCAATTTAGACTTAATAGTTAATGTGGCACCCTGTTCTGTGATCAAACGGAACAGCGTGCCGTCCGGAAACCATCGGGAGACGAGGGCTATGGTTGGCCCAAAATCCTCTGTCGTTCCATAAAGCGTGACGATATTGTCGTGGATGAGGTGTGACCATATTGCAGTTTCTCGTCGAAACCTCTAGCAAATCCACATGAAATAGTGTCAAGAACAGAAAAATATAGACCCTTACTCTCAAGTCCTGCTTTGAGATGCAATCCGTCGGATGCCTGAAGGTTTTTACTGCGACCTGCAGTGCGATAATGAACAGGCTGATCAACAAGTTATGCCGGTGCTGCACACTGGCCAGACCTTGACAGGGCCCGACGGCCGTCTCCATTCACATCTGTAAACATTTCCGAATCCACCACTGGCGACGTAGTCGTTTATCGTACCGAAGATCTGACCTGTCAGATCTTCTGCCAGTGCCGTTGTGGGACTAAAGATGAGGGAACTGAATCAATGAAGACTTGTTTCAGTATGAGCACCCTACAGAGGTGAAGATTCCGAGGTAGATGCCTAAGTAAAATACGTCAGGATCTGCCACTGATTAGGACACCAGTGAAAAAACCTGTAAGTTTTTATCCTGAGATTGGGTGCACTTGGGGACATCTGTGTTCCCCGCGAGCTGCCCTGCGTCCTGTTGATTCGGGGTGCAGTGATCGTCATAGACTGTGTCGGAACATGCTGCCGTGGTCACTGTTCTTCCCAAAGAGGATCTTCTTTGGGAGCCTGAGAATGTGACAGTATTGACAATGGCTGTCAAAGTGCGTTGACCTTTTCCACTCTGCACGGCCTTGGATTTCGAGTGCGTACCATTGTCGGAACGCGGCGGCTGAGATGGGTTGGACATTTGGAGCGTTGTCCGTCACAGTCGAGTGGCGAGTCTAAATCTGAGTCATGAGAGTCAAAAGAGCGCTAACTTATGTTAAGGTGGTCTGAAGTACTTGAAGCTTAGTTTAAGTTCCAAGCTGTAGCGTGGGGTCACCGTGTATGCCCATTGCCCATTGCCATGCCAACGATATTATTGGCATCACTAATTATGATAGTGCCTATAATATAATATTAATATTGCAAACTGGCCACGAGTCACGACAAACTTTATCTGATAATGGGCGGCGGCCTATATACGCGTACTAGCTCCAGTGATACCAGCCCGGGCATTTTTGGTGTCAAATGGCGAGAGCAGTGGTCGCGAACAATGTCGATCAAACGAACACTAAATAGCACTGACCGTTAGGATATACGTAGAAGTTGAACTATAGCCTCTAAGATTGTACTACTACTTGTTTGGCTAATGGCAAACAAAGTAAAGTGACAACTATTATGTAGTATTATAAGTAGCTATGTTATGTAGAAATGAAGAGTCGTGCAGAATGTCTTCACAAGTGTTATGCCCATTTGATCTACTGCTTGGAGGTGTACGTAGTCGGACTAGTCAGGCATGCCATCTGAAATTCAAATCTGTAACATTGACAGATCGCAAGACCTACGGTTAGTACTACGATACATAGCCTTTCTGATCAAGCTTCAAATTTTCGGGTTCGCCAACACAATGAATATGTTCTTTGTTAACGACTGGGCTTGTCAGTCGAGGATGATGGTGAACCCAAGTCACGGGGTTCGCGAGAACAACCATAACGTCGATACAATTACGTTAGTACCAGTGAGTATCGAACTCTACACATACATGATAAGTACTACCAGTACAGTGCGGCATAAAGGGTATATACCAATTATACAGAGGATAATGCAGAACGGTCATTGACAGGACGAAGTGAGTCGATTTTGTAACAGTGACGTACGCACAGCGACCCGTCGGGGAACCCAAATATCCGAAGGAGGTAATACACAACTAAGCTCGAATTTTTTCATCGAGTCAACGCTGGACTGGAACTACGAGGTGTTTCTGTACCTGCTTCGTAGGACCCATAAATAAGACGGCGAATGGCTTGTTCAGATCGCTGTCGACGTGCGCGCATTATGGGTGAGGATTCTGGATCGTCAGGGAGAGAAGTGATACAAGCGTGTGTGGAGAACCGCATTCCGAGGCGTTCCAGATTGTCCTTATTATTCGTCCACCAATTATCCATGTTCCTGGGATAATCTTCCAAGGAGGTAAGCACAGCGGCGACTGGTACGCGGCCTGGCCCGGCGGTAGAGCCCACGATGTCAGTGAAAATTTATAGTCCCTGAGCAGTGCTTTCTGAGCCCTAGATCCCCTCATACAATACAGGAGAAGGTAGACTCCGTCATCTTTGTACAGTCGTTTGTATTGCTTTTTCAGGCTCCATTTTTTGAAAAAGGTCTTGAAGAAACCCATCGATTCGATCGACGAAACTTCCCAAAGTTTGAAAGTGTGGGGTCCAAGATCGATTTTGTGGCAGGTATGTGTGAGTGTGCAGGTTGCTCCATCTGGCGATGTCTGTGCAACATCTCCTCCCATGATCAAGTTGATAACGGAACTTTTTCCAACTCCAGTCTCCCCGAAAAGCAACACATTCAAAGGACCCGAAAATGACTTGAAACGTGGAAGGATTAGTATACACGAACCAATGAACCAGTAGAAGCTCACCAGCGTCGAGGCCGTAGAGAAGAGATGATGTGTGAAAGGAGAGGAGGGAGTAGCTTGGCTTGGTGACAGAACGAGGGTTTGCGAGGAGGACTGAAACATCACTGTTGTCATAATCTTAGTTTGTGCAGTTGATCAGCATTGAATCACTCCAACCACAGACTGACAAACTCACCTGGGATGGAGCCCCGCGACTAGGAGGAATAGATGCAATTATCCGCTCCGCGTCCGATGAACTTTGATGATACTCCTGTACCCCGCCATCAAAGACATTCTGTCAGAGTCAAAAACTCTACTCCCGCGTGACGAGTCCAGTCATGAGCTTACATCTTGTTTCAAAGCCTCTAGTTCCCCCTTTACGAAGTTCATAGCCGTGAAGGCACATGGACGACCAGGTGGATCAATTGACCAACACTGCTCGATATGATTCCAGCGGGCGTCTGTGACGTCAGACGTCGCATCGGATATCGCAGGACGCAGGATTTCCTCTCCGCTAAGAATTTTTTGAAAGACTTTGATCTCATCGATACCATGCCAAGGAATGACTAGAGTCAACAACTGGAAATAAATGATCATAATGAACACAGGTTTTGTGGACTTGAAGCGCTTAAACTTACATGATACATGACACGACCAAAAGAGTACATGTCGTTCTGCGTGGTCGGTTTGATATCGGATAGGGGATCATGTGGCCTGAGCAACTCAGGCGCAGCCCACCTGATTGCACCGGGCCGAATAGATGATCCTTCAACCGGGTGGTCGTTTAAGCATCCGCAAAGGACATTTGACAAACCGAAGTCCGTTAGGCAAGCCTTGTAATCTCCGTCCTTGAGATCTACCAAAACGTTGGACTGCATTGTTTAGTAAGTGCAATTAAATGTAGAGGATGAACTTACGCTTGTAATGTCACCGTGAACAACGGTAAAAGAGTGAGAGTGAACTAACGGCAAATTTATCAGTTGAAACAAGACGACCGCGAAGAAAATACAGACGATAGTAGAGCCCAGATGCTATGCCGTGAAGCTAGTGAATAAGGATAATTCAGTTTAGGTACATTGCAGCTTATCGGGTTCAAGTTACCAGCTTCAATTTGGACTCAATGGTTAATGTAGCACCCTGTTCTGTGATTAGACGGAACAGTGTGCCGTCCGGAAACCACTGGGAGACAAGGGCTGTAGTTGGCCCAAAATCTTCTGTTGTTCCGTAAAGCGTAACGATATTGTCGTGGATGAGGTGTGCCCATATTGCAGTTTCTCGTCGAAACCTCTAGCGAATCCACATAAAATAGTGCCCAGAACAGAAAACATAGACCCTTACTCTCAAGCCCTGCTCTGAGGTGCAATCCATCTGATGCCGGAAGGTTTTTACTGCGACCTGCAGTGCGATAATGAACAGGCTGATCAGCAAGTTACGCCGGCACTGCCTACGGGCCAGACCTTGACATGGCCCGACGGTCGTCTCCATTCACATCTGTAAACATTTCCGAATGCACCACATGTGACGTAATCGTTTATCGTACCGAAGATCTGACCTGTCAGATCTTCTGCCAATGCCAGTGGCATTATGGGACTAAAGGTGAGGGAACTAAATCAATGAAGACTTGTTTCGGTATGAGCACCCTACAGAGGTGAAGATTCCGAGGTAGATGCCTAAGTAAAATATATCAGGATCTGCCACCGATCAGGATACTAGTGGACTGTCAAACCTGTGAGTCTTCATCTCGAGACTGGGTGATGGACTCGGGGACTTTTGTATTCCCCGCGAGCTCCCCTGCGCCCTGTTGATTCGAAGAGCAGTGGTCGCCATGCACAGTGTCAGAACGCGCTGCTGCAATCACTGTTTCCCTCAAGGTGGATCTTCTTTGGGAACCTAAGAGTGTGGTACTATTGCCAGTGGCTGTCCGAGTGCGTTGCCCCCTTCCATTTTGTACGGCCTTAGATTTCGAGCGCGTGGCATTGTCGAAATGCGACGGCTGAGATGAGTTGGACATTTGGAGTGTTTTTCGTTAGGTGGTGAGTCTAAATCATGAGAGTCAAAGGGCGCTAATGTATGTCACGGCAGCCTGATGCACTTGATGTCATCAGTGCATGCCCACTGCCCAATGATATTATTGGTATCAATAGTAGCGCCTATAATATTGCAACTCCTCTAGAAAGTCACTGACATGAGTCACGATGAGCTTTATCTGATATATGCGCATAGCGCTAGTGATAGCCCAGGCATTTTTGACGTCAAATGGCAAGAGCAGTGGTCGCGAGCAAGTGAACATTGGAGTACTGACCGTTAGGACACATGCGGAGGAACTACAGCTTCTACTAAGATGCTGTAATAATTCAAGCCGAACAACGAGAGAGAACCGGCACCTGTTTGGCAAACAAAGCAAAGTGACAACAACTATTAGTAGCTAGGCGGTATCGTATCACCGGAGTCTCACGTGCTCAGCACTTGAGTATTGTTGCTACGCTAGCTGAGCAAGGGCTTGACTTTCTATAACTCAGCTGGCTGCTCCGGGTTCACGATTCTTTCGTTTGTTTTTTGTCTTTCATTTCTAACCGCTCTTTATTATCTCCAGATACCAAAGTGCCGTTCTGGGTGTAAAAGTCAGTCTTTTTTTCCGGAGAGAAAGCCATGGCGGCTAGGTTCGCACCACAGCCTACGTTTGCATCTGCTGATGTCCCAGTCCCTACAAACCGTCCACCTCAGCCCACGGGCACCACTATACGCCGTGCAAAAACCCTCACTCGCCCGGAGCGAAGTGTCGCACCAGTACCTCTCATTAATCCCCAATCATCCCTTGCCCTTTCCGCATCAGGTACTATTCAAGCTAGCTCCCAGAGCAGTGGTTTCGACCCATGGCGCTTGTTCGCTCAGATTGTTACTTTTTGGGCTCCATCCTTTTTGCTCAGCTCTCTCGGCGGTTTCAAAGACAAGGGCAAGATCCAGGCTTGGAGAGAGAAAATCGCCCTATGTTTCATCATCGCTATCCTATGTCTTATAGTCGGCTTCATAACCGTTGGCACTCAGAAGGTCTTGTGTCCCGAGACATCCAGCATGAACCCCTCGCGGTACTCAACTCTTGGCTCACTCCCCGGTACACTTAGCATACTCGGCATTTTATACAATGTCACCCAGGCCAAGAGTCCTGCAAGTGTGAACCTTGACCAGCTCACCCTTAAAGAGCCAGGACAGGACATCACTCCCTACTTCTATCGCACCGCCAGCCAATATTCCGCATGCCAAGGTCTCAAATTCCGTGTCGCCTTGGACCAACCGTGTATATCTACAACGGACTGTCCTCTTGGCGCAATCAACGCCTCTTCTACCTTTACGCAACTCGATATCCAGGAGACAACACTTCTACTTGGTTACGACTGGGTCCAGGTCGCTGCCCTCCCAAATTACTTCGTGATCGACGGTGCTGTGCTAAACATGAATCCCTATATGACACAACATCCCAGCCCAGTGACTTCCGACCCTGTAGATCTCGCAATCCGCACCATCCTGAACACACAGGCAAGCTCTAGTGGAAAGGATGGTACCCGCCTATTCTACAACCGTGCCGACATCCTTACAGCAGTCCCATGCCTCTATCAGCGATATTATGCAGGAAACATTGCCAAGATCACCCCCGGCTGTTTCGTTAGCTCGCTCTTCCTATATGTCGGACTCATCGTCATTCTTGGCCTCGTCCTCGTCCGCTTTGCAATGGCGTGTGTATTTAGTTGGTTCCTGTCTGCGAAGCTTGCAGGTCCCCCGGATAAGTCCCATCTCAACAGGTCGGCTATCAGTCCGGCAGTGATGCCTGGGGGTGCAAATATCTCAGTTGATAACCGCACGGGTACGGCACCATGGGCTGGCCCTCATGGGTCGAAGAAACTCGTCAAAGCAATCCCCACCCGCCTCCCTGCATCTTCTAGCACAACCCTATTACCAGAAGCCGCACCCGTCATGTCTCTCACACAAATCGGCACCGAGTTATTTGCCATCTGCCTCGTAACATGCTACTCTGAGGGTGAAGACTCTATACGCTCCACGCTGGATTCCATTTCGCGAACGACTTACTCTGATGCACGCAAGCTGCTTTTTGTGGTAGCCGATGGCATGATCACTGGCGCAGGAGAGAAGATGAGCACACCGGATATTTGTGTGGGATTATTAGATGCAGATCCTCGATTCGGCAACCCCATGCCTATGAGTTATCTTGCAATTGGAAGTGGAATGAAGCGGGAAAATAGGGCAATGGTCTATGCAGGACACTACAGTACGTCTTTATTTCTTTGCGCGAGGACCTGGTGCTAACAACATCGGTCAGCGGTTGCTGGTCGCCGCACACCCACTGTCATTGTTGTTAAATGCGGAACGGAGGCCGAGGCTACCAGTGACAAAAAACCTGGAAACCGCGGCAAGCGAGACAGCCAGCTTATTCTCATGAACTTTTTCTCTCGCGTCACATATAACGATCGGATGACCCCTCTTGATTTCGACTTATTCCGAAAGATCCATACCCTGATGGGTGTTACGCCCGACTTCTTTGAGGTCTGCTTGATGGTGTGTGTTCATCTACTACTTTACTTTCGTGTATTGATGTATCCACAGGTTGATGCCGATACCAAAGTATACCCTGATTCGCTGAAATACCTCGTCAACTGTATGCACCACGACCAAATGATCATGGGCGTCTGCGGGGAGACTCGCATAGCTAACAAACGTGATTCCTGGGTCACCGCCATCCAAGTCTTCGAATACTTCATCTCCCACCACTTAGCCAAAGCCTTCGAATCCGTCTTCGGTGGTGTTTCATGTTTGCCAGGATGTTTCTCCATGTTTCGACTGAAAGCGCGCAAAACGACAGGCGATGACTGGATCCCTCTTATCGTCAAGCCTGAGATTGTACGCGAATATAGTCAAAGCGAGGTCACTACACTGCACCAACAGAACCTTCTTCTACTCGGAGAAGATCGCTTCCTCACTACCATCCTCCTCCGTACATTCCCCAATCGTAAGATGATGTTCTTACCCCAAGCCAGATGCCGCACTGTTGTACCCGACACTTTCAAAATTCTCCTCTCCCAACGACGTCGATGGATTAACAGTACGATTCACAATCTGATGGAACTTGTTCTTGTGCGCAATCTATGCGGGACATTCTGTTTCAGCATGCAATTCGTGGTCTTCATGGATTTGGTCGGGACGGTCGTACTACCCATTGCCATTATGCTCACGTATGCGCTCATTGTGGGCATGATCATGCAACCCCCAACAACCTTCGAGGAAGCGATCCCACTCATGCTGCTTGTATCAGTGCTGGGTCTTCCCGCTGTGCTGATATTGATAACAACGAGGAAGGTTGTATATGTGTTTTGGATGATTATATACCTCCTAGCACTTCCGGTGTGGAATTTTATTCTTCCCGTGTATGCATTCTGGCATTTTGATGACTTCTCATGGGGAGAGACGAGGTGCGTTTATTCCGCTTTTTGCAAGTAGTTGCTGCAATGTTAACGGATACGTTACAGAAAAGTGGAAGGGGAGTCAAAGGGAGAAGGGCATGGTGCTGGCTCTGGCACCTTCGATGGTTCCTCGGTTCCTCTTCGCCGCTGGGAAGACTGGGAGCGCTCGCGCTTACGCAAACTCAAGCGTGAAGAACGGCGGCGGCGTGACTTTGATCGCATGCATCCAGCAGGGTACATTTCTTCCGAAAATGACCTGCTCAGCGCGCGCAATGATGCCCGTAGTCCATACGGCGACGGATCAGACACGCATTCTGTCGTATCGTCCGAGGATGATCATTATGGCCCGCAGATTGGTGGATACAACGAGAACAATACTCAGTTCCCTGCTCCGCCTGTTGGTCTGTTTCCGTCTGGACATGGGGCGGATGGGAATAAGGTGGTTGGTGGTGCAGAGTTGGAGGCGATGTTGGAGAGTGGTTTTGATGATGATGAGAGCCCGCAACGGACGCCTACGAGTGCGATGTACGCCGCACGGTATCAGCTTAGCGATAATCCAGTCACAACAGCGTCTCATGTCCTACGCATCATCCGACTCGGGCTCGCGAACACCCCCCATACATCATCAACCGTATGGCACACGAATAGAGGACCGGAGTCGCACCGGTGAGAAGTATGGCCCGTTGGGTCCGTTAGATCCAGGAGAGAAGTTTTAGATCGGGACATTTGTTTTTGTGAGGACGGTATCTCATTCGATGTTTCATACATACTGCACATGATGTTTGTGTGGGTTTTTACAAGTATCTCATATGTCTACCCACAGGGTGCCCGCTATATTTGGTACAAAACGGTAGATACTATAATCATTGAACATTTACTGTTAGCTGTCTTCTCTACGAATACGTGACAGGACTTGTCATGTACATGCCCAAAGTTGTGCTTCATTATTTTCCCACTCACAATCAGAATTGTTGCAAACGATCCATGGATTTACGCATAACGAAGTTCCAGTAGATAGTCCTTTTTCTTGTATATATCACTTCGCCCAAACAGAATGATCACGAAGATTATCTCGCAGCGCTTACCGGAACCATCTTCAGATAAAGAATCCCGCGCGGCGCGGGTGATCCCCTAGTCATCAGCGGAAAGGGGTCCAAGCCTGGCTCTAGGACAGCTAGGACAGTATCTCTTTGGAGGCCGCGTCATTCCCTTCTTGGTGAACTGTATGAACCGTGTTCTTGCCACCACGAAATATCATATTATCAGAAAGTAAAGCTTTATCTTCCGTGTTTAGCTTCGAACGCGCAACGCGCACCAATTCACGCAGAGTCATCTGCTTCTCGACAACAGGTCTTTGACCTCCAAGCCAAAGATAGCTGATAAGGAGACCGTAGCGATTGATGAGGTCACGAGCCTCACCAAGCATCACGCGACGATGCAGAGCGTGGATTGCTAGGGATATAGATCAGTAGGGATTGCGAGGTGTTGAAATTAACCACTCACGCGCTGAAGGGTGGCCTGTATTCGTGTGTTTGAAGCTTTAAGTTGGTTTATGTTTTCGGCTTGTTCGCCAGTTATACCAGAAATTCCTGGCATAGGTCACCCAGAGCCTGCTGGACTGAGCACTGAGGGACCATCGGTTGCTGATACGTGTACCACTGAACCACGTATGACTATTGTCAAGTAAGCGAATGACGAGGCAAAGATGCATGACGACGTTGCCTACCTTTCTTTGCTTTGCTTCGAGAAGATTTCAATTCTATCTTTAGCTCCAATAATTCTTCGTCTCATACAGAGTTTCGCTGATATCCGCCCGCGATTTTCCTTATTCTCGTTCACGAGTGCGCGCAATGCATGAGTATTTGACATTTTAAACAGCGCGGATTGGAAGCTATGAGATGGGGGTGGTTCAACTGATAAAAGGTGTTTGGTTGTATGAAATACAAACCTATGAAGAAATCTACTTTGTTCAATTCAATAGGAGATCCTGGGTCGAAGAGGGTGCTGTACCGCCAGTGGGCGGACGGTCGTTCATGAATTACTGAGTACGAGAAGTAAAGTGGTGTCTAGGTTCACATGAACTGTGCATGGTAGACTTTCAGAGTCCACAAGAGAGGGCGGATGGCATCCAACATTGCAGCAGCCCCCCACGAGCAGTACGAATTACCGAACATTTTAATCGCGTAAGTGAATTGATGCCAAGGGTGCAGATTTATCAGTTAACACCCGCATACTGGGATGAGCCGGCCCCCATGAGTTGAAGAAAATCGTCAAAGTAGTCCCGACTCACCTCTGCATCTTTCAACACAACCCTATCACCTGAAGGCTCACTGTAATGCAATCAACAGCACTATCCACAATTTAATGGGACTTGTTCTTGTGCGCAATCTATGCGGGATGTTCTACTTTGGTGTGCAATCCGCGGTCTTTGTGGATTTGATTGAAACGTCGTACTGGGGAATCGAGCATGGTTCTCGTTGTACGGACCAATCAATTGGCTCCAATGACCGTCCTCGGATGATACGATAGAATGCATGTCTGACCTGATGCCGTACTGACTGCGCACGCTACCCTGGCACGAAACGGAATGTACTCGCCATGAGAAGTCACGGAATGCGGTATACACGGGAGGAATAAAATTCAACATCGCGGATATCGGGAGTGCGGAGCTAGAGGAGGGCGCCAATCAGCTTAGTAATGCCACTCTGTAAGTGGAGGATGATCGGATGACCCGCGGGGCCTCGCTGGGACCGTATGATCTAGAAGTTTAGATATCGATTAGTAAGTATTTGTATCTTCATGATAATGTGCAGGCTATGCGAAATGGTAGATTCTTGACTCAGTTGTTCTGGCAACTACGATAAGCATGTTCATATGATATATTGTGCTGGCTAAGATCTGCAGTTAACGAGACCTTGCAAGACGGTGCCAAGACTGATCATGGCTAGCGCTCAGGATGGATTTGATTCAGAACCCTGGTCTCTATTACGGTCGTAGCGAATAGTGCTGCCGCGCGCCTCGATCAAAGTTCAATATATTTTCAATGGTCAACCCTAACTACTAGCGGTATTTCATCCTTTCTGCTAATATCCCCGCTATAGTCCCCAGTCATGACGCCCACCCTCACGGAACGCATTCCTCCCCCGCCTCCCGCCCAATTTCACCCCAGCGTCATCCTGAAGCACCCACAACCACAACCGAAATCGCCTATTCAGTCTAAAGTAGCTATACAGCCGTGGGTCGCCCAAGTAAGTCATTTGTATTTCTTGAATGGTAACTACCATGTAGCTCACTGTCACCCACGCCAGCTTGCGCACCTTGCCTCGCAGTACCACCTGAGCGAGTACAACCGTATAAAGTATGGCCATCGAGGTGCATCATTTGTTGCCATCATTCAATCCATTTTCACTAACCCCCATTGCAGGCTGTCCTATACCATATGCGCCACTATTACTGAACGCCCCAGACACCTTTCGCGACCTGCGTGTCCGGCAACTAGCAAATATGAATGGTGTACTATGGTGGCCATGTCCAGAGGTGTCCTATGCCACTGCACAAGTGATACCCGCTTCCGAACAGCGCAATGCACTCGTTAGCGGAACCGCTTGCCCTTCCCTCGACCCGCTTCTCCAGAAAGAGCTGAACGCGGCACTAGAGGATACTCTTTCCTCACAAATGCCACCTGCAACTATTCCCGAATGCACCTCACATTGTAGCATGCCCGTCAAGACATCTAAAACCCATCCGTTAAAGTTCGTTTTAATTTACTCTTGAAGAACCCTGGCTTATAATTTGGTTGCAAATGCAGCATATCCACCATTGTGCCTCCAGAACTATTACCCGCAATTTCATCACATCTTATAACCAATCCCGAGCCCTCACCTGTCATCTTCCATATACCTGATTTCTATACCCTCTATCGCATCACGGACTATGCACAGCACGTCCCATCAACAACGAGCACTACATCTCTAGCGGTCTCACGTAAGGCTCACTCGTGTTGGTCAAGTCGAATTCCGTTATCACCCTCAATACCCGCGCATTCTTCTTCACTAAACCCTATTCCTCATACCCCTCCCCTCCCGATACCCCCAGCGTTCACAAACCAACCACCGCAGTCCATAATCGAAGCTCTTCAGGCTGCCATTGACACGCGCCTAACGACGCTCACCACCAAACCTCGTCCTTCGCTTCCATTCATAGCAAAGCTTCCTCCTCCTACTCTTAAACATAGTACCAAAGTTCGCATGGTATCCGATGATTTGGCGAGCAACCGGTCTTCATCTGCACAAAGAGGGACTTCTGCTCTGCCAAAGGTTGTCTTTCCTTCTATGCTCGACTTCCTTAATTCCAGTGAACGTGAACAGTGAGTCCATGTCATCGCTGTTCCTTGTGTGTAAGCCTGATGGTGTAGACTGGCGTTTTCGGTTACATCGCAGAATGCCACCAAGCCAAGAGCGTCTGGCGCATTGCTCCATCCAACATCAAATATTCCTGGTACCAAGCGTTGTTTCAAGCTGGGTAACTTGATGGTGTCCTCGTGTCCAGGAAAGAAGGGTACGTTTCACTCAAGGCATGAGTGTGTCCACTGACTGGTGTCAAAACGGTTGCTAGTGCGCCTCACAGGTCCGGTCAGAGGGCGCAGCGCCGTTTGTCGAGATCTCGACACTGATTTACGGCATATAAGTCAAGTTGGAGCACGCTGCATTGTCTGGTTAGTTGACATGTTAACATGTCCTGTGCATAGTTAACTGTTTGTAGTTGTCTGGATGACGAAGAGCTTGAGTTTCTTGGGATACACTGGTCAGACTACGTGAGCTCTGCACACCGGGCAGGAATGGACATCCTTCGGCAAGTATTCCATCTGTCGAGTCCTTCAGCTGCTGACTTTCATTATATTTGCAGGATACCACTGCCTGAAGGCCTTGCTCCACTATCGCCCCAGTCATTAGACGAGTCTCTAACAAAACTCATCGATGGTTACACCATGCGTGGTGCAAGTATCCTCGTACATTGTCGAGGGGGATTTGGGTAGAGCAGGCCTCGTAGCATGCTGTTGGGCACTAAAAGTCGGTTTGTGCGGGTGGATCAACGTGGACCTATCACCGAACCCAGCAGAAGGCCCCGATGGCTCGGAGAGTTGCGTTAGGAGGGATACTTTACAGCTCGTCGAGCGCGCGATCACTGTTGTGCGGAGACGGCGAAGCGTCAAGGCTATTGAGACGCTCGAACAGGTGCGGTTTTTGACTGAGTATGTTGATTTTTTACGGGAGCGGGAGGGACAGTCGTGATTTATGGCTGGTGTATTTATTGTCTCGGTGTGAACGGCGTGTTATCTTGATTTGTTGTTATAACCTTTACTCTACTGTAGTCATTTTCATGTGTAGGTTTAGTAGGAGCTGATGTTCTTGTACATGACTGCAATGAGGAGATCCTGCAGAACTTGAATTCCATTCCCGCTACAAGTCGATCGAGCAGGATCTGATTTCCAGATCTAGCTCGCCAATTTTGCTCTATGATAGAAAGACCATCTATTTCGCTGACACCTTCGAGCTCAAGCCCTGAGGGCCTCGCGTTCTCTTCACGGCTGTCGGTTCGTTGGAAGCAGAACTGATCAAGATAAGACCCAATATCAACTACACAATGAGGAATATCAAATGAGAACTTCCATCCCTCCCCATTCCAACACCCTGAACAAAGCCATATCACCGGCCCTTGCAAGATCCACTCCAACTACATCCACCCACCAAGCAACGTCTCTCTCTGCTTGTATCTGGGCATTAGACCAATCTACCAAGTGCTCCTTAGAGATACCTCTGAACAGCATGAACACGCGAGTCACGACGTCAGGCCGTGGAGAGATGCTCAAGGAAGCGGCGCGTTCGTATGCTGCTTGAGGGACGAATCGGAGGGCAATGTATTCGTGCTTGAGGATGGATGGTAGCCAGTAGCTATCGCGGCAATTTTAGTGACGTGTTTATGGTTTGACAGCCCGAGTACGCACGTTATGAATGATGTTCTAGCTTCGGTGTGAAGTCCCAGAGCCTTGAGTGATTTATCGAGGTAAACAGTTATTTTGTCGACTGGAATGACAACTGAATCTGTATCGCTGAGACTACTGGATGTGGGACTGAATGTATCCACTGGTTGCGGTTTGGATGCTGGTGAATGAGGCGAATTTGTCCTGCGAGGAGTAATACGAGTTAGGAGTGTGATTTCTGTATCATCAGGGGACTTACTCCGCCTCCCAAAACAAGTACGCCACATCTAAACCAGAATTATGTTCTGTCAGACTCCCATCTTGATGGGTGCAGACATTCCATTCTAAACGCTGTCCATGGTCTTCCGTGGTAACAACGGGATAGATGACAGAGAGGCTCCACTCAGGAATGAGGGAAAGCTTGACAGAGACATCGATATCGGAGGGCGAGTATAGATAAATGACTGGTTTGCCACCGCGCAGCGATGGCAGGGGATTGATGGAGTCACCATTCTTGACTTTGTTATTGTTCCTGCTCCATGGTCTCAACTTCAGTGCTGAAATAGAATGCGGATGCGTACGAGCTGTCTTTAGCTAAACTAGCCCAAGAAACTATACGACTGCGGTGGGAGGGGCAATGCCATTTCTGCACGAGTCACCTCAATGAAGGTAAGCAAGTCAATGATCTCGTCCCATGTTTCAGCCGTGATGTCCACAAAGTGACCATCGCAAATATCGAGTTGATTTGTCTGCAATGTGACCACATCTCTCGGAATGCTTGGAAAATGTTTGCATGCCGAGTCCAGCATGAGCTTATACCATTTATGAGCCATTGAAGAATTAAACGGTTGTTCCACCTACATTATACGACCTTTGCCTTTTGGCCATAACCCGTTTTTGACCATGTTTCAGAACAACAAGTTGCGAGGTTTGTTTCGCTTCAGTCCTCCCCCACAATAGTGTGGAAACAGACATTATAATCGAGAGGTACGAAGTTTGAAGTCTTCAAGTGCAAGAAGAGGATGACGACGCTGTTTATGAGCTATGGCGCTCGCGATGCCCTCAAGTATTCGATACTGCGCCCTACATACACGCATAGCACGCATGCATAGCACATGGCAGTCACCTAGTCGCGTGTCTATCGTGACAGAGTGATACAGAGCGATCGAGTACTACTAACACCAACAAACACCACCTTGACCCCCTTATTATTAAGTTAGAGCTAGTAATGTCCCTTCCACTGCAGTCGGCACCCCACAGAAGTCGGCACTTTCACAAAACTCGTATTTCTAGCTGCTTAAATTCTTAACGCAGGCGTCATTGATTTCAAGACAAGACGCGATATCAACTACACAATGAGGAATTTGCTCGGATATCAAATGAGAACTTCCATCCCTCCCCATTCCAACACCCTGAACAAAGCCGTATCACCGGCCCTTGCAAGATCCACTCCAACTACATCCACCCACCAGGCAACGTCTCTCTCGGCTTGCATCTGGGCGTAAGACCAATTTGCCAAGTGCTCCTTAGAGATACCCCTGAACAGCATGAACACGCGAGTCACGACGTCAGGCTGTGGAGAGATGCTTAAAGAAGCGGCGCGTTCGTATGCTGCTTGAGGGACGAATCGGAGGGCGATGTATTCGTGCTTGAGGATGGATGGTAGCCAGTAGCTATCACAGCAATTTTAGTGACGTGGTTATGATTTGACAGCCCGAGTACGCACGTTATGAATGATGTTCTAGCTTCGGTATGAAGTCCCAGAGCCTTGAGTGATTTATCGAGATAAACAGTTATTTTTTCGACTGGAATGACGACTGAATCCGTATCGCTGAGACTGCTGGATGTGGGACTGAATGTATCCGATGGCTGTGGTTTGGATGCTGGTGACCGGGGAAATGCTTGCAAATTTGTCCTGCGAAGAGGAAAGTTAGAAGAATGATTTCTTTATTATCGAGGAACTTACTCCGCCTCCCAGAATAGGTACGCTACATCTAAACCAGAATTATGTTCCGTCAGACTGCCATCTTGATGGGTGCGGACATTCCATTCTATATGCTGTCCGTGGTCCTTGGTAGCAACAATGGGGTAAATGGCAGAGAGGCTCCACTCAGGAGTGAGGGAGAGCTTGACAGAGACATCGATATCGGAGGGCGAGTATAGATAAATGACTGGCTTTCTACCACGCAACTCCAGCATTGCCTGAGGATTGAAGGAGTCTGAGTCACCATCCTCGATGTCGTACGATCCGATACTCAATGCCTGAAGATTGATGAAGTCACCATTCTTGATGTTGTATGATCCGATACTCCAGTCCTGACGCATCGTTGTCCCACCCCAAATCGCCTCGACATCAGTGGGACAATATCCTAACATGCGACTAGCATCAGCAACAAGTTTGTCTACCCGCGTTGATCTCGGAATTTTGGTAGAACGAATCTCGCCAGATGGAAAAACCAATTTGATTGTGATTTTACCACCGTTCCTGCTGCATGATCTCAACTTCAGTACCGAAAAACACTTGTAGAATGGGGATGCGTACGAGTTGTTTCTATTGTTAACCTGACTTGGCGCCGGTCGATTGTCAGGCAATGAAATAGCCCAAGTATCAAGTGGCAGTGGGACGGGCAATGCCATTTCCGCACGAGTCACCTCAACGAAGGTAACCAAGTCAATGATTTCGTCCCACGTTTCAGCCGTGATGTCTACAAAGTGGCCATCGCAAACATCGAGTTGATTGGTCTGCAACGTGACTACATCTCTCGGAATGCTTGGAAAGTGTTTGCATGCGGAGTCAAGCATAAGCTTATACCATTTATGAGCTATTAGAGAATTAAACAGTTGTTTCACCTACATCATACGACCTTTGCCGTTTGACCACGACCCGTTTTTGACCATGTTTCAGAACAAGAAGTGGCGAGGTTTGTTTCGCTTCAGTCCTCTCCCACAATAGTGTGGAAGACATTATGATCGGGAGGTACGAAGTTTGAAGTCTTCAAGTTAAGTGCAAGTAGAGGGTGACGACGCTGTCTACGAGCTATGGCGCTCGCGATCCCTTCAAGTAGTATTTGGCACTGCGCCTACATACACACATAACACACATACACATAGCAGTCGCGTGTATACAAGTGTATCATACAGAGCGATCGAATAATACTAACACCAGCAAACACCACCTTGACTTAGAGCTGCAATCGGCACCCCACAGAAGTCGGCACTTTCACAAAACTCGTATTTCTAGCTGCTTAAATTCTCAACATAAGCATCATTCTCTTTCTGATACAACTCATTACGACCATAATTAAAGCAGAATTGAGTGAGATACTTGCAAGTGCCGAAGTCACGCAGAAATGTCATGATCACCTGCCGATATGTGCGAGTTTCAAACTGCACACACCCACTTGCAACGCTGCTGGTCATAGGGCTGGTCCGCAATGATATTTTGACACCACAAATCATGCAGGCTACTTACTACTAGTAGGTGAAAGTCCACTAATAGCACCATAGAATGGTAAAATGTACATACATTAATCTCCGTGTGCTGCAATGTGCGAGTTCTTGAATTACCGTTGGTCCTTACAACCTGGATGATGCAAGCATGTAGATCTAAATCTTGGGTATTACTAGTCACTGCCCACTGATTGTGAAAGGTCGGCGGAGACTCCATCGAGACTGTCTTGCCATGGATTGCACAACAGAGAGGCGGTATGCGCTCGATGTTTGCAAGTGAGTATATGTGGCAGCAGGGTCTGGTAGTACCTTGTAATTTAAGTTAATAAAAGGAACGATTAACTTCATTATTTTTTAGGTCTGCCTGATTTCGCGGATACCTTCGAGCTCAAGCCTTGAGGGCCTTGCGTTCTCTTCACGGCTGTCGGTTCATCGAAAGCAGAACTGATCAAGACAAGATGCAATGTCAACTATACAATGAGGAATTTGCTCAAATATCAAATGAGAACTTCCAACCCTCCCCATTCCAACACCCTGAACAAAGCCGTATCACCGGCCCCTGCAAGATCCACTCCGACTACATCTACCCACCAAGCAACATCTTTCTCTGCTGACATCTGAGCATTAGACCAATCTGCCAAGTGCTCCTTAGAGATACCCCTGAACAGCATGAACATGCGAGTCATGACATCAGGCTGCAGAGAAATGCTCAAGGAAGTGGCGCGTTTGTATGCTGCTTGAGGGACATGTTGTGAGAACAGGCAAGCGAACTGACAGGGAGAGGGAGCTAGAACACAAAGGTATGATCTCAGTTTCAACTAGATCACTAGAACTCATATTAACAGTGTATAGTACCTAGAACACAAAGGTATGCTACGGTTTTGGTCAGTAAATGCTGACATACATGTTTCCAAGTACTCACATCTCAGTTTCAACTAGAACTGAGATGTGCGCATCTGATGGGCACTTGGTTTTATAGGAAGGTAAGTAAGGAATGCAAAGGTGAAGTTTTCTGACTATATGTATATTGCAGGGTGCAAGCCAATGTCATTTGGGCGCAGCCTATTGGCCTGTCTGCCTCATGTGCTACTTGGACCTCTCTCTCTTGCTCATACCTATCATGTCAGATCCTTTGGCTTCCTCACTCTCTTTCTCTTCAGATCATTCAGGACTTCAGACCCATGTGGGTGTGTAGCTTTTGTAGCTGGGGATGGGGCAATGCCTTGGTGAATGCATCAGTAACCTTATCAGTCCATGGGGCAGTAGAGGAGCTCGAAGGTGCCGTTTTTCACATGTGAGTGGATGAAGTGGTACCTCAAGTTGATATACTTCATACGCAATTGAAATTTTCTGGTGGATGCTAACACTATAGTGGCTTGGTTATCGCAGAATATGGGGGTGGGGAGGCTTGGTGGTTCATAGAGTTTGCCAAGGAGTAGTTGAAGGTACAGTATTTCCTTCACTACACTGGTCAGAGCAATGTACTCAGCTTCTGCATGTCGATAGGGTGATTATGGGCTGCTTTCTTGTGCTCCAGGACACTGGGCCTCCATTGAGGAGTACTATGTACCCACTCATGGAGTGCCTGTGTGGCTGCAAAGCCCAATCTGTGTCGACAAACACTTCAATCCCAGCATCTGTAGATCCCAAGGTGAGCTTGAAGTTGTCAGTGGCTTTTAGGTAGCAAAGAGCTCACTTACTAGCCTCCCAGTGTGCCCTTCCAGGGTTTTCATGAACTGCGACAATGTTGCTACCACAAAGGCGATATCAGGACGCATGCTCATTGCCGCGTACATCAATGAGCTGATGGCTCATTGATAAGGTACGTCTTGCATGGCGGCTAGCTCTGCATGCGTTCCAGGGGACTGATCTATGGACAGGGAGGTGGCCGGTTCCATGGGGGTCTGGACAGTCTTAGTGTCCCCCAGATGAAAACATTCAATGATTGTGTCAACATAGGCCTTTTGAGAAAGGGTAATGGTGCGTCCCACTCTATCTCTTGTTACCTTTAGCCCTAATAACCATGATAGCTCACCTAGGTCGGATATCTCGAAGAATTTGCCAAGTTTTGACTTGAATCAGAGAATGTGGGACTTGTGATTGGCGGTGACAGCCATGTCATCAACCGACGTGGTGATGATGATGTGCTCTTTGGGGGTACATTTGAAATATACTGCTTGATCGACCTGGGAGCAGCTAAAACCCATCTTCAGAAATGCTCCAGCTAGTTCCACTGCCCACTCAAAACCTGCCTGCTTCAAGCCAGGCAAGCTGCGCTTTAGCTTCAGTACCTTTCTCTCCTGACCCTCCTTCAGATATCCTGGTGGCGCCCTCATATATATGTCTTCCTTGACATCTGCATAGAGGTAAGCGCTCTTCACATCCACCTGATGAATCTCCCAGTCCTTCTGGGCTGCCATGCTTTATACGGTACATATTGTGCTCATATTTGCTGTTGGGGCAAACATGTTGAAGTAGTCAACACTATATTGCTGATGTTGTCCATTCACGACAAGTCATGCTCTTAGCTTGAGCTTTTCGCCATCAGGGCCTTGCTTAGTTGCTAACATGAAGTGGCAGGGTATAATATTTGATCTGTGAGGTAAGTCCGTGATGTCCCATGTTCCCAACTTCTCCAGCTGACTGATCTCGTAGTCTAGCGCTTCCTGCCATTCTGGACCATCTGGACCGTTCAGAGCCTGCTGCAAGGTGGGCTCTGGCTCAGCCATTGCTAAGGCTAAGTGAATGTGAGCTTCCTTGTCTAGAAGATCCAAATCTGACACGTCCTTCAGGGATTTGATGGCTACAGCTGCCATTTGGCCCTTTTGGAGCTGGGCATAGTACCCTGGAGCTGGTCTGGCTTGGCTTTCCCTGGGTTCTGGGGCATTTGGAGTAGTGTTTGGAGTAGGAGTGGGAGTAAGTGGGATGGGCTGGACGCTAGGTGCGACACTAGGTGTGTTGCTATCAGTACTCATCTCCTCTTCTATAGGTCTTGACTCCCCCTTGTTCAGCACATCCTGGTCAACAAGCATGTTGGGTGGTGCAAACGTTACATTTCACTCAACAGAGACTCACCTTTTTGCCAGCCAGTATACACAGTATGCCTTGCTATCTGTGTTGATCCCGACGAAAATGGCCTCCTCAGTGCGTGGTTCAAGCTTTCCAGCATTCGCCTGGTGGACATACAGCTTTGATCCAAACTCCTGGGCCATGGACAGGTTGGGTCTTGCCCTATGGACAAGTTGGTGAGGAGTAGTGCCAGGTATGGCACTCGAGGGTAAGTGGTCCTTTAACCAGGTAGCATAATTCACTGCTTCTGCCCACAGGAACTTCGGGAGGTCTCGTCCTATGAGCATTGCTCTAGTGAGCTCGACCAGGGTCCTATTTAGGCACTCAGCCACTCCATTTTGCTGGGGTGAATTGTGGACAGTGAGTTGTCTCTTGATCCCCTGGTCCAACAGATACTTATCAAACTCTGCACTCAGATACTCCCCTCCACGGTCTGATCGAACTTTTCATAGACACAGTCCCAGGGCTTTGATGAGTAAGGTGCGCCTCATACCTCTTGAATGCCTCCAATGCCTCACTCTTAGCTTTCAGGAACTCAACCTTCGTTTCATGGGTGTAATCATCCATGAAACTAATATAATAGGTCATATTGCTGAGGCTGGTAGTCTGCGCTGGGCCCCACAAGTCTGTATGGACAAGTTCCCTGTAGGTGAGTGTGCATGTTTTTGACTCTTGTGGAAATGGCTGACAAGTCACTTTGGCTTGTGCGCATGCTTCGCAGAATTCAGTAGGGGAGGTGAGGTCAACATCCAGACCTTTGATGAGCTGATCCTTTGCAACTTGCAGGATGGCTTTCTGGGAGATATGGCCTAGGGCACGATGTACCTCAGCCAAGGTAAGTTTTGCCCTTGTGACATGAGTGTGATGGGTTTTCTGACTGGCCACACTATACAGACCCTTAAGCTGCAGGATTTCAGTGATGACTTCGCGTTTGGGCCCCTTCAACAAGATTTGGCACATCTTGCCTTCAAACAGGACCACTAATCTGGCCAAAGTGATTCTGTTGGTCAAGATTAGGGTAAATACCATAGAGGGGGCATATAATGCATCCTTCAGGGTGACAGTTGTTCTCTTTGTCCCCAAGGGTAAGTCTATCTTGACATCTCCTCTGCCAGTAGCGCTGAGAACTGACCCATTCACAGTGAATACATCTTGTGGGGTGATAGGGACAAAGTTCGAGAACTTCGACCTGTCAGGACAGAAATGGGAGGTTGCGCTGGAGTCTACTATGGCTCCACAGCGTTCAGGAGGTATGTTTATCCTCTGGGCAATGTTGGCAAGGTCATCTGTCATGAAAGCATAGTTCTCCTGACCCTCTGACTCCTTTGCAGCATTCACGCTCTGTTTTTGGGTATGTCCTCCCCTCTTCCCTCTCTGGTTTGGTCCCTGACCCTCTTTTCCTCCCCCTGGCCTCCAGCAATCACTTTTGTAGTGGCCTTTTTGGTCACAGTTATAACAAACTGCGTCCTGGGTTGGACTGGGGTGAGGAGGTGGACAAGGACTTTCCTTTTCCTGGAGGTCCTCTTGCTGATAGGGCCAAATTGGGTCCCTTCTTAGTAGGTTGCTGACTGGTGAGTTGCTGATGCTCATATTCCTCTGAGACGATATTGATTAGTTCATAGGAGCTTATGGATGCACCGGTTATCTTCATAGCCACACTAATGGATGAGAGTAGGGGACAATAGGATTCCGGGAGGGACGCCAGTATCATGGCATAGAAGTCTTTCTCCTTGATGGCAGCTCCCATGCCTGCCAGTGACTCACGGAGCCGAAGCATCTCACTAAAGTGAGTCTTTATATCTCCGTTCTCCTCACATCTGGTCTCCTGAAGCCTTCGCCTCAGATCAATCTGGACAAGCTCGGTTTTCCCTTCATGAATATTGCAGATCTCAGCCCAAATCACTGAAGCAGCCTTGAGCTTCTGCATGCACAGCAGCAGCCTATCAGTTATGGTGCTGAAGATTTGCTGTTTCACTAGTGAGTCCTTCTGGTCATACTCATTGATCTTCTTATCAAGAGTCTTGATCTCTGCTGTTGTCAGCTCACTGTCATCCTCCTTTTCAGGAGTTTTGGTCCTCTGTTGACCTTGTAGGGGACAGGTTGTACTGCACGTCCATTGGTAAACCGCATCAGACCTCTCGCACCAATTGCTGTTAACGTTTGTTCCTTATAAGTAATCCAATTGCTACCATCTTTGGCTAGCTTTGGGACGTTGAATAGGGCAGAGCTGGAGGAGGGGAGCATGATTTCCATGGCTGTAGCAGGGCTCATAACCTGTTGCGAGAACAGGCAAGTGGACGACAGGAGAGGGAGCTAGAACACAAAGGTACGATCTCAGTTTCAACTAGATTCAACTAGAACTCATATTAACATGTATAGTACCTAGAACACAAAGGTACACTATGGTTTTGGTCAGTAAATGCTGACATACATGTTTCCAAGTACTCACATCTCAGTTTCAACTAGAACTGAGATGTGTGCATCTGATGGGTGCTTGGTTTTATAGGAAGGTAAGTAAGGAATGCAAAGGTGAAGTTTTCTGACATATGTATATTGCAGGGCACAAGCCAATGTCATTTGGGTGCAGCCTATTGGCCCATCTGCCTCATGCACTCAGACCTCTCTCTCTCTCGCTCATACCTATCATGTCGGATCCTTCGGCTTCCTCACTCTCTTTCTCTTCGGATCCTTCAGACTTCAACAATTAGAAATCATCTGGGCAATATTTATCTCCAGGGACAACGTACAAAGATTTGGAAGATCTGTTGTAGTCAAAGTAAGTTGTCAACTTAGGGTTCCAAAACACAATGGAAATGGGATGGGATCAATGAATGTTTCAATCTATGGAAAGCTTGCTGGATGATGGGATACAGTTCAAAGACAAGTGGGTGCTTGTCCTGTTGCACTGTTGCAGGAGGCCACGAGGTTGCTGTGCATGCTGTGCCAAGCAGTACTATTACTACCGTGCGTACAGCAGAAATACTAGTAAGGAGAGATATTCTTGTACAAGTAAAAACCTGTAAATTTTGCAGTATAAGGTGTCACTATAGTGTCTGCGTTCGAATTCGATCTCGACTCCTACTATATGCCAGACTCTTACGAGTACCAGTTTCAAACACTGCATTTCAGCTTCGGCGCTCTAGTAGTACTCAAATGTACTTGTAAGAAGCTTGGCTTCTATTATATCGTAACGGCACTCGGCCGTGCCAGTCCCTGACACATTTGTATAGAATTTGAATGGGCCGTATCGTGAAACATCAAATCAAAGATGCACCAAAAGCCAAGTCGGTGCTCACTCCATCCTTGACGAAGTCACTGCAGCTCGTTGGAACGCCCTTGCATGTCCCTCAGTGAAAAGAGCCACCCCGAAGCTCCCAGCAGTGGCAAAAGGATGGATTGCCTAAGAATCTCGTCGGGGGTTAGATGATACTAATATACGTCTAATAGTTATATATTATTTCACCCAGTTTTGCGCGGACATCGTTGAGCTAGCATGCTCTCCTTACAACTGTCGGATGCAGAATTGATCAAGATAAAACGGGATAACACCTACACAATTTGAGTAATATCAAATGAGAACCTCCATCCCGCCCCATTCTAACACCCTGAACAAAGTCATATCACCGGCCCTTACAAGATCCACCCCAACTACATCCACCCACCAAGCAACGTCTCTCTCTGCTGACATCTGGGCGTTAATCCAATTCGCTAAATGCTCCTCAGAGATACCTCTGAACAGCATGAATACGCGAGTCACGACGTCAGGCTGCGGAGAAATGCTTAAAGAAGCGGCGCATTCATATGCTGCTTGAGGGACGAATCGAAGGGCAATGTATTCATGCTTAAGGATAGACGGTAGCCAGTAGCTACCACAGCAGTTTTAGGAACGTGTTTATGATTTGACAGCCTGCGCACGCACGTTATGAATGATGTTCTAGCTTCGGTGTGAAGTCCCAGAACCTTGAGTGATTTATCGAGGTAAACAGTTATTTTGTCAACTGGAATGACAACTGAATCTGTATCGCTGAGACTGCTGGATGTGGGACTGAATGTATCCACCGGTTGCGGTTTTGATGCTGGTGAATGAGGCAAATTTGTCCTGCGAAGAGTAATACAAGTCAGGAAAGTGATTTCTGCATTATCAGGGGACTTACTCCGCCTCCCAGAACAAGTACGACACATCTAAACCGGAATTGTGTTCCGTCAGACTCCCATCTTGATGAGTGCGGACATTCCATTCTAAACGCTGTCCATGGCCTTCCGTGGCAACAATGGGATAGATAACAGAGAGACTCCACTCAGGAATGAGGGAGAGCTTGACAGAAACATCGATATCGAAGGGCAAGTATAGATAAATGACTGGCTTCTTACCGAGCCGACACTTTGCTTCAATACTGATGGTGCTACCATCTCTGATGTCATACGATCTGAGGCTCCAGTTCTCTCGCATGATTACCGCACCCATACCTCCACCCACAGACTGAACTGCCATGAAATCAGTGGGATGTCCCAATGTCTTACAAGCATCAGCAATAAGTTTGTCCACCCGCATTTCCCTTGAGACTCTAGTAGTCTGAACCTCGCCAGATGGAGAAATAAGCTTGATTGTGACTTTGCCATCGTTCTTACTATGTAGTCTCGACTTCAGTACTGAAAACAGCTGTAGAATATTTGAGGTGCGTACGAACTGTCCTGTTCGTTAACCCGACGTGGCGCCGATTGATTATTAGGCGATGAGATAGTGCGGCGAGCACCAAGCGGCAGTGGGACGCGCGATGTCATTTCCTCACGCCGAGTCACCTCAATGACATTGAGCAAGTCAATGACATCGTCCCATATTTCAGCCGTGATGTCCACATAGTGGCCTTCGCAAACATCGAGTTCATTTGTCTGCAACGTGACTGCATCTCTCGGAATCCCTGGGAAATATTTGCAGGCAAAGTCAAGCATGAGCTTATGATATCCATGAGCCGTTAAAGATTTCAATGGTTGTTCCACCCACATTATACGACCTTTGCCGTTTAACCATGACCCGGTTTTGACCACATTTCAGAACAAGAAGTCGCGAGTTTTCTTTCTTTTTGGTCTCCCCTGAAAGTAGCGTAACAGACATTCGGAGGTGTGAAGTTCGAAGCTTTGTACAAGTAAAGGGTGACGACGAGGTTGTCTATGAGCTATGGCATGCTGGCACTTCAAGATCCCCTAATAACAGCAGACGGCTCGGTGGCTATACCACGTCATGATGCGACTATGTTGTTTGCTGTTGGTCTGTGGCGTTTCGCATACGTGCATGAGTTGTATTGGGCACATTACAGTTATCTTCATATCGAATAGACCAGAATTTGAAAATTCACTTCGCCACGCTTTTACGTAACATGGTGAGTTAGCCATTACATAATATTTCCTGGACGTCCTTATTCAATAGTTCCAACACTCTATCTGCTGGAGACTTGGTCTGTGTACCGTACTGCTCAGTGGCCTTCGAAGAGGTGTTATATTTGAAGCAAGGAACGACAAGTGATACTACATGCTATATTCTACGCCAGCCTCGTGCCTCGGCTAGCTTAGAAAGCCACCTAACCTGTCTTCTCGGCCAGTCGACCACTGGCAAACCCCTCCCCCAAATGGCAAACATCGTATCTAACTTTCACTTCCCAACAGGATAAAATATCTTCGTGATCCATGCACAATAAAGTTCCGGGAATTAGGGTATGGCGTCTGGTTGACAGGCAAATTAGCATGGCTCTCGCAGAGGGCCAACTTGAAATTTACGGGTGTGAATGACGTAAATCTCTCAGCTCTGCTCAGCTGTCAGTGAGGGGAGTAGGTTCTGCCCCCCGAAAGCTCCAGCTTTTTGAAGCCGATTTGTATTATTTTGCCGGTGAATTTCCCCTAATTGACTTTGCAGACTCCCATATCTCCCATTGATCATCCATTGGTGTCGTTGATGAAGCCACAGCATCAGCGGTACTCCTTACAGATACTTTGAACAACATGCAAACTTTTAATCTATCTCGCAGACACCGTCGAGCTCACGTTCTCCTCACAACTGTTGAATGCAGAACTGATCGAGATAAAGATAAAACGCGACAACACCTACACAAATCGAATAATCTGATAGAATATCAAATGGGAACTTCCATCCCGCCCCATTCCAACACCCTGAACAAAGTCACATCACCGGCTCTTGCAGGATCAACTCCAACTACACCCACCCACCAAGCCACGTCTTTCTCCGCTTGCGTCTGGGCGTTAGACCAATTGGCTAAATGCTCCTTAGGGATACCTCTGAACAGCATGAACACGCGAGTCACGACGTCAGGCTGCGGAGAAATGCTCAAGGAAGCGGCACGTTCATATGCCGCTTGAGAGACGAATCGGAGGGCAATATATTCATGCTTGAGGATGGACGGTAGCCAGTAACTATCACGACAATTTTAGTGGTATGTTTATGGTTTGACAGCCTGAGGTAGCGCATGTGTACGCACGTTATGAATGATGTCCTAGCCTCGGTGTGAAGTCCCAAAACCTTGAGTGATTTATCGAGGTAAACACTTGCTTTGTCCGCTGGAATGACAATCGAATCCATATCATCGAGACTGCTGGATATAGGATTGAACGTATCCACTGATTGCGGTTCGAACGCTGGTGACTGGGGAAATGCTTGCAAATTTGTCCTGCGAAGAGCGAAGTTAGAAGAATGGCATCATTATTATCGAGGCACTTACTCGGCCTCCCAGAACAGGTACGACACATCTAAACCGGAATTATGCTCCGTCAGACTCCCATCTTGATGGGTGCGGACATTCCATTCTAAACGCTGTCCATGGTCTTCCGTGGCAACAACGGGATAGATGACAGAGAGGGTCCACTCAGGAATGAGGGAGATCTTAACAGAAACATCGATATCGGAGGGCGAGTATAGATAAATGACCGGCTTTTTACAAAGATGACGCTTTCGAACTCGAAGAATGATGGAGTGACCATCTTTGATGTTGTACGATTCGATACTCCGGTTTCCACGCATCACTATCCCGCCCAAACTCCCATCCTCAGAGTGAAGTGCCATGATGTCAGTGGGACACTGTCCCAATATTCCCATTAATGTCTGACTAGCATCAGCGATAATTTTGTCCACCGGCATTTCCCTCGAGATTCTAGTGGTCTGAATCTCGCCAGATGGAAAAACAACTTTGATAGTGACTTTGCTGTATGGTATCAACTTCAGTACTCCATACACTCGTAGGATATTTGAGGTGCGTACGAGCTCTCCTGTTCGTTGACCTCACGCCGAGTCACCTCAACGACATCAAGCAAGTCAATGACATCGTCCCATATTTCAGCCGTGATGTCCACATAGTGGCCTTCGCAAACATCGAGTTCATTTGTCTGCATCGTGACTACGTGTCTCGGAATGCTTGGGAAATGATTGCAGACGGCATCAAGTATGAGCTTGTAATATCTATAGGCCGTTGAAGATTTAAATGGTTGTTCCACCCACGTCATACGGCCTATGCCGTCTAACCATGACCCAATTTTGACCATGTTTCAGAGTAAGAAGTTGCAAGTTCTTTTGGGTCTCCTCCGGAAGTAGCGTAACACACATTCAGAGGTGCGAAGTTCGAAGTTTTCAAGTCAAGTGGAAGTAGAGGGTGACGACATTGTCTATGACTTATAGCATGCTGGCTCTCGATCCCTTAATGGCTGGCAGAAGGGGCGGCTCGGTGGCAATGGCATCTACCACGTCACGCTATGTGGCTGCGTGTTTTTTGCTATTGATCTGTATACGTGTATGAGTAGTATTGGACAAATCAATTGTCATGCTCGAGTTCCGTCCGTCAACTGCACCACGTTCATCTGTTTGTATGTCCAACCTTGCAATTGTGATGTCACCGTGACGGTACCTGGGAGGTCTGGCGCGGTCCTCCGTACATCATCGATATTTGAGGCTTTAGATAATAGCAACATTTTTCTGCTCTCCTTCTGTCCTTCACGAAATCAATGATCTGCAGCAAGAAAAAGACCCGGCGAGTAACGGCGCGTCCGTATTACCGCTCAGAATAAATCAACTTTGATTGCGCGCAAGTATGCAAGCAGTAGCTTACATCCATTGCGTACTGCCATCCGAAGGGAATCGATGAGTTGTGTGGGCGCTTCCACGACATGGTGGAGACTCCCGGTTCAACGAGACTATCATGTCATGGACTGCTCTGATAACGAACCCACAGAAAAGGAGCAACATAGATTGTTGGATGGTAGACCAGACAAGGTCGAAAGCAAGGGACGGGATGACAAATAGAAGCAAAGTCCGCTAGCCCCGGAAACGCATCGGGCCGCTCTTTTCACCAGAGGACGGTATGTGTGCGGATGAGTGGTCAGGACAGGAATAGGTGGCAGCGGGCTTGGAAGTGCCTTTAAAGTTGAGTTTTATGTAATAGAAGCAGCAGCAGACTTCGTTCTTCTATAGGTTCCTTGGGAAGACTTAGTAAGTAACGCCTGGGAGGAGTGCGAGCGAAAGGCGGAATTAAATGCAGCGTCCAGGCTCATTAAATCACTTATCGGATACGACCTCAGTACACAGCTGCTCACAGGTATATATCGATCAGCGTTGAAACACTGAACGTCGAACTTATCTGTTCAATCAGTTCTTGTAGATCAAACTTGCCCTCGACCTTGATAGGACAATGTGGTCTGTACAAGTATCTGCCCTGGTGCCTCCGATAATGAACGAGACCGCATTAACAGCGCTGTTCAGGGGATTTAAAGCGAGGGGTGATGACAGCTCAGCTTGATCTGATATGATCTAGAAATCAGACGAGGATATTGCTGTATTCAGATGGGTCACCATCAGGAGGGGAAGATTCGTGACAGTCCCAGTATGATGCACGAAGAACATCAAGCTTTCGTTGCCTTCGCCCGTGAATTCGAGTCCGGGAGCAATAATTACGCCCATCATAAATAAAAGTACAAGATTATCGTAGCCAATGATTTTCAAGGCATAAAACAGTCTCGATTCTAGCATTATAATCATCATCAATGATCATCAGCGCCAGGCCACCCCCATATGATGGTCCGAGTTGCTCCGTCATGCCACGACTGTACTCTGCGTCTAGCTAGTGTGGACATCGTAGAACGAAGAGTACCAACGAAGCCGGCTCCATTCGACTGAATGATAGCGTCGATAAACACTGGGTGCCTGGTAACGGCCACGACTTCCGTTAGAATGAAAATATGACATCTAATCGGCTCACCATTTTCCATAGATCTCTTCTGTCCGCTCTGCCGCATGATCTACCCATGTCCACCCCAAAGCCCTAACTTCTGACCACCATTCTGGGTCACTTTCGTCACTGGTCATGATAACATGTGTAGCCTCAATCCCTTTTCGTGTGCGAAGCTCTTCCTGTACCTCGGACACCCTGTGCCCAATGACAGACAACGAGGCGAAGCATTGATCCACAGGAACTTGCTCGCATTGATCGCGGAAGTCACCATGTCGTATGTGGATGGATACATACTATCCAAAGTTAGATCTGCAGAGTAACCTGTACCTGAAACTTGCACTCACGGGAGGTGTCGGTTCATTTACTGGCACGTTCATGGCGCGCCGGGCGTACGCATCTGCAAGCCCTTCGATGTTTGCAGTCCATCGCATGTGTTGACCTACAAATCTCCATGCAGGAGAATAGTCTAATTCCCATTCCCATGTATTCTGGGCGCTTATGAAGTAAAGAAGGTCGAAGCATAATAAGTGATCATCCGGGGGAAGGGAAACCTGATGCTGAGGAGAAGGATAATTCTTTAATGGTAATGCCAGGCTGCTCGAGCGAGCCTCGGGAAACCCGAGTGATGCAAGGGACCAAAAAGATGCATGATTGTCTTGTTTGCTAGGAGACGTCAGCTCGACCCAAGGTGGGGTTAGCGTCCACGAGATATCTGTAATGGCCATGCATTTAATCACCGAAGAGGGATGTTCGAAGCTGTCTTACCGAGCTTGAGCAGGTTCAGGGAGGGACTTCGCCGTGGTTCAGGAATCGGTATGTGGTATTGAACGGTTTCCCAGACACTCCAACAACCAAGATCATCGAAAACCGGACTTTCCGGCTCCTTTACTTCGTGCCATTCAAGCAAGTGAATCCCTATAGCTTGACTAAGTCGAGGGACGTCGAACACTTCCCCAAAAACAAATGGAGGTGCACTTGGGTCGATATGAGTAGAGAGGAACTTTGGGATTATGGGTGTACGCTCTGTTATGAGTGCCAGGTAAATCAAATTGGCCTAGTTTTTGTGAGGAATCAGGACAACGTCGGAAGTGGATCGTTGACTTACATAGGACATCACGTCATTCGCTAATCGATAGCTGTGGTCAGTGATTCAAGTAGTGGTTGATTGGAGTTAACGTACTCCATCCCGCTGAACCCCACGATGTAATGTACCTCGTGTCATTGCGAAGGTTATCTGAGACCAATATTATTTGTGAGACCCAAGCCTTGGACGTTTCGACGCATACTGACCTTGAAAGCGTTGGGTGGGTGGGCCTTGGACATAAGACTGGGAGTTGAAGACAGTCGAATGCGCAGGGGTGACAGGCTGTATGTCCGGTATATAGCTCGAGGGCTTGAACAAGAGAGTTCCAAAGCCGAATAAAAAGGCACCGGTCAGAGTTGCGCAGATCGTCCTGAGAGAAAACATTCTGCCTTTGGCATGGAACATGGGAATCTTTAAACGGGTGGTTGTATTAAATGTGTCCTATTTCGGGCTCGGGCACTCTGTTCAGTTCATAATACGGAGAAGGTGGGACTCAAGAATTCCCATTTGTATGTGGATCACATATAGTGGACAACGCGGCAATTACCTGATTTTGTACCTGAGGGGCTGTAATTGCCATTTTAGGTGCGCTGCGGTGTTTCATTGTTCAAGGTACATGAAAGCCTGCAGTTGATACCATATCATCACGGTAACGGCGCTCGGCCGCGCCAGTCCCCAACCCATATCCACCATGAATTATATCTCTACATACAGTATCTACACCTACAGGTAAAACAGGAACGAGTCCGTAACCATTTCGTTGTCTATCGGGGAAAACTGTGACTACGTTTACGCGTTCTTCATGACCTTTAAACTCTCGTACGTGTGTAGTGCTTCGAATCGGCTGTCATTCTACTGGAAATTGATGGTGTTGAGCACAGTCGAAGTGGACTGAGCGATTGTGGGTGTCTTTCTCTGAGCTGCAGAGGTGCGTGTACTCTGTCCTCTTTTGCTGTTTTACCATATTTACATGCCTCATGTTTCCTTAGACGCCCGAGTATAAAGCTATTGTGCAAGGCTTGCTGGCGCGAAGATAATCGTTCTACATGGCTATATGAATCGTGACTACTACTCCAATACATCACGTGACACGCCTGAATGTTACATGGCGTGTACATCACTTCCCCAGTCATATTGCCTGATGAAACAGCCCATGATACCATCACTTCGGTCATCCCTTCAACTCATAACATGCGTGTATTTCAGATTTTGGATGTATGTTGCAGCCGAAATCACGTTTCGCCTCCCAAATTGCTCCCAGTTCTGCAACGGAGCGCTTTGAAAGCTCATTGTATCACACATCGTATAATACTGTCGGTACCTTCTCATCAAACCTGATCTTCATGACTGACAGCATCGTTCGGGAGCATGGATGGTATATCCTTGCGTACAGTCGTCACCGGCACGCCACCTCACTGTCTCGAAGTGGATAATCTACCCACCGGGGAGGAAATGATGTGATTTTAACCAGTAATGATGTCAGGGCAGAAGTAGTGGCAGGTCCGTGAACAAGAGAAGAACGGGCAGCAGGCGGTCGGGGGATGCCATGATATGTTGACTACAAAGCAGTCGAAGAATACCCTTCGTCAGCCATGGCTACATTCGGCGCGGATGGTACAGACTCGGAATCTCCTCGTCACGAGTAACCGTATACCAGGATCACCCCCGCCATCTTACCCTTCTCTTGTCTTCTTTCCCCATATCGAGTGTCCGGACGAGTCCCTCTACAACGGTCACGTCCACATAGGACTGAGGTCACAAAGCAAGTTCCATCTTAGCATCCTCCCGCCATACGTGCCCACATTGTGGTCTTTTTGCGCAATGATCCCTTTCAGCCATGACTACGGAAGTGGTGATTGACATGCAGGCCGACAGACTGGAATCTCGTATCCATTCGGCCATCTATGCAATGGGCGACGGACTACCAGCAGACGTTTGATGACGAGTGTGTAAAGACTGTCCATTTCGAAAGATTTAAAAAGTTTATTTTCAAGATCGCTAACGCTCTGGTCACCTTATTCGGTAGCAGGTATCAATTCAAAAGTGCATCCGGATCTGCTTGCGAACTCTCGTTTTTGGACGAGTTAAAACCCTGTCTTCACTGACATACTACAATGTTCGATTTCTAGGTATACCATGTCATTGGTAGTCCTGAATCTCACCATTGAGTATGTACAATGGGATAGCGGAGCCTTTGTTTCTACTTTTTTTTCGAGACCCGATAAACTGTTGCGCAGCTGACTACTCAACCCGTCTGGCTAGCTAAGTGTGTAGGCGGTCGGATTGTATTGCCCTGTCGTTAACCATGCTGTGTCTTTCAGCAGGGCCCATAACCACATTCTATAGAAGATTATAACTTGGACCATGTCGATGCCGAGCTAATTGTCCCATGTCCGAATGTGAGTTTGAACTGCATGTAAAAAAATTTCGATTTGACTGATCATTGACGAAACATATTCTGTAGCTCAGTCTTCATGTGTGAGTCGGTGATAGTATCTTCTCAATGGCAATGTATCGGAAGATGATTTAAATTGTTGTTTGTGACACCTGCGTTGGTGACGATGTTGGGATTAGCTATGACAAGAGCACCTCATGCATCGCACTACAGTCAGACCACCATCCCCAATACAGGTGTAGTAACTCTTGTGGTTGCGACATCATTCTGCTCTGTTAATAAAGTCCTAAATGTGAAGCATTCTACGGACGCTAACCTACGCCGCTCTGGCGTGATAGATGTTTGCGTTATATTCTTTGGCGACGGCAAGTACTCACTCCGTCTGTCCTTGAGCAGTCCACTTGTTGATTTTGCTCACAGGATACCAGGCCTTGCTCCACTCACCGCAGTCATGAGACGAATATCTTATACAATTCATAGAGGGTTACACGATGCGTGGTGCAATTATCCTCGTGCACTTCCACGAAAGCTTGGGCAGGGCGGGATGAGCAGTCGTGATTTATATGTAAGTCGGCTGGCGTATTCACCTGTCTTTGCAGGTCCACAGTTGATCTACGGCGTGTGACGTCGATTTGTTATCACTATTACTTGCTACTATAATCATTTTTATGTGTAAGTTCTGGTGGCAATAACGTTCAATGGAGGGCGTACGACATACTTCATCCCATGAAGTTTATGTACACAGTATTCATTAAAGGGACTCCGGCTGACTGCTGATTCATGAGGGGACGCGCCCGTCCGCATTTTCATCCTCAGAATTGACTGGGACAGAACTCGTTGAAGACTTGCAAGAATTGATTAAAAGTAAGAAATCTCGACTTCATGATGTGGATACCGATACTATCATCGTTATGAAGGTGAGCAGTCAATTTGTGGCTTTATCATATTTTCACAGACTGGATCAAAGGTTCTTTGCGACATCAATCTGGAGTCAGAGTGTGGGCACTTGGAAATTTTGGATCACGAAGTTCGGATATACCTCTCGGAAGTGTTCAAGACTCAACCCAAGCGTAACCATCTCTATGTCGTCATTGACGCTCCTGAAAATGGTGAGTTATACATGCATTGTGAATGCTTGCTATGCTGATGAACACTTTCCGGATTCTGAATAATAGTGGTTACTAGACTTGTGATACTAGATAATGAGTTGCGCTCTCCTTATCTCCGGGACTTCCTGGATGAAACACCCCAAAACGTGAATCCCATGCCAAGGTGTTAACAATATCATCGCATCAATGTGTTGTGTTGTCGTCGTTGTCGTCATTAGAGGCACTTCCTGATGCAAAAGCCTGGGATGTATGGCCATAGAACCACATTTACCCTAATTAACAAGTAAATTAGCAGACTTGCAAATTTACGCTAATTTACATAGGTTAATTTGACCTCCCGGATAGCCTCGCATGCTAATTAGCCCTGTTAATCTGGCCTCACTATCCTGCAGGCCCACGAAGTTCGCTTTGATCCTTGTCGCCGAAATGAACCGGTAGATATAATCCATCACATCGTACATTCTGCAATCCCAAAGATCCGAGATTCAAGAACAATATTAATGTCTCCTCATCATTGGAAGAATCCCCGCCCACCCTAGTAGGCTTAGAACAACAAACTCGCAGCAATATCTACATTCCCACCCGCCGCACCCAACATACTGATCGCCACCTCCCGCGATACGCTAAGTCCCATGATCAACTCGATAGCAGAATCTGGGTGTCATGATTGGGCAGCGGCGGGACGCACCGATGGATGTGGCGTAGGCGCCGAACCCAGCGTGTTTTCTCCACCTGGGAACGACGAGCTGCTGGTCCCAGCGCTTCTACCACCACTCGTTCGTACAGGCTGCGGAGTGTTACTGGAAGAGCTTGAGGTAGATGCGATGGGATCGTCCATAGAAATGGGATGGATAACAAGCGACGAAAGGTTTACTGGACACCCTTCGCACTTGAACCTTGAGTCGAGACACTACGCCACTAAACACATTCTTTGATGCCCTGGTTGAGGTTTTCATCTGCATTTCGGCGATGTCGCTTGTAACTGACAGGGTTTGTGTGGCACGTAAATTCAAATTCAAACTCGAGATAGTTGTGGCTGTCGTCAGGTTTCGAGCGACGTTCCAAGGATATTACGAAGTGATTATATGCCGAGCTTTGGATTCAGCTAAAAGGCGAGTTGATCCAACACGGGAGTTAGCGATACCACTGCACCTACGACTGCGTATGGTCTTGGCTAGCGATACATCAAGTTCGAAATCGCTTGTCACTAGCGGTTTACTGGGAGGGGTACCCGACACGGGGAATGCCAGTGGGTCGCAACCTGCAATGTTTGCAAGTCTCGTAACTTGTGAGTTGTGCTATCCATGAAGTAGTAAGCACTCGGCACTATGCTGATGCATAATTGACTCGGGACATACCGGGAATTCGCGTGGATCACACTGGACCTAACAATATATATGAAGAAGTCGACTGGAAGGTGTTGGGCAGGAAGGTACCTGAAGAGAAAGTAGAAGTATCGTTATCAACCAGCGGGAAAAGCCCACGAAAGAGAAGTAGTACACTCCAGAAGGCGCTAAGCGATTTTCAGGACAGACTGGAATTTATATTTTGTGGGTGTACAAATGACGTTGATCTTGTGGCAAATATCCGTACTTCACGATGCATGATGACGCAGTACGATACCGGGAAAGTGAAGTGGAGTTATTATTCTTGAGACGGGGAACTCGGCAGTATGTTGGAGCAAGATGGAGCGAGAATGCAACGTCCAGACTCATCAAATCACTTATCAGATATGACCTCAATACACAGTTGCTCACGGGTATATATCGATCAGGATTGAAACGCTGCGCGTCGAACTTATCCACTCAATCAGTAAGTTCTCGTACATAGAGCGGCCCTTCTGACCTTGATAGGGTAATGTGGTCTGTACAAAGTATCTGCCTTGGCGCCTCCAGGGTCCGATAATGAACGAGACTACTATCGGGAGATGACGTCAGCTCAGCTTGACTGGTAGGATCTAGAAATCAGACAAGGATATTGCTGTGTTCGGGTAAGTCACCATCAGCAGGGGAAGATTCGTGACACTCCCAGTACGATGCACGAAGGACATCAAGCTTTCGTTGCCTTCGCCTGTGAATTCGAACCCGGGAGAGACAACTATGCACATCATAAATAAGAATATGATATCACTGTAGCCAATGATTTTTGAGGCGCAAAGTAGTCTTGATTCCAGCATTTCAATCATCTATCAATGGTCATCGGCGCCCGGCCACCCCCATGCGATGGTCCGAGTTGCTCCGTCATGCCATGACTGTACTCTACGGCTAGCCAGGGTGGACATCGTAGAACGAAGAGTGCCAACGAATCCAGCTCCATTCGACTGAATGATAGCGTCGATGAACACCGGATGCCTGGTAACAGCGATAATTTCCAGCATCAGAATGAATATGACATCTAATTGGCTCACCATTTTCCATAGATCTCTTCTGTCCGCTCTGCCGCATAATCTACCCACGTCCACCCTAACGCCCTAACCTCCGACCACCATTCCGGATCACTTTCGTCACTGGTCATGATAACATGTGTGGCTTCAATCCCTTTTCGTATGCGAAGCTCCTCTTGTACCTCGGATACCCTGCGCGCAATGACGGACAACGAGGCAAAGCATTGATCCACAGGAACACCCTGACATTGATCGCGAAAGTCACCATGTCGTATGTGGACGGATACATACTATCCAAAGTTAGATCTGTAGAGCACCCTGTACCCGGAAAAGTCCACTCACGGGAGGTGTCGGTTCATTTGCTGGCACGTTCATGGCACGCCGGGCATGCATATCGGCAAGCCTTTCCATGCTTGCAGTCCATCGCATGTGTTGGCCTACAAATCTCCACGCGGGAGAATAGTCTAATTCCCATTCCCATGTATGATGGGCGCTTACGTAGTAAAGGAAGTCGAAGCATAATACGTGCTCGTCCGGGGGCAGGGAAACCTGATGCTGAGGAGAAGGGTGATTCGTTAACGGTAATGCCAGGCTGTTCGAGCGAGTCTCTGGAAATCCGAGTGATGCAAGTGGCCAAAAGGATGCATGATTGTCGTGTTTGCTAGGAGATGTCAGCTCGACCCAAGGTGGAGCTCGCGTCCACGAGATATCTGTGATGGCCATGTATTTAATCGCCGAAGAGGAATGTTCGAGGTTGTCTCACCAAGCTTGAGTAGGTTCAGGGAGGGACTTCCCCGTGGTGCAGGAATCGGGATGTGCTGTTGGACGGTTTCCCAGATACTCCAACAACCAAGATCGTCGAGAACTTGACTTTCTGGGTCTTTTACTTCGTGCCATTCAAGCAAGTGAATCCCTATGGCTTGACTAAGTCGAGGGATGTCGAACACTTCCCCAAAAACAAATGGAGGTGCACCTGGGTCGATATGAGTAGAAAGGAACTTTGGGATTATGGGTGTACGCTCTGTTATGAGTGCCAGGTAAATCAAATTGGCCTAGTTTTTGTGAGAAACTCGGACAACGCCAGAAGTGGATCGTTTACTTACATAGGTTATCACGTCGTTCGCTAACGAATAACTGTTATCAGTGATCCAATATTCAAGTGGTTGGTTGACGTACTCCATCCCGCTGAAGCCCACGATGTAATGTACTTCGTGTCATTGCGAAGGTTATCTAAGACCAATGTTATTGTGATACCCGAGCCTTGGACATTTTCATTGAATACTAACCTCGAAAGTGTTGAGTGGGTGGGCCTTGGACATATGACTGTGAGTCTAAATTGAAGATAGTAGAATGCGCAGGGGGATCCTGTATGTCTAGTCTATAGCTCGAGGGCTTGAGCAGGAGAGTTCCAAAGCCGAGCAAAAAGGTACCGGTCAGAGCTGCGCAGATTGTCCTGAGAGATGGCATCCTGCTTTTGACACGGAACATGGGAATACCGTTGAATGGATTCTCTAGGTGGTCGTGAAAGTCCTATTTCGGGCTCTCTCCTAGCAGGCACTTGTTTGACTGTCTGTTCAGTTCATGACAGGGTAGTCGAAGCAAGGGTGGGAGTCCTCGAGTTTGTGTGCGGATCATACACATGGCGGACACAGCTTGCGGTTACGTATGATGCGGTACCTGAGCAGAACTTATAATAGTTGCCATTTTGGGTGTACCGAGCTCATCACTGCAATCATGGTTAAGCACGCGCGGGATACTTTGTTGCAGAGGTTGTAGACTCAGTGAGTGACATGTAAATGTCACTGGAGACTTGGAACGTGTAAGACTGGCTGAAGACGATCAATGTACTGAGCGATAGGGGTATGGTGCTCACTGTTTGCCAGAAACCAAACACCAATGTCATTACCCGGACATTGAGAACAGGCTAGAGTCAACAACACAGCTACGCACTGGGAGATTACGTGCAATTCGTACTGCGAGTGTGTGACTCGGAGATGCTGGATGACATAATTAAAGTTTTGTGGCTGTGAAGATCTCAGGTTGCTGCGTAGGTGCTTATATCTCTTGGTTTGAAACTAAATCGTCGTTAACAGAACGATTCTTGGATGGTACAAGTGACCGCACCAACTTTCCCGCCGACCCTTGTCGATCTCAGCAGAAATGCCTCTGTCATATCATCATCCTCCGAAACTGACATCCTGGCGGAATTGTCAAAGTCTCCCCGCCCACGACCAGCACGTACATTCTCTTCCCCACGTTCTCAAAGCCCACAGTCCAGAACTGCTACTCCCTCCAGACCTCCAAATTACCTTACTCGTGAACTCGGAGTATCCAGCCATCCACAACCAGAACCTGTACAAGCTCAACAGCAGACCAAGGAGAGGAGCAAGAGTAGGAAGGGATCACGGGAGGCAAGTAGGGCGAGGAGTGCGAATGGCAGACTGGGAGCACAAGATTTTTCCTTTGGAGACACCCTTGGAGAAGGATCTTACTCAACAGTGTGTACATCGCTCATAACCCACACCGTCTACTCATACCACCTCAGGTAATGCGCGCACAATATATTCGAACTGGACAGGAATACGCTATCAAGATCCTTGACAAGAACCATCTAATTCGAAAGGACAAGATGCTCGTTGCCCTCGCAGAGAAGAACGTCCTCGTCAAACTGGGTGCCGGTCACCCTGGTATCATACACCTACACTGGACCTTTCAGGATGAGTGGAGTCTATGTCAGTACCACGTTCCTCTCTGTATGCTGTGTGTGTGTGCATCCGATCCCGGTCATCGGCCGGCTATTCCTCTTTGGCGGTTAGTGATTCACACTGCCACGCATGCTTTAGTGATCGGGTGCATGGACCACGCATATATCCGCTTTTCTCATAAACACACGTCGTTAATCTCCTACCAGTCTTCGTCCTTGACTTGGCGCCCAATGGAGAGATGCAATCTCGCATATCACGCCTTGGCTCCCTAAGCCTCACCTCTTCCAGATATTACGCGGCACAAATCATCGACGCACTAGAATATATCCATGGGAAAGACGTCATCCATAGGTGCGTTACTCCATCACCTTTCCTGGAGGCCATCTCCACCTCGCCCGAAAAAGGGTACAATTACTGATGTCATTTTCAGAGACCTCAAACCCGAAAACCTTCTTCTAGATAGCCAGTTTCGAATAAAGATTACTGATTTTGGTACCGGAAAGATATTAGAGAACGGAGGTAAGCTAATTCCTTCCGTGTATACGCCTTTCTCACAAGTCCCGAAGCGGAGAAAGCCAACACATTTGTGGGCACTGCGCAATACGTCGCACCAGAGTTACTAGAGAGCAACGAGACAAGTAAGAGGTGCGCTTACCTTTCAAAGCATGCGCATATATCTTTGGTTCCTCGAGTGTTATTACATTCATGCTCTTCGTTCCTGGCGTCAGTAGCTTACCATTTACATCCGCTGTCTTGCCTTCCTCGAACACAACTCATCAAGGTACTGATCTCCATTATAGCTCGGATCTCTGGGCACTCGGCTGTATAATCTATCAAATGATCTCCGGCAGATTCGCATTCCAAGGCCTCAGCGAATACCTCACCTGGCAAAAGATCAAGTCTCTCGACTACACCTTCCCAGACGGATTCGACGAAGATGCCCAGGACCTCATACGGCGTCTCTTCGTACGTGAACCGACACAGCGGCTCGGCGCCGGCGGTCCAGACTCTGCTCACTCATACGCGGCACTTCGGGCACATCCATTTTTCGCGTCTGTGTCGTGGGAGACGCTGTGGACTGATCCTGCACCTTCCTTGGAGGCGGGGCTGGTGAAGAAGGACGTGTCTGTGGCGGATGAGGTGGAGGGGGCACAGTGGGATGATGTGGGGGAGATGTGGGACCGATTAGTGGGCGGGAATGCTGATGTGAGTAGTGGGAGTGGGGAGGGCGAGGTAAGTGGGGATGGTGTGGGGTGGGCGAGGGACAGCGAGGGGACGATGTTGAATTCATTCAAGACACAACATGCAGGGGGTGGGTATGCGGAAGAGGGCCCGATGGGAGAGATGCCAGATTATATCGTGTGGCAGTCAAGGGCTCGTGAGGGGAGGGTGATGCCGGGGTTAGAAGAGGATTTAGAGGAGACAGAGACGGTCCTTGGCGAGCGCGAGCACGACACTGCATTACCGGACATGCAAACATCTCCACCACTAATACCCCAGGCCGGAGCGGGACCTCTGTCACCATCGGAAGCGTCTCCTGTCCCTACTGAGACCATTCCCCCAGCTATATCAATCCACGTCCCCAAAGTGAACGGACCAGGCTCAGGCTCCAGCTCTTCAGACGGGAGCCCCGTCGAAGGGGTGACAGCAGATCTCACCGTGAAGCTGAGGATTGGCTCAGATGCGGCAGCGAAGCTAAAACCAAGTCTATCGCGCGGACGGAATCGCGCGCAGACTCCGGTACAGGGTAACGGGCCATGTTCGAATGCTGATTGGTGCGTCGTTGATATACTCAAGTTCTCAAAACTATCCTAATCATATATATATTTGCTTCTCTTTTGTCACGATAGGTCAAGCCTTCTCTTACCGTCCGAACGCGTCCTCTTCCACACGCGCGTCGAGGCTCGGTCACCGAAACGTCGTGGTAGTAAACTACGTCTCCCGATTAGCGCGAGTCTCACGAAGACGAAGACGCGGCAGCTGGTGCTTACTAGTATGCGGTTGTTATGCGTGAAGCAGAAGGACGGTGGTCAAATGAGCTTGAAGAGTGAGGTCGGGTTGAGGGCTGGAGATAAGGGCAAGGAGCGCGAGAAGCCAAGGGAAGCCAAGGAGAAAGAGCGGGACGCAAGTAAGGACTGCAGAAATGTGATTGAGAGCGCAGAGCCAAAAGGCGAGCGGGAGTTTGTTATTTTGACTGTCAGTCCTTTCACTCCTGTTCCACGTGTTTTGCACCGCTGATCTTCGTGCATGTCGCAGTCTAATAGATCACAGACATACGCTGCAGAGACGAGCACTATGTCTGCGATGTGGGTGGAGAAGATCAACGAGGCTCTCGTTCGGGGAAATGCGCATCTCCAGACACGGACTCAGACATGAGGGGATTTGGACTGGGGTTAGGATGATATCCAAATGTAATTCACCGTCTTCATGCGCATCTGCGAACTCGACGACTCGGGATTGATATATCTTCTATCTCGGCCTGGAGTTTGGACAAATTCACGCGCGACTCGGAGTAACGATTTATGTAGTAATTGATATTGGTATTGGTATGTGCGTGCGTACATGTACAATTTGTATTACTTACAGGAACATTCGTTTTGGATCCGGGATTGGGTTATCGGTATCGGCATTTTTGCCCTTGTGTGTTGTATTTCCTGGGGTAAGTAATAAGTATATCCTCAATCGCTGTGTACGATGAACTTTTTGTCTCATAATATTGACGACAAATGATAAATCAAACTATGGGATTCATGGATCTGTGGTGCGAGCAGTGTTGAAATGAAATTTGGAGGAGTCGGACCTTGGCGATGGTCCGAGTCACTGCCATGATCATAGGCAACGATCTAAGCGCCTTGGAAAATTTCGTTGATGAAATGATCCTGAATTCTGAATTCAATTCCTCGCTCTCTCAGAGTCCTTGCTGACGGGTGTGCTCTGCAGCTGAAGATACTATCACTGCAGAAAACCGCAGATTACGTCTGGGACGCATCTGGCACGAATCTAGACATTCGCACCACATTCGTCGCACATTTTACTCACATCATAGCAACGCTAAAACTTCATACTAATCCTCTCATTATGACCAAATCCTGGCAACATTCTATGCGCTGTCCTCGAGCCTAGGATAAGCTCAAGCTTAATTAAGGTATCATGCATGTATATTTTGACATAGCATTTATATAAAACATATTTGTTTTTGATATCTTCGAGCGCGTGACGTTTATGAGGCCGTCGCGTCACGCCGCGTCGACGTCGTAGTTCTCAAGTCCATGACTTGCTTGTGTAGCTGTCTCACCCATTGCTTGTAATCTTCGAACCATGGGTAGAAAGGTAAGGACCATGAAGATATCTACTTCGCTGACCGAGGAAATCCTTCAATCAGGAGGAACTTGTACCCTGCTGATGCACGAAATGTGGGAAGACTGTCCTTCAGTTTACTATGGTCACTCCATGAACTCGGAGAAGACACGTAGAACAAGACACGGACCTGTTGAATGCACGACGGGCAGCCCAGGAATACAGTAAACATCAGAACAACTCGATTGCTGCTACTAGTACCAATGGACCCAGTCTCTGAAACTCAAACAATGTCCCTGAGTGGGATCCCAGTTATGACAACCTTCTGGACTCAACAGATACAAGTCCAATGGTCTATTCCTCAAGTTTACCTCCATCACCAAACCTCATTGCGGAAGACTCGCATGATGTTATAACAGACATTCAAGATCTGGATTTCAACTACTACCAAGATGACACGACTCTATTGGACGAAGGCAACAGTTGTAACAATGATATTTTTTATGATGATGATCTTGATCACCCTCACTCTCTGTCTCCACCATCTCGCCCACAATCCACCAGTCCCAAGTTCATCGAAAATGTTGATAATGCACCAATGAATCCCAGTGCCGACAACCCAGTCCCTCCCACGATGAACCATGCTGGCTCTGGTGCTGATGATGAGGATCTGCTTCAAGAGCTTGTTCCTGCTTTTCAACAGACACCTCCTGTTTGACTACTTTACCTGCAGGCAGCAATTGCTCACATTATTGGATCTTCGACAGTCGCCGAGGCCACCAATCAGATTCAAGACGGCCTGGATCTTATTGAGCTTTGTGGTGCATTACCGACATTCCCCATTCCTCGACGCTCGATCATCACCGTGAAGAAACACTTAGGACTCCAAATGGATGACTATGTTTTGAGGATCCCTATATGTGATGTATGCTACAAACGCTACTCTCTCGATGACATTCAGAAACTTGACACCCCTATATGCACGGTCTCTCGTTGCAAAGGGAATGTGTATCGTACCAAATGTGAACATACAGACCCTGCAACAGGTGAAGATTGGTTCAAGCGTATCCCTGTAAAGGTCCTCGTTTATTGCCCCATAATCAAAGCAGTACAGCACTTCCTTCTGAGGTCAACATTTGTCACCAATCTATGAGACACCTCTCAAGATATCGATCGCACAGAGCTCTCAGATGACAACTTGATGCATGATATACACGATGGCGCTGAGTGGACGAAGTTCGAAGTTGGTCTCAAGCGGGTATGTTTACCTGATGGCAGCATCACAGATATCGAGGAGTCCCCAGGCTCATGGCGTCCACTTGTTTGCTGTGATGTTGGACTCAGTATGACACTCAACATTGACTGGTAAGCTTATTCCCCTCAATGTCACAATGGTAGTAATAGATCTGAATCTTTGTAAAGGTTCAGAATCACTGAGGGTAGACCTCATTCCTTGGGTGTGGTGTATATTTCCTTCAATAACTTACACCGATCAGTAAGATACCTCATGCACAATGTCCACCTGGCGCTTGTCATCCCAGGACCCAAGGAACCAAGTCTCGAGAACCTCAATTACTGTCTCAAGCCCCTTATGGATGATATCCATCATCTATACAAAGGTACCTTCATTTCTCCACCTGACATGATTCTCTAATTACGAGTCAGGCCTTTATATGCGTATGTATGGATTTCAGCGCCCCCATGAGGTTCATGCAGCTGTTCTATGCGAAAATTCGGATATTCCTGTGACCCGCAAGTTGACCGGAATGGCGGGACATAGCCACAAGACTCACCCCTGCAATTTTTGCTTCATTTCTCTCATTGACATTGATTCTTCAGTGGCATATGACATTACAAGTACATCTAGTCTCTAATTCTGAAAGCTGCCTATGGTTATTGCTCAAACTTATCAAGATTTTCATATGCAGGATGACTGGAAACTACTTGAGCATGCACATCATTCAAAGTTATCTACAACTAAAGCTGCTCGCAAGAGTATTCTTGATGAGCATGGAGTCCGATACTCCATTCTCAATGAGCTGCCAGGTTGGCTACCGATGCGCTGTTCACCGATCGACTTTATGCACAACTTTTATGGTATTTTGTTCTGCTTTGAATTGTAAGCTGACAAGTCTTTTCTTCCATACATAGTGCTTGTCAAGCGCTTTCTATTTGATATTGTTATGGCAGGACATCTCCTTGATAGCACGGGTTGGGACCTGTTTCAAAACTCCATCAATTCAGTTATCTGGCCATTGGGAATTGGACGCCTTCCCAAAAATGTGATCTCTTGGCTGATGTATACGGTATACCTGACCGTTTTTGCTGATGTTGCACTCTTAGCTTGCCGATGATCATGGGCTCCCCAAGGCTGATCAATGGTGACATCTCTCGAGCATATATCCATTCATACTGTGGCTATGTTGGCGAGATCATCGTGATGAAATCAAGGCCTCCACACCACCAGTACCTGCATCTGCGAAGCCCCAACCAACTTTCAAACATGATTTACAAACGATATACAAACTCGTTCTCTATCTCTCTGTGTCTGAGCAGATCCTTGCTAGCAAAGCAATATCAATCAATGATATAGATCAAGGTCAAGCATACTTACAACTCTATTGTCAAGGTCTCGAGTCGCTCGGTGTCCATCAAACAATCAACAGTCATCTCGCCATGCATTACTCCCTTGTCTTCCGCCAATATGGACCTGCATATGCCACGTGGCTCTTTGGCTTTGAACACTTCAATGGTGTCTTAGAGGACGTGAACCTCAATGGACATGGAGGTGGTGAGATGGAATACTCATTAGCGCGTGATTGGGTTGAAAAACATTGACTTTATGAACTTGTAAGTTCGTTCTTGCCTTGCAACAATACTTATAGTTTCAAATAATAGGCTATTTCTTTACCTGAAGGGGCATCCGACAAGGAACATAAACTCGTCCAATGGGCCATTGACCAAAAGGGTCTTGATCACGGCACATTACGCATTCAAATTGCTCAATTTACATCAGGTGAGTTTCAACAGAACAGTCAACTTGAACATCCTATTAACATTGAGAACAGCCAGTTCTATCTTGCCTCCATGGCTCACTTCGAAGACGAAATTCACCAGCTTACGGGGCCTTCAGCATCCGCAGGTATATCAACTGCTTGTTGGATTCTTGCAGCACAAGTTTCCCGACCTCAATGTTGTTGACGATATGACAGCGGAGCTAGGCACTACTGTTCTCTTCGCTAGTCGGTCAGCAAAGGTTCTCCCCTTCATTGTCAAGGATGGCATCTGATTTGGGTCTGCAACTGCAACTCAAACAAATGCTGACCAGTTTGCAGGTGTCTTGATGCATGACACACGTGTCCCTTGCAAAATCATATATCATTTTGAAATACACCTTCCCGACCAAGTGTTCTACTGCTCCGCTGTTCAGAAGATGGTATCTGACGATAAAATTCCTGTAATGCTGTGGGATCGTTTGTGAGCATTTTTCATTCACTCATATATTTTATTAACTCCTTGAACTGTACTCTAGTGCAACTGATCTTGGTGTGAACATCGTTTACGAGAATATCTTTGGACCACTCGAGATAATCACATCAAGTCAACTTTCATGTGCAGTAGCAATCATTCCCATCACGACCAATGTTCTTGTGGAGGAGAAGTCCTTGTGGGTAGTTCAGTCCTTTGACCGGGTGAGTCCTATGAAAGATTTTTCCTTATTCCCAAACTCATTTACCTCTAGACTGGGCTTGAAGCTGATGATAACTGGTTGCGCAGTGATTCAGACAAAGATGGTGACATTGCAAGCTAGGTAGGACTCTATTTTTAAAACTTAGTTGAATAAAATATCAACATCATCAATACCTTCAAGAATTTTGCCAAGCTTTTGCTGCGCAGTCTCAAGCACGCTCATACTAGCCTCATTGACAGTGTTTCGTTGGCACACAATCACCTTCTTGGCAGTTCTGGAGTCCTGAGCCTTCCCCTTTCCTTTCCTATCCTTCACCAGCTCCCTTGGCTCCTCTTCACCCCATGCTTCACCACTGTGAGCAACACACCCAGAGTCAAACCAGTCTGCATTTTCCTCAAGGATTACAGTCTTGACCATCCATGAATGTATATGTGTGGCCAAGGTTCGTGCAAGAGGTGGTGGGCCTGTCTTTTGTTCAGCTGCTCTTCTCCACTGCTTCACTAACTTGGCTTGGTCAGGTCGCGGGTCTTTTACCTCATCTATGGCTGCAAAGAGCGCGGACAACTAACAAAATACAGTAAGTGCTTATGGTGTTGACAGCATCGGTGACAGCACTTACCTCAAGGCTTCGCCATTCTGGCTCCATTGTCAAGAAGGTGCGTGCTTCACCTGGATGCTGTTCTGGGTCATCTTCATCATCTGACATCGCATTTAAAATGAATGCTGAGTCGTATTTAGGGTCTTGCCACTTCTCATCACATTCATTTGATCTGCATTTCCTCTTGTGCGCATCAAGTTTCTGATGGAACGACCAGTAAGTACAATCTCATTACCACAGAAAACACATACTGATTGAACACGTGAATTCATGTGCGCACGATCCAAACCTCCATCAACAATCTCCACGTCATCCCCCAGGTCATCATCTTCATCTACTCGCTTCCTTTTCTTGTCCGCTTTTCTGTATTCACCCGCCATTCGCATATATTTTGACTGCACACTTTTTTCAATTTGGCCAGGAAGGATCGCAAGGAGAATTCCCTTCATTGCATCTCCCATCTGTGGTCCCACAAGACGGATCCGATCCACTACCCTCTGCAAACCTGCTGTGTTGATACTGTCATCGTGCTTTCCTACCCGCCAGTCAAAGCGAATCAAGTCTTTCCCTGTAGCAGGATCTTTCGGCCATTTATCTGTCCCTTCTCCGATACCCATTGGGTAGCCAGGTAAGTGCTGTGCATCGAGTTTCTGGAGGCCTAGCAGAATTTTGAAGCTTTCGCCTACTAGGTCCTTCGTTCCAGTGTTCAGTTCAGTTTTTTTTGCTGTGTGACATACTAAAAGGTATGTACTTTGAATATTTTGCTCTTCAGTGCATCATCACTTGCATGCTGCTGATCATCCTTCTCCACCTTCACATTTGTGCTAGATTGCTGCCCACCATCATCTATCTGCTCACCCTCATCATTCTCAACATCTGCATCATCACCAGCTTGAATATACTCAATGCCGACCTGCGCTTCGATGCATCGCAATTGCTCATCTGCATCTTTCTGTTGCAACTTCAGGTGCGAATTTTCGGCTTTGAGAAGCTTGTTCTTGTTGTATAGGAACTGAAACTTCTTTCTGCTTGGTCTTTAAAGGTCGAAAATTTCATTTCAAGCTGTTCATGGGCAACAATTGTGGCATTGAGTCTTGCAAGGTTCGCGGACATCGTGAGGGGGAGAATTCAACTGTACCATTACTCAGACATTTTACAGTGCTTGTAACTACATCTGAGATTCACCACTAGTACTGCTATATGATCTGCTTGTTGCTATGGCCAATGATTCGCAGCGCAAGCAGTAATTGGTGAGCTATAGCGGGCTGCAGCTGGCAGCTGGGGGTACTGGTAAGTAGGACAAAATTTATTATATAATAAATAATATCAATATTTGGCGTACATGCTCGAGGATTATAGAGTGAACGAGTCACGCAAGAACCTACGTGAAATGAGACACGGATACACGAAAATTGCGACCAATCGTTTGACATTACAGTGACAACGGACCTGACAAAAATCTTGCACGAGTTTGCTACGGATCTGGAGGTTTTTGCCACATCCGTCCCAGACATAATCTGCCTTTTTCTGCAGTGTATGTCATTGCGGCCGCGTACGTTGTTAATTGATCCTGTACGTACATACCATCATAGAGTCTTACACGGTTACACGTGACCATCACGACGACACATCATCTACTCGTCGTCTCGTCCACAGCCTTATGCAACGAACCGCACACGATCATGATGACCTACCATCTTCTTCCCAGGGACTTTTGTTAAGTAAACGGCCTTTTGCCAAGAGTCCGATCGCAAGGATCTATTGCCAGTGAGGTGAATCTCAATAGGCTCGTCACGCTATGCTACATTTTGACTGTCCTTCATCCGTTAGTACTTTAGTGGCGAAGCGGGTAAAGAGCCTGCCAAAAATATATAGACTAGGTCATAACGGTGCGTCCGACTCTTTTATCCATTACACCCTCTCAGCGCTGTCTTGATTAGGTTGGCGTCATACCTTCACCAGAGGTCAATCTACCGGCAATCACGGGATCTGTTTCTAGCTGTGCAAACTGATGCCTGTCACCGCCGCATCAGCTCCACAATGCAAATTGAAGATTTGATACTCACCATTTCTAGCATCCTCATGATACGACAACTCGATATCCGAGACAGAGTGCAAGAAGGTGCGCATGAAGCGACAAACTGCCAGAGGAGAGATTTAACATTGAGATATGTGCGCTACCCGGGTTAAACGTGAGTTTTCTGTTTGCTGCATGTAGATCTCCCCCTATTTCGGGTTTTGACAGTACCTGGGAAGATCTGACATGCTCCCCGCTGTGCTATAAGGCAGCGAGAGTGGAGATAATGGGCCTTTTGATGATCAGAATGTCAGTATTGAATTGATAGACCACATGTGTGGTAGGGGCCTCTCGACAATGGCATCTGACCGGGAAAACGTTTAACGAACAGTTCCAAAAGTACCTCTTTTGCGGTGTTCAGATCTCTTTGGTGATCCGAGCGCTGGATGGTGGTATATCTAGCACAAATGTTATCGTCATACAGCCATCAAGTTCGCCGCTCCCTCACATCCATCCTCTAACAGTATGACCGTAGTCTCAGACGACCCTGGCTGGTGGCTGTGGATCACTTCGTGGCACATTTCCAGCTATTTTGTAGGTTCGTGGTAGTCGGACGTTGACGCTGACGTCCCGATCTGAGCTTGACTGTGGTTTCGCAGTTGCCGCCTCTGTTGGTGTGACGTATGATTGGGGTGAGCATGATAATATCGAAGGAGTACTGATAACTTATAAACATTTCTAGCACTTACATTTGGACAAGAGGTATGTTGATGCTATGACCGGAACGACCATCTCGCTAAGAAAGGTTTTATAGGTCGAACTAGTCTGGGTGAGCAGCCACGTCAGGACTTAGAAGAACGACATTAATTTGCGACAGAGGCAACGTTGGTCCCTGATGACCGTTCTGTATCTGAGTGTATGTAGCGTGCATCATAACTGTGGTTGGTAACTCTTGCTTACCTTTGAGAATATCCTAGGTGCGCTACCTCGGAATATTGTTTGCTGTGTATGTTCAAAAGGCTCGGTGCTGTTGTTGTACTAATGAACCATACATTTCAATCAGCTTGAACATACTCAGTATGTCTTCTCATATTTACCGTCTTGACCTTTTCTGATCTGCGGCATACAGTCAATGTTCCGACGATCTTGTTGACAGATGCAGTGAGTCTTCCGTACCTATGCCTGCTATTCCCACTGATCAGCTGCGGCGCCCTGTAGGGGTGAGTGTGATGTTTGATTAGCTTCTTGGTTCACTATAATGACTTTCATAGATGTGAGTTTGTTTAGGGTGTGTGATCCACCCAAGGCTGATTGCTAACTGGATTTATCAGGCTGGATTCTGTATATTTTAGTGAACTGGATGTATGTTGTGGTATTTCCAATGCTGCGGAGTGAGTTTTTCCGTTACAAGACCTCAGTGATATTGATACTAAAACATGTTGCAAGTCATCATGATCACTCGGTTACATGCCATGTATCAACAATCCAGAAAGATGTTGATATTTCTCGTTGTCATCTTCCTGGCTGATACCATGTTCAACGTAGTGGTCTCTGTAATGTCAACGATGCATACTTCAGGAGGTAAGCTCAAATCTGGATGAACACAAATGTGCATGAGGCTCATTGATGAATACTAGAGGAATACATTCTCTCTGGCACCTATGAATGCGCGACTACCTATGGGGAGAATACCATCCTTCTGAATTCCCTTACTTGGATATTCGGCACTGTGTGGGAGATCATCGCACTGTTTCTCGCAGTATGGATTGCTGTAAAACACTTCCGTGAGCTGCGACAACATTCAACAGGAGGCGTCATAGAGGATTGTTTCACGGTATTGATCAAGTCCCACGTGTTTTACTTTTTGGGGTAAGCTCGAGATATGAATATGGTTCACTTTTTCCGCTGAAGGATCAAACATGTTAGCTTTGTTGCCGTTTCTTGCTTCAACCTCGTGATTTTGTCTCCAGCGATCTCAGTGGTATGCGGATTTGTCTGACCTCTGCATGCAATCATAGCTCATCATTTCTATAGAACCCAAATACCCTCGGACTTGATTTTTATTATGGTACACTCCAAATTTTGACGACTGTGCAGATGTTTGTGCTGGGACCACGCTTGATCCTTGGCATTCGTGACTATACCGCTAAACTCGTAACCGACTCCGACGCAGCAACCCACATGACCTCAATCGCTTTCCAGGAGCGCGTGCATATATCGACTGGCAGTGGTGTGTAGTACGAGAGATGCTTTGTGAAGTAAACGGTTGTTCGGTGCCCTGTAGCGAGCAGGAGAATTTGGGTTTTTAATTCATTTTCAGTTTCGTTGTGGTGCTTATTTAGTTATTTGGTATTGCGCAGTGGATTTCAAGAGATATAGGTCTGAGAAAAAGTCTTCGTTGTAATGTGTATTTATGTATGCTACTTACTCTCCTCGAGGAATGAAAAATGATCCGTTTAGTACTAGCCTGATATTTTGAAGATGATCGAGCCCTCTTATCAAGTATGATAGCGACGGACGTCACGGACTGCGTGCACGGGCGGTAGATGCATTGGTAGGCCCCATCATTCTTTATCCGAGATACAGAAAGTTCATCAATTGACACTCACGATGGAGATAAGATGGTATATGGTAGTCACATAAGAACTCATAGCTGCAAATTAATTCGCAAGATCAGTTCGATACTTGATTGAATGCACGGTTCGCACAGCATCGGCTGTGATGAGAGCTCGCCAAGGTTAGAAGAATTAACGGCCGTGTTGTATTGCTACCGGCACTGGAAGTAGGGGTGTTGTCTCACAAATAAATGCGCCTTGAAAGTGGAAATGCCCCCACTACAAAGTCAGCATCGTTTTGAGACGCGGGAAGAGATAAATTGAGCTGCATCCGGTGCACACGCAGATCTTGGGAGTCGACGGGATAGAGAAGTGATATTGCAGTAAACTATATGGATGAGTTCGGACAAGTTCATACGGCCATCCAGGACAGATGGTATTCGAGCGCTGGGAAGTCGCAACTGTACTGTCAGAATTAGACGCGAGGAGATCCGTTCTGGAAGCTCCGGAGACAAAGGTCGAGCGCATGTAAACAATGCAGAGGCGCCGAGAGGGTATATATGCTGTCTAAGAAGTCGGGCATGACAATATGGAGCATTCCTGCTACAACGGTGATGGTGGTGTGGAAGCGAACAGTCTCGTGTCTTGGGCGTCTATGGAAACACGAGGCAAGCAAATGCGGTGATACGCACCTCTGCAGCTTAGAGAAAGACACCCACGATCCCTCCAGTCCCCCTCGACCGTGCTTGACACCATCAGCCTCCAGTGGAATGTCGGAGCTAAATATAAGCACCACACCCCTACGAGAGTTTAAAGGTCATGAAGAACGAGTGAGGGCAGTCGCAGTTTTCCCTGACAAACGACGAATGATCACAGCCTCGTTTGACCGCACGCTTCGTATATGGGACTTGAAGAAAGGTGTTATGTTGAAGAAGATAGAGTGGCATCACGGTTGGGTGTCGGCATTGGCGGTATCACGAGATGGACAATTGATAGCAAGCGGTGATCTGATCGGAGTGGTCACCGTCTGGCACGGAGAAACAGGTGAACGACTCACTGGAAACATCGAAAACTACGTCAGATACACCGACTATAATCGAATCTTATCGCTGGACTTTTCCCCCGATGGAAAAGTACTGGCCACTGGTTCAACAGACAAAACGTTGAAGCTGTGGTGCACCAAAACTTGGGACCTGCTACTGGGAAATTCAATCCACTTTAGTGATCACGTCAGCCATGTTCGGTATTCGCCGTCTGGAGAACTTCTTGCCATCGCAGCAGACAAGGTCGAAATTTATAATTCAAGCACAAGGGAACGCGTCACAGAGTTGGAAGTTTATACAACGTACATCGCGTGGACGCCCGATGGCACGCGCCTTCTTTTAGCATGCATCGACCGCACCATACGGGAGTGGGATACATTGACCTGGCAGCAGGTCGGTGATCGCTGGACGACAGGCCACACTGGCTATATCAACGCTCTCGCTGTTGATCCCAATAGCACACTCGTTGCTTCTGGCGCTTCTGACAGCATTCATCTCTGGCAGCTGTCAGACCGACAAGCCGTTGCCATCTTTCAGCAATCATCGGCATCCCTCACTTTCTCTGTGGACGGCAAACACATCCTCAGTGGAAGTTATTACATTGATAATAACTCGGTCACAAAGTGGGCGGTAGACCCCAAAGACGCTTTGCAGGAGGAAGGCGCTTCTTACATAAATGAAGCCATTTTGTTATTCTTGATTTCTCTCTCTCTGTTTTTATTTGGCTACACTCCGATTGATTTCCAGCGCCGTCGTCATCTCATCTCTCGCAAGGGGGCCTTGTCGAAGGACCCTCCAGACAATAAGGTCAAAAACGACGTAAGTTGGGGCCGAATTCCCCCTTCGCCTTCCTCCACGTTAACACCGAATTTTGTTCAAGTCTCAAGTTTCTGATTCCAAGGCATGTTTCCATCCTTGACTTTATTAACGTAATTCGAGCATTCTTCATCCCCCAGATTTTCTCCATCAGTCTGACCGCCCACAACGCATGCATTGCGGGGGATCTGTTTACCGCTGAACAACTATTCACACGAGAGATCAACACTGATGCCAACGACTACACCTCGTATGCGAACCGCTCATTCGTTATGGCGCGAAAGTGTGACTGGGACCATGCGCTTCAGGATGCAATTAAGGTGAGATGGACTGACATATTGTGGTCCACTTACGAAAGGCCAACCTTCCTTTGTACATAGTCCATCAGCATTCAGCCCTCATTGACAGGCTATGTCTCCAAGGCCATCGCCCTATACGGAAATGGCCACGTCCGGGACGCGAGAACAGCATTTGATCTCGCGGCCACGTTCGCGAATGAAGATTCAAAGATTGCACTTCTCTTGATCAAGGCAACATTACATTTTCTCTCACATAATCTGTATTTCAACTCGTGATTTTCAGACTATCGCTATTTTCAATATGGACCAACACGAGGAATCAATTACAGTTGTGCAAGAGCTTGCTGCAGTGTGTTCGAATTACGATGCTATTGCATGTCGCGTCGTGGAAGTGAGTCTTAAGTTCCTGATCGATCTCTCGTTCGTGCCTTGATGCTGATCTCGCTGAACTTCGCACATTAGGCATATCTGCGTTTTCAACTCGGTATCAATGCCATGAATGACGCCCGTTACAACCACGCTGTCGACCACTTCACTGCCGCTATCAAGTCCAGTGCTCTCTCGCCTACATCGACCATTCATCCTGTTTGCAAGGAGTTTGTAGTGGTATGTTGATACGATCCATCTAAATATGCTTGTCATGCCGAACTCCGTGCTTTGCGCAGCTCTTCGGATGGGACCTCAAGTCTTTGTGGAAAAATGCACACCAGAAACGATGCATTGCGTTTCGTCAAGCAGGCAGGCCTGCCGAGGCCCTGGATTCATACAGAGACATGATGGATAAGATTGACAACATTACGAAGACCGGCTGCCTCGACTGGTCCAACGGCAAGTCTGAAGTTCATAATATCATGCAGGCAACCCTCACACGCATCTCACGCAGCTTTCAAGAAAGAGTGCAGCGCGCTTTGCCTTGCTGATGGAAATGCTGCCTTCGCTGCAGGCAATTATGACAGTGCTATCAACTTATACTCGGCGGTGATCAACGTAAACTCTACATCCGATGCTGTCTTCGCAAATCGCAGTAAGGCAAAGTTGAGGAAAATGCTATGGACGGAAGCACTTCTCGATGCGCAGAAGGTGCGATGACACCTGCTCAGGACGTTTTATAACCAAATGCTGATTTCGGTATACAAAGGTCATCCAACTCAATCCTTCGTCTCATGTTGGATACAAGTTGAAGCTCGCAGCGCTTCATGGCGCACAACGCTATGATGAAGCTATTTCGGCCTTCCGAATGATGTTTGCCAAATTGGAAAGCGCTCGCGACGTGAAAATGCAAAGTAAGCCCTCAGTGGCACAATTGTTCGGATGCTCAACCCCTCCCTCAGATCTTCGCAAGAATTATGGTAATCCCTCTGATTCAGATGGTATTTTCCGAAGGGCCATTGACCGACAACTCGATACTGCCCCGCTTCGCCTACTCAACACTGCTACCGGGATCTTATGTGACCGTGAAGCGCAGATAAGCGCCTTCAGGACGAGCGCAGAGCACAATAAGCTTTGGCTGGCATGGTCTATGAAGCGTGCAGACCTCCGAATTGAACACATCACAGAAGCGGTGATGAGTTACTTCCGTTGTGTCATGTTGTCCCATAGATGGGAAGGGAAGGAGCCACTGCTGCAAGACATCCAAGGAAAGATTGTGTACAAGTTGAATTCGCTCGGTGGCATCGTAAAGTTGCGGAGATTCTGCGAAATTGCTCGTGATGCAGGTTACCGCTGGGCATGGAGCGATACATGCTGCATCGACAAGAGCAGCAACGTCGAGCTGCAACAATCGCTCAACTCCATGTTCGTCTGGTACCAACACTCAGCGCTGACGATCGTCTACCTTTCGGATGTTCCGCCTTCATCGAAGTATGGCGCTCTGGGGAAGAGTGAGTGGAACAAACGAGGATGGACATTTCAGGAATTCCTTGCTTCCAAAGTCCTCATCTTTTATCAGAAGGATTGGACCCCATATCTCAATGATTGCTCTCCCAACCACAAAAAATCGACTGCAATAATGGAGGAGTTGGAGGTTGCGACCGGCATTGATCGCCAAGCCCTCGTCGACTTCTACCCAGGGATGAGCGGCGTCCGAGAAAGACTTAGATGGGCGTCGAATCGTGTTACGACGGTTCAGGAAGACATCGCATACTCGTTGTTTGGCGTCTTCGACGTCCGTCTGCCTGTGGATTATGGCGAGAAGAAGGCAAATGCGCTCGGGCGTCTCCTACAGGAGATTGTTGCTCGTTCTGGCGACATTACTGCACTCGATTGGATCGGACAATCATCCGAGTTCAATAGTTGTCTCCCTGCCGACATCACCTCATATGCTGCCCCACCATGCGCCCTGCCATCTTTGTCTGAAAATGAAATCCAGACAGAGACCTCTTCGCTGCGAAAAAATACCGTGGCTGTGGAATTGGCTTCGAAACTCTATGCTCTGCTGAAGAGCATGAGCGCTCCTCGGTTCGCGAACCGCAGGCTGCATCTGCCTTGCATCTTATTCCGTGTCACGGAAGTCAGGCAGAGGCGTGGTTTAGACCAAGAGACTCATTTCACATATGGAGTCAAAGCAGATGGGCTTCAAGATTTGCTGATCACCACTGGTGAGACCCTAATTCAGTTCTCGCGGGCAAGACCCACTCGACAAACGTTCTTTCTTGTCCGTCCATGGGATCGTCGTCTCCTCGAACAGCTTGACTTTGCAGACGATGCGAGAAGCGTAGGGGAATTATCCGAGTTCGGGTCTCAGTCAGACGGCTCTGACGAGTTTCCTGGTGATCCGCCTGTAGAAGAGGAGCATCACTCACGAGCGCTACGAATAATGGTTCACCTTGGTCAGCCTTTTGGCGCATTTTTATTAGCGCAGCAGCGTGTCGGAGAATACAAGAGAATCGCGTCGGACCATCACATCATTGCACAAGTCAAGGACATAGCTTCCGTTGACAACATGGACGTCAGTTCCATAGAAATACTATAGCTGTATTTAGAAATCAGGCCTTTCCATCTGAAAGTAACTTGTAGTGGTGAGCATAAATCAAACGCGTCAATCACGTGCTACGATGAGGACCCAGCTGACGGTTTACATGAACATGATGAAGACGATTGTTACACTTGTACTGGGCATTGGCTTACTAGTATTATTTAGTCACGATTATAAACAGTAATCTAAAAGGAGATCTACCGTGCGAGACACACAGGCTGAGAATGGTGTACTTGATTTTGGAGGGTGAGCTGGTTAAGAAACTCGGTTTGACAAAGGAACGAAAGGCTCCCACGCTATGAGTGTCAATCGATAATCGCTTATATGTTTACACTGGCTGCTACACTCTGCAAGCAATCCGTTCACCTTCGGACGTTTACCATGAATTACAACAAGAGATATCTGCACGTTACATACGTTTTTTGCTCCACCGTCAATGTAGTACCGTCGCCGATCCGTCACAGTATAGTAAGTTCTTGCCATTACAGAGTTCTAGAGCTCAGACATGAAGATAAGCACACGGCGCACAGACAGCGCGCACATGGGAGTCAGATTTGTACCTACAGGATCACACATTCCATCCTTGCACATGGCATTAGAAATGTCAAATGCTATGACCCTCCCAACTTTGTATAATAACCGTGTGGATGTTTGACGGACCGAGTAAAATTGTGGAAGGGGATGACGTATAATACAGTTGGGAGACGATAAGAAGGATGGGAGTGGGAAAGGAAGACTTAGCCCGGGAGACACGGATTCGGGTGAGAAGGCTAAAAGAGGTAAAGTTTGTGGTGTGGTGGGCGAGGTTTGGCTTGGCCAGACCGTGCCAATACAGTTGCAAGCCGGTGAGAAGGATGTGAATGGGAAAGGAAGACTTCAAGTTGGCCCGAGAGACACGGATTCGGGTGAGAAGGCTAAGTGAGGTAATGCTCGGGAAGGTTTGGCTTTGCCAGACCGTGTCCGCAGTCTGAAGCGAAGCCGGACGCATGGGGGACAGACCTTCTGAGCGTGCTGAGGCCAGATCTCGGGTTGCGGGATGAAGGAGACCATGAAAGAACGAGAGCAAACCGAAAACACGCTAGTAAGATTAAGGGAGGTGGGTGGTGATTAAAATTTTGACTGAGGGAATGGAAGATGGGGGAACGAAGCAAAGAAGAGCTTCGAAGTTGCAGGATCTAATTCGGGGCTGTGTGTGTATGTAAAAACGAGCACCGGCTTACAAAGCGCCAGATCACATTGATCGACCAACTCTATTGTTGGATTAAAACCGCCCGTACCCCAAACGTACGTGCATCGTGCCAACGCATCTTCTAGGATCGACCTTGGACGTCAGTTGCTAGTTGATAATATCATTCAACCATGCTCATCAGGGAATTACAAGATCACAGCCGACATGAATCCTCTAAATTCCTCGTTATATAGAACTGCTTAGATGATATATCTTAGTCAATACATATCATACGATGGTCGTTTCAACCTGACCACCTAACCAGGGGGAAGTAAACTAGCATCCACAACACCAATGATGTCCGCTGCATCATCAGAATCATCCGAGGAGTGCGTGATGGGTGTCCGCGGCATTGCCATAAGACCTATAGACAGTTAACTTGACTCGCGCGGACGTGAAGATAAGACTTACCAGTCCGAGCTGATTCCAAAATTCCAAACGGTTTGAGCAAACTCAAAAACGCGACGACGCGGTTCGTTTTTGCAGTGAGCTCGACGATGACGCTGTTCTCGCTCACATCGACGATCTTTGCTCCGAATTGGTCGGATAAGACGGAGATAGATTGGAGGTGCTGGTGTTTAAGGCGGAGGGCCTCGGAGGGTGTCAATGGGGGCGGATTATGTGACTCTGTGTGAGAGTTAGGGTGAGCACCACGCTCGAAATTGTGGGCGAGCGTGGTTTCTTTTTCAAGTTTGGTCTCGCGATGACGCGGGTGGGGACCCCGCCTCGGTTCATGCGAGGGTCCACCCATAAGTTGATCCTCCAAGTACTCGGGACCAAGGATGGACACTTTGACGAGGAGCAATTCTCGCGTAATAACACGGGTATCTGTATAGTCGAGAACAGCCCATACAGGCACCTGTTCTGCAATGAGAAAGGCGAGATAAAATTGTACAAGACAACTTACGAGGTCCTCTAACTGTCTCCTTGCCTGCTCCACAACGCCATCCTGTCCACTGAGGACGATAGACATCCGACTTAGGTCCCGGATTTCCGTCCGGCACACCACCAGAGAGTCAATATTGAACCCACGTCCAGCGAGGATACCAGACACGCGGGATAATACACCAGGTTCATTTTGTACCAGGCAGTTAAAGATATGTCTATGTTGGACTCCGTTAGCAAAGTTGCAAAAGCTTGGTTCACGAATAAAATACACTTTTTAAAGGGCTGCAAACTCGGAGGAGGGGTGTTATAGAGGATGTTCGTTACAGCCTCTTCTGCACTTTGAGATCTTGGAAGGTCCGTAGCAGGAAGAGGTGGTGGACGTATCCGTTGTGCTGTTTTGTAGTCCAGCGCAGAGGTCGAGTCATCGATGGATCGTGGTGGTTTTGGTGCATCTTCAGGAACGCGAAGGCGCGTCGAACTCGAGAAAAGCCGCAAATTCACTACACGGGACGCGCAGCGCGACCGGAGTGCAAACATTGCTTCTTGGTGGCCTGAAGAACGCTTGCTGGCAAATTGACTCAGTCAAAATCACATCAATTTGCTTAGTAATACTTGTGCTAGAGTTTGACAATCCCGGGCATAACCCGGGCAACTTTGCAATCGTCAACACGAAATATTTCTACTAAACAAGGCGCCCCCGGAGGGATTGTACATGTATAAAAGTTCAAATATCCAAAAAAAGTTGCGTGGTATAAAATTGAGAAGATGTGATTAGTATACAAGAGAATCTTAATTAAATTGGATTAGATGAAGCACTACATGAAGTTGGTTGATCAATAGCCCGAAGAAAGTGGAAGTGCGTCACGGCTTTCCATGACAAATTTTTTCGTGCTTCAACTTTCCGTCTTTTCGCGTAAGACTTTTGCCACAATACGAGCATTGGAAACGTGTCTTGACGTGAAGCGTCATTATGTGACGAGGAATGCTCGCTGCTTGCATGCGGCACTTGCATCCAGACCACAAACAACTAATAACTTCAAGACGCTTCGAACGTAGCGCATGGACGCTGCGCAAATGCGTCGTGATGTCGGCTTCGTTGCACGGGATCAGTGCATTGCAGTACGTTCCATCACTTGATGGCAGCGGGCAGCAGAAAAGTTCGACATCAGATGCCCTATCTTCGTAATGTAGTTCTCGACCGTCAACAGAAAGAGGCACGTGTGATTCTGGGAGTACTGAAGGAGATGGGGGGCCCAGGACGAACGGCGTACACGGTGGATTAGTATCACATGGCATTGTCGTCCACTCGCTTTGAGTAGATTCATACATGTAGTTGTCGGATGTGGGGTATTCATGGCCCGGTAGGAGCGAACATCTGTACTGCCAATGATCGGGTGCTGACGGTGAGTTGCATGGAAAGTTTTCCGAAGAATGGTGGGACAAGGTTTCCGAAGCTCTGATGTCGATCAGGGGCGGCACATGGAAATATTCCTGTGAACCTGGATGACTATGCACCATATTCCTGGAACACACGTGAGCGTCAAGGTCATTGTTTCGTGAGCAATACATACATCGGTGGAGAATAATCAAACACTCGAGGTAGAGTTTGTGATTCACTGATGCTGGTGAACCGCCCATCGTAAAAACTGGACACAGCATGAGGACCAGCACACGTTGGTAGAAATGACAGCCCCCTCACCTAACGTCAACGTGTGAGTCCTGCTCCCAGAGGTATGACGAGGAAGACCGCGGTAATTGAGGCAATGTATCCATATCTGAGATAAAGGCAGTGGAGGCTTCTTGAATATGGCGGTTTTTGGAAGCTGGTCATGTCTTTATACCACTGAAGGTTACCACTCGGCAACCTCCTCCTGACGAAACTGAGTTAGAAAGGGCGGCAGCTAGTCTAAAACTTTCTGCGAAACGTACATATCTGAACATACAAAAAGCTGGTGCCGTACAGCGCTAGAGGGGCCAATTAGAATGGCTGCCAATTAGCCAGGTGGTGATCGGAACGAGTCGCGGGTATTACAAGATGTGGTACACATGTGTACGCGTAGGCCTTCACGTGGCAGAATATGTCATCGATGAACTTTGTCCGGGGGCTACATGACCATTACGGTAACAAGGAATTAGCGAAATTCGTAACTGGGAGGAAAGGGACGTATACTTGCTGCGAAAATGTGGGAATGTATTTCGGCAACCCCGAGTGAAGGAACATGATGCGATTGCTTCTCGCTTCTTGATCTTAAGAGTTTTTCGATCTGCTATTCATGGAAGATGATGAGCCAGGATAAACGCGGTTGTTAGCTTGAGTCGTTCCACTAGACACGGATTTAAGGTTGATACCAGCGGCCCCGATACTCATCTAGGCCCCCGACGCTCATTAACAACGAACTTCCAACAACGTAAAGTCGCCAGCGTGTCGGGACGCACTCTGTGGGTGGCCCAGTCCGTTTTCATATCCAAGATCCGAGTGTACGAAGAAGTAGACCATGGCATCGAGAAAACCGATGAGTGTACGGCTGTTACGATAGCTTTGACAATAGCGGTGGCGTCGTACAAATTGATCGTGAGTATTGTGTAATTGCGTGAGCAGGTTGAAAGATTAACATTTAATGGCTCAGGCCCTGATCGAGACCTAATCGATGGTCCTGATTCATGCCAGGCTATGTGATTTTGACGCCGCTTGTTGGCACGTTGCGGAAGTGGCCAGGAAATGAAATGCCTGTGAGCACATTGAACTTAGTATGTAGACGGCGACCTCGTACTTGGAGTATATTCTCTTACCGTGGCTATCCTAGAAAAAACTTCGGCACGTCTCAGTGCATGCACGACTCAAAGACTTCCGGTTCCGAGTCAAGGGCCTTGGGCTTCAAGTTGGACTTAGGCTTGGATCGTTGATTAGCACACGACATGGTTACCGCTGACAGTCAGGGTCACGATGATCTGAAGACCAAGATTTTCGAAAGAGCTGGTATCCCCCGAGTGCTTTTCAGGGATAGTGCAGTAAAAACATGCCGTTTGGATTACAACCGAATCCTAGTGACCGTTACGGAGCGTCGTCTACGAGTCACTGGTGCCCAGGAAACGCCAGACACTGGGTTCCAGGGTTGCCTCAGGGCGAGAAAATGAGAGCGAAGCTGACAAGCTTAAAAGCCAAACATAAAACGCTATCAGGCATGTTACAAAACAGTGGGAAGTAACGACTGCTGTGCTTACAGAATTGTTTTTCTTGACCTCACCTGCCGTGCAGCTGGGCTCTAAATCCAAAAGATCATCGGCTCCGGTCGCGGAGAATCGCGATCGCCACAACACATATGAATGTGATCAAAATGGCTAGCCCGGAGACCATGGTGAACATGATTAGTCCTGAACCAGCTATAGCGATAAGATCTATAGCACATATGCTAGCATATGCTCCGAGATCGATCATGATCAGTAGTGCTAGGTTGTTTGTGTATAGCCTCATGTGTACAACTGGGGTAATTAATAAGAGCAGCGTAATAAGTTAATGGACAGATTAACTTCACATTCTAGACAGCTCCAAACAGCTCCCCGCCGGCGCGCGACATACCAAAAGTAGTGATCGTCGAGTTCATTGACCATAAATTGTTACTTCGCACAAGAACATGACATGCTAAGAAAGAAATGAGCTGGAGAAACTACTCTTCATTCTCGCTCCTGGCCCGGCAGGCTGACACGATGACCATGACCCATCCTCGTTGTCGGTGTTTCGCGATGGAATTTTCGAGAGCCTTCTGATCTTGACGTCTCGGAAGACTCTGTCGATACCCCAAAAGACCTCAAAATTTGTCCGATATCATCGCTCTTCGGTCTCAAAACATATGTGCAGCGTACCCTGAGAGAGGGACATCGATGCATCGTGTCCGCTTTGCAATGCAAAATATCTGACGGCAATAGATCTAGACCGCTTCCAGTGTCTTCTAGGTTGTTCGATGCGTCCTCATTAATATCGACACTCTTCAAAATTCAGTCTCAGAACGTATAAAAGAGGAACATCGTGTCTACTTCGCAATGCGGAACATTCGACGGAAATCAATTTGAAGCTGCCAAGGAATGATCGTTTTCGCGAGGAATTACTATCATTGGGAGCCCCGATCAGAATTTGTAAAGACACCGTGAAATATCACCTCACAAAGGAATTTCGTTCTTTGGGAAGGGGATGGTCAATGCTGCCGCTGCTGCGTGGCTCGAGGGGGTGGAGGCTTTACGTCGATAGTCACATCTCAGAGACTCACCTCAACCAGGTTCGGTAGACACGGCAGTAATCATTTTCCCTCGGGTAGCGGCCCTCTGAGCAACACGCCTTAGTGCTTTTTTTTTTACCTGGACGTACTTTTGTAGCAACCTGACTGTGACCAGAGGTTAATTTAGCAACCCAAAGTATTGGCTCTGCACTATGTGCGATGATTGCCGCAAGTAAAGGCACAGTATGCAAAAACCATGAGTAGGGATTATCAGAAGCCTATGGATAATGCACATAATATCAGTTGAAATAACCGTACCAATCCTAAACGACCCACCACCACCATCTATCCAGCAACAGCCTTAACCCTCTGTTTAACTTCCTCCGTTCGCCCGCTACCCCTCCCTTTCGCTCTCCCGAACACCACTACCTTCCCCGCCTCGCCCGCACGCCCCGCACGACCAGCACGATGCAAAAAATCAATCATATTCCTCGGCTCATCGACAATAAACACATGTTTAATCATCGGCGAAAAATCCAGCCCGCGGGAAAGAAGCGAGGTTGTAACAAGTACATGAGGCGTCTGAGCCGGATCACACACACCCGGACCCGTCGGCACAGGCCCACCTGTCTTCAAGAACCCATCGAGATGGTGATTCGACCCCCGTTTGCGTGCTTCTGCACCACCGGTGAGCGCGACGCATTTGATGCCGCGGCCGTCGAGGAATGCAGCGAGTTGCTCGACTTTGCTGCGTTTGTTGCAGAAGACAAGGAGTTTGGAGAGTTTAATAGGGCCGGGACCGGTTGCAGTCTTAGAGTGCACGAGAGCATCTTCCGCCCAAACGCGACGGATGCGGCGCTCGATGTCTGCGCTCTTATTCCCGCCTGTCCATGAGGTATGTTCTGTGCGAAGGGTCGGAGGAAGGTGATGCAGCCGCGGGGATGCAAGGCGGGTGAGGGATGGGTGGTAGTTTGAAAGATAGGTGGCAAGAGATGTGGGGATTGTTGCGCTGGTGAGAAGGAAGTTGAACGGGTAGGAGATTGATTGGGTGGTTGTCGCTTCTGAATCCGGAGTCGAGGATAGGGCCGAGAAGGAATTACTGGGACAGGCGAACCACGTGCTGCAGCGATATCGGCAAGAAGCATGCGAGTGGATTCTTGGAAGTCCGGATCTGCGTAGTGTCAGTAGACGTGTGCATAGCTCGAGTTAAATACGCACCAAACAGGACGTCTGCCTCGTCTACAACCACCCACTGCACGTTCTGCAAGCCCATCTCGGGTTCATCAACCCAGAACTCTCGCGGCGGTTCTGTATTGCCTCCGTCTTCTTCCTTTACATCTTCGTGATCTTCGGATTTTGCTTTCCCTATCCTCATTGCTCGCTCTCTCGCTCGCTCCTCCCAGTTCCAGCCTCTCCCGCGCTCCATCTCAAGAAGTTTGTTTGGCGTTCCCAGTAACAGGTCTACCGGTCTCGACCCACGAGAAGATTTTGAGATGACGAACTCAGCGTCACTCGCAGCACCAACTTCCCCGAATTTTCCTTTCATTTTCGAAGCAGTTCCACTAGACTTAGCCGTACTGGGTGTATTCGCCTTGCTAGCGCACATAACACGCAACTTGATAACATGAGACAAGCTCTTTGCGAAGCTTGCAAGTTGGCGAGTGAGTTCATGTGTAGGCGCAAGTACGAGCGCACGTGGATTCAAAGGCTTGCGAGACGAATGGTGGGCAACAGCGTTGGACTGTTCGTGCTCCGTGCATTTGAGATCCTGCAGTACCGGGAGGAGGTATGCTATCGACTTGCCCGACCCTGTCTCGCTAGCAAGAAGGAACTCCTTGTACTTCTCACCTTCCACGTGTTCCTTGAACAAATGCTTCATCGACGACGCTTGAATAGCAGTTGGCCTTGCTTCCTTTCCTAGTGTCTCTTGTAAACTTTGTAACAGCCCAGGCATTAAGGGCGGAGAAGAGAACCGAGTGGGAAGGTCTTGACTTGAAGAAGCTGGTGCAGACAGATCAAATTCCTTTTCTAAAGGATTGACTTGAGTGGGCGGTTGATGATGCTAAAGCCTTGCGCCTGTCTACACGTTCAGAATGAGCTTTAATAGCCCAATTCTTGACCTGAGTCTCAGCATCCGCATCGTCGGTTGGCGCACGGCGCTTTGGAATGGATCTTGATTCCGAAGTCGTCTTCCGCCTAGGCGGGCTCTCTCGCTGTTGCGGCGCGATGCCTTCATGCGGGACAGGATCACGCTTGAATTCTGGACGTGATGGTGCTATCTCAAGTTTTCCCAGCCTCTTTGCTTTGCCTGTTGGCTCGAGTGATTTCGCAAGACGAGTACGTGGTGGAGAGGCTAGTAAAATAAAGCAATTTCGTGACCATGTTATACGGGAGAATCGGAATCAGAGATAGCAGACTTACATGGCTTGCCACTCGGTTTTTTGGATTTCCTACGTAATTGAGCCAATACGATAGACGAGGTGTGGAACTGCGAGGAGGTGATCTCTGAGCTACCAGGACCAAGAACCTGGCGCAGGGCCAACAAAGATGCCATATGGCTGAAAAACAAGAGTTGCGAGAAGCGGCGTCAAAAGGAAAATACGACCGTCCGAAAGCGGATAAACCCCTGTATGGCGGAAACGAGCAAATCCAGAAGAACGATTTGAGATGGGCTTGTTGAGTGTCTAACGAGCCTTCTTAGTCGTTTGCTTCACCCTCTCGCAGGCCAGTAGGCGCCAGTAACTTGTGGTGCCACTTAAGTCTGCATGGAGGTGGCGGAATTTCGAGTCTTCGTGTGACAGCATAGAATGTACAAACTCAGATGTCGGACAGCCTCAATTTGCAACGCTCCTGAATGATTTCCTTGATACTACAAGATATAATCAACATATGGCAAGAACCGGTCAAGGAGAAGGGAGCCAATAGAGAATCCGCGGCATCCTGGCTCTTCCTCAGACCAATATATAAATACGCGAGTAATGGAAAAAATAATAATCATATATGCTATGCATCGTCACGTCCTGGAATTCGATAGCTTGGATGGTATGTGGCAATGTATGTGATAATATTTGCGACAAGACTTGTGTGGTATTCCCTAAGAGAAATAAATATCAATTGCGTCCATTGGCGATGTGGAAAGCTCACGTACGTTTCGTTTCAAATAGCTCGATACCAGTGAGGCGGACCATCCTTCCCCAGCGCCTCCTTCAAAGCCTTATAGCTTGCCTCTGGCGGCGCGTGAGTTGATAAGCGTTCCCCCGCAGCACAAGGATCGTCACAAGCGAGGGCAATGCACCAGAAATATTTGCCCTTGGGGGTTCTGATTCGACGAACTCTGGCGTAGGAGAGAACGCCCGTCACTGCCATGACATTCCTCGAAACAAGGCTAAGGATATCACGCGAGTCTTCGGATGTCTTGGCGGGCGGATAGCCCATATCAAGGGCTCGCTGGTGCAACCAGCTCTCGCTCAACAGATATCCGCAGTATTTTACCATGACTACAGTTGAAGAAGCATTAGAATACAAACGGTTCCAACGCAAGTCCATGCTCTTACCTTGAATTTGCGATGATGTTTGATTTCAACTTTACACAAGTGTTGCCCTTTTATATTGGGTGTCATGTGATAAGTCACGTGCTTATACATGGACAAATACCACGCGGTCCCGATCCTGTGGACCAGTGGCAACTGATACACGATCACCGTGTGGCGTGGTGTGTTCGCCCTCTCATTGTTGACCTCTTTCGTCCATGGAGTTAAAATACTGATCTTTTTGTCCCCTATCTTTGGATTACTTGCCACGTCATGGTCTGTTCGAACCGTACAAGAATGTTGAACAACTTGACCAAGGTTAAAAATCATTGTTCGCCGTAAATGCTATACAATAGAGTCATATTCTCCTGAAGAAATTGAAGTCCGCACGACATATATTAATTTGTATCGGTCGCTGTCATTCACCACACCTCATACTACTCATTCGCAATGGCCCCTGATCAATTGTTGCCACGCAAAACACGTTTGGAGACATCGTACGCGTTCTCTCGTACCTTCAATTCCCGCAACATGGAGTTTTATTGGTACCCACTGTGGTGTCAGACACTCTTCGATCTTGTGGCAGGTGTGCCAAATTTGATCGTGGCGCCTCAATTTCCAGTTTGGATTGTAGAGAAGAATGACCAACTCGAAGGTGCAGACGATGGTGATGATCCTGCAGAGGTAGAGGAGTTTGAAAGGACAGTACAGGGAGAGCAGGCTGCTGCAGGAGGCATGCAAGTCCCCAGTAACAACGTCGAAGAAGAAGTCGGAGACTACGAGCCTGAAGTTGGGGCGGGAGATATCTCCTTCGCATCGACCGTCCCAGAAAAGGCTGCTAAGAGCGTTCTGGTGGATTTTGCGATCGTCGGTCTTACAGCAGTGCCTCTGTCAGAGGAGAAGCGTCGCTATGGAGGGTGGCGAATTACTGTGGCAAATGCTTGCCTTCTCGTGGAAGTGAAAAGGTTTGCGAGCAGGAGTCTGAAAGATGACGAGCTGGATGCGGACATTAAGGTGCATATTGACGAGGCTAGGCTCGACCTGGTGGTACAAGCAGGATATCTTTTTCTCCAAGATGAAACCAAAGATTCCATCATGGCCATCGCCGCTGCAGGTAAGTCATCCATACCACATCTGAATTACATACCATGACCTTGCCATGACCGTCACCATGATATTTCAGGTCCTTATTGGAGCGGCGCCACAATTCATCGTAGCGACGTCGAGTTCACCATGGACGTTCTGTCAAGCAATGATCCAAGCTATCAACCCCCTGGTGAACAACTCTCTGACCGGGAGCCGAAGTGGAATAAGATTCTTCGCCTTGATGGCGCATCCTCCACGGTAGCTTCCGAAGCCCGCTTACGCACCATTTGCAAGAAGATGAGAGAAATAGGAGATCAAAAAATGAATGCTAAGTAGTGTGGTGTTTGCTCGGGAGCGTCGAGGGGCTCTTGGGCTTTGGATTTTTTTTGACTAGAACTTCTCCATCGTGAAGATAATACATATTTATTCAGAACAATCCGAGTTTTGACAGTAGTACGTACTAACTACTAGTGAGGACAAAGCAAGCTCAGTAAGCCGCTATGACAGTGGATGGCTGTGCCTGTAACGTGTCTCCGAGTCCCGCAGGTGCGAGGTCGCATCATGTTGACCACTTTTGATGAAAGGCAGTAACCAACTGCAGCTTGATGGAGGTTTTGAGACGAACAGTCTCATGTCTTGGGCGTATATAGAAATATGAGGAAGGTTAATGTATTCAATCAGTAATAAACGTACAGTACACACACCTATGCAGCAGAAGGAGCCGCTTTTACCTGGAGACGCGCGTTCTGAGGGTATGTATTTGGAAGTGAGCGAGAGGCTGTGGGTTCTAGAGAGAAGTGGTTCACGGAAGATCCATAGAACATAGTCTTTGAACTTGAAGCTCGAAGCTTTTCAGAGGCCGTTTTCGAAGCCCGCTTGATGCTCTATTCGGAAAGTCTCTGACAAGTACCAACCTCCTACCTACCGCACCTGGAGAGGTCAAGGCGGTCTTCTATAACTTGGTCTTGTAGTTACATAAGCCGATACAGTAAGAGCCAACCAAAGGGGGGACCTGCTTGAGGATCCACGGCATCCTGGCTCCTCAGACCAATGTATGGATACACACGAATAATGGAAATCAAATAATCACATGTGCCGATGTACCACCATGTCCTGGGATTCGAGAGCTTGGGTGGTATGTGCGACAAGACTTGTGTGGTGTTCCCTAAGAGAAATAAATATCAATTGCATCCATTGGCGATGTGGAAAGCTCGCCGACGTTTTGTTTTAAATAGCTCGATACCAGTGAGGCGGACCATCCTTCCCCAGCGCCTCCTTCAAAGCCTTATAGCTTGCCTCTGGCGGCGCGTGAGTTGATAAGTGTTCCCCCGCAGCACAGGGATCATCACAAGCAAGGGCAATGCACCAGAAATATTTGCCCTTGAGAGTTTTTATTCGACGAACTCTGGCATAGGAGAGAACGCCCGTCACTGCCATGACATTCCTCGAAACAAGGCTAAGGATATCATGCGAGTCTTCTGGTGTCTTGGCGGGCGGATAGCCCATATCAAGGGCTCGCTGGTGCAACCAGCCCTCGTTCAGTAGATACCCGCAGTATTTTACCATGACTACAATTGAAGAAGCATTAGAATACAAACGGTTCCAACGCAAGTCCATGCTCTTACCTTTGATCCGTGATTATGTTTGTGGATGACCTCAGTTTAATTTATTTGTATTACTATCCACACAGTCACACGAGCACCAAAGCCCTCCGGTATCAGCGCATCTGTTGCTCATTCCACCATGGCATCTACGCCGATGCATTGCCCCGCAGAAACTTCGACTATTCCGGCCAGTTGTAGTGGTGCATGGCCAGTAGCTATATAGCCCAACTGGTTACTTGCGGGACTTCATCGGCGCGTACTTTTTGTGTCCCGCAGCTCCCTGCGACACGTTGAGCTCCAGTGCTTATCACGAGTGCCAGACCACACAGACTATGTAAGGCTATTTATGTCCGCTACAGCCCAGGGAGCCTCACGGATACCTTCAGTTTCAACACATGTTCGCTATATCTATAGCTGCCTGACTGGTTGCTTGTGTATTACCACTCATTTCTATCCACTAATATCAGATTCCTCCCAATCCTTTGTCCCATCTCTGAAAACCTTCATCATACCATGCCGAGAGCACCGATGACTCTAAAACGTAGCCGAGGGCTATCAAAAGAGGGTAGCACAGGTAGCGCCCCTGCGCAGAGCGCTTATCTTGACGAGCAGCCTCCTTTGGAAATGGATACCATACGACCCGCCGATGATGAGATGTGAGCGGCCAAATAAGCCAAGGGGTCACAACTGACGATACTATGCCCGCAGAGTGAATGTCTTGAATCGAGTCTTGGACATTCTTAAGGACTCAACAATTGCCTCAAAGACCGACAAGGACGACCGCTCGCGTTTCTGGGTGGCATACAAATGAGTCGCTGAGGAACACGACGACGAGTTCCTTGAGCAATACAACAGCGACATGGACATTGTGTTGATCTTTGTAAGTTTCGCATGTTCGCCTTTGCCTTGTATTGTGATTGACATTCGATCAGTCTTGTCTGTTCTCCACCGTCAGCACGGCTTTTATTGTTGCCATGGAGTCAAATCTCAGTCCAGACCCCAACGACACCACGCATGCCCTTCTCGCGCAGCTCGTCCAAATTGGACTCGGCAACTTCGCTGCAGCGGGGTCTATACCAGCAGCGCCAGCATCTACCTGGTCGCCATCCACAGCCAATATAAGGATCCAATCCATCGCTTACGCGAGCTTGTCTTTCAGTCTACTCGCTGCTTTCAAGGCCGTGCTAGGCAAACAGTGGCTCGGATACTACAAATCGCACAGGTACTGGCCGCGACTCGGAGGATGAACGAGGGAAGCGCAGACAAGAGAAGTTCGACGGCATTGTCACATGGTATTTTGATGCTGTCGTGCAATCGTTCCCGATCCTGCTTCAGTTCTCTCTTTTTCTCTTTGGAATTGCCCTCGGCGCCAATATGTGGTACGAACAGTACACGGTTGCCTGGGTCATCATTGCAGCCACGGTTTTCGGGTTTTTGTTTTATTCCCTGACGGTGATGGCGGCTTTGGTATCTCCTGCGTGTCCATTTCAGACGCCGATATCGACAATATTGCGCATATTGCGCGTTGACGGTAAGATAATTCTCAAGTTCTGCTCATTCCAGTCTGAGTCAAAATTGCAGAGCTCCTACGTCCAATTGTTATTCAGGCCTTCTAGTATCTTAAGCAATCGGTGCATGGTAAGTTCCGTTTTCTTGAGCATACACAGATTTTGACCGTTCCTTACTAGGCGTGCTGCATTCTCGACATCTATATGTCGTGTATATCATACATCTGACCCTATTATCAGAACTAGCAGGTGACGTTCTTTGGTACTATTGTATAGCACACTCAGCGCTCATATCACTCCAGGCTCTGTGTTTGCGGTCTGCTCATTCGCATGGCGCTATCTTCAGCTGTTATTCGGCGCCTTCCAGTACCCTCTACCCTGGCGGCGCTCTCCAACAAGAGTCGTGGACTCTGAAGCACAATCGCTTGACCAGAGCAGGAACGTTGTATCCATGAATCAATGCCTCCTTAAGCTTAAGCTACCGGACACACCCACCAGCTCTCTCGAAGCACCTAGCATCAAGTGGCTGCTGGAGACATCCACGGATCCTGAAGTATTTCTCGCCGCTGCTAGCCTTGTTCACCAGTGTCGACTGGCCTCTGGGTCTCAATGTCTCAGACACGCTGGGTCAACCTATACGATATTTACAACACCTGCTTAGACGTTCATATGCTCATTATACCGTCGTTAGAGGAGAAGGCATTGGCATGTACAATGGCTCTTTGCCACCTATACTGCGGCCGCATTCTTCAGGGACATCCTGACTATAGGTTTCTTGACCAGGGAATCTCAGACTGCGACGTGTTTCAACAGATGTTGGGGAGGACCAAAGCCAAAGATAATATGCTTGTTGTGACAATTAAGCTGTCTCGATGTAGATCATCCTGGTGGTCTTACGAGTCACCGAAGTTTGGGGCTTGTCCCGACTCTGTCCTCGAGTGGCTGTCTCACACTCTTCCTTTCCACTTTGTTACAGGGCGAGTAGATGAAGATGTAGAACAATTCTCCATGACAGTGATATCGAAACTCCTATGCTCCTTTCCATCGCCTCAAATTATAGCCAATTGCACTCTTCTTGCTTGCGTCATGGTCGGGGTTCAGTTTGACAAGGACATTGTTCGGGTTGATAAAAGGTGTTATCAACTCATTTGGTGGTTCTTATGCTTTGCTTAACTAAGAGATCGTGTAGTTCTGCTCTGCCTCAACTTGCTCAGTCTCTTTGGATGCAGTTCCAGAAAGTACTCTGGGCACCGGATGCAGGTGGGCTCAACAATGCTAGTCCGTCGAGCACGGCACTTCGACGTCATCTGTCGAGTGCTTGACCGTAATATACTTCCACCTCCGGAGATGTGGAGCCTGGGTGTGTGCTTGAACATTTATTCACGGGCGAGGTCATCTCAACACAATGATCGGGATTCATTAGCAGCGCTGGGCAAAGTACGGTGCTTCAGGTTCGCCGTCGATGCCGAGAGTCAATCCCAATGGGACCCTGCAGATCCTGCCTGGTTGTGGCAGCATCAAATCTCGTGGCAAGGCAAGTCACACTCGCCAGAGAACTTTGACTGGCTAGTGGACTACCTCAGCAATGTTTGTTCCAACAACTACAAGACGGCAGGTGATATCCTTGTACTATTGTGCAGTATGAGGGCGAGCTGCAGCCCCGCTTCACAACAGCTATACATCGAGAAGCTCATCGCCTGTATGGGCAGCATCATGCCTCCCCGTTTACGCCATGCTGCCCTTCGTGCTGCTCACAGTATCCGGGAAGTCTTGGCCTCCATCGATGTCGTTGATGATGCAGACATGATGTTGACCAATTTCTCCTCTGCTATCCTTACCGCGGTTTGTCCACAACCAGGTGCAACGCCCACCAGTGATGGCCCTGACCGCTTCTTCCATCCTTCCCACGACTTGTGCTATCTCGAACTGATCTTTGCCTTGGTGAGGAATTCGGTTTGGCACCCCCATTTGTCTGGGAATAGCCATATAAATTGGTGCAGTAGCATCGTTGCAAAGTCTTGCCATTTCCACATGAATCCTTGGTTCAAGCATTTCAACGCTCTCCAGCCGCATGCCTTTTACTTAGCTGGCATCTTTCTCCGAACGACATCTGAATACGTGTCCGTTACATCACCTAGTTCTATCACAGAGTAGCAGTGGTGGGACTTGGTGAGAAAGGCATGGTATTTAGCTATTCTCGTAATCAGCGACACATACTGTATCGAATTCCTTCCCATTCTTGTGGGAGGAACAAAGAAGTGCATGTGTATCGCTTCAAAGTCTGATCTCAGGCAGCTCATCAGTGATTTGGATGATCTTATCGGAAGGCCAGGAAGGCCAGGTTTTCTAGAGCAGAGAGAAGGGGTCGCTGTTGCTGTAAAGGAGCTGAGAGGTATAGCCAAAGATATGTATTACAATTTTAGGTGATAGGCATTGGGCGGGAGACATGTTATTAGCCCCCTTATCATTAAAAGCGGTTGCATGTCATAGGATAGGAGGAAGGGATAGTGGGTAGTATAAGTGAAGATGGACGAGTTGAGTATATATTACATCATCAGCCTGAGGGATTCCACGTACTAACTACACACAATCACTGGCAAAGTGGTGCTTGACCACCATCCGTTTATCGGATCTCCTCTACCAGAAGCATAGAACTCGATTCAGTAGATGTGATCCCAGTTCTAATGACGCCGATGAGTCATTCCACGATCGGGCCACTGCGAGTACTATCGTTTTTGCTGGTTGTAAAACTCTATTGTGCAGGATGAAGAATAAAATGCAGCCCAATGCACGACATCGACTTTCAGAGCCTCATCCGCCCGCTCTACAATAGTCTGGACATTATCAGTCAGCGATCTTGTTCAGTATGCCGTATAGAGCAGTTCACTTTCAATATGATCATTGGGGGATGCAGTGACTCAGAAGCTTACAGAGCTTTGCGTAGACTTTCAAAACGCGTACTGGTGACCGTTCTTGGACGATGGGATTAGCGACCTTATGAGTCTTAGTCTGGTTTGGCTATTTTATGTAAATGCATCCGAAGGATCTAGACTGCGTGCGATAAGTCGCAGTGATAGCGATAAGGTTGCAAGTTGAACTTACGATTACATTTTCAAGGCTTCGAAGACGAGCAACAATTTTCGCATGTTGCCATCAAAGTCTTCGGCGGTCTGTTGTGGCGCCTTTTCAAGTAAGTCGAACTTCAGTTTCTTCGCTGAGTTTTCCAAGATAATTTGCATCTAAAGGCGTTCACCCCCAAGTTTACAAAGAGTTGCTTGATGTTTACTCACCTCTTCTGGGTCCGGTGCAGCGACTTGCATAAGTAGACAACGACTCTTTACGGATGCTATTAGTCTGCTGGTGCTGTTGACACAGGGCATGATTTGTATGTTTGGCATGCATTTCTCCATCGTTCGACGCAAGGCTGCTGGGGCATCACAGGAAAGAGAGTCCGTCTCGTTGATCACAACTAGCAAAAGTATCGGGTTAACGTCTAGGTATTGTATAACGTTAAGTGGTACCTTTGAATCCATGATTCGCGTACAAGTCTATCTGCATAATTTCCTTCAACAAAGCCTGGATGACGACTATGTTATAATTTACAGCCTCGCTTCAAAGTGCTTCAGATCGATCAGAAGAGCACAAGATGATGCCGAATAGCATACCTAGGATTGATCTCGATGTGAAAATTGCCTTGAACAATGTTTATGATCTTTGAGCTGTCAATTCATGTTCATCAGCATCATCTAAAGTAGATTATAGAATCATACAAGTCCTCTTGCCTTCGAAACGCCACTCCCAAACAGCTGCCTCAAAGTACAGCTGATCCGTGTTGTTTTCCAGCTCTAGAAGAACATGTGTGGGAAGTTAGCTGACGCAGCCTGTATGTATGACACCATATAGGACGCATTTCTAGAACATCCAAGATTGAGATTGACTGACCAGAGATTTTAATCGAATAGACAAACTCTGGTGTAGTAGTGAAGGTCGTCCCCAAGTCTTTGGTCTCAACTGCACGATTAATATGAGGATGGTCAACCGCCTAAAGAAGACAAGCTTCTCACTTCATCTACCCAGAGAGAAAGAGTTGAAAGTCAAATTTAAAGCACAGAACGTCGATTAATTAGTAACTTGGGTCCTAAAGCGTGAAACTGCCAAATTGGATCACAGCAGTCGCGTGACGTCACGCGTTGATTGTGCCATCTGAGTACGAGACGGCTACAACAGTTGACTCCACACTTGACTCACCGATTAGCCGATTCCTGAAGGTTGTAACTAATCAATTAGAGATAGCCACCATATGGTTGAAAAACAAGAGTTTGCGAGAAGCTGCGCTGAAAAGAAAATACGACCGTCCAAAAGCAGATATGCCTCCGTACAGTGCACGGCGGAAGCGACTCCCAAATCACGACTCGGCACAAACTCAGAAGGAACAATTTGGGACAGCAACTAATGCTTGTGGTGTTACTCAAACTTCAGTCTGCATGTAGGCGGTAGGGTTTCGAGTTTTCGATGCGACAGCACAGAATGAATACACTCACATGTCGAAAACGGCCTCAATTCGTCAATTCACAACACTCTTTACCAAGTTTCTCGATACAACAAGATATAACCGACACATGGTAGGCACCGACCAAAGGGGGGGAGCTAATAGAGGATCCGCGGCATACTGGCTCTTTCTTCGACCAATATATGAATACACACGTATAACAGAAAGAAAACAATTATAGTAACACTACGTCCTGAGATTCAATAGCTTGGACGATATGTGGCAATTCGACGGGATTTGTGGCTTGCCTGGGAAAAAGAAACATTAGTTGCTCCCATTGGCGATGTAGAAAGGTACAGACGGTTTGTTTCAGATAGCCCGATACCAGCGAGGCGGGCCTTCCCTCCCCAGCGCCTCCTTCAATGCCTTATATTTTTCTTCCGGCGGTACGTGGGTCGATAACTGCTCCCAAGGATCGTTACAAGCGAATGCAATACACCAAAAATATTTCCCCTTAGGAGTTTTCACCCGACGAAAGCTGGTGTAGGGGAGAACGCCTGTCCGTGCCATGACATCCCTCGAGCCGAGGAGAATCATATTATTTGTGTCTTCGAGCGTCTTGGCGGGCGGATGACCTACATCAAGGGCTCGCTGCTGCAACCAACTATCGCTGACGAGATATCCACAGTATTTCACCATAACTGCAATGCATAAAGGATGGGGATACACACAGTTCTGAGAACTTCCGACGCAACTGTATGCTCTCACCTTGGACCCGTGATGATGTTTGATTTCGACTTTGAACCAAGTCTCACCCTTTTATACGGGGTGTCATGTGACGAGGCACGTGCCTCTTGAGGAATCAATGCTGCTCATCAAAGAGCTGGTTGCCGCTTGTCCGAATGCCGATCTTCTTGGGAGTCGTGTCGTGGAAGTGAGCATTATGCGGCCACACTTGGTCATTAACACTGATCTTTATCGCTCTCACATTAGACATATCTACACGTTCAACTCGGAACCAATGCGTTCGATTGCGCGCGTCACGACGAAGCCGCTGATCACTTTACTACTGCTGTCAACACCAGCACTCTTTCATCAAAGTTCATTCATCAAATATACGAGGACTTGACCGTGGTGTGTCAACATGATGCACACCTAACGCTTTTCATAACTGACTCGTATCTTGTCCAGCTCTTTGGCTGGGATCTCGAGTCCTTGGTGCTAACTACACACCAGAAACGGTGTCAGGCTTTCCTTTCGGCAGGTAAATACGATGAAGCCCTCGAAGCACACAAATGCATGATGGACGCCATTGACGAAAGTGGGAAGGCCAGTTGCCTTGATTGGTCCAACGGCAAGTCTTCAGTCATGTCGCCTGCGGCTATCATACTCACCCGCATTTCACTCAGAGTTCAAGGAGCAATGTAGTGCACTTGCTGCGCACGATGACCGTATTCTTGGTGTATGTACCTCCTTCTTCAACTCTTTCGCTACTGACCTGTATGCAGGCAGAGATCCCTGGACAAGAGCAAAGTGGCTTTGATGCAGAACACAATTTCTTCCACGGAATGCATCAAGTGCGTGCAACAGTGTACTCTCATTTTCCCTTTGACATCGTTCATTACAGTATTCTCAAAATTTCCTGCCACGACCTCAACAGCGCCCTAGGCGCCTCAAGAGACTCAGGCTCGCTATAACGAGAACACCTCATTCAGCTCCTCCACCTGTATCACCTACTATTGCGCCACCAGTCGCCGCTGCTGCTGCCTTGAAAACTCACCTACGACACCTATTCACTCGGCCACCCCACCATGCAATACCGCCCGTCGTCGAAGTTCCTTTCGCGAAGGGCAAAGAGGTGCGTCTGGTTGATTTTTATTACCATGTCTTGCGGGTGTGTGATGCGTAATCTACAGCGTAATGCTGCTGCAGATGCTCCTGGCAAGGACCCGAACATCGTACCTTATGAAGATCAAGATGTCGATACTACTCAACCGGACCCTAATATACAACAGCAACAGCAAGTAATAGCAGTACATATAGACCCTGGTGAACATGGGGGCGGAAAGTCGTGTGTCTGCTGCTAGCGGGTTTTGTGAGTGTCCCTCGGATGCTTCAGTTTTACTATTTGTCGTATTGCAACATGTCTATGGACAGCACTTATTTTATCAATAGGTAATTCGCGTCATCGTCCGTAGCTAATTATAATGATCAAACTCGTGTGCTCCCTATATACAGCTTGATTTGCAGTTAGCAAATGAATCATGATCATCAGTAAACCGGTGAGACTCAGATATTAGTCGATATTAGTGTTACTCAAAACAAATTTTGAAACTTTTGAAAACTCGCTTAGACGCCGGCTAAACGCTTCAAACTCCCGGCTAAAGTTTGCTCAAGAACAGTTGAATCATGCTCGGCGCACTTCGGCACGAAATCGGACATTCAAAGACTTGGGGTTTTCGAAGTGTGCTATGTACATATGTTTTAGAGAGTATGGGGCAACCAGGACGTAGTTCACAACGAGTCGTAGATAGGCTTAGCATTTCGAATGACGGCGCTAATCGAATTATTGAAAAAAAAAACGAAGTCCCCACAAGAATAAAATCAGCTGTACATATGGAGTGCCGGAGAGAACAAGGTAAGTACTAGAGGAAGGTGGGGGAGGAGGATAACCCTCAGGGACAAGATCTGCATGCCTCTAGGAAGACGCAAAACCAAGTGAAGGGTGAAGATGGCGTGGTATTAGTAACCATCGCAGCCACGGTCATGCGATAGTGCGCAAGATCGCCAAGAGCCTCGAGCCAGCCGGATCGGAACAAACGAAGGGTCGGCTTCTCCAGAGGGTAGGTGAAGAAGGTGGAGGACGGACGAGCTTAGCGATGACACTATAATCTGCCCCTTATCTGAGCCTGAGGGACCATCATCTGCAGCAGCCATGGCTTTCTTGCCATCAGAATAGAATAAAATCCTACAATCGGCAGGGTGAGTGGTCAGGTAGTTTACCAGCGTGTCAGTAAGTGCACGGTCATTGTGCCACTGGATGGTGAGCCGGGGTCCAGACTGTTCTAGAGGTGGGTTTGAGGGGAAATTAGCTCGATTATTTGATTCTTCGTCCATCGCCCCCAAGTGCGATAGAGTACTAGCTTTGAGGCGTGCAGAACGACAGGCACGTTGATGACGAGCAGGAGGCATGGTGGTTTCAAAGTCTGCCGTACGATGCCGGCCTGACCTTGAATCTAGGTCGTCGGCCGAGGTGGCTTCAAGACTTTAGCCGAGAGTTGAAAGCATTTAGGCGGCGTCTAAGCGAGTTTCAAAAGTTGATTTGAGCAACACTATTAACTCTTAAGTCAAAAATCAAGAATTTGGATCTAACTTTTTTAAGCACAGCCGTTCTTAACGTTTTTTTGCTTATTCAATCTTGATCCGTTGGTATTGGACGTGCAGCCACGTTTAAGTCACCCTTGAGTAATGTACACTTTTCCTGATGCGACTCAAATCAAGCTCAACACATCCTCTCCCAATCACTAATGGAGTCCGAGAATTATAGAATGGTTTTCGAGAGGCGGGTGGTACCCAGAATAAGAGCCGATCATTTAATCCTAACATTCATCGTCTCCCAGCACAAATGTAGTTGTCAAGGAGAGTGCACGCGAGTAGCTCAGCAGCGTCGTACAATGCGTGAATCTGTCAGCAACACTGAGTTAGATCTAAGAGTTCCGACAAAGTTCTAGAAGGAAAGAACCAAATAGATATGCAACATACCTCATGAAGGAAAAGGCATGTCTGAGAGCAAATGTGCGGCTAACATAACTTTCGCCATCCCTGACAAGCAAGATATCAGAAGCAATCAGCTGCTTAGCTAGATGATTTTCTGAGTTTATATAACCACTTAAAAACAAGAAAGTACCATGACTCGCTCCTGAAGACACGGATGACTGTGTGGTGTAAAATGACTTGGATAGAACGTGTGATAGAACGATCTCGGCTCAATACCCACATGTAGTCGAGGAAGGTGTCACGAAAACATATAGGAGATAGACAAGTAGCATGAGATACAGAAATAGGAAACATTGATGTTACAGACGAAAAATCACCTAAACATCCATGACATTGATACCCAAGTCTTCAGCAATGATCATCGCAGCCCGCTCTCCGATGAGAAGTGCCGTTGAATACGTGTTCTGTGTATATCGTTAGAACACACATCAACAATCCCCTGTTCAGTACCCACCGTGCCAACATTCAACGGCGAGATGGACATATCTGCGACCTTCAGATTCGACACGCCGTATACATTTAGCCGAGCGTCGACGACTCCTTGATCTGCCTCCGGTTTCATGGCACAAGTCCCAAGCTACAAATATAAGGATCAGAGATAAAATCATGAAGGTTCAGTGGCACACACTGAGTGGTATGACGTTTGCACTGATGTTCGATTCAGTATCTTACCGTGACATTGGAGATAGAAAGTCAAAACTTACCGATGTCACGGTGAAATTGACTGATCGCCTCGTCATCTTCGGGAGTGTAGACGATGTCAGGCGCATTCAAGTCCACTGGCTCGGAAGCATCTTTGCAGGCTGCAGCGCTTCCCTCTGGGAAATCAGGATGACCAGCAGTGACTTCACCTCGGTAGGAAGCCATGCGTCGAAGGATTTCACGCGTCTTCTTGTATGCGAAGTCAAGAGGAACAATATCGGATGGACTGTGCAGAGTCACACGTGTGACAAAGTGCCTCAAAATGAAATGCGTCCACTCACTCATCTAAGAAGCCTGTGTTGAAGTCCATTCCTTCTTCACCGTTCTCTGTCACATTAATATGAACACTTCCGACAGACACGGGGTAAAGCTATTGAAGAGACTCAGAAAAAAACCATGGGGTAGACGGAGAGCAGTACTGTATAATAGCCGGCAGTCATGTAGTTGCGAGGAGGAAGGATATTCGACGGTGGAATATATCTGGCTGTCATGAGGATTGCCATATCATCCAAGGCGAGCAATATGCACGCACCCCGCAAGAACAGGCAAATATTGCAACAGCCTTGTCTGGGCGGTCTTGGAAGAACTCCTTCCAGCGTGGTTGAAAAACTGGGTCCATGGCTTTCAATTCCTCATCATCAGGACGCCACTTAATTTTTGAATTGATGCCACTGAGATACCGATCAGCACGATACCAACAGTGATGAGTTGCACCAACTTCTGTGCAATCAATGACTTGCCGCTGCTGTTCCACTGTGCAAGACTTTCTACATTTGGGTGGGTTTAACTTGCTGGAATCATGGCGAGAACATGCTTACCCTGTAGGATACCCTCTCCACGCCAAAGAGCATCCATGGTAACAGCCTCGTCTGCAGCAAAGTATGGAACAAAGACGGTGTCATGATCTGACCGTCTTAAGTCAAGCTCATAGAATAAATAGATGAAAAAAGTGCACCTCGATAATTTTCACCAACGCCAGGCAAATTCACCAATTGCTCGATACCGCACCGCTTGAGAACCGCCTCAGCACCGATCCCAGACCTCTCCAGAATGATCGGAGAACCAAACGTCCCAGCAGAGACAACGACAAGCTTTGATGCTCTAACAATACTTAACGACTGATCCGCGTCTAGGCAAGACACTGGGTCGCTGGTGAACTCAACACCTACAGCACGCTTGTCCCTTTCATTTGGAAAAACCGTCAACTGTTTGCTGCAGTTGCGATCCCGGGTGGCCACTTACTCGAAGATGATACGCTTTACGCGCTTCCCATCCCAGACTTGTAGGTTTCGATTGTGAGCTTGGTTGTAGATATAGTGGTGAGCTGCGTCCGAACGCCTTCCGGTTGTCCCGTCAATGTACCTTTTATACATGAGTCACAAGTTCGCAATAGCCTACATGAGCAGGAACTCACTTCTGCCATGGCTGAGACAAGTCCGGTTAGTGATGGTAGTTAGGGAAGGAACATCATAACTCACACTGTATGTATTGCATGTTTCTAAATCATCAGTGTCTTCGGCATACTGCCTCTTGTGATAGGTCGTGCCAACGTGAATGAACTCGTCGGAGATACCCATTTTACACCCACCAGAGGACACCTTGATAGGTCCATCATAGCCGTGAGTTGGACGACCGGGCTGCACCTCATATGCCTCCAGCTATAAATTGAACGTATAAGCAATCCGAACAGATACCTTGAAAACATATTCAAGACCTTCTTCATGAGGGGAATCAAATTCTCAGATTCCCAACCATTGGCTCCCCAATCATCATAGTCCGAAGCAGGCGCACGAGTGTATACCATAACTGTGATTATCAAAGTCCTATCCATCGTTGCAAGTATGCTACGCACAATTCACACACGAGCTTCCACCAACGCAACGACCACATGGAACGATCGGTGCACGGCCGTTGAGACGAGGAGATGGATTTCCGATGTTGAATGTGACAGTGGTGCTCGTCGGTGCTTGGTTAAAGGGAAATTGGTAGGGTTGCACGTGAATAGGTTTACTGAGGGTGTGTTGACCCGCTTCCAGAATCAAGATCCTCAACGAGGGATCATAGGCAGCTAAGCGACCTGCGACAACACAGGCTGCAGTACCACCTATACGGGTTATTACAGAATGATATGTGAAGAGGGAAAACTACCGCAAGATGATATTTGCTCACCTCCAGCAAAAACGATATCGAATTCTGACAGGATCGGATGAGACATTGACATGAAGGGTTACTTTCAGGTTGCCGCTCACTGCTTCATTTTATAACCCAAATGAAACACCAACATCACGCCGCATCAGGAACTTGTGACATGCCAGCAATCACACAATCAAGAAGGATCAAGACTGCGATGGACGGCAATACTGTAACGCATCTGTATGATGGTGGAGGTCGAGCGTGACCCACATTCAGCAGGTTAGCAACCAGGCAGCTTATCATCGTGACAGGCCAAAATTAGCAACTGTCGACATCCAAGCGCTCGAATGTCATCGCGGAATTGCCACTAGTCGCCAGAAATCTAAGAGAACCTGAGTCAAGTCTCAGCGAGTGGGAACAAATACTAACATTGAATTGACAGGTCTAGTCTATGTCAGTACAAGTTTAGGTACAAGTACAAGAATAAACATACCTCATCGAGTGGGAACAAATGCTGAGGAAAGACATATGCGCACACGCTATTAATACGAGATGAAGTGAATCACTGTATAACACCAAGAAGCAAGAATGAACAACCGTTAGGCTACCAAGTCCGTTCGTCAACAAGTGAGATAAGATTATATCTTATCTAACAGGCTTTTCTATCTACCCAAGTGATTCTGACGAACTCGCCGAAGTACCGCAGCACACCTAGTTAGTAGCAAACATCACATCACATGTTCGCTACAACAATGTTAATGGTGCCGCACAGGTGGAACTTCTTGCCATCACAAATGTTGAAATTATCGAGGCACAAGAGTGAGCAGGTCCGCGAAAGCCGTATCGACGCCATTGCTATTCATCCCTCCGGCACCCTCGTCACTTCCACATCTGACGACAATCAGGTCCATCTATGGTGATTCTCAGGTCGACGATCCATCGCCATCTTCCAGCACTCATCGACGCATCCATCGTGGACGGCAAGCGCGTCCTCTGTGCAGGTAATGATAACAAGATTTCAGGGTGAGCAGTGCTAAAGGATGTAAATACAAAGGCCAGTTTCCATTCTTGACTCATGCATCACAGTTCGAGCATGCTTCATGCAGATCCTGGCTATCACGACAACTCGCTATACACGTGTAACTGGGGACCTGTCTACTGCTGAAGAGTTACACTCGCAAGAGATCGACACCTATGCTAATCCTTATACTTCCTATGCCAATTCCGTCATGGCCCCCTTACGAAAAGACTAACTTTCATCCGCGACATAGTCCATCAGCACTCAGCCCTCGTTGACAGGCTACACCTCCAAAGGTATCACCCTCCGTGGACAAGGCAAGGATGGCATTCGACGTCGCATCTATGTTCACCAACTAAGATTCAAAAACCAACTATTTTATTTTCTTGACCAAGGTAGGTCAAATTCATCTCGCATGTTCTCTGCTTCATCGTCTATTTCAGGCCATCACATTCTTTAACGCAGACCAATACGAGGAAGCAAGGTTGCTCATCAATGAACTCACTGCCACTTGTCTGAACGTCGATCTTCTCGGGTGTCTTGTCGTTGCAGTAAGTATCATGTAGCTACGCTTGGTATCAGACCTGATCTTTGTCGCTCGCACATTAGACACATGCATAACGCTTTTCGTGACCTAGTGCTTTGTCTTCAGCTGGAATCTCGAGTTTTTGTTGCTCACTCCGCACCAGGAACGGTGCCGGGTCTTCTTTTTAGCAGGTAAACATAGTGAATTATATTCATATGGCCATCCAGGATGAATAGTGTTCGAGCACCTGCGCTATCACAATCGAATATGAGGGGATGCATTCTAGAAGCTATGGAGATGAGAATGGGACGCATGTACACAGGGGCGCCAGGAAAGTACACTGTCGAGGAAGGCAGTTATGACTCGTAGGGAGCATGCTTGCTGGAACGGTGATGGCAAACTACCTCGTATCTTGGGCGTCTATAGAAACAAGGTAGGCGAGCGTGGTGAAGCAGCATAAAAGCGCACAATACACGCACCTCTGTAACTAAGAGAAAGACGCACGCAATCCCTCGCCGTGCCCAACACCATCAACCTCTAGTAAGATGTCACAGCCCATTCCAAGCACCACACCCCTTCGAGTTTTTGAAGATCATGAGCAAGGCGTAAATGCAGTCGTAGCTTTCCCCGATAAGCGACGAATAATTACAGCCTCGAACGATAAGACACTTTGTCTTTGGGACTTAGAGACAGGTGTTGTGTTGAGGAAGATGGAGGGGCATCGCAATTGGGTGCGGGCACTGGCGAAATCGCGAGATGGTCAAATGATAGCAAGCGGTGATGAAAAAGGAGAGCTCATCGCCTGGCACGGTGAAACTGGAGAATCCCTCATCCAACCCATCAATGCTCACTCCGATGAAATCACCTCGCTGGATTTTTTCCCGGATGGTATGGTGCTGGCCACTGGTTCATGGGACAAAATGGTGAAGTTTTGGTGTACCAAAACGTGGCAGATGCAAGGAGAACCAATCAAGTGCGGTAATGTCGACTGCGTTCGATATTCGCCTTCTGGTGAACTTCTTGCCGTCGCAACACAAGACAATATTGAAATTTATAATCCCGCCACAAGGGAACGCGTCGCATCTTTCAAGGGTCACGCATCACCCACCTTCTCACTCGCGTGGACGCCCGACGGCACACGCCTTCTTTCAGCAGGCCATCCATCCGATTCTACCATACGAGTGTGGGATTCATTAACTTGGCAGCAAGTTGGCCATCCCTACGAAGGCCATACTGGCAGTATCAACGCTATTGCCATTCATCCCGCTGGCACCCTCGCCGCTTCCGTATCTGAAGACAACCATGTCCGTCTCTGGCGGCTTTCAGACCGACGAACTATCGCCATCTTTCAGCACTCATCTACCCAGACATGTATCACATTCTCTGTGGACGGCAAGCACATCCTCAGCGGAGGTGAAGATCATAAGATCTCAGAGTGGGAAATACCCAGCAACGCTAATTCGAAGGCAAGTTTCCATCCTTGACTCTCATAACATAATTCGAGCACCCGTCGTGCAGATCTTGGCCATCACGACAGCCCGCGGTGCATCTGTAATTGGAGACCTGTCTACCGCTGAAGGGTTACTCACGCAAGAGATCCACACAGACGCTAACGACTATACTTCATATGCACATCGCTCATTCGTCATGACCCGAAAACATGCCTGGAACCACGCACTTGAGGATGCAATCAAGGTGAGTTATGCTGACCTATCCTGGCCTCCTTACGAAAAGGCTAACTTTCATCTGTAACAGTCCATCAGCATTCGGCCCTCATTGACAGGTTACATCTCCAAAGGCATCGCCCTCTGCGGAAAAGGCCACGTCCGGGAGGCAAGAACAGCATTTGACGTCGCATTCATGTTCACGGATCAAGATTCGAACACTAACCATTTTCTTCTCTTGATCAAGGTAGATCAGATTCCTCTCACATGCTATCTGCTTCATTCCGTATTTTAGGCCATCACACTCTTCAACGCAGATCAACATGAGGAAGCAATGCTGCTTATCAAAGAACTCGCTGCCGCCTGTCCGAATGCCGATCCTTTCGCGCGTCGCGTCGTGGAAGTAAGTATAATACGGCCACGCTCGGTATAAAACCTGATCTTTGTCGCTCACACATTAGGCATATCTACGTGTTCAGCTCGGAATCAATGCCTTGGGTGATGCGCGTTATGACGAAGCCGCTGACCACTTCACTACCGCTGTCAACTCCAGCGCTTTCTCATCGAAATTCATTCATGAAACATATGAGGACTTGAGCGTGGTGTGTCAACATGATGCATACATAATGCTTTTCATAACTTAGTGCTTTGTCCAGCTCTTCGGCTGGGATCTCCTGTCTGTGTTGCTAACTACACACCAGAAACGGTGCCAAGCTTTCCTTTCGGCAGGTAAACGTGATGAAGCCCTCGAAGCACACAAATACATGATGGATACTATCGACGAAACTACGAAGGCCAGCTGCCTTGATTGGTCCAATGGCAAGTCTTCAGTCATGTCACCCGTGGCTATCATACTCACCCCATGTCACTCAGAGTTCAAGGAGCAATGTAGTATACTCGCTGAGCAAGATGACCGTATTATTGGTGTATGCACTCTCTTCCTCAACACTTTCGCTACTTACCGTGACCGTTACGTAGGCCGAAATCCCCGGGCAAGAGCAAGATGGCTACGATGCAGAACCCAATTTCTTCCGGGGAATGCATGAAGTGCGTGCAACTGTGTATCCTTCTTCTTTTCTCTCTCACATCATTCATTACAGTATTCTCAAATTTCCCGACCAAGACCTCAACAGCGCCCTGGGCGCCTCAAAAGAGTCAGGCTCGCTATGACGGGAACCCCTCGTTCAGCTCCTCCACCTGCCCCACCCACCACCTCACCACTAGTCGCCGCTGCCACCACCTTCAAAACTCACCTACGACACCTATTCACTTGGCCACCCCACCATGCAACGCCGTACATTGCCGATGTTCCGTTCGCAAAGGCTAAAGAGGTGCGTTGGGTCGATTTTTATCACTGTCGTTGGTGTCTGATGCGTAGATCCACAGCGTAATGCTGCTGCAGGTGCTCCTGGTACTGACCCGGACATCGTACCTGATGAATATCTCGATACTACTCAACCGGACCCCGATACAAAACAAAAACTGCAACCAGTGGCAGCCCAGGTAGACGCTGGGGAACATGGAGGCGGTCAGTCGTGTTGCTGCTGTTAGAGAAGTTGGTGCATGTCCCTGGGTATTTCACTTCTATTGTTGATCTTTCCTCTATAACTAATTGTGAACCTCGCATCCTCCATCTGTAAAGCTTGACTTGCGCATAGGTTACTGACACAGCACCCCAGATCTTTATGTATCAGCACTGCCATCCTCGCCTACCAACTCTGCATGATCTAGAACAGTTTCTGAACGGTTTCTGAATACTTCTCGTGTGGCATCTGGACGTGATATGAACTGGCCGCCAGCTGCTCAAACCGTGCTCTCATGAGGCACGCTGATTTAGTGAACTCAGTTTTGTTCTCGTCAGATGACACTCGCATTGTGACTGGTTCTTTCGACAACAGTGACAGGGCAGCTAGCTGGTGGGCCCTTGCGGAGGGCACACTAGCAGTTGGGTTAGCTTAGTCTCGTTCTTACCGGATGGCACTCGCATCGTGACCGGTTCGCCCGATAATACTGGCCGGCTGTGGGATGCAGTGATTGGACAGTCCTTCGGTCAACCCTTGCGTGGGCATGCTGATTATGTTCTCTCCGTCTCGTTCTTGCCGGATGGCACTTGCATCGTGACTGGTTCTTCCGACATTGCCGTCAGGCTGCGGGATGCAACGACGGGGCAGCCAGTTCTATAGTGAGCCTTGCAGGGACACGCTGGTCGGGTTCCCTCAGCGTTGTTCTCGTTGGATGACACTCGCATTGTGGCTGGCCCGGGATCATCGGATAACACTGTTTGACTGCGGGATGCAGTGACAAAGTAGCCATTGTAACAGTGCTAGACCATTCAGCATCCTCATTTAAACATCGCATCACGCATCCCATCGATGCCACCACTGCCATGACAAGCAACACTTGAAACAATGACTCCATTCGCCTCTCATCCAACTCTGCCTATGCATTGTGACACTGCTGAGTTAACAGAGGAGGCGCCCCACGATGACCGCAGTTCGACTCCCTTTCTCCTGGAAAGTGACAGTGGTTGGATGGTGGGACTCAACCGTCGGCTCTTGTTCTGGGTACCATCCGCTTCTCGGCACCCGTTTTATAGTCCTGGGACTGTATTAGTGGTGACTAGAGGAGGCCCAGAGCTTGATTTGAGCTGCATGGCACATGGACGCCTGAGCACTGGCAAAAGTGCCAAGAGGAATAAGTCTCTTCAAAGCCTTTTCCCTCGCACTTACTAAAATCGACACGTGCAGACCTTGATAATGATGATCGTATTACAGCAAATGTTACATTGCGGAGATTTCAGATACAACTTGTGATACCGAGTACGTAGAGTGAATTTCATGTTCTATTTTATACCCAGCATCCAGTCTGAGATCGGGGTTGTCTGAGCGAACGACATGCCGAGAAGCTGACTGCGTGACACTTCATCAGAACACGCAATGACGGATGTTAAATGTTGAGATGCGGTTGTGCGTGCAGAGTAGAGTAGATTCTGTTTATATTCTGTTGCTTCCGGAGGAGGCCTTCTCCCCAACCTGGGTATTTGCAGGTAACGACAGCTGGGTTTTGGTTACTCGTCAACCAATCGATGTTGAGCTGTTCTTAATCAGTAATAGCCCATCCTCAACAAGTCTTGACACTATCGTCTCACGCGCGGACGACGTCGAGCAAATGAAGAACGCGGAAGAGTCTAAAATTCTGCCCTCATCTGAAGAACCCAATAACGCCTCGAAGGACTTCAAGGTGGCACGACAAACGAGACGATGTGCTCTGCTTTACGTGAGATCGACCTTGGTCCAACAACAATCAGACCCCTCTGGACAAGCGAACTGCAAGATATTATTCTCAGCAGTGCAATTGAAGATTAGCCTGCAACAATCCTGGATTGGGTGTATTCGTCACCTTTCAGGTCTCAACTGGTGCCATAGCCCGACTCCGCGATAACATCCGTGAGGACAGAACCACCAGATATTTTAGTTAGTATAGTTAGGGTTTAACTAAACCCCCTTGAGCTCGCCCACTTCAGTATCTGGCTAGATGAATATTAGAAGCGAATGGAAAAGGAAAAGTGCCGATTGTCGAAGAAGTTTGAGACGAAGCCTAAATCAAGTGCGAAATGTATAGAAAAGCAATGGTGGTTCTACTGACGCAGACAGGTATATCGAGGCCCCACTCTAATGCAATATTCGATTTCTAATGAAGAGCTGGAATTCTTCAATAAAAGGACATTAGAATGACTCGGAGCAGGTTGGGTAGTCTCACTCGTTCACTTGTTACGATTGATTGTTCGCCTTGGTACGTCTTGATAGAACAGCAGCGAAAGGGGTGGCTTCTGTTCACATAATGATGGACATCAGGATAGTGGAGATACTGTAGTCATCTGAGTCCGCCGTTGCAAAATTAGACGACCACTGCCTTGTCGCGCGGGCTTGCTTTAGACTCTGCCACATTCGTCATATTGCTAGCGCGGCTAGAAATAAACTGCTGAGATAGATGGCTGAAGGCCGATCAACAATCAGAATATCATTGCCTAACCTCGTTTGTAATAGTCTAGTGGTGTAAACTTAGGTTCTGATGTCGAAAACTCAGACCTAGATGATGGAATCAAAGCGAGTCAATACATGATAACACGGGGGTGTTGACGAGCGGGGTTCCTTCATAATATATAGAACGCCCTTACGAGTGCGTCCACTCTGCCCTGCGTTTCTCAGAAAAAGCAGCCATGCCTGGCAAGATTAAAAGGTATCAGTGCGAAACCTAGTCAGAAAACACAGAAAATATACCCACCTTCCTTCTGATCCTTGGTTGAAAATAAGGCATGGAATAACCGCCTCTCAAATCTCAGCCCCTCAGCGAGGCTCATTTCAAATGCTGCATTCACAGCCTCCTTTCCTGCACCCACTGCGATACGTCCCTTGCTTGCAATATCGCTTGCCACCTTTACGGCCTCATCAACGACACTGCCTTCTCGTACAACTCGTACAATGCCCCAGCGTTCTGCCTCGTCCGCACCAATTATACGTCCGGTGAGGACGAGTTCCATGGCACGCGATTTACCGACGAGACGGGCAAGACGTTGGGTCCCCCCGCCGCCAGGGATGACTCCGAGATTGACTTCTGGCTGTCCAAGTTGTGCCGAAGGCGCTGCGAGAAGAATATCAGCCTGCAATGCAAGCTCCAAGCCACCGCCAAGCTGAAGGAAAGAACTTGAATGAAAACGTAATAACTGACAAATGAGTCTAAAGGACATACGGCGTAACCACTGACGGCTGCAATAACTGGCTTTTTAAGTTGGGTGATAACTTCCCAATCAGCGAGGAAGTTGGTAGTGTAGGCTTCTGCGACTTCGGGAAACTTTATCCGAAAGTATTCAATGACTAAGGAGAGATACTCACAAGACTTGTCCTTCATTTCCTTGATGTCCGCACCAGCTGTGCACAAACAAATCTAGTCGAGTTCATGATCCGATTGACTGAGAAACACACCCGCAAACGCGCGTTCTGACCCAGTCAGAATTATAGCACCTACACTGACATCCTCATCGGCCTCCTTCATCGCTTCAGATATATCTTGAAAGTGCACAGCATTGAGTGCATTGAGTGCCTTTGGTCTGTTCAGAGTGATGAGTGCCACGCCTGGGCTGGGCCGTGAGACAAGGACATTTGCGTATTCGCGCTGGGCACGCAAGCTGGTGGAGAAAAAACGTGCGCTGCTGCTTACATGGTGGAATGTTGAGCGGGAGAATGTGACGAACGACATTGTGGATCAGAGGAAACAACGCCGCCGCTGTGGGGAAGCTCCGAGCCTCCGAATATGGCGTTAGACGGGCCGGGTTCCGCGCCGCGTTCACATGATAGTACGTACTTCACTGGGAATCGAATCTAAGATGAGTAGCTGCAAGTAATCAAGGCCAACATTCCTTCTCCATCAATGCATCAAGCCACAGCAATTGACGCCGTCGACGCACTCTTATACTAATATGATCATGAGTGATCCCAGTGACAGTTACAACTTATACTTATCTTCCTGCTGAATCAGTGCTCACATGTGGTTCCTGATTACTGTGGAAATTTTAGACTTGATGATGCCTTGGCGATGTCAATCGGGGTTGTCTCCGAACGAGCACCTCGTCTGGTGTCATGGAACGCGATAAACAATCGGACGTCCTTGACTCGTGAGTAGCTCAGTTGACCATTGAATATCTGCCGTTGCACACTGAATGTTTCCCAATACAGTCTTCTCCAAAAGCAGAACGAAATTCTTGACGTCCTTAAGCGCTCAGAACTAGAGAAAGCGGACAAAGACGTCCGATCACAGTTCTGGGAAACATATGAGGTGGTAGCAGGGGAAGTCGACAGCGAGTTCCTGGAGCGGTACAATGGTGATATCGATATCATCCCTACTTTCGTGCGTTTCCTTCCTCAGGACAATTTGTGAACAATCCCAATGCAATCTCGCAGGCGGGTCTCTTTTCAGCTGTCACCACCTCCTTCATAATTGCGTCACAACCTAATGCAGAAGACACCACCAACGCACTGCTGACCCAACTCATATTACTCGCGGCAAATGGTACTTCAGCACCCCAGAGTATTACGCTTCCGCAACCAGCAGGATACTCGTCTAGTGATGTTTGGGCTCAAAGCCTAGCCTACGCCAGTCTTTTACTTAGCCTCTTTGCTGCCTTTGGTGCCATCCTGGGCAAACAGTGGTTAGGCTATTACAAGTCCAACAGATACGGTCATGGCTCAATGGAGGAACGTGGAAGGAGACGGCAACAGAAGATGGAAGCACTAAGGACGTGGTACTTTGATGCTGTGGTTCAGTCATTCCCGGCGTTGTTGCAACTTTCGTTGTTCCTTTTCGGTACCTCCCTCGCCATCAACATGTGGTCTCAGCAACAGACCATCGCACGTGTCATTATCTGTATCACATTACTTGGCGTTACGCTTTATGGATTCACCGTCTTCGCAGTCCCTCATGTCCTCGGATTGTCCCTTTCAAACGCCTGTGTCTGTCGTCATCAGGCTTACTTGGCAACTCATAGGAATTCGCGTAGTACAGTTCTACGATCTATGCCATTTGCGATATGCTCCGCGATACATTGGGTTAGGCGTGACGCTCGGAAAGTCGCTTCTTACAGGACTCGCTAGTGCTAGAAGCATGCTGTCTGCCCTCCATCGGACGGTTACCAGCTCCTGTTTGCGTGCTATCCGAACTCTCCGGTCCTATTTATCTGCGCAGTCCCGCAATCCCGTGATCCGCGATCTCGAGTTTGGAAAACTTCCTTCTAAAGCAACGGAATCATATCTTCCCGTAATTTCTCTGTCGTACGAATTTCCAGCTGCCTCTGTTGCATCTTCGGATGCTCCTTCCGTGAAATGGCTACTCGAAGCGTCTACAGATCCCAACGTATTCATTGCAGCTTGCCAGCTGGTCCCCGAAGTTGAATGGCCATTTGATTTTGATGTTTCCGGCATAATTTCTCTCCTGCATCGCGGGCTTGGAAGCTGTTTCGATACCAAAGATCGGCTGTTAACGCCAGCGAAAGAACGGGCTTTAGCTTGCGCAACAGCCCTCGTCCATCTCAGTGGAAGGGAATACCTTAGGCTGGACGGGGAATATTATTCAGCTGCGCAATGCCCTTCTCAGCCTAGATATCTTCACTTCTGGCACCTCCTCAGCCGGGAATCCCTGGATGCTGATTATGCATTGAAGATCAATCTTGGGCAGAAGTGGATAGCTGATTATACCTATCGTTTCTTCCGTGATACACCAACATTCTCTTCAGCGTCTGATGCTACATTGTTGTGGCTCTCCCAAGTCCTTCCATATGTTTTCCTCCTTCATAACGACATCGACGAGCTCGCGCAGATGGAGGATTTAGCATTGAGCATCATCTCGATGCTCCTTGAGGCCAAAATACCGAACAAAGCCCCATCAGCTCAGGTGCTCGCTAATTGTACACTTCTTGCTGGCATCTTACTCGGGCTAAATGTCGACAAAACGGTGCTCGTAAAGGTGGACAAAAGGTATGACAATTGTTTTGGTTCTGTCAGATCGCCTATCTGACCGCGACTAAAGTGCTGCTATCGATGTTCTTGTCACTAAACTCCTCGCTTGTCTGCAAGGCTGCGTTGACGGAGCACATCCACAACACTACGCTTCCAGAGCCAAGAAATGTCTCCCCCATGCCCTTCGCATCATTGAGCTGACTGGCGCGGTTCCCTTTGACGGCTCGTTTTTCCGAGCGGGCCTTGCTTGCTGCAAGGAAATCTTCCTCGAATGCTCAGCGATATCTGACAACAGGACTGAGGACTCAGAAGATATGCAGAGACGCTTGTTCGAAGCAGGAGCTGCGCTGCACACAGCCATCTGTATCCCTCAAGGCCCTCTCGGAAACGTCTACCAGCCAGACGACTCCTTCCTATATTGGTATGGGGAGTTTACCTGGGCGCACGACACTCGTTCTTCTCATGACTTTGAGTGGCTCATTGATTATGTTTGCGAACTGCGCGAGCTCGAGGGTTATGAAGTGGAGGATACTCTTGCGGACGCACTCCTGGCACTCAGTGCTATGAAGAATCTTGGAGGTCAAGCGAAAGAAGCAGCTTATCTGGAAATCCTCTTGTGGTCTATGGGACCGGAGCAGCCTGTCCGGTTGCGTTATGCTGCTTTGCGAGCTACATACGAAACGCGAAGAACACTGCTGGCCGCCATAGAAAATACAGATGGCTATGCTAATTTACGGGAGAAACTACTTGCGCTTTCCCCCGCCATCCTCACTGCTATCTCCCCTAGTGAAGATGCTAGTGTGGAAGGTAGTCATGGTGTCGTGTTCGATGAAGGGCGTGATGGATGCTACTTGAAACTCCTCTTTGCCCTTGTAAAGAATCCTGCGTGGTGCAGTCGCCTTTCCCTAGACGACCACATAAACAAGTGCATCAGTCTTGTGGCCGAAGCCGCGGACAGCAACCCTCACGCATTCTATATGTCCGGTATTTTCCTGCGGATCACGGCTGTCTCAAAGTCCTTGGAACTTCCACTCCATGATATGTTCTCAAGGGCGGAATTATCGCCACTCGTCCCTGGTGCATGGGATGCGTTCCCTGGCGTATATCTCTCAGGCAACGATGATTGTGTGGAAATCTTGCCAGACCTTGCGGAGTTGACGCTTGAATATATCCCGCTGGACAGAATTACACTTGAGATACTTGACGAACGAATAGACTGGGTGCTAGATGTCCTGAGAAAGTACTCAGAGCCTGAGAACGTTATTTCCGCGGTGGAAACATTATTAAAGGTAGTCAGAGCCAGGTTAAACTCACCGCTTGTCAGTATATGATTCATGATGGACAGTTTGATTTACACGTACGTCTAATCTATGTGCGTGTGCGTGTGTATCTGAGCTACCTATCATTGCAACGTTTGCGATGCGAGGATGGTCGTTTAACAGGGGCAACTCATGTCCAAACCTGCTTTATGCGGCCTGCTGCAGATGCTTCTTCCTGACTACGCTCCCGACTGAGCTGGAAGTCTAGGCCCTCAGTGATGAATCATTCATGATGGCTCAACATGGAACTTGCGGACATGACATCGAACATCGATCTCAAAGCATCATGAATATAACACCGGTCATCATGGATTCCGGAACGACTGCTATGCTGACGCTCATAATACACTGATGCCGGCTGCATTTCTGAACGTTCTTCTGTCTGATCGACGTCTGTACCGGCTCCGACTCGACGGTACATTACCACGATGATTGAAATTCATGTGGCAACGCCGGACCGTCACATTCTTTGGCTGCAAGCTGAGAAGAAGGTCCAGGATTATCCGAGTTTTTGTTGGAGTCATCGTGAACTCCATGACGCCTTCGCTGTAGTCCTGATCGCGCCGAGGATCGTGCTGTCGGAGTTCGTGGTTTGGGGTGATAGTTGTCCTTCACCCCCGTGGTAGTCGAATGGGACCTCCGGTTTCGTACGTTCACAGCCCTGGTAGCACAGCAAAACTCTATCGTAGAACCATGCGTCGATCCCCATAACCGTCCGTTCGCTCTGCTGTTGAATGAATTTGTCAAGACAATAATACGGGACGATTGTGGCGGCAGAACCACCCGATGACGGTCGATGATAGGAAGTCTCCTGAGTCCACGACCTTGGCAGATCTTTGCTTCTTCGAGCGGGGTGAAGAATGCGCGCGGAGAATAGATCAGGCGGCGGCGGTGATTAAAAGAACGCATCGTTCATGATTGGTGCGGATAGAGCTATAGGTCAGTGTGGTCAGTCATGATCTTTCCAAAGGCACTCAGAATACTGTGATCACTTGTACTCTCGAACTATTTTACCCGGGAAACAAGGGATGCATGCATCCTGTTCTTGGTGATATTTGTCTCGAAGCCAAGGGTCTTGAGAAAGCCGTGTGTCCTCTGGGTGATACAGAGGGAATTACCTAACATACCTTTGGAACCAGCCCATTGACGGTGTTGCGACGTGGACCATATTTTGTGTGTTGGTGCTAGCTGGACTGGTAACTACATATTAGGCGCGTCGAGTCACGTGAACCGTCATAACTCGGTGCTGCTCTAAGACTCTTGAAGCGCTTCTTGCAAACAGTTGTCATCTCGGCAGAGTTCTGATGTCTGCATACGGTACTACGCGCCATCACGGTCAGCCGTCTGCGAACTCTACTCCAGCATCAACAACTCTTTTTCGTCGCCTGACATGGGAGGGCACTGTTCCCCTTGAAATTCGTGTAGACTCAAAAGAGCTGCCAGCGAATTCCGATCGTGGCCTGGAATGTTATTATATTCAAGCTCCTCGTGTCAGTTACTTGCCTCTTCTTATGCCTGAGATACGAAGGTTCTTGATGGATGTCGTATTCGATGAGGCAGCTGGAAAGATGCTTAAGGAGGAGGAATGGTGGTTCGAGAGCGAGGAAGGTACACTGTTGAAGTGGTTAGTTTCAGACCCTTGTAGCGCGGTATACAATGTATCCTGAACATGATCTTAATCTTCTGGTAGGCACTGGCCGATAGGGCTGATCTACGATAATCACATCATCTCTGCTTCAATTCGGCCTCCGTCTCAGACTTCCACATCTCATTACAATCTGCAAGTGACTCCCTTGAAGCTCATTCTCCACCTTGCATCACCTCCCACAGAGAAGCTTCTTCTCTCACCTTCTGCGGAGTCGTGCAAACAAGCTTTCATGGGGCAGCTCAAGGAGGCAGATTTCGTTCGATGGGGAAACACGAAGCGCATGACTGGTCTCCGGAAGCAAGACCAGGATGGTATCTGGGAAGGCATCAAAGAACGTAAGCCAGCTGTTTCACTCTGTATGTGCGACTGAGTATGCTCATCATTTATAGATAACTTCGATGACTATTGGCGCGTCGCATCTAAGATAGTGCCTACAACCGCGCCTGCACGGTCGAATTCTCCACCACCTTCTACCAATCCATCGATGCATACAAGACCGCCACCTGCGGACCCGCAGAGTGCGCCGGATCGTGATAACGCTTACAACGTTCGCAGTGTCCCAGTTAGGTTGTATTTACCTGATGGGCCCGTGATGCAAGACGTTGTCCCTCCGACCCTTGAAGATGGTATGTTTCCCTTCAAAGGACTGCCGGTGAAGGATTGTTGGGACTGATCGAGTTACTGAATAGGCTCGGCGCATACCCTGGTACATTATCTATCTACGCATCTTCCCCTCCTCTTCCCACCTGCACCATACTCTGGCCCAGAACTCGCATATGCTATGATGCATGGTGTGCTGGTGCCCCCTGATGCGGAGATGGCATGGCTAGGGGCTTGTATGGCGGGTGCAGATGGGTGGGTAAGTGTTTGCGTAGGAATTGCACGGTAGGCAATTGTAGTGCATTTTCTCCTGTTCTGGGCGATAGTTGTATGAGATACCCTGAAAGTTCTCCGCTGTAGCGTGAGCCAGTCACATCTTTTGAGAACTCTGTTATGGGACAAATTTCACACCGGCAATTTTAACTTTCATTCAGTCAGTCAATTCTCGGTTGTTTTGCGTTCGTCTACCACGATCATGTCCGGATCTTAAGATGGGGAATTTGTTTTACTGGAATATCACCTCCTAAAAGTCGTCTAATGCATATTGATGCAACCTCACCTGACAGGCCTGATACAGGCCTAATCAATGGTAACTCACGACAGGGGCATGCGAAGAGTTGATTACACGTACTTAAAATGCCTCGAAGTCCGTGACTAACGCTAAATGTTGACTACTACATACGAACTGTAGCAACACTCTAGATCTTGCACTATTTACAACCATCATCTCGCAGCGGTGGCGCAGGCTAGGGTTAAACTTTGAACCCTGTTAATACATTATGCTTCAGCGCTTAGAATGCCCTTCTCTTACAGGGTTGAGGAGCTTGCCCCGAAGCTGCGCATAGAATCGACCCCTGACGCTCGAAGTTTGCCGGTCGGCGGGGATGAGCAAGCTTAAATTATAAAAAAACACACAATCAACATCATGGTCTTACGCGAACAGCCTCGCCGAGAAGCCCAATTGCCACCCCGCAAGTACTTAAGTGACCGTGCCTTAGCTATCGGCGCTTCTACATTGAAACACGGGATTACTTGAAAGAAAACTGTATACCCAGCCTCCAGGGCACAAGCATGCATTGATTCCGGGATATGACTGCATATCTCGTGATAATTGAGCCTATTCTACTGCGTCATGCAGGGATTGATTTCGCAAGTTAACTCTGCTTGGCACCGCCGGTATATATGTACCCGCGAATCATGGACTTATGTCCTTCGAGCGCAGCAGCCCAGATGCAGTGCCAGACGTTCCTACACTTCCATTCCTGTTATGTATTCGACGAAAGCCGTCGGAACATGTACACTGGAGAATTCTGAACATGTACACATCACAGCGATAGGCGCCGAGGGTCACACCGAATCCCGGGTCTCTCGAAGTAGCCGATTGCGGACGGGTGCTGTGAGTAAGAGTAGGTAAGTAGTCTAACCGCCGGCCTGCTTAGTCTCATAGTCACAATCAGACCCACAGTATGGTTCCTCTAGTACGGTCCCGACCTACAGGTCCGCAACTGGAAGAAAAAATAGAATACTTCCCATTTCGAGCAGGTTCTGCCAGAAAGCCTCGGGGTCGAGGTTTCTTACTCAATGACAACGCACAATGCTATTAATGCAATTTGCGCAGCACGAGCCTTCAGCGCGCATCATTCGACTGTTCTCTTGTCTTTTTCTATGATTAAGCTTCGTGATTAAGCTAAATAAATACAAAGTTAGCTCACAACGTGGGATGCAGTGTTTTTTTCAAACCCTGTTTCTGAATCGGCCCAATTCGGCCGCCGGCCACTTCGCAAGTAAGAACACAAACTCAATGCGCGAACTACGGGGTAGGGGAGCGTTGGAGCGCCTGATCGGCGTATGATTAGTCTATGAGGAGCAAACCAATCGCCGATCTTGAGCATGATGGTGATGATGACGATGATGATTGACCTTCCCATGGTGATGCGCCGCAGCATGCACAGGTTGACTAATAATGGCGCGCCCGCGTGGAGCTGAAGTTCTTGGAAATCGCTTCAAGTTTGCTCTGGAAGTTCTGTGTATACATGAATATGATTGTACATATCTAATCAGTGTAACGTGCAGTCTGGTGGTATTATTGATGTGAGTTAATCTATATGTCGAGTAGATAAATAGAGGCAGCACGAAACGTATGATCCATGGAGGAAGCCTGCCAGCGGTCTCCGGGTGGAATGAGAAACCTGAGCGTGTCCCCAAAGTATCAACCAAGGAAGAGGGGCATAAGAGTTGGAGTGGTAATGACAAAGCATCATTTTGGCATTGCTAGCACAGCGGATGGAAAGCTTGTTTAAACATTGAAATTACCCCGACACTTCGCCATGATCAGAGTGGTTTGAAACGCAACGAGCCTGAGAACTCACAAGCCGATGAGGCGTACAATTGGGAGACACTTTGCCATGTGAGACGAAGACGATTTTGGTAACTGTCATAAGGGCTCATCTGCCTGGTGGATTCTTCAGACAATCCAATAGCCATTGCGGTTCTCATGGCAAGCTGATCGTTTGTCAGTAACGAGTGAGCCAAACGTTCCAACTTCACTTACATCACCATATTGTCGGAATCCTAGGAGAAAAGTATTTAGCCGAGGAAAAAGGGAACGTTCCCAGTACTTACCAAGGAGCCGACCAGTTTTGTATTCTGTCCATGCCAGGGTGATGACAGCGTGAAGAACATCGAGGGACGGTTGGTTGAGTGCCGCGGACAACATCTCCTATTCATTCCATTAGGTCAGCAGAACCCACACACACGACCACGAACCTTGGCGTTCTCACAGAAAATATCTGCAACGTTCTGTGGACCACGCGCGACAACATCCGGTATGTCAGAGAACCTATTGTACTTCATTCATATCCAAGTTGAATGCATTGCGGAGGACAGACCTTGCGCCTAGTGCTGCGATACAGTTGGAGAGTAAAGGGGATAGAGTCTGATGTCTAAATTTTTCATATAGCTCGTCGTAAGTCATGAACGCGCATTGGCTACCAAGTTGACTGATGAATATTTGGATGAAATGTGGCATCCAGCTGCGTTGTGGCATCTGAGGATGCATCGGGTCGAAAACCTGAGTTGGTCGGTAACCGCCCAATGTGGGATGGGGACGACCCAATGCCTGACCTGGACCGGAAGTTCCGTATCGACGACTGTGATCATCAGCTGCAGCTGTATGTCTTCCATGGCTATGTCAATGAATGTTGATACTTGAGAGGTGTAGATATATTACCTATGAGTTGCAGGAGGCCTTGAATGATCTGGATAGGTTTGATAGCGACCATGATCTGTGGATGCTGTTACTGGTGGCGAGTAGGACGGGGAGCGAGATATAGAATTGGTATATCCGTGCGACGGTGGCGTGTATGCGGTCGACGCCGGAGTGGCGTATTCGTTGGTACTACTCGAATTGGAACGCTCCGAGGACTCTGGGACAGCAGTCGTTGCTCTACTCGACGATCCATGGTACGGTGGCACGGAACTGGGGCCCGCAATGGCTCGACTACGCTCAGCAAAATATCGTTCGCGATCGCGAAACTTGCATGGAATTTTGGCTGCCTTGCAGGCCTCGCATTGCGTCTCGGGGGATGACTGCAGACACTTGATTTTTTTGAGGCGGCTAAGTGGGGAACAAGGTGAAAGTTAAGTATAAATTACTTGATGGAGATTTCAATGAGCAGTACCAGTTATCACAAGAAGTCACAAGACGCGGGCGTTTCTTGTGACCTTGGGTTTCTTGGGGGGACTCGATAATGAATTGAAAACCGTCCATGATGAAGTGAATAATTCAAAAGCCAGAACAGCCCGGATTTATATATCACACAGCCTAAATACCTCGAGGCCGTTGTGTGAGATCTGTACGCGGAACGAAGTCAGATCAAAAGTGAAATATCGCTGATTTCCCACTTGCCGTGCTCATACACACTCCATAAGCGACAATGGATCGGGCCACTTACCCAACAGAACGTCGCCATTAACCCAGCATTTCAACGATCTAGCCAATGTATTAGTCAATCCGTGAATGTCCGTCTCTTCTGGTTTCATATCGTAATAGGATTGACAATCAGCATAAAGCACTTAATCATTGATGCAAAAAAAAACGTGCGGGAAATATTACTTACTAGCCGCATCACAAAAGCTCTAGACTGTTACACGTCATAAAGCAGCAGTCCGATTATCGCCTTCCAATTTGACCTGCGGGTCTGTCCGGCTCCTTGATGGGCCTGCGTAGTGCGCGAGGCCGCTCATCGCCTCCTACAGGCACTTTGGAGGAACTTGGTCTAATTTTCACACTGTTTCCATCGCAGCCACATGTTCGTCGAATAGTTTCTGCTGTGCTGACTAAATTGATCCCATCAGATAATATTCCGCAGTAACCTGCAGGAACCGAACGATTTGTTACAATTTGTCTCCCAATTCGTGTGGCCCAATCATCTAAACCAAAAATCACAGCACCACCGAGTCAGAATAAGGTCGCGTGGTCCCGGCCTCAGCGGAAAAGAAGTCAGCTAGTAGAGTCAGGTGTCCTCGGATCAATGATTTTGAACCATAACTCAAACAGTTCACTATTATTGTGCATCAACGTAAGCTTAATATACAAACTCGAGTTGTGCACGGCTCGGGACAAAATTAGAGAGGCAATGGCTCTATGATTAATGGGTCTTCAGTCCTCTGACCTAGGCGAGAGAGCATTTTCAATATTATAGGTGTAGATGGGCTGGGGGATTCACTTTGAGATGCCGCTTTAGGGTATTATCTTCTTGAAAAAAATGTCAAGACTAGTAACTAGTCTGCATATGTAATTAGAAGTTCATCCGGCCCTAATTCTCGTCTATACCTCTTTCAGCTTCCCAATTGAACTTAGACAACTGAACACTCTGAACTAGTTCGGCATCTTCCTCGCCTTCATGATGATCATCGTCATGATCGGTAGAAAAAAGTAAACGTTGATGTGCGTCGCTATCATCAGAACCCTGATGCTTTGTGGCGTTTCGATGAGTCACACAATTCTAGAACGTTTCCGTAACGATGCAACATACCGCAAGATGACCATCTTCTCGACCCAGGTTAGCAGCACTAAGCTCGAAATTGACCCCATGGACAGAATTTGATGAAATGCCCATACTTTCGTCGTCTATCGTTATCGTGTTCCCCTGCGCGTCTACTGATAATCTACCATCGATGGAATTGCGATACTTATGGAACGTAAAAAGAGCAATTCCTACAGAGGCCGTTAGAAGTGCCGCATTCATATAGCTTCGAAACGGACCGCAAACTGTGATACCTACGCCGACTATATTGAGTGGCGTAAGCTCGTCCCCAAAAAACCAAGCCGAGACCGTAATGGTCGAGACTTCTTTGGCTATCCCGGCTATTGACATTGGCAAGACGCCGGCACGTTGGATAATGCTTTTTTGACCTAATTAGATGGCCTCGTGGAGTTGGATGCATGATCATAAACGTACTAATATTCACTCATGACCATACAAAACGCCAGAATACCGGGGGCGACCAAGAACAGGGCCGAACGAAGGGTCGAGGCCATGTCCCGAAAGAATGGCGAAGCATATATGGTAAACCATCCTTCCCAGATGATGCTAACGAGGGCTGTTGTGGCGCCTATCGCAGGAGTCAACCAGAATATGGTAGCCGCAGGATTATCTAGACCCATATTCTTGTTCTTCATGAGCAGTTGCGTGAGGCTCCAGCGGAGACCTCCACATGCACTGGCGGTCATCACAAGTAGAAATCCGGGAAGAACGAAGGCCGTTTCAGAAGCAACCATAAGAATCACCCCGCCAAAAATGAGAAGGATGACGGCGACGAGTCGCAGCGAAAACACTTCCAAACGGAAGAAAAATGCAAAGGATAATACGAAGATGAGAGAAGATGACTTGCACATTGCTGTAGACAACCAGATGTATGAGTTAAGCGTAAATTACATATCAAAAATTTAAACATAGGCCAGCGTCTGGCGAAGTTCAGAACTGACAACTCACTATAAAATGATAGAGTAATGGTCTTGAGTGATACATTTGACAGACCAATATCGAGACCGGTAGCAACAGCGGTAGGGACTGCTTTCTTGCTTCAAAGAGGCTACAATTAGAACCGGTGTCCAGTGAGGACACGGACTGCCCGACGGGTACTAACTGCTGCGAGAAAGCACGTACCCATAGTCTTTCACTGAAGGACTTCTCTCTGGACGGAAATGATGCGAGAAACAGACGCGAAGAGCAGCAGCCAAGACAAACTGAACAAACATGTGCAAGGTAGTCACGAAGAGCGGATACGGAAATCCAAAATGGTCTGGCGAAAACATCCACTTGTTGTACAGAGACAGTATAGTTGCGAATATATACCTATGCAGTTGACACATAAACCTGTTTCAATAGCCTGGCAGTAACATCCACGTACCATGAAGCTATGAAGCATGCATTGATGATGGCAGTTCTCCACCATATTCGCTGTTTCTCTGCAAGCGACGCAATATGAATGTTGGATTCGCCGTGACCACCCTCCCTAAAGCTTGATTCCACCGGTATGTACGAGTGACGACCTTCAGAGTCATTTTCAGCATAGTGAGCCATGTATAATAGGGAAAGTGATGACGGGAAGCACGCGTGAAGTGTTTAACAGGCGTGGGAATTTTTAATTGGAAGACAACCCACAAGGATCTACATCTAAAAGTAAACCACATGACATAGAGTATACACGCTAAGTTACTCCTTGTGTCTAGCGGGAAGTTCGCATGTTTGGCAACGCTTCATTTTGTGGTTTCTTTCATTAACCAAAGCGCCATAAGCTTCCGCCAAGACTTCCGGTAAACCATGTCATCCAAAAGGAGCATTCTATTGCAATTGCACACCGGTTTCTTGGGGGTCGGTGGGGGCGACACTAGTACTAATCCCTAGGTAATCTCGCCTGACGCAACAGATCATCATCAAGAAACTGCCTCTAATAAACTCCTGTATCTCATACATACCATGTTCGCCAGTGGTCATACTGCTTTTGGTTGAGATATTCGCGCCATTCATCTTTCTTCATTTCTGACCTGAATTGGGCGTGCTGGAGCAAGTCAAGATGGTGCAGCGCATGTGGGTAGCTAAACAAAGGTATTGGTTGCAGTATTGTAAACGCTCGCAAACTATGGACGAACTGTATGAACCTGGCATAATCCTTCTCTTTCCAGTACATGAGATACTCCAGATAGTTAATGAATGCAGGTTGGTCAAGAATATTCTGCTGTGCGAGAGAATGGAGGTAGTATGGGTTTGCCAGCGACTGCACGAATTCCAGTTCAAGCTCAAATTTGTCGCGATTGGCAGCTCGTGGATCTTCTATCGTGGCCTGTGGTGATTGAGCAGGGTCAGAAGCCATCATATTGTCAGTGCAAGTGGAGGAAGCTTGTTACGAACGGAAGGCATCACCAAACAAGGGTCACGTGGCAAGCCGAGGTTCGACGCGCGGTAACTTAAGTTCTTGCTTTGCTTTACACGTCGTGAACGATGTCAGACGAGGACTCTAGTGGCTGGCAACTTACAGAATCTGACCCTGGGGTTTTCACGTATGTTGGAATGATGATAACTGATTTACCTGACTCACGCAACCGGTCACAGTGAGTTACTGAAGACGCTCGGAGTGCCTTACATCGTCGATGACCTCTATTCACTTGAACCGGAATCGCTGGCGGCGCTACAGCCTGTTCATGCTCTAATCTTCTTGTTTAAGTGGTTTCCCGAATCACCTGACGATGAGCCTGGTGTCGGCGCTGGTCACTATGATTCAGATTTCCCCGGATTCTTCGCTCATCAAACTGTGAACAACGCTTGTGCTACACTTGCCGTTGTCAACGCCCTGGGAAACATTGCCTCTCTCCCTGCCGGACCGCAGTTTATGGACCTCATGAATTTTACTACAGGCATGGACCCTCAGACATGTGGAATGGCTATCACGAGCGCGGATTGGCTTCGAGAAGCTCACAACGCCCTTTCTCCACCAAGTGCCATCTCGCTAGATGGTCTCGACCTTCCGAAAAAGAGCGAAGAAGCCTACCACTTTGTTGTATACCTTCCGATACTGGGGAGTCTATATGAACTTGATGGGCTGAAACCTTACCCAGTGTGGCATGGAGAATATGACGGATCCGGAGAGGGATGGGTTAAAAAAGCAAGGTACTTAGTGATACCCCCTCGTCATGTTTCTCTATTGAATCCCCCTGTTTTCTAGGGAAGTTATCGAGAACCGGATACACACCTACCCGACCGGAGCAGTGAGCAAAAATGTGTTTTATGTTCTATATCTCAACTTATATTCTGCAGCTTGAGTTCAGCTTACTCGCTCTTCGGGACGACCCAATACCTGGAATGAGAAGACGTTTAGACACTCTGCAAGGTTTAGCTGGGGACGCTGAATTTAGCGATCTTATGAACAAATTTTCCAATGAAAACTCCAAGCGCGAGCGTTGGGCAGTAAGTACTAAATATTTTGTCACCGATGCTCACCCTTTTTATCCTGTATTCAAAGTTTGAAAACAGCTCGCGCCGCCATAACCACATCGGTCTTGTGCATGCTTTGTTATTGGCTCTAGCAAAGGCAGGAAAGCTTGACTCAGCGAAAGCAGATGCGCAGAGAGTGATGCAAGAACGTTTAGAGAGACAAAGAGCGATGCATTCCTAGAGCGTATGGACAAAGAATCTTAATGTGTAGTCACAGTAAGGTTTTCGATCCGACCTAATTACATGGCAGTTGACCTTACCCGCAGTGCATTGAGCACACATTTAATCCCGGTATCATCACCGCTTGCCAAGTTTGACTAGTGATGACAATAGAGCTCTCTTGGTGCCCAGTGTGAATAATACTTCCATTGATCTCCCCAAGTTCACGTACACAAGTTTGTTCCGGAACATTTTTCTTGCATACCATTATTCTTACGCGGGCGGTCTTTTCAAATCGGGAAGTCCGACAAGCCGTTACAAATAATGAAGCAGGAAACTGCGCACTAAGCGCTAAGCACAACGGGCATGCTCAGTAGGTCCACCTCGTATGATGCCTACGATCGAGTCTAGAATTCAATTGGTGTCAGGTAATGATCTATATTTTAATATTTGTCTACGGCTAAACTAGTGGGAATCCGTACGGCCCGACCATAGGTTACACAATGCCACTCCTAGGATTTGGCGTGTATCAAAATTACACCACCCGAACCTCAGTTCTTGAGGCGTTCCGAGCGGGCTTTAGGTGATGCGGTTCATAGCCATTGGTGATGTCTCCCTGAACCATTCCAGACACGTGGATTCAGCCCAGGCTTACCGCAATGAAACGGCTGTTGGAGAAGCTGTCAGAGATAGCGGCATTGACCGAGGAGAACTTTTTATTAGTGAGTGTCACAAGGCGGTTCAGGAAATGAGCTTCCATCCCTTACCGAACGTTAGCGACAAAATGTATCAGCAAAAACCATGGGTATGAAAGCACGCTGAAGGGCATTGATGAATCTCTTGCTAAATTTGGCTTCGGTGAGTCACTCGCCTCATGTTGAACAAATTCGAGGCATTTTTACGTCTTGAATCAGAATACATTGACTTATTTCTCATTCACGACCCGTATTCCGGTACTCAGCGCCGCCTAGCCACATACAGGGCCTTGCAAGATGCCCGTAGTGCGGGAAAAATACGATCTATTGGCGTTTCAAATTAGTGCGTTTTCTACTTTTTTCCCGGTAAAAAACTTCAGAACAACTATAATTGTACCGCAACATTTCTTACAGCGGGATAAAGCATTTGGAAGAGATTGCAGATGCAAAATATGATATGCCTGTGGTGAACCAAATTGAGGCATGCAACTGTTTTTGATGAGCAGTACACTCCGCTTATTGCATGCTGGCAGCTTCACCCATTTTGCCAGCAGCGGCCCATAGTGGACTATTGCCGTGAACACTCGATCGTGATCCAAGCCTACTGCCCGATCATGCGAGGGAAAATGGATCATCCGACCATTCAAACGATAGCGCAGAATGTTAGTTCTGCTTCTGAGGCGCTACACCAGATATGATTATGATTCAAAATCTTTTTAGCATAGTCGCGATGCAGCACAAGTGCTCCTTCGGTGGTCACTTCAAAAAGGGTTTGGCGCCGTCATTTCATCTTTCGAGTTGAATTTACATTGGTTTAGGTTTGTTCCATTGCCCAAATCAGCAACACCAGAACGCATCAGGTCAAACACTCAATTGTATGATTTTGAACTCGGGTCCGAAGAGATGGAGCAACTTGACGGACTCGACCGTGGAAAGGACGGGTCCATCAGTTGGAACCCTGTTGATGCTCCATAATTATTATTATTATTTCAAGGCGCGAGTTTTGCGTCAGTTCCCCGTTGATTCAGACTGAAAGAGGCTTATCGATCAAATCCACTTTGTCGCATGATTTATCGTTGTCTTCGTTGCTCGGAAAGGGTTCCTATAATGGATGCCTCGTTCGGAACGTTCCTTGTGATAACACCTTTCGCGTCCTTTATGAGGCGATAACTGGATATACAAGGCCAAGCAGGCGAGATGAAATTCGTTCAGCTACGTGTATCCACACCAACGCAACCCACGAGTGATCATGTGTGTAGACTACTTGTGACTTATTGTGGGCAATGTTAGGGATTGTTGCATGAAAATTAATGTACCGGGAAGTTGAGCGCTTAATTTTGATCACGGGAAGATCACTTGATGCTCCTCGACAGCACGACGGTGTATGATTGCCAATCGAGAAAGCCAGGGTCTCTATAACACGACTTCGAACATTTTAGGTTTGATACCAGGTTGATAAAACGTATTTCGTTGCCTGGGAAGATTTAAATGTCATGATGTGTTGAATCAAGCGAATGGAATGATACGTGGGGGCCTGCGTACCAGCCCTCATGGACAAAAATTTCCTCAAGCTCAACCAGCACATTGGAAGCACGTGTATGAGAGCATGCAGCCGACTCCACTATGAATCATGCATCATGATCCAACGTTTGATCAATGATCAATTGCATGCTACTCACTGATGTAAGTACTGATAGCAAGGACCTTCCCAGAAGCCAGCTCTGATCGGTTCACTAGATCCACTATCTGCAAACTTGAAGTTCAGCACTAGCGCTCAACGTTAACGTTGCAATCAAGGAGGGTAGCAAACAATATACGAATTTAACTATTTAAGATACGCGTTTCTTACATAACACGGCTACGTTACCCCAACATTACCCGCGGCGGCTCTAGGTCACTGACACGATAGTCTACGCAGAATAATTTACTACTCTGGATGACTGAATGTAGGGGATCCCATCAAACCTTGGCTTTGTACTTTATCGCTATTGGTTGGTCCTCGGCCACCAAAATTACAAGTAACTCAAGGCGCCATCATCAACGGGCAATCGACTGAAAGCTTTCGAGTTTGCACCAGTGCTATGGACCTCATTGTTATCAACTGGATGATGCAATCATCATTTTGAGAGAGCATGGTCCGGGCCAAGTCTAGGCACTGCGATTCTTTGAATGGATTTTGTATCTACACATTTGGTACGTCTGTGATTGCGAATCTAGTACACCATTGATCCTTTCAGGATCCTGTACAATTTCAGCCGTCCCACAAGGAATGTCCTGTCGGGTTGCTGTCGGGATCTTTAATTCTACCGGCTGTACATCGAGAATCGAGACATGGGTCAAACCTCGGCATTCTGACATCACCGTCCTTGGATTGAGGCCCGGAACATAAGCTGGTTCTCAACCCGACCGACCGACGGACTATAAATACGGACGGTGGTTAGCCTCAAAGTCTGCAGTCTGATTCTTCGCACCGGAAAGCGCATCCACTTCTCTACTGTACTGTATGGAAACAGAGCTGTCTTCACCCTACACCTCACGCGAGATGCGGAACAATTCAGAACAACTATCACTCTCCGTAGATTCGTCTAGATTCTTCAATGGTGCTAGCAACGATGTAGTTTCGTTCAATACATCCGCAACCGTCGTAGTATGCGATGCCGAGAAAGTTCTTGTCACACCCGAATGGTGGATGAGTAAGTACCTTCCCGTAAGTCTACTTCTCTCGGATCTTACCTTCTAGACGCTCACCGGCGATGTACAATTCATTCGCAGAGTTATTCGGCCGGGCGAATGTTCAAGTTCAATAACCCGAACTCGTATAACTGGGCGAATAACTTACTTGCTGGTCTGGCGATCCTTTTCTATGTCAGTAATTGCATGTTCCTCGCCTATCAAAAGCTGATTGATCGACTAGGGTTATGACCAAGGGTACACCTTCCTGCATTCCCTCTCCTGAGCGAATGCTAAAGCGCCGACGAGCAGGGTCATGTCCCAAGTGAATCTTAATGAGGATTACCTCAAACTAATGGGTATATACCCCACCATGGGAAACTCACGTAACCTTGCGGCTCTTGGGGGAATAGTTTCTGTAAGTTGAAAGCTTCTTGATAGTAACCTTTCTTGCATGTCTATTAGGTTTATTACGGCGGTTCCCTCATTGGAGCATTGCTTGGCGGTTCCATCGCCGACAGGTCGGGACGTATAGCTGCCATAATATTGGGTGTCATTATCTCGACTATCGGCGCAACATTTCAAGCCTCCGCGATGAACATCACTTGGATGTGTTGCGCACGAGTCGTGACTGGTCTCGGTGTGGGAGCCATCGACGCAGGTGGATAACCCGCTGTTCTTGTCTTGATTCTGTGTGCTTATCTTTATTAAAGTCATTCCTGTCTGGAGCAGTGAAGTTTCTCCACATCAAGCACGAGGCGGCTTTCTTGCCATTGAGTTCTTCCTGAACATCAGTGGATTGTCATTGGCATATTGGATAGAGATGTCAGCCCGTTTCAAGCACCGTGTTGTAAACCAATAGCCTGATGCATTTGTAGATTTGCGAGCATGAATCAGAATCAGGTAATGGCATGGCGCACACCTCTAGCTCTGCAAGTTGTTTTTCTGCTCGCTATTCTCGGTTCGTCCCGATCCTTTACCCGACCTCACTCATGTTGAACCATCACAGCGCTTGTACCTTTCTTTCCAGAGTCCCCTCGATGGCTGGCGAAAGTCGGCCGTGTCTCCGAAGCACGCACTGTGTTGCAGGCTACTCGCAAGGACGGAGTCGAGGCTGAGCTCGGTGCTATTGTGCGGAGCGTGATACATGACCAGCAGCACGCAGAGAACAATAGTTATCTTCGTATGCTATTCCCGAGGACAAAGAGCCAGCGCGAACTACGACGGAGAGTTGTTCTAAGTGTATGGCTGCAGATTATGCAAGAGCTCGTTGGCATCGGAGTCATCACTGTCTACGGCAAAGCACTTTCTTCTACCGGCTCTCGCTCTTTCTCTGACGTCATATGTAGCCATTGATCTTATTCAGGGCGCTGGCTTCAGTCAAGACGAGGCAAAACTCTTGGCCGGATTCAATAATCTGTCGTACATGTTCAGCGTGCTCTTTGCTGTGTTCACTCTGGATAGGTTTGGTCGACGAAGTACAATGGTATGGGGGGCTGCTGGTATGGCGCTACTCCTGCTCATTGGTGGTATCCTGGACAAATGTGATATAGGTTTTCTCTCCGTTTGATTGTCACTCATATCACTTGGTAGATGCGCAGGCGGGCGGCCCCAATCAACGGGCATATGGCGTGGGTGTTGTAGCGATGACAGTAAGCAACTGATTCCGGTATCGTGAAGAACATATTTGTAAATGATGGGCCTCCCAGTTCCTCTATACTGGCACGTTTGGTGCCACCTGGCTAGTAACTCCGTGGCTTTATCCAACTGAACTCTTTCGTGAGCGAGATCAATTCCTCCGCCCGATTTTGTTCTCTGAAACAATGCAGCTACATATGTTCGCGCCAAAGGAGGCGCATGGTCTGTCGTTGGATGGTCCATAGGAAATGGCATTGTGACTATGATTACCGTAAGTCGTCGAGCAACCGAACATTTGCAAATGAATTAATGGTCCTTTCTCTAGCCTTTCCTGTTTCAGGCAATCGAATATGGTGTACTCCTGCTCCTATTTGGCCTCAACATATTCGTAATCCCCTTTATCATTTTCATGTGTATGGCTTGCGTCTTACTGTTTTCAATGTGTGGTCCTATTGATGCGGCGGTTCTATTTTGTAGATCCGGAAACTTCGGGTCGTCCTCTCGAGCAAATCGATGATTTCTTCAGCAATGCGACATCTTGGAATGTTTTCACCGCGTCCGAACAAATACGGGAGCAAGGTTTCACAAACTATCGATGGACACGCAAATATCATGGTGGAATTGAACAGTCGAACACATCGTCGATGACTCAGGTCAGCGGAGATGTGGACGCTGAGAGGCACGGGTGGGCGAACAAGCTGAGGCGCCGTGCTTCGGATGCGGGACTCATGTAACAAAGTCCTTGCACGATATTTTTTGTATGCTAACACTTGTATAATTCAAATGCTATAACATTGCAACTGTGTTGTCCCGAAATTTTCCTGAAGTTTCGTCGACTTGCTGGATGACTCGATAACACACGAGCGTACTCGAGGTCCCTAGAAGCAGAGACCATGTTCTCTTTCGAAGACGGAATCTCGAGAGATCACACTTTCAACATCGGATTCAGGCAGTAAAAGTCTTCGCACAACACGGATGAACTCTTCATACACTACACTAACAATAGTACGCCGAAGTTCCGTCAGACAGACGCTCAACTCGCTGGGGGTGGCTTCACCAGGCTGCAAGCAGCTCGACAATGCACAAACCCAAACGTCCTCGAGATCTCCGCAAGCGGAAACCATGTTCTCTGTCGAACGAGTGAGCGCTAGTATCATCCAGCGGAATTGAAGGATGTGGCATGTGTAAACATGCGAGACTCGAGTTAGTTTCTATAAAATAGATCCTAGCTGAGTATGTTCTGAAGAACCAGAAAAGTTTGAGGCCAGGCTTATATAGATTCTTGTTGATGGTCCGTGCGTGGGATATTTGTGTCAATACCTAAATGCTTGTTTTGGAAGGCAATAAAGTAATGAATTTAAATTGTCAAACGTTCAGCTTCATCATGTCCACCGACGTCTTGTCACATTTTGGGGTTCTTGACGAACTCATACAGGTTATCTACCAGGGCTTCGATCGATTTGTCGTACTATCACAAGTAACCGAATCTGCATGGTCGATTTACTTGGGCCTCAAGGGACCAGAAGGCAGGTGGTGGCGAGGCTCGTGGTCCACCAAACATATCCTTAACAGCACCAACGTTCGTGTCAAGGCCTTCTAGCTACCCTTACCCTTATCGTACGTCATTCTAGGGTGTGCAATCAGGCCCTCAGGTTGAGAACTTCGCTGAAAAGCTTCGGGCGGCATTTGTAAATGGTGACCTCACCATTGGAGAATGGACTGAGAAAGACTCGGACATCAACGTGAATACTACTTTTGATGTATGGATTATATCGAGCCGACAACACAGAACTTTATTAGCTCACTTTTGGGCCAACTGCCAAGCAACCATTGCACATGGCCCTAAAAGAACTGTCCGCAGCCGAAGCTGCGTCTCATGCAACCGCGGTGTTCACTGAAGTAAGGCACATGAGTTGTTGGCCGCTCACCCCCAATATTTGACTCGTGTCAAGATTGCATTACAAGCTCAGTCCCGCAAATGCCAGCTGAACCCCCTTTTCTCGCCCCGTAATGTCACCGTTATCGCAGAGTCATCCCACGCCAATACAGGTCGGCTGTGTCCCTTGTTAGCATTCATGTGCACATTGAGCTTATTGTCATAGCTTCAACGCTTCCGTCGAAACGCGCACCCTTAGACCTGAGTCAGGTCCCTGTCCCTACTGTCAATCAGGCAGCTGAACGGAAGATTAAAGCTCTTCAAGCGGAACTTGCTCGTTCAAAGGAAAGGTCCCCGGCAGGTGATATGATATCCAGTAAGCCTTCATTTGCCACGTACTCAGAGGCAGCTGATTCTACTATGGAACAGAACCTTCAGCAAGTGCCCGACCTCCGAAGGGCGCATCTTTGGCCAATCCGAATAAAAAGGCAAGGAAGTACCAAGCTCTCGAATTCGAGAGTGATGAAGACTAGTCAGCTGTGTATATCACATGGGCCGGAAAGCATAAATATTTCACTGGCGCCTGGGCATTGGCCGGATCCTGTCATTGCCAAGTGCTGCGGTGTCACTGACAACAGGTTATAAGTAAAATACCTTTTAAGCTGAGTTAGCCTAATGGCAAGCATCTTCCAACTTGTACGACAATGTATGTTACGACTCATAACGTTAACGGCGATTCTTCCACGGATGGCCTTATCCCGATCAAGTGGGCTTGCTGGTGCTTGCTCTGATGGAAGTCCACTCCAAAGACTAGTAGCAATTAGCATGCTCCGTGACTTTTACCGAATAAGAACATAGGGCAACTCCCGAAATAGACCATATGCATATAAGCGCTAAAAGCCTTCATACACGTTTACAAAAAAAACGCACGACCCTAGTACCTTATATAAAGCTGCACTCCAACAGCTAACACAATACCCTTGACATCGACTCATTGACTTTCATCTATCATGTCATTTCCGTTCGGTTCTGCTGCCCCACCTGCCGGGCAGGTTAGCAGCAGCGACAATGCGCTTTCTGTTGAATTCATGTTCTCTCAGATCATGGGCGCAGTGCAGAAATCTGTAAGCCCCATTTATCCATGTAAGACACTCCAAAAAACAGTCGCTGATGCATTCATACATAGCAAGTTGAGATATCTGATCTCCGGCAGGAATGTGCTGACCTACGGTTGGCAAACGCAAGTCTGGAGCGTCAGATCCGGGAAGGGTTTCAGGTGAGCGGGATGACTTTGCACTTCAACAAATTCTAAGTTCCAGGGTTCTTTCAATTGCAACAGCAAAATGGGAACGGAAACTATTACGCCAGCTCGCGTATAGGCTCTGGCTTCGTCACCCCAGTGCCCGGCAGCCCTCAGCTCCGAGCCAAATCCCCATTCCTATCTCCGCACAGTATCCCATCGCTCGTCGCTGTACCCACCAGTCACTTCCCGTCTCCATTGGGCGATAATGCGGTCGCACATTTCCAACTCGCTGTCCGCGACATTCCCGGGTTCTACGTTGTAATTCCCGCAGGAGGCGCTGGTACGCGGCTGTGGCCACTTTCGCGAGAGGAGCACCCTAAATTCCTTCTCGACTTGACTCTCAAGGGCCGTTCCTTAATCCAAGCTACCTGGGACCGTCTTCTCCCTCTTTCATCTCCCCTCCGCACCACCGTGGTCGCAGGTCCCGGCCATGTCAAGTCCATCCGCGAGCAACTGCCTGACCTTCTCCCGCATAACCTGATTTGCGAGCCTGGTCCAAAGGATTCCATGGCAGCTATCGGACTTGCCGCAGCTGTCCTTGCGAAACGAGACCCCAATGCCGTCATCGGTTCATTTGCTGCAGACCACATGATTTCAGGCGATGACGCCTTCCTATCTGCCGTTGCGGAAGCCGTCGAAGTAGCGAAGAAGGACTATCTTGTTACCATCGGCATTGCACCCTCCCACCCCTCCACTGGCTTTGGTTATATTCGCCTCGGAAATAAACTAGGCATCAAGGAAGCCCCAAATGCAAGGCTTGTCTCCAGCTTCAAAGAAAAACCTGACGCTCGCACTGCCGCTGCCTATATCGGTACCGGAAATTACCGATGGAATGCGGGAATGTTTGTTACGAAAGCGACTGTCCTCTTGGACCTTCTTAAGGACTACAAGCCGGAACTCCACGACGGGCTACAAAAGATTTCGGCCGTATGGCATGACGAGACGTTGCGCCAGGCTGCCCTTAATGAAATCTGGCCCGAGCTCGAGAAGATCCCGATCGATAACGCAGTTGCAGAACCTGCTGCTGCTGAGGGTAAGGTTGCCGTAGTACCAGCGACATTCGGTATGTTTCCACATTTCATTTCCATCTGCGGAAGAAGCGAACTGATATCGGACTTTAGGCTGGGATGACGTCGGAGACTTCTCTTCGCTCGCAGACCTACTGCCTGCTGAATCTAATCAACCTCGTGTCCTTGGGGACAGCTCTTTGGGTGATTATTTTTGCCTTTTCTCATCAAGCCCCCGTGGTTGATTTCATCTCCGTTCGACAGTGTTGACAGAACAAGTTGCTGGGGGAATTGTAGTACCCGGCTCAGGACGTCTTATCACGTGCCTGGGCGTCGATGATCTGGTTATCGTCGACATGCCGGACACCCTCCTCGTCACCACGCGTGCGCGATCGCAAGAGGTGAAGCGCCTCGTGAAGAAGTGTCGTGATGCGGGTTGGAAACAGCTCCTCTGAACAGTTATATTTCGGACTTTTGGAGTCAGAAACAACGGACTATATGGTACAAAGGATGCTCGTGGAAATGGGGTTTGATTTCACACGCTCAAAACTTTCTCTGAAACTCTGAAACTGACTATGCTCATACCATACCTTTTCGAGGCTCGTTAATCTCCTGTCCTTCTATGTACATTTGTATGTGGTGTTCGTTGATGGGTACTTATTCGTCTGCTGATATGGACTTATATGATCTAACACGTCATGATGTTTCCGCCACGATTCTGATGGTTTTCTGGCACTCGCGATTAGAACTGATCTGTCTGCGGTGGCAGATATATCCTGATACTCCCACGTCACAGCCATAACAATCAGTGGAGGAGATCGTCGTCGTCCTTTGAGCATAAAGAATTTAGCCAAAATGAACTGTACGCGGCCATCTACCCCGTAGTGCTCATCAGTGTTCCTCATCACTCGAGACCGGCTGTGTAACCGAATGCCCTGCAGACATCCGACCCTTTGGCAAGAGGTCCTTTCCGGAAACCTTCGTATACCTGCCAACAGATTCATACTTTTCTTTTTGGCCCTGTTTGGGGAATTTTAGGTGATAGCTTCCTCTGTTGAGTCTTGGTCTCCAGATATACACCGAATGAAATGAACCAGCTTGCTACACATATCGGGGAACGTCAGGATTGATGTAAATGGGAAGGAGGGGTATTCCTGTAGGAAACATGCTCTAGGACCCTTGCCAGCGTCAGAGAGTACGTATGGGAGAGAAATGATGCGATCAGGATGAGGGTGGAGCTGCGATTTGACAAGGACTGCATTCCATGCGCGAATGTGGGGAAGTTCGCCACAGCTGGGAGGTCATAGAACCAGAGGGTGATGTAAATTTCTTCTTCTGTGTTATCGGGCGAGCTGTTCAAGTTGTCTTCCTATTGGCTGAATTGCGTAGCCATCGCTGGTTATTCAATCAAGTATTATATAAAGAGGCCTATCGATCAAAACAGCACCAACTGTCGCAAAGTATTACACGAGACACAAGCGATCATACAAAAGAAAAGTAGGCGACGAAAACAGGGAGAACTTGAGACCTTACAGATCACATAGTTAGGCGCACCGATGTCAGATTGCTTAATCAAGATTGGACAATCGTGTAATGTCCCGTGGCCGCGTCGCGATTGAGCGTCCAAGTCGTGCTCTCAGCGAGCTCAGCGAGGTCCTGCGACCAGATCGCAGGAGTGTCGATAGCACCTCGTATGATTGCGGTCTGTTGATAGTCCGACGTAACGTAAACGCGCAGAACCGGAGTGAACCGAGCAGTGACGTGACTGCCATCTCTGCGTTTTGTACTGTGAGCTCTCCGAAGAAGGAAGAGAGGAGAGAGAACATACCCGACACCGTTGAAGTAGAGTGCGGGCTTGGGCATCAACTCTTTTGGCTCATGAAGCCTGGAGACGGACAATGCAATAAGACGAAAGAAAAGGAGACGATGATGATCACAAACCGACTGCAATGTCCTGAACGTCCCCAGTGCTGTTCACGGCCTGCAAGACACCAGCGACTCCCGCCTGAGGGGGCTACACGAGACATTCAACGAGTGGTAAAGAATAGAGACGAACGAAAGTCAGACTTACAGAGAAGTGGTAGACATCGTTGGCCACGGTCAGGGTTGTTTTCTCGCTGACCTGCGTCATGACCTGCGTTGGCGCTAGGAATTCCAGAACAGATGAGAGCCGCTCACATTGATCTTAACGGATGTTTCAGCGTCGATGATGTTTCCATCCACGACCTGCGGCTTGGAGAAAGCGAGCCTATACGTTGAATAAGCATTGTATACGACCATCATCTGCATTTTCTGTCTTACTGGCTCGTGTAGGTCGCGTGAGCCTCGTATGGACCTGGAAAGAGGGGTCGTATATAAGTCAGCGACTCGGAAACGCAAGAGTAGGAACGCCCACCCGTCTTCCCGAATGTGCTGACTCTGAGAAATCGCAAGGTTTGAGATCGTCACGGGAAATAGCAGGCGCATGGACTTACTTCCAAACTACTGGGAAGAAGTCCTCGTAGAGACCTTCCATGTCGGCATCGAAAGTGAGCATGATCGTCGCCTCCTTGCCGAGGTTGTTGCTGCGAGAAGACGGTGAGTCGGGTGAAAATTCGTGTAGTGCAAAGACACTCACGACTGGAAGGTCAAGTTCCTGGTGAAGAGGTGTGACATCGTTTCAGACTGTTAAACACAAAGTGTACTAGTTGAGATCGAATGTGAATTGAAGAGCTTGAGTTCTGCAGCTAGAGTCTCAGTGAGGAGGTTTTTATATCTTTCGAGATCGCGTAGGCCGTACCTCCTTCATTTGTTTGCGATTTAATCCAGGTCTCCTTCGACACTTTCTCGTACCTTCGTGCCTTGGTACCTGCCGCTGGTCACCTAATGCACTGTGCTCCCATTGCTTCGGTTTACCAGACAATGATTAATTGCCAGTTTCGAGTTCTTGACCCATCTCGTGCCTTCAATCTCTCCGGAGTGCCTGCCGCTGCGGACCCTAAGTATTGCGATGTATGCGCTCCTAAGATCTACAAGGCGGCAGCAAATACTGGCCTTGGCTTCAACTGTCAAAGGATTTGACCTGGCTGCTACTGTAGATCATGGAATTGAGATCCAGACAGTGGGCCCCTACTTATAGGGAGTTGAGTCACGGTTACAGTCGCAAGTACTAGCAGGCATACGCAAACAGGAGCTGCTCAGCCAGTCCTAGGGTAACATCCATTACATGTACGGAAAGCAGAACTTTCGTCAAAGTTCAAGTCAGAGATTTATGATGACCAAGCAAATGCTACTTCAAGTTAATTAATTTTGAGTCTTGACAGCTCCCTTGGATTCAGAGAGCAAGACTTATTCGATATTACATAGCCAAGAGCACATAGCTTGCAGGTTCAGTATCTTACGGCTCTTTTGACTGAACTTTGACTTTGACAGTTGAAGCCAAGGCCAGTATTTGCTGCCGCCTTGTAGATCTTAGGAGCGCATACATCGCAATACTTAGGGTCCGCAGCGGCAGGCACTCCGGAGAGATTGAAGGCACGAGATGGGTCAAGAACTCGAAACTGGCAATTAATCATTGTCTGGTAAACCGAAGCAATGGGAGCACAGTGCATTAGGTGACCAGCGGCAGGTACCAAGGCACGAAGGTACGAGAAAGTGTCGAAGGAGACCTGGATTAAATCGCAAACAAATGAAGGAGGTACGGCCTACGCGATCTCGAAAGATATAAAAACCTCCTCACTGAGACTCTAGCTGCAGAACTCAAGCTCTTCAATTCACATTCGATCTCAACTAGTACACTTTGTGTTTAACAGTCTGAAACGATGTCACACCTCTTCACCAGGAACTTGACCTTCCAGTCGTGAGTGTCTTTGCACTACACGAATTTTCACCCGACTCACCGTCTTCTCGCAGCAACAACCTCGGCAAGGAGGCGACGATCATGCTCACTTTCGATGCCGACATGGAAGGTCTCTACGAGGACTTCTTCCCAGTAGTTTGGAAGTAAGTCCATGCGCCTGCTATTTCCCGTGACGATCTCAAACCTTGCGATTTCTCAGAGTCAGCACATTCGGGAAGACGGGTGGGCGTTCCTACTCTTGCGTTTCCGAGTCGCTGACTTATATACGACCCCTCTTTCCAGGTCCATACGAGGCTCACGCGACCTACACGAGCCAGTAAGACAGAAAATGCAGATGATGGTCGTATACAATGCTTATTCAACGTATAGGCTCGCTTTCTCCAAGCCGCAGGTCGTGGATGGAAACATCATCGACGCTGAAACATCCGTTAAGATCAATGTGAGCGGCTCTCATCTGTTCTGGAATTCCTAGCGCCAACGCAGGTCATGACGCAGGTCAGCGAGAAAACAACCCTGACCGTGGCCAACGATGTCTACCACTTCTCTGTAAGTCTGACTTTCGTTCGTCTCTATTCTTTACCACTCGTTGAATGTCTCGTGTAGCCCCCTCAGGCGGGAGTCGCTGGTGTCTTGCAGGCCGTGAACAGCACTGGGGACGTTCAGGACATTGCAGTCGGTTTGTGATCATCATCGTCTCCTTTTCTTTCGTCTTATTGCATTGTCCGTCTCCAGGCTTCATGAGCCCAAAAGAGTTGATGCCCAAGCCCGCACTCTACTTCAACGGTGTCGGGTATGTTCTCTCTCCTCTCTTCCTTCTTCGGAGAGCTCACAGTACAAAACGCAGAGATGGCAGTCACGTCACTGCTCGGTTCACTCCGGTTCTGCGCGTTTACGTTACGTCGGACTATCAACAGACCGCAATCATACGAGGTGCTATCGACACTCCTGCGATCTGGTCGCAGGACCTCGCTGAGCTCGCTGAGAGCACGACTTGGACGCTCAATCGCGACGCGGCCACGGGACATTACACGATTGTCCAATCTTGATTAAGCAATCTGACATCGGTGCGCCTAACTATGTGATCTGTAAGGTCTCAAGTTCTCCCTGTTCTCGTCGCCTACTTTTCTTTTGTATGATCGCTTGTGTCTCGTGTAATACTTTGCGACAGTTGGTGCTGTTTTGATCGATAGGCCTCTTTGTATACTTGATTGAATGACCAGCGATGGCCACACAATTCAGCCAATAGGAAGACAACTTGAATAGCTCGCCCGATAACGCAGAAGAAGAAATTTACATCACCCTCTGGTTCTACGACCTCCCAGTTGTAGCGAACTTCCCCACATTCGCGTATGGAGTGTCGTCCTCGTCAAATCGCAGTTCCGCCCTCATGCTGATCGCATCATTTCTCTTCCGTACGCACTCTCTGACGCTGGCAAGGGTCCTAGAACACGTTTCCTGCCGGAATACCCCTCCCTGACGTTCCCCGATATGTGTAGCAAGCTGGTTACTTTTTCTTATATATAGTTGTGCTGCTAAGATAATTACCAGTGGTTTCCATTACGCCCAATAATGCATGGGATCAATACGCTATTTGAATTCCAGCTGGTCTTCGCTTGGTATCTTGCCATCTAGCAAATCATCCAGCCCCGTGACAGCTGTCCGTTCTGAGTCTCGTTCCCGACGTTTTGGCCTCGCTTGACTCTTGCGAGAACTCCACTGGCCGAACTCATAACCGTCCTCCACATCCTCCTTAAGCGCATCCCCCTTCCACGCATCAAAAGCCGGCCCTTTCCTGCCCGACCCTTTCCCCCGCTTCCCTCTGGGCTCCTTAATAGCAAGCTGCTCGATCTTAGATAACATCCCAACAACCTCCCCACTCCCAAACATAGATTCCTCTTCCCAAACCGTGCGCGCCCCCACTTCGCGCCTTAGTTTCTCGACAAGTTTCTTGGTTCTGCCATCGGGCTCGACCCCGTTGACCCGCATTTCTTCGAGGGCGTCGTGTACGCCTCTGAGGTCGCGGAAACACGACCAGCGGGTTTCTAGCAGTTCGTTGTATGCGGGAGTGGTGCACCCGAATACATAGCTCGGTATGCTCAGGTGCCGCGCATAGTCGAAGATGGAGAGAGCGAGGTGAGGGTCACGGTATTTGTCGCGGAAAGAATGCATGAGGTGCGCGATCAGGTAGGGATATGTCGGGTGTTGGAGTTCAAGGTGCGTAGACGTAAGTTGTGGTGGTGGATTTGCGCTTCCGCTTGCGTTTGAGCTTGGGGTGAGGCCTGTAGCATGCTGTTCCTCGGCTTTAGCAATAGCATTTCGTGCACGTTCCTCGTATTTCTGAGACTGCCCGAACACCTCGCGCATGGCCCATTCAAGCAGCTGCTGATCCGTATCACAAAGTTCCATTTCCTCCTTCTTCTTATCAAATTCCCCATCCGCCTCCGTCGTCCATTTCAACCGTTTTGAGTGTCGTCTGAGTTTGCCGAATAAATCTGACATTGGGGCTTGTCCAAATGGCTTGCGCCCGATTCCACTGAGAACAGCGAGTGGGTCGTCTTGTTTTGAGGAGGAGAGTTTGGCGGAGGGGTTCTTTTGCTCTGAGACCGCATCGAAGATCATGTTGAACATTTCGTCGAAGGCGCTGATTTCGCGTGCGGTCATTGCTTGTCTGCGTGCGCGGGTGCGCCCTGAGGTTTCTACATCGCCGCCGCGTAAAGGACTGCGGACTGGGGAGGGGATGACAGGTGGTATATCATTTATTGAGTCGCTCAGTATATGGTCCCAAGGAGATTCTTTGGTGGCGAAAATGGAGTCGGGTTGTGTGCTGCTGCTGCCCTCCGATAGTGTAGCAGAGGAAGTCAGGCATCGTGCAGCTGCCCTTGCAAGACTTACACATGCATAATTGGAGACTCGATGACAGACGAGCATGATTAATGAGGGTGATTTCCAATTTGGCCAAAATTGTTGTTGTTTTGTTGCATCCTTGACATATATTTATCATACTTGCTCGATTAACCTATGTATCCTGATGCTCGTGTCTAGCGGTGCACTGCTACGTTTCACGTTGTCTGAGAAAGGTTGTCAATACGGTCCCAAAATGATCAGACGCAAAGTTTCGACCTTGTCGTACAACACATACATGAACTCGGTATTCATCAAACCAAACAACCAAAACTATGCGAACCACGTAACAGGCCGTGATAGCCGTACCAGTACGTAATGGGCGCATCAAATTGCACCAGAGGTCACGAGTACGCTCAGCTATCATGATAGCCAACAAGCACAGTGCAAGAAAGGTGCGAGATTGTGCGAGAGGGAAGATGCAGAAGGTTAGACGACAAGGAGAAATGAGAAAACCTACATGCACAAGGCGCACCGTGACGAGGAATGATATATAAAAAGGAAGAGACAGAAGAAAAAACGTACCATGGATGAATCAATGATACGAGGTGGAATTGAATGCAGGAAATGCAAGCGGGTAAATATTGGCAGAAGAGGGCAGGAAAAACTGACCTTGGTCAGAGAAAGAGGAAAACTCACCAAAATGACGCGAGAGGGCATAGTGAGGTGCTGGGGGTGGCAGAATGCAGGAGGCACCAGCTGCGGGGTGTAGGCGGTCATGGTAGGGCATGGTAGGCAGCGCAATATTGGTGGGCGGGGACAGCACTAGTTCAATGCAAGTAAGAGGCTCTGAGTAGTGATATCAAAATTAAGAGAAAGGACTTGCAAGGGCGGCGGGAAGGGGAGGAACATCGTTAGTTAGGACATAGCAGGAGGGATGATTGAAAGAGGTGTGCCGGTGGCGAACTTGAAGGCTAAAGCCGGACAGATCCTCGGAACTTCGAGCTTTAAGTTCAATCAGACCATGTCCATAGGGCTTCGCCCAACGGACAATAAATAAGAATCAAAAAAAAAGAAAAAGGTACTTACCGAGGCATGAAGGAGAAGCTGGCTAAATCGCAAACAGAGGAAGGAGGTACAGCCAGTCATGATGCGACCCGAAACATATAAAGCCTCCTTGCTGAGGCTCTAATTGCAGAACTCAAGCCCTTCAATCTACACTCAATTTCGACTAGTACACCTCGTATTTAGAAATCTGAAACAATGTCACGCCCCTTCACCACCTTCTAGTGGTGAGTGTCTTTGCGCTATAACTTGTTCACCCGACTCACCATCGTCTCGCAGTAACGACCTCGGCAAGGAGATGTCGATCATGCTCGCTTTGATTAATGGCGATATGGAAGGCCTCTGCGAGGACTTCTTTGGAAGTAAGTGCGCCTACTTTTGACTGACCGACTGTCAGATGGAACCTTAATGTTCGATAGATCCGTAGTATCTTGACATGCACACCTCGGGAGATCTTGTTCAAAAAATGCAAGATTTAAAACACATAGATAATCCCCATAAAAACGGTACAACTCTCAACCCTTGCGAAATACATGACAAACAAACAACTAAGTGAGACCGTTGGTAGATGCCATGAAAGTAAAATGAACATTGAGATGCAGACCTCACGACAGAAATTTAGACGGGCCAATCTCGCATTCCTTAATCAAGCATGGGTGAGCGTGTAACGTCCACTGACCACGTCGCGCTTGAGGTTCCAAGTCGTGTGCTCGGCAAGCCCAGTGAGGTCCTGCGACCAGATCGCAGGGGTTTCAATGGCACCTCGTATAATTGCGGTCTCTTGATAGTCTGTCGTGATGTAGACACGTAGGATCGGAGTGAACTGTGCCGTGACCTGACTGCCATCTCTGCATTTCGTACTGTGAGCGCTCTGAAGGAGAAATAGAAAAATATGACATACCCGACCTCGTCGAAGTAGAGTGCAGGCGTAGGCATGAAGTCTCCTTTGTTAAGAAACCCTGGAGGTGGACAAGACGCTCAGGTAAAATAAGAGCAGACGATGATGGTCACAAACCGACTGCGATATCTTGAAGGGCCCCAGTGTTGTTCACGGCCTGTACGAAGCCAGAGGATCCCGCCTCAGGGGTCTACACGAGATATTAGTCGATCGTCGAGATAAATATTAACAGAAACCGGACTCACAGAGAAACTATAGACATCCCTGGCCTCGGTGAGCTTTGTTTTCTGACCGACCTGCGTCACGACTTGCGTGAGTGCTAGGATCCACGAAGTAGATGAGAACCGCTCACATTGACCTGGATGCTGGTTCCAGCACTGATGAAGTTCCCATCCGTGATCTGGGCTTTGGAGAAGGCAAGTCTATGTAATAAATAAGCGACCTTCATGGCTATCGTTCTCGTCGATCATCTTACTGGTTCGTGTAGGTAGCTTGAGCCCTGTATGCACCTGGAAAGAGGGGTCATACGTAGGTCGGCGACTTTGCAGCAAAAGAATAGGAACACCTACCCGTCTTCCCGAATTTACTGACCCTGAAAAATTGCAAGGTTTGAAATCGTCCCGGACAAGAGTAGGCGCACTTACTTCCAGACCACCGGGAAGCGGTCCTGGTAGAGGCTCTGCATGTCGTCGTTGATCAAAGCGAGCATGATCGTCGCCTCCTTGCCGAGATCGTTGCTGCGAGACGACGGTGAGTCGGCTGAAAAATTTATGCAGAGCGATAGCACAATGGCACTCACGACTGGATGGTCAAATGCCTGGTGAAGGGGCGTGACATTGTTTCAGATTTTTAGACACAAAGCGTACTAGTCGGGATTGAGTATGGATTGAAGAACTTGAGTTCTGCGGTTAGAGTCTCGGAAAGGGGGCTTTTATATGTTTCGGATGGCACAGGCTGTACCTCCTGCCTTGGTTTGCGATTTGGCCAGCGTCTCCTTCGTGCCGAGGCACCTGCCACTAGAGACCCCAAATATTCAGACGCATGAGTCCTTCTGATCTACAAAGCGGCAGCACATGATGGCCTTTGACTTGCTAGACAGCCGGCTTCTCCACGAACCCGTTCCCGGAGCAGTGGCGTTGCGCACTCACAAGGTCATGGCTGCCGTTGGCATTCCGGTTCCAGGACGCGTCCGTCCTTCGTATTTTCCTTTCATAACGTTACAGATGCGACAGGCGTGGGTCTGTTCCCACCATCTGGTGATCCTCGAACAACTAAGTCGTGTCCAACGGATGTTCAAGTGTTCTCCGAGTCTTTGACGCCTTAAGAACATACTACGACATCACGAAAAGTTCCAGAACCTAATACCGTCTGATTAGGTTTCTCTGATCACGCGATTCGGTACCTCACATATGTATGACAAGCATAGATCATGTATGTCTGAAGGAACTCAGGAGAAGCTGTTCCAGGTTGCCGTGAAGGATGTTGAACATGACTCTAGGAACGTGACCGGGTGGACTTCAGAAATAAGTAGAGACATGTATATTGCACAGATCATGGAACGTTGTGTACAAGCCTTCAGGAAAAGGAATGAATTGGAATTGACTAGTCAAGAGGGTCGGGCGAGGGTCGGGGACTGGAGTACTGGCACGCCGCCGCCGACATTAGACGTGTGAAGTTAATATTAGATCAGCTTACACGGCCAATTGACATAAACATAGAATCTATGTTTTTTTTTCTCGGAAGGATAGCAAATATACGTACACAATACCGGTACTATGGTTTTCGTCGTGTATGCATGCCTATGAATTTTCTCAATATACGAGCTATATCTGAAACTGTGGCGCAGGACCTCGGAAAAGCGCGAAAAAGAAATGAAGTTCTCAATTTCATGACTAAGTGTCTCATCCAGTGCTTGCATGAAGACCCACTAACCATTCCACCAGACCGTTGTACAGTACTACAATGAATAATATTCAGCAAGCTACTACGGACTTGAAGAAATTTCGTAGTTCTATTGAATTACTGGCATGCGCAGCTGTAGGGCCCTCTGCTCAAGGACTCACGCTAAACTATGTCTCCAAGCCTCCATAGTATCGGTATTGTGTACGTACGTATATTTGCTATCTTTCCAAAAAAAATATAGATTCTATGTTTATGTCAATAGCCGTGATATGCCAGTGGGTTAGTAGAATCCTAGATGTCGTTTCAAATCTTATTTGTCGGAGATTCGGCTCACAGTACATGGATGGCGACAACATGGATCTATATCAGCTGTATCACAAGCTTGAGCTGGCGGAGGATGAGACGACGAAGATGAATTCCGGAGGCACAAGATAACGGTACTTGGTGCAGTCATTTTTTCAGGAGGCGAAGAATCGCGACATGAACGCCTCGCACATCGACGAGCAAGAAGAACATGACCTACTTCCTAGTAATCCCCGTGCCAATACACCCTGGCAAGCGCTGTACTTGGCTTGCAATGACCGAGCTTTCATCACAACCATGGGAGTTGATGTGTCGGCATTTGATCTCCTTTCAGCAGGCTTTCCGACCATTTTGGACGCCACACCCATTCCCCATGGGCCGTGACGACATTCCGACCACTGCTGTTCCTCCAACACATCGCTAATTTGAATCTAGAAAAGGGGTCCTGCCCCCCTTCTGGTCTACAGTGGGTCAGTTTGACGTGCGGATTTGCAAAAGACTGACATTTGACAGCGGTAGGTCAGCATAAGACATTTAGAATGGCTAGAACGGCGTCCTGAATGCTGCGGGAAGTTATCCACCGAAAATCGACAATGAAAACGAACATCCATTTTGCTAAAGCAGATCCCACAACTGGCAGCAAGACAAAATTTTAGTGGGGAGAAGGTCAGGGGTTAGGTACCCGCTGTAAGCGACGTTCGAGTCAGGAACAATCTGGGGCAATAAGTGTAATTACAGATAGCGAAAGTGATAGAACTTCCCTACTATCTGTGGTTTAAATGGTCGTTCAATTAGAGCTTCTACCCATATTGCTTGCGACCGCTTAGGCAGACTGGGCCGACAACGACAGACAAAGATATAGAGGGCTACCTCATGACTGAGCTGCCAAAGCAACACCAAGAAAATGGAAGTGTGTTCTTGAACGCAAAGAGTGAATGACAATAATCAAGCAGTTTTAATTAAGAATAGCCGGTGTTACCTGGTCTGTCAGAGTCATGTTCAAAACCCTTCACGGCAACCTGGAACAGCTTCGCCCGAGTTCCTTCAAACATACATGGGAATGGTAATCTATACTTGAGCTACCGAATCGTGCGACCAGAGAGACCTAATTAGGCAGTGTCAGGTTTTTGGACTTTGAAGTGATGTCGTGATGTGTTCTTATGGCATCAAAGACTCGGAGAACACTTGAACATCCGTTGGACACAACTCAGTTATTTGATGATTACTAGATGGTGGGAACAGACCCCACGCCTGTCCATCTGTAACGTTATGAATGGAAGATATGAAGGACAGGGGCACCCTGGAATGAGCGGGGAATGGGTTCAAGGAGAAGCCGGCTGTCTAGCAAGTCAAGGGTCATCATGTGCTGCTGCCTTGTAGATCAGAAGGACTCGTGCGTCCGAATATCTGGGGTCTCCAGCGTCAGGTGCCTCGGCGCGAAGAAGACGCTGGCTAAATTGCAAACCAAGGTAGGAGGTATAGCTTGTGCCATCCGAAACATATAAAAACCCCCTTTCTGAGATTCTAACCGCAGAACTCAAGTTCTTCGATCCATACTCAATTCCGACTAGTACGCTTTGTGTCTAAAAATCTGAAACAATGTCACGCCCCTTCACCAGGCATTTGACCATCCAGTCGTGAGTGCCATTGTGCTATCACTCCGCATGATTATTTCAGCCGACTCACCGTCGTCTTGCAGCAACGACCTCGGCAAGGAGGTGACGATCATGCTCGCTTTGATCAACGACGATATGCAGAGCCTCTACCAGGACCGCTTCCCGGTAGTCTGGAAGTAAGTGCGCCTACTCTTGTCCGGGACGATTTCAAACCTTGCAATTTTTCAGGGTCAGCAAATTCGGGAAGACGGGTAGGTGTTCCTATTCTTTTGCTGCAAAGTCGCCGACCTACGTATGACCCCTCTTTCCAGGTGCATACAGGGCTCAAGTTTCCTACACGAACCAGTAAGATGATCAACAAGAACGATAGCCATGAAAGTTGCTTATTTATTATATAGGCTTGCTTTCTCCAGAGCCCAGGTCACGGATGGGAACTTCATCAGTGCTGGAACCAGCATCCAGGTTAATGTGAGCAGTTTTCATCTACTCCATGGATCCTAGCACTCACGCAAGTCATGACGCAGGTCGGTCAGAAAACAAAGCTGACCGAGGCCAGGGATGTCTATAGTTTCTCTGTGAGTCCGGTTTCCATTAATATTTATCTCGACGACCGACAAATGTCTCGTGTAGACCCCTGAGACGGGATCCTCTGGCCTCGTACAGGCCGTGAACAACACTGGAGCCCTTCAAGATATCGCAGTCGGTTTGTGACCATCATCGTCTGCTCTTCTTTTACCTGAGCGTCTTGTCCACCTCCAGGGTTTCTTAACAAAGGAGACTTCATGCCTACGCCTGCACTCTACTTCGACGAGGTCGGGTATGTCATATTTCTTCTATTTCTCCTTCAGAGCGCTCACAGTATGAAATGCAGAGATGGCAGTCAGGTCACGGCACAGTTCACTCCGATCCTGCGTATCTACATCACGTCGGACTATCAAGAGACCACAATTATACGAGGTGCCATTGAAACCCCTGCGATCTGGACGCAGGACCTTACAGGGCTTGCCGAGCACACGAATTGGAACCTCAGGCGCGACGCGGCCACTGGACGTTACACGGTCGTCCGAGCTTGATTAAGGAATGTGAGATTGGCACGCTTTAATGTCTGTTCTGTGAGCTCTGCATCTCAATATTCACACTGCTTTCATAGCGTCCACCAATGACCTCGCTTGATTGTTTTCTTTCATAATACCTCTCCCCATCGAATATCGTTCTTTAGTCTTTGACCCAATCTCAAGTCTTCGTTCTCGTTCCTCGTTCCTAGACCGAGCCTCTCCGATTCTTGAGAGAGTTAAGAGTTGTACCGTTTTGATAAGGCTTGACCTATATGTTTCAAATGAAATCATCAGGGAAAACCTCCTTCAGAAAGCAAGCTAATTTCTGCACAAGATCCTGCAGGGTAATACATTAATTCTGATATATATCATGCAACCGTATTTGATTAACGATATTTGTTAGCCTGCTCGTATGCATTCGAATAGGCTAACTATCAGAGCTGGCTCATAGACTATTCTCCCCACTAGGCCCATCTGCGCATCACTAGTGTCTGTCACTTATTTACGCTATTAGATCTCTCCTCGATCTTTTAGCTCAGCAATTACAGCATGGTTCCAAAGATCCTCTATTGCAGATGGCCCGTAGTCTACGAAGCATTAGGGACGTACGGAACAGCCCTTCCTTCTCGCGCCTCGCTGATGTTGATAATTCCCTCCCGCCCTTCCCGCACCTCGCCGATGTATTGCTCCTGCGCCTGGTTGATGCATCCTTCCACCATATCTGACTGGAGTACCCGGTCGACAGCCGGCCTGGTTGGACCCTATCGATTACGAAAAGGAGCAAATGCATGATGCGATGGTAATAACCCATCAACCAGGTAAATCTCTGCTAAACTTCGATATGTATTAGTTGTAATGCTCCATACATATAAGACGACCACTTGCGTCCTACTTGTGGAATGACTGTTTGAGCACTGGCGGACGACGAGGGAAATCACGTCAACTAGGGTTCTGGGACCGCCGGTCGGGGTCTTGCGTACTGGTCATTTCAATTATGTGTTACATGAATACCTGCAAAGAGAACATCCTCCTTCCACTCGTCAGATCTCCTCAGTTTCCTTAGCTACTGAGGGGAATTGGCGTCCTGTATCCAAGCTCAGCCGCCCATTGCTAGGTCAGTTGACTGCACCAGTAGAATCGCACTCACCTTTCGTGCAGGGTAATTCTGAGGCGAGAAACTTGAAGTACCGGAAATGAGCAGATCAAGTCTCGCCATCGTGCATGAGGCGCAGCGATGATGTAGAGTGTGAGAGTAGCGGATGCCGAAAATTTGAAAGACCCACCGTGGCTATTCATTCAATTCTACTTCCTTCACCCGTACATGGCTCTCCTTCATAATAGACGGGCAGGCCACATTAATATCAGATACAATGAACGTGTTCAGTCAATCGCACGCAGCCAACTGAGTCTGGAACAATTGCGAGGAATGCCAACTCAAAGTTCATTGGATGACAAACAAAAAACTGGAAGGAGGTAGCACGGGGCGACAGATGGATGCTGAAGGGTAATAGTTCTCGAAGGCGGCCGATCGGTACTGCTGGAAGGTGAAGGAAGGTCAGTAGAGAGTGCGACGGTAGCACGTGGAGGTCACAGTTGGGTCAGGTGCGGACATTTTTAAAAACTCACTGGTATATCAACTCAGGCTAAAATTTCTTTAACCGGCCGGCGCACCGCTCATGCATGGGCCACATGTAGCTGCCCTGTTCGAGCTTAAAATGATCTGATTAGACATAGGCTCACTGAGGTCAGCGACCATGTTTCACTGGTACCTGTGCGGTGCAGGGTTCCAATGATGATGAATTTGGGAGGCGATTGACGAATGAGAACTGAAACCACTTGGGCCGGGAGTGGTCGAAGCCCAAAGCAGAGATGAATTATGAGCAGAACGCTGAAACAAAAACACTCCTCTGTGATATAACTAGTAACGAGTTTGAAATACCAGCTAGGAGAGAGAACTTCGCGTCCGGTACACAAGCAGGTCTCGAGTCGATCATGGGATGAAGGGGTGATATTGCAGTAAACTATATGCATGCGTTCGAAGGAGCGACATCATGATATGTTCTCGACACGAAAAACAGTGATATTCATGTAGGATGAATAGTCAGATTTGGGCACCGGGAACCGCCGACTGCTCAATTAGATGTGATGAGGTACGTTCTGAAAACCCTCAAGACAAGATTCGGAAGCATCTATGCATTGCAGAAGCGCTGGGAGGGCATAGTGCTGAGGATGGCAGGTATGATAATATGGTACATTCTTGCTGAATCAGTGATGGAGGTGCGGAGGTCTCGTGTCCTGGGCATCTACGAAAACGAGGCAGGTTGATGCAATGGAGTAGCATAAAACACACAACACACACACCTTCCGCAGCTTAGAGTAAGTCACCCAGAATCCCTCCAAAGTCGACCTCGACCGCGCCCAATACCATCAATATCCAGTAAAATGTCAAGGCTCATTCTAATCACCACACCTCTGCGAGCGCCAAGAATTCAAAGGCCATGAAGGAAACGTAAGGGCAGTTGCAGGTTTCCCCGATAAACGACAGATGCATTACGGGATCGAATGACAATACGCATTATCCGTGGGACTTGAAGACAGGTGCTTTGTTGAAGAAGTGGAGGGGCATGGCAATGGGGTGTTGGAATTGGCAGTATCACAAGATGGGCAATTGACAGAATGTGGTGATAGAGACGGAGGGGTCATCGTCTAGCATGGAGAAACTGGCGAATCGCCTACCCAACCCATCAAAGTCAAGAACAGGGAAGAGAAAATCTTCTAATAAAAGGCTGTAGAAGGTGGGTCTTTCGATTCGGACGCGAAAAATCAGTATGATATGAAAAATTGAAAACAATTGCAATCCCACGCCGGGATAACTTGCGATAAGTCACGCGTCACGAACTAAGATCAGAGTAGCACACATGCTCCTACCGTTGCTCCTATGGTATACCTCACCTTGCTTAATTACGACCAACAAGTCAATACGTTATTTGAATTCTAGCTGGTTCTTGCCTGATACCTTGCCATCTAATAGCAAATCGTTCAGCCCTGTGACCACTTCTGAGTCTCGTTCCCGATATTTTGGCCTCGGCTTGCGAGAACCCCACTGGTCAGACTCATAACCGTCCTCCACGTCCTCAAGCACATCCCCCTTCCACGCATCAAAAGCCGGCCCTTTCCTGCATGACCCTTTCCCCCGCTTCCTTCTCGGCTCCTTAATAGCAAGCTGCTAGATATTAGATAGCAGTCCCCACAACCTCTCCAATCCCAAACACAGACTCCTCTTCCCATACATAGGCTCTTCCCAAACCGTGCGCGCGCCTACTTCGCGCCTCAGTTTCCCAACGAACTTCTTGGTTCTGCCCCATTGACCCGCATCTATTCAAGGGCGTCCTGTACGCCTCTGAGGTCACGGAAACATGACCAGCGGATTTCTATCAACTATTTGTATGTGGCAGTGGTGCACCTGAATACGTAGTTTGGGATGCTGAGGTGCTGTGCATAGTCGAAGATGGAGAGAGCGAGGTGGGGGTCAAGGCACTTGTCACGGAAAGAACGCAGCGATGAAGTAGGGATATGTCAAGTATTGGAGTTCAAGGTGCGTGGATGGAAGTTGTGGTGGCGGATCTGCGCTTGCGGTGAGGTCTGGAGCATGCTGTTCCTCGAACGCTTCGCGCATGACCCACTCAAGCAGCTGCTGACACATCACAAAGCTCCATTTCCTCCTCCTTATCAAATTCCTCACCCGCCTCTGTCATACAATTCAAACCGTTTGGAGTGTCGCCCGAGTTTGCCGAATAAATTTGACACTGAGGCTTGGCCGAATGGCTTGCACCCGATTCCACAGAAAACAGCGAGTGGGTCGTCTTGTTTTGAGGGGGAGAGTTTGGCACAGGGATTTTTTTGCTCTGAGACTGTCAAGGATCATGTTGAACATTTCATCGAAGGTGCTGATTTCGCACGACGCCATCGCTTGTTTGCGTGCGTGGGTGCATCCTGAGGTTTCTACGTTGCCAGCACGTAAGGGGTTTCGGACTGGGGGGAGAGAGAGAATAGGTGGCATGACATGTATTGAGTCACTCGATATATAGTCCCAAGGAGATTCCTTGGCAGAGAAAATGGAATCGGGGTGTGTGCTGCTGCTGCTCTCTGACAGCGTAGCAGAAGACGTCAGGCATCATGCAGTTGCCCTTGCAAGACTTGCACCTGCATAATTGGAGGCTTGATAGTAGACGAGCATGGATGAGGGCAAATTCCGATTTGACCAAAATTGCTGTTGTTGATTTGTTGCATCCTTGAGATATAGCTAGCTATATAATTCCGAGTATCGTATCGGGATCTGGAGAAGAGAAGTACTTGTGGAAGGCTCCCCCATGCACTGGCACCATGTTGACCAAAGCCAAGCCAGGAATGGACTCCGATTCCATCATCGCGGCTGCAATCCAGTGGAATGAGATGTGCGGTAGACTAGAGCAGAACTTCAGGTCGGTACCTTACGTCTTTCGATATCAACAGTGAGCAAAACGGCCTGATTGCGCGGTACCTTGCAGATCTTGCAAATGGGGTTTGTCAGGCTCATCGAGGGTAGTTGAGACACGCGGCCGATGATCACACTAAGTAATAACCCCTGTCTACTGCTAAGTACTGACAATGAACTTGGCAGCACAAAATCTCAGACGAAAGAGGGCCTTGCGACACAACAACAACAATCTCAAAATCACATACGACGCTGTATGCATCGTGCCTGACCGCTGTCAGGTAGAGCATTGAAGTTCAACAGGTCAGCAGTTTCACAAGCCAACATGCGCGACTCTCCTGGTCAACAAGATGCAAGATTTCAAACGCATAGGTAAAGCTTCAAAATGGTACAATTTTCGACTCTTGCGAAATACATGACAGACAAGTAACTAAGTGAGTCCATTGGTGGATGCTATCAAAGCAAAGTGAACATTGAAATGCAGATATCATAGAACAGATATTTAAGCGCACCGATGACACATTCCTTGATCAAGCTTGGACAATCGTGTAACGTCCAGTGGCCGTGTCGCGCTTCAGGTTCCAAATTGTGTTCTCGGCAAGCGCAGCGATGTCCTGTGTCCAGATCGCAGGGGTGTCAATGGCACCTCGTAAGATTGCGGTCTCTTGATAGTCCGACGTGACGTAGATACGCAAGATCGGAGTAAACTGTGCTTTCACACTACTCTCATCTCTGTAATTTGTGCTGTTAGCCCTCTGAAGGAGAAATAGAAGAAAGATCACATACCCAACTTCGTTGAAGTACAGTGCGGGAGTGGGCATCAAGTCTCCTTTGTTCATAAAGCCTGGAGATGGAGGATAAGCTCAGGTAATAAAAGAGGAGACAACGATGGTCACAAACCGATTGCGAGATCTTGAACCGCGCCGGTTTTGTTGACAGCCTGCAGGACACCAGACGTTCCCGCCTGAGCGGACTACACAACATAGTATTCGTCGGTGGTCGATAAAATATCAATGCAAGTCAGACTTACAGAGAAGTGATAGACATCGTTGGTCCTGGTCAGGGTTGTTTTCTCGCCGTCCTGCATCATGGCTTGCGTTGGTACTATCAATTGCAGAATAGATGAGAGTCGCTCACATTGAGCTTGGCGCAGGTTCCAGCGCTGATGACGTTCCCATTCACGACCTGAGCTTTGGAGAAAGCGAGCCTATACAATAAATAAGCGACTTCAGTATTTATCGTTCTCGTCGATCATCTCACTGGTTCGTGTAGGTCGCTTGAGCCCTGTAGGCACCTGGAAAGAGGGATCGTGTGAGTTGGCAACTATGCAGCCAAATAACAGAAACGCTCACCCGTCTTCCCGAACGTGCTGACCCTGAAAATTTGCAATGTTGGAAATTGTCAAGGTCAAAAGTAAGCGCACTTACTTCCATACTATGGGGAAGAAGTCCTCATAGAGGCCTTGCAGGTCGCCATTAATCAAGGCGAGCATGATCGTCGCCTCCTTGCCGAGGTCGTTGCTGCGAGACGACGGTGAGTCGGGTGAAAAGTTATGCAAAGTGATAGCGCAAAGACACTCACGACTGGAAAGTCAAATTCCTGATGAAGGGGCGTGACATTGTTAAACACAAAGTGTACTAGTTGAGATTGAGACTGAATGTGGATTGAAGAGCTTGAGTTCTGTAGTTAGAGCCTCAGCAAGGAGGCTTTTATATGTTTTGGATCCCATAGGCTGTACCTCCTTCCTTGGTTTGCATTAAGCCAGCGTCTCCTTCGTGCCGAGATACCTGCCGCTGGAGACTAAGCACGAGTCCTTCTTATCTTCAGGGCGGTAGCATATGATGGCTCCTGACTTACTAGACAGCCGGCTTCTCCACGAATCCATTCCCTGGGCACTGCGCGCTCGGCGGAAGTTCGTAGCTGCCGTTGGCACCCCTGTTCCATGGCGTGCCTATCCTTTATTCCTTCCTATTGTGCTCCTCTGATAACGCTACAGATGGATAAGGATCTATCCCGAGATTTGATCTGCCCGCTAAGGTAGACGAATTGGGATTGAAACAATGGGCCTATACTTGTAGGCAGTTGAGTCACAGTCACGGTCATAAGTAGGTATACGCGAAAAGGATCCCATGGGCCATGGCGCATTTTGTGACGCGAGACTGCGGTATTTTTTTGCTATAGCACATAAATAATATTGGCCTCACCGGTTCTAGGGTGAATCAACTGTCAAAGTCAAGGTTCAGTCAAACGAGCTGCAAGATGCTGCACCTGCTTCGACCGGCGCATCAACTTGGGATGGAAACTCCGCTGATCACCCTGTTCACTGATGGGCTGCGTACATTGCAAGTTGCAAGAACGTTCTGATTGTTCAAGGCGCTTCGCCCGCTCAACCAGTTCTGAAGCAACATTCCGTATAGGAGGCACCACTGGACAAAATTAAATAAATAATTGAGGGGTGAAAATGAAAATCACCCATCTCCAAATAGCCTTACTCAGCCTCGCGGGGATGCAGACTATTAGCCAGCGTAAAAGGACCCCACTGCGAGCACTATGGATTCAATCGAACACCAAACTCGACCTTGGTACGTATCGTACAATGCTAGGGTAGGGAGTACGGTAAATTATGGGTGGGTGCGCACATCTATGAGTGCCTAGCGAGGCGAGAAAATTGAATGAGAAGAGGTCTTAAAGAAAAAATGGTCAGACGGCGTACCTGACGAGACGATAAATTGGAGCAAGAACAGGCAAGAGGCCGATTTCCTTAAGTCTCACTACTAAACATAAACCGTTAGTCTCCTAGTCAGACCATATAAAAGGAAAACAGTTGTTCCTTTTGATTATGGTCTGCTTTCGTTAGCGCCATCGATACCGCAGTACGATTTGATTACCTCATTGTAGTGGCGCTGGGAAGCGCCAGTCCCGGACTCTAAGAAATAATGATGGATTGGCAACAAATAGTCCTATATCAACATACATCAGAATCATTCACCTCTGCCAGCGCATTCTGTTTTCGTTCTAGACAGGCTGATTTGAGCTCGACAGAGTGCAAGACAATTTCCTGTGAGACATTCGATAACAAGCACACCAAACCCATGAGCGAGAATCTGACAGATAAACGTCACCCCAAACACTCGCTCCAGCATGAAATAGGTATAGTGCACATTGCCGAACACGACTCGCGAGTGCATTGCATGTTTTTCGATGAGAACCTGTTGTAGAGTGTGCGATAGCGTGGCGTAAATCAACAAATACCATCGCCTGGACGTTGGTGCAGCTCAGCTTCTCTAAATGGTGAGCAAGATCATCAACATCGGATGCCGATGAAGACACACCTATGATTCCCACATATATCTCAATTAGTAAAGTGGCCTAACGTACTCTTCCTATTACTTATGTAACGATCGTGCCCATGGTGTTTCTAGAAGCCCTCACTACTGGCCCGCAATGAAAGCGCCGGGGCCAAAACACTCGGCGCTCAGCCTTGTATTCACCCAATCCAATTCGAGTCTAGAGTTTCGACATCGTGAGGCGTACTGATTTTCACGCTGCAGGTTTGTACACATGCCGGACTCAGGTTGTCTTCAGGCCTGTCATTCTACGCCCGTGGTATGCATGGATTTGCATGATCCATTTCGTATGATTTCTTCATGTACAACAGCCACATTACAGCAGTTTGCGAAACTAATGGCACTGGCGTGTTGTGGGAAAATCACGATTGAGATTTGGGACTTGATTTTTTTTTACCATTCTGTGTTACATAATGCCGCGTCACACGGAGATCTTCATTTTGTTCTTTGGTGATTTTACGAAGCTTTTTGAGGGAAACGCCCGCACGATGGAGCTCACGGTGGATGGTGGTGTAGTGGAGTGCAATGAAGCGGTTGCATAACATGAGTCGAGTGATCTCGTCGAGAAACCAATCTGGCCGGTGGTGGACCAGTTCCACGAGGTACTGAACATCCTCAAGATTCAGCTTCCTCGGACGACCTGTGAATTCACTCCGTGGTTTGACTACATCGCCGGTGTGCTGATAGAGCTTTCGGATGCGGAAGAATGTGCGTCTCGAGAAGCCGACGCAATCAAGGATTTCACGAAGACTAAGGATATCTTGCTCATACAGGCGAATGGCAGCGAGTTTGACGTCGGATGAGATCTTTCGGTTGACCATACTAGGTGTATTGTTGTCCGACGTGGTGCAATTGTTTGAATTTTTCTCTAAGTCTCAAAACGGTGAAAATTTTCAAAGTCCCAAATCCTCAATTATGATTTTCCCACAACATGCCAGTGCCATTATATACGCACACAGCTGTAATATTTATAGATCATTTCAGACGCTTTCTATTCAAAGCTGACAAGACCCGCTTGCTCGGTCAACATTCGACAAAACGAGGTGTTCTTGTGATTAACAACGTCCAGAATTACCTAAGGCATCATACCAAGAACACCTCTCAATACTGTTACTCACCGATTGGCATCGGTGGTGATGACTTGACGTGCGACAAGATAATCCAACTAAAGAAATAATGTAATACCACGGAGATGAGTTTCAGCGGTCCGAAATCCTCGAGCCAGTGCTTGATGGCTAATACCACCTGCATCCCCGCGAGACCGAGTAGGGCAAATTAAAGACAGGTAATTTTCATCTCAGCCCGCAATTATTTATTCAATTTTGCCCAGTAGTGCCCCACGTATGATGTTGCTCCAGAACTAGCTGAGCGGGCGAAGCGCCTCGAACGTTCGGAACGTTCTTGCAGCTCGCAATGTACGCATCTTATCAGTGAACAGGGTGATCAGCGGAGTTTTCATCCCAAGTTTATGCGCCGGTCGAAGCAGGTTCAGCGTCTTTCAGCTCGTTTGACTGAACCTTGACTTTGACAGTTGATTCACCCTAGAACCGGTGAGGCCAATATTATTTATGTGCTATAGCAAAAATATATCCCAGTCTCGCGTCACAAAATGCGCCATGGCCCATGGGATCCTGATGCTTATACATACTTACGACCGTGACCGTGACTCGACTGCCTACAGGTATAGGCCCATTGTTTCGATCCGAATTCGTCTACCTTAGCGGGCAGATCGAATCTTAGTACTTGGTACTCAGTTTTGATACCTGTCCACCTGTGACGTTATGAAAGGAGCACAATAAGGAGATAACAAGGACAGGCGCACCCTGTAACAGGGGTACCGACGGCAGCTATGATCTTCCGAGCGCGCAATGCTCAGGGAATCGGTTCGTGGAAAGACCGGCCCCCAGCTAGTCATGACAGGGCCATCATGTGCTACCGCCTTGAAGATCAGAAGGACTCATATGTTTAGTCTCCAGCGACAGGCACCTCGGCATGAAGGAGACGCTGGATAAATCGCAAACCAAGGAAGGAGGTACAGCCTATGCGATCCAAAACATATAAAAGCCTCCTTGCTGAGGCTCTAACTACAGAACTCAAGCTCTTCAATTCACATCCAATCTCAATCTCGACTAGTACACTTTGTGTTTAACAATGTCACGCCCCTTCACTAGAACTTTGACCTTCCAGTCGTGAGCGCCCTTATGCTATCAATTTGCGTAACTTTTCACCGACTCACCGTCGTCTCGCAGCAACGACCTCGGCAAGGAGGCGACGATCATGCTCGCTTTGATTAATGGCGATCTGCAAGGCCTCTATGAGGACTTCTTCCCCATAGTATGGAAGTAAGTGCGCTTACTTTTGACCTCGACGACTTTAAACCTTGCAAATTTTCAGGGTCAGCACATTTGGAAAGACGGGTGGGTGTTTCTATTATTTTGCTGCCGAGTTGCCAACTCACATGATCTCTCTTTCCAGGTGCATACAGGGCCCAAGCGACCTACACGAACCAGTGAGATGATCGACGAAAACGATGGTCACGACAGTCACTTATTTATTGTATAGGCTTGCTTTCTCCAAAGCTCAGGTCGTGAATGGGAACGTCATCAGCGCCGGAACCTGTGTCAAGATCAATGTGAGCGACTCTCATCTATTCTACAATTACTAGCACCAACGCAAGCCATGATTCAGGACGGAGAGAAAACAACCCTGACCCGGACCAACGATGTCTATCACTTCTCTGTAAGTCTGGCTTTCATTGATATTTATCTTGACCACTGACGAATACTATTTTGTGTAGTCCGCTCAGGCGGGAACGTCTGGTGTCCTGCAGGCCGTGAACAAAACTGGCGCGGTTCAAGATCTCGCAGTCGGTTTGTGACCATCGTTGTCTCCTCTTTTATCACCTGAGCTTATCCTCCATCTCCAGGCTTTCTGAACAAAGGAGACTTGATGCCCACTCCCGCACTCTACTTCAACGAAGTTGGGTAAGTCATCTTTTCTCTATTTCTCCTTCAGGGGCCTCACAGCACAAATGCAGAGATGAGAGTAGTGTGAAGGCACAGTTCACTCCGATCCTGCGTGTCTACGTCACGTCGGACTATCAAGAGACCGCAATCTTACGAGGTGCCATTGACACTCCCGCGATCTGGATGCAGGACCTCGCTGCGCTTTCCGAGAATACGACTTGGAACCTCAAGCGCGACGCGGCCACTGGACATTACACAATTGTCCAAGCTTGATCAGGAATGCGATATTGGTGCGCCTAAATATCTGTTCTGTGAGGTCTGCATTTCAATCGTCACTCTGCTTTCATAGCATCTGCCAATGACCTGACTTAGTTACTTGTCCGTCATGTATTTTATCAGAGTCAAGAGTTGTACCGTTTTCTATGAGGCTTTATCTATGCGTTTGAAACCTTACATTTTGTTGTGCATGCAAGATGTTGGCTTTGTGAAACTGTGGACCTATCGAAAATTGATGCCCTACCTGACAGAGGTTAGTAACGATACATACGGCGTCATGCGTGATTTTTAGATTACAGTCGTTGAACAACGGGCGGAGTTGTGATGCAAGGTCCTTCGTCTGAGATTTTGTGTTGCCAAGTTGATTACCAAGTTAGCGGTAGACAGGAGTTATAGTCCGAAACGATGCATCCAACCCCCATTTTCAGACTAGTTTTTCCTAACATAGACATCAGGTGAGGAGACGCACCGAGCCTGAAGTGCACATTCTAGGGCAAGTCATCACCTGGTGGCGATAACTATGACAGATCATTATGCTATAGGCCTACCCCTATAGACTATAGACTAACCCAATTGGCACCTCACGAAGTCGGAACTTTCACAAAACTTGTACTTCTAGCTACTTAAACACAAAATTCTTAACATGGATTTCATCTCATCATGAGGTCGAACGACCACGATTAGAGCAGAAAGTGAAAGTGCCGAAGTCACGCAGGAATGTGCCGTTACGGAGTTTCAATACTGCACACGCCAGCTTCGGAAATACCGACTTGGGCTGGATATTTTCATCATTCTGTGCTAATCTAGCTATCCACGTCCTATAATGCAGCATAATGATCCATCTGGCGGCCCATTGCATCATCATCGACTTACATAGACAACCTTAGCAGAAATGTCACCTGCTGATATGTGCCGTGACGGAGTTTCAAACTGCATACACCAACTTTGGAAGTGCCGACTGGTGTTGGGTGCAGTGCATTCGCAGATCTAGCAGCGGTAGACGAGGAAAGCTGCGAGCTTTGTCAGACACTAGTATCATGCCAGACACTGAGTAATCGACGTTTGGGAGTGCAGGAGCCTCGTCGGCATGCCCACGAGAGTCAGCAATTATTATCTGTTGCATAGGAGGAAACTGTTGCTGACTGGTGCAGCATCCATACAATATTAATGTACATGGTCTTCCTACACATCCACTCAATTTTATAACTACAGTTGCCCTCATACTTAGATATATCTACTAGTTAATACTCGTTCAAATATTCGAATATTCACGCTGAATTCTTGCTTGACTGCCGGTCTTTGAAATCGGCCTATGTGACATGTCGTGACTTATAGTGACATTTGCGTGACTGCCGACTTCTGTGGGGTGCCGATTGCAGTGGAAGGGATAGTACAATGTACATGGTCCGAGTGACCGAGTCTCACTACACCGGCATCCCCCTCGATTTTATAGCTAACTGAACTCGCGCTCATCCTTGACTAGTGACTGCCGAGCTCACTTTGAAACCGGCCATATATATGGACTCCTTACGGTGACATCTGCGTGACTGCCGACTTCTGTGGGTGCCGGTCGCACCGTTCCGGAAGGGACAGTACTTATGTTACTACTACTACAATCGTCCATGGGCCCCATGATGTGGGTTGGCCCGTACAGTATGGGTGATTGTTATATGTGGCTGGCTGTAAGGTACGGCCTATTTCACTGAATGAGCTCAGGTACCAAGGCACGAAAGTACGAGAAAGCTCATCAAAGAAAACTCGCAAACCATGGAAGGAGGTACAGCCTATGTCAAAGCATATATAAGACCTGACTACTGAGGCTCTAACTGCAGAACTCGAGCTCTTCGATCCACACTCAATCCTAACTACACTTTTCATTTAGCAATCTGAAACAATGGAACAGTCACACCTCTTCACCGAGATGGGGTGCCATCGACACCCCTGCTATCTGGTCGCAGGACCTCGCTGGGCTTGCCAAGAACACAATTTTGACGCTCAAACCCGATGCGGCCACGGGACGTTACACGATGGTCCAATCTTGATTAAGGAATGCGACATTGGTGCGCCTAACTATGTGTTCCATGAGGCCCGGATCTCAATGTTCTCTCTGTTTCCATAGTATTTTCATTCAAACCAATGGCCTCACTTAGTTGCCCATCTTTTTTAAGCTCACTCGTCTATGTAGTTTGCAAGAGCTGTACCGTTTTTATCTGTGTGTTTGAAATTTTTTGCTCTCGGGCCGTGCTGCGGCATGTCAAGATATGTGAAATTGTCAACTCGTAGACCTATCGAACATTAATGTTCCACTTGACAATGGTTAGTCACGATGCATACAGCGTCATGTGTGATTTCGAGATTGCAGTTGTTGAACAACGGTGATGCACTTGCAGGTCTATCGTCTGAAATTTTGTCACTGCTGCAAAGTTAATTACAAAAATAGGGGTTATTACTTAACAAGTGAACGTGTGATCAGTCAGGCCTAGTCTTGCTCATCGTTGATATTGAAAGACGTAAGGTATCGACCTGAAGTTCTGCTCTAGTCTACCGTGCATCTCATTCCACTTGATTGCAGTCGTGATGATGGAAACGGAGGGTACGGCTTTGGTCAACATGATACCAGTGAATAGGGGCGTCTTCCACAAGTCCTTCTCTTCTCCAGATGCCGATGTGATACTCGGTGCCAAAGATCATACCCTGTTCCGCATCCACTCATGGACGCTGAAGACGACATCGGGCTGGTTTCGATCCCTCTTTTCCATGCCTCAACAAAGCCTTCTTCCAAATCACCCTGAGACCATCAATCTAGATGAGGACTCACACACGCTAGAGAGTCTGCTACTTATGATCTGCGGTCTGCCGATCAATCCACTCGCATCATATGACGAGGTCGATGCATTATTATTCGCTGCGGAAAAATACGAAATGCCAGGGCCTGTCTCGCTCATACGCGTGTTTATCATGACGCCCCCGCTCTTGGACCAACCTCTCCGTCTTTATGCAGCTGCAACACGCTGTGGATGGGAAGAGGAGGCCAAACGTGCATCCACGCAGTCGCTCGCTCTTAACATCTACGCACCAGAACATCAACCCATCCTCCGAAAACTGCGCACAGGCGCCGTGCTTGACCTGGTAAACTTGCATCGCGATCGACGCGAGGGCATTCGGAAACGACTGGATGAGCAGCCGTTCGTGACGGGAAGCTCGATGGCATCTTGCCCGCGGTGCAGATGGAGAATTGATCATCATGCGTGGAGAGAGCTCAAGTATAAAGTGGTGATGGAGATGGACGTACGGCCACTAGGAGATACGGTCGTTGATGTGGGATTGATTGAATGGTCTGAGGCGATCGCATGTTGGGATGCCAAGTGCCCTAACAGCGAGTGCACGTGTGTGTTGTACGACAAGGTCGAGACTTTGCGTTTGATTCGGGACTGTATTGACAGCCTTCCTAAAACAACATGAAACGTAGTAACGCACTGATATCTTGATAAATAGGTTAGTCGAGCAAATATTACACGGCTAGATGCAACAAAACAACAACAATTTTGGTCAAATCGGAAATTGCCTTCATTCATGCTCGTCTACCATCGAGTCTCCAGTTATGCAGGTGCAAGTCTTGCAAGGGCAGCTGCACGCTGCCTGACCTCCTCTGCTTCGCTGTCAGAGAGCAGCAGTAGCAGCACACAGCCAGAGTCCATTTTTGCTGCCAAAGAATCTCCTTGGGACCATATATTGAGCGACTCAATAAATGATATACCACCTGTCCTCCCCTCCCCAGTCCGCAGTCCTTTACGCGCTGGCGGTGTAGAAACCTCAGGACGCACCCGCGCACGCAGACAAGCAATGACCGCGCGCGAAATCAGCGCCTTCGACGAAATGTTCAACATGATCTTCGACGCGGTCTCAGAGCAAAAGAACCCCTCCGCCAAACTCTCCTCCTCAAAACAAGACGACCCACTCGCTGTTCTCGGTGGAATAGGGCGCAAGCCATTTAGTCAAGCCCCAATGTCAGATTTATTCGGCAAACTCAGACGACACTCAAAACGGTTGAAATGGACGACGGAGGCGGATGAGGAATTTGACAAGAAGAAGGAGGAAATGGAACTTTGTGATACGGATCAGCAGCTGCTTGAATGGGCCATGCGCGAGGTGTTCGGGCAGTCTCAGAAGTACGAGGAACGTGCACGAAATGCTATTGCTAAAGCCGAGGAACAGCATGCTACAGGCCTCACCCCAAGCTCAAACGCAAGCGGAAGCGCAAATCCACCACCACAACTTACGTCTACGCACCTTGAACTCCAACACCCAACATATCCCTACCTGATCGCGCACCTCATGCGTTCTTTCCGCGACAAATACCGTGACCCTCACCTCGCTCTCTCCATCTTCGACTATGCGCGGCACCTAAGCATACCAAGCTATGTATTCGGGTGCACCACTCCCGCATACAACGAACTGCTAGAAACCCGCTGGTCGTGCTTCCGCGACCTCAGAGGCGTACACGACGCCCTCGAAGAAATGCGGGTCAACGGGGTCGAACCCGATGGCAGAACCAAGAAACTTGTCGAGAAACTAAGGCGCGAAGTGGGGGCGCGCACGGTTTGGGAAGAGGAATCTATGTTTGGGAGTGGGGAGGTTGTTGGGATGTTATCTAAGATCGAACAGCTTGCTATTAAGGAGCCCAGAGGGAAGCGGGGGAAAGGGTCGGGCAGGAAAGGGCCGGCTTTTGATGCGTGGAAGGGGGATGCGCTTAAGGAGGACGTGGAGGACGGGTATGAGTTCGGCCAGTGGGGTTCTCGCAAGCCGAGGCCAAGACGTCGGGAACGAGACTCAGAACGGACAGCTGTCACGGGGCTGGATGATTTGCTGGATGGCAAGATACCAGGTGAAGACCAGCTGGAATTCAAATAGCGTATTAACCTATACATTTTTTGTCGTAATTAATCAAGGAGAGGTAGGAGCTTGTGCTACTTTGATGAACGACAGTAGAGTTGGGAGATGATAGATGATAGCAGGTACACTTGCGAGGACTGAAGAAGAAATCTGTATGTACGTGAATGCAATTCCAAGTTGGATGGTGGGTATAGAAAAAGATGGTGGATATACGATAGCATGGTAGGTATGATCACTTTCTGTTGCGAGATTTAGAAACGCGAGGTTGTGGGGGTGATGGTAGGCTGGCACCAAGGCCATGGACGGGAACATAATCCGCGTCAATTTGATCGCACTTGAGATGCATCAAAAGATTATAAACAAACACTTGTTCATACCTGCGAAGACATCAATATATATCGACAAGGACATCATCGAAACGCGCACTGAGCATTTGTGAACACAACAGTCATAGATTCTGAATTACACCTCAGCAAGTTTGGCGCCATCACCAACGCCAGATTCGCCGACGTCATTTTCGTTGCCGTCTGCACCTTCTCCTCCAAAAAGAACTGCAAGAAGCTGATCAGGAAAATAACGACTCGTCTGTTTATCGTGGGCAGACGCCTAACGAGCTGTATGCACATTTCAGGCTCGCGAGAATGCGTGATGCAGTCGTTGTACATCTCTTCAGGTACCAGTGGATCGGATAACTCACGCAACCAGAGTTTGAGCAACGAAGCTAGGACATGCGGATCATCAACGCTGTCAAGCGTGTAGTAGCCCCTATCAATGCGCAACTTCAGTTCCGACACGGAGTCGCTATCCCCAGCGACGCGGAAAATGCCCTCCGCTTTCATGCCCCCAAGAGCAAGGATCCCATCTGCGAGGAATGGGAGAATAATAGGGATCTTCTCGTGTGGGTAGTTGCGCTCCTGCAGGCGCATCGTCGCGTCCAGCGATTCTCCGAATGTGGATGGATTGAAGGCGGCATCTGACGCGGTCTCGATCTCTGCCATCGTCGGAGGCTTTCCACGTGGTCCTTTCTTCGAGATCGCAACTAGACGGCGGAGACAGTGCTTGGCTATCACGTCAACCCTGCCCTCTTGCTGAGTCGTCCGCTGTTGCATAAAGGAACGCAGGTAGGTTTCGAAGTTCTTCGAGGGTGGGAAAGCAGTGAGGAGTACGCAGAGCATCTGCCAGCCTTTGAAGACGCTTTCTCTGAAACATTTGTAAGACGGCTAGAGATCAGATGTAGACGGACAGCATACGTATTGGGATTCCCATTGAGCTGCTTCATCAACTGACAATATATCTCATCTCTCAGCTCGCCATGCGCCAAACCTTCTCCAAGTAACCATCGCTCTTCCTCCAGTAGACCGACGGTGCTTCCTGTAAGGGAATGCACAGAGCCATTATGAACGGGTATACCGGCCGATTTCTCACGCTCGCGGTCGCCCATGATGTGTTGGATGACTTTGAAAATCCGGACTGCATCGTTCTTCAGCGAGCGATTCAATGTGAGAAGTGGCGAGCTGAGGGGCGCCTGGATGTATGTTAGCTAGCGCAAGGACTAGAGATGGGTACCCGCCTTCTGCCATGTCATCATTTGTGCAACGGGAACCTTGCGCCTGAAGATGAAGCCTGTACGATGTGTAGAGAAATATTGTCTTGCGTAGTCTGATTCGACGAATTGTTGGATGTCTGATGCGAGGTCATGAGGAAGGACGGGATATGTGCTAAGAGAAAGTATGAGACGCTATCAATACATGCATGCGACGTGCTTACCCGGATGCTAAAGTAGTAGTAGGGGCAGAGTGAGTAGGTTGCCTAGCGATTGGAATTGGTTTTCCTCCTGTGGGGTTCTTGACGGCGCTCATGTTCTTGGTTGCCTCTGGACGCAGGCTATCAGCCGAGAAAGAATCGGTAGTGAAAAGTTGTACCTTTGTTGAGAACAGGACTACTGATAGCCTTACCAAGTACTGTGGGCGGCGTTGAGGTACTGCGTGCCATCCAAAAACTGTTGCTCGCAGCTAGTTTTGGAGTTTGAGGAACTTCTCGTTTCTCATTCACTTGCTCTTTGGGAGGATGGCTCGTGCTTGGCCGTGGTTTATCCATGGCCGGTGGGGATGACGGTGATAGCCCATGACCAGTGTCAGAAGCAGCCCGTCGCTCAGACAACGACAGCATCTCCACAGCAGCGTTGAGACTTTGTGGGATGGGAGATCGATGTGGTACATAAGAGGATGATTTTGCCCGCGATCGCGATGGTGAGGTGTCATCGATATCTGAGACTGGACGTCTGTCTTTCTCTTTGTGGCGACTCGATCGTGTACTTCCGCTCGCTGCGACCTTGGCAGGTGGCGTTGATAATGATTTTCGTGAGGATGGTGTAGAAGGTTCCGTTGTGTACGGGGATGCGGGTATAGGGGGTAGATGGTGTCCATTTGACCATCCATGATGGGAGCTTGGGTGGCCATATTGGTCTGTGGTGAATGAACGCCTTACGGTAGGAGATTTCTTGGCCGGGCTAGCCCCAGAAGCTGATATCCTTCCTGGAGAACTCCGCGTGGATGATAATGAGTGTCGGGGCAACGGGGGCTCTACGTTGGAACGGAGTGACACAGGGCGCGCATCTTTTGTGCTTGCCTGTGATCGAGTCCGAGTTCGACAGGGAGGCCGACCTGGCGCTATAGTAGATTCCTGCCCTTCAGAAATCGTTTTGCGCATGCCATTCTGCGATAGGCGACGACCCAGGGCGGTTTGCTGCAGAAAGAGGCATGAGCTACTCTTATAAGAAAGATCGGACGTGAATGTATCACTTGAATGACAGTCAGGGGAATGACAAAACTATCTGGACGTTCCCAGACTGTCTCCCCTGTCTTGGTTTGGTAATAGTATGGGATTCCACCACGGGAGTCATCGCTGAGCTCCCACCACTCTCCCTCCGTACTCGGAGGCAAACTGCACAGACACAAGCCGTAAGAACATAGATCTTAATATTTGAAATTATGATACCACGCACACAAACGTACCAGCTGGTGGATCCCAGCTCACTTGTCCAGTGGCAGGGCACGCGAAGAATACAGTGCTAGTCTTGTAAAGTACGTTCTAAACATTAAACCATGTTGATGATCGAGAGATGAATACCTGCGGATCTACTAAAGTCACCCAAAAATTGGAGCCCCATCTCGCATCCTCTGCATCTACACGGCCAAAACTTGCTGACGGACGGGGACTGCTGACGGGCTCGCCATTGACGTTTACTTTGGGTATGGCAGAAGCATCCGTGGTATTTCCATTGGTCTTTGCGTCTAGATCGGCTGCAGGGGGTGCCTGTGACCCAGGGACTATCTGAGCGTCTGATGGCGGAGAAAGCGGTTTCAAATCAGCCGTTGTCTCGTCCACAGCAACAGCCATGTCCAACTTTTGACGATTCAAAAAAGTGGATGAGCTGGAGATTTCCCAGGCGCCAAGGTGACAATAATCCCGATGGACGTAAGGAGCCCGACAACGACGACGACGAAAATTGGGTGATTTATCAAATCAAAAAACTATGAGGAGACAATCAAAAACCAGGAAGTCAAAAGAGAAAAAAATTGAAGGTAGACGGTTCCGACAACGATAGTTAACCCCTTGCAAGGCCGTAATCGATCCTCCCGAATTCGGAAAACGTATATAGGTCAATATAAGTTGTAACGCTTCATTTACGTTGCTGTAACCAACGCTAACCACTTACTTCATCCCATCAATAAATGTGAGTCGCCTTGTATCCTAGTCTAACCTAGCGTGATTCCTTTGCTTTCTCCACAAAGCTCTTCAACGTCGCTATGTCCTCCTGATCACCCGCTATCGACTTTTCAATCCGCTCATATACCTTCGCTATGCCCCGGTAGACGTCCCCCTCGCTCCCACCAACAAAGCCAGCAATTTCTTCCATCTCTCCAATCCATCTGTACGCTTTCGGCAGCATGGGTGGTACAGTCTTAACTAGACGGTCCAACAAAATAGGCTGCGACATCTGTAGCTCTCTCATGAGAGCATCTGCGGTTGCAGGCGACGACGCATGAGCCGCTGCCTTGCGTCAATCACCCGTTTCCTTCACAAGAAGATAAAAATCACCTAGCACCATCGTGGTGTACAATCCTGTTGTTCCCTTTGTTATTCCCTGTTAAACGTGTTTTAGTAACGTACAACTTGTTCGTCTGCCTCTTTTACTCACAGCATACGACATCTTGAGTGCGCTAGCGTCTCCCACCCCCACGCCTTCTCCTTTCAGAGGAGATACTTTCAAACCATACTTGGATAATGTAGTGAATTCATCCAAAATTCTCATATCCTCCGCTGACGCGTAGAATGTAGGATTGTAGTCACCTTTCGGGGGCCCTCCAATAATGCCAGCATCAACAAACCCGATGCTTGTCCCTGCAAAAAGTGCCGCGATACGTTTTACCGTTTCCGGGTTGACAGCATTGCAGTCAACAAACGTCCGTGGGGAGAGTAGTGCGCTCCCGTGTTTTGCAGCAACTTTCTGTATCTTTTCGGCAAACGATACGGCATCTCTTGGCGGCAAAATGCTCAGAATCCAGTCCGACTTGAGCACAAGGTCGTCGACAGAGAGGTCAATCATTCCTGCATCTTGTGCTCGCTTTCGCGTGGCTTCAGAACGACCGTTGAGGTTGGTGTAGACTGTGCAGCCGAAGCTGGTCAGGCGTTTTGCCACGGCAGCGCCCATGGCCCCGGCAGCGACAACTGCCAGACGCGGTATTACGGACGACATGGTGGTTCAATGCAATCTCATATCTCACGAAGATACCAATAACAGCTGGCTCTATATTTAAAGTCATCGAACGGCTATTTCTGGAACAGGTCGGAGCAGATCCGCTACTCTGCAGTTCATGTAAGCAACTCACCTCGATGAATCAATAGTTCATGCATGTCAACTATATCACACATTTGTAATGGCGTCGATACAGTCTTTGGCAGGCATGTAAGATCACATGGTTGCTACCATCGCGCTGTCACTCTTAACCTTGGCTCTACAGGCACAAGACTTGTATACACGGCTATGGACACGAGTGTCAGAAAAGATTCTTGCTTGATTATTGACATTCGCTCTCTACGCTTAGGAACACATTTCCATTTTCTTGGTGTTGCTTTGGTAACACAATTGTGGGGATAGCCCTCTACACATTCGCCGGTTGCTGTCGGCCCAGTCTGCCTGAGTGGTCGCAAGCAATGGGTAGAAGTTCTAATTGAACAACCGTTCAAACTACAGATAGTAGGGAAGGTCCATTACTTGCGTTACACTCACTATTGCCCCAGACTGTTCCCGACTCGAACGTCGCTTACAGCGGGTACCTAACCCCTGGACTTCTGAACTCCCCACCAAGATTTTGCCTTGCTGCCAGTTGTGGTGCCCATTTTGCTTTCCTTTAGCAAATTGATGTTCATTTTCGCTGTTGTATTTTCATTAGAATCTCGTTGGCTTTATCCGCCCAATGCCTTTGGTAATCGAGGTCACCCTAAGTTACAGGTAGTATCTACAGCGCACCTAGGTTATTTATGTGGCGCGAAAGTGCGTGAATAAACTAGATGGGATCAGCATTTAATGTGGCTACAAGAGACGAACGCATGTCCGAAAGAACCGCGCAAAGGATGATATGCAAAGCACTGGAATGTGACAGTACAGTGCATGTATGACGCCATCTCGAATTGAGCGCATGAAAATAAGATGTTATCTTGTCCCAGATGTGCCAGAGTGCCGGATGCGGCTCTCGACAGAGGTAGTATCGGCGGGAGGAAGGCAGATTTGGCAACTCGAGGCGTGAATTGCAAGGGTCTGCTGTAACCCACACAGATAAAGTGCCGTAGCAAAAATATCGCAGTGATACATTGAGTAATACAAGGGGTCATAAAAAACTGGGTGTGGGGGTATTTCGTGTGCAACATCTTGGGGTGAACCCAGTCATCAAGATTAAGCATGCGCGGGTGCAAGAATTCTAAGCTCTTGCGCAAAAACGGCTACATAATTGCGAGAGATCTGAGGAAACGATGAGCAAAAAAAGTAAACCTGACAACTACAGGAGACGACTTACAACAGGGAGAGGCAGAGGCAGAAAGGAAGACGGGGAGAGAACAACAAGATATGGCTTAAATGCAACAAAAAATCAAAACTAAAAAGATCAACGAAGGAGGGCTAACCTTGTCAGGAAAAGGAAATTATTTCAGGCGCACTCAGATCAGTCTGGAGGCTCTCTTCGGTGGAGTTGCGGTACTATATGTGCTCACCACGCGGTCTCGTATCTGTTCTCGAATGAACCAACCACCTATATGGATTGCATTCGAACTGCGTCCTCTCATCATCAGGTATGTACGTACTCTGGTCTAGACCAAGTCACGGTGATAAACATATCTCCCTAGCCATCACCTGTAATGCAGAAAATCGGGAGTAGAATAACGAGATCGCTCTCTGAAACCAAACATCAGTTTGCCTTGCCACCAGGTCAGGGTGGGAGATCTGGGGCGGAGTCTACGGCGGCCACTACTCGAGTATCGCATTAAGTATCATCCTGTTTAGGATAATAGACTGGGAGCAATGCATCCTTTTAGACGCTGTCGCCTGTTATCAGTGCCCTCACGACATGAATGACCTGATCGATCAAGCTGGGAAAGACGTGAAGCCCAAAGCAGAGTTCCTAGTTCTTGCTGAAGAACTTCACTCCTACATTCTAAGCTTCCTTCCTTGGCAAGATATTCTTCGTTGTACATCTGTGAGCCTCCAATTTACTGTCGACGTTGAACCCCATAGATTGATTTTAATGTCTTGCTGGCAGGTATGCAAGGCCCTTCGCCAGATATACGTATCATCTTCCGAGCTTCAGTACATCGTAGAACTCGGTGGCCAACGACTACTGCCAGTTCCCATCGCGGATCTCGGCAACCACACTTCTGTTTCTCAGCACCTACAACTCCTGAGGGACAAAGCCCACGCATGGTTCCAGTTTGACCTCCATGCCTACTCTTTCCAAACATTCTCTATGCAAGAACAATTTTATGAAGTGGGAACATCCCTCGCTGATGGACATCTCTGTATATGGTCACGATACCACGAAACTGAAGACTCGGGAAACTGGGCCAAGATCGTTCCAATACTACCAAAGCCCTCTCAGCAAACAATCGAGCGGTATTGGCCTCCAGGATCGCTTTGTTCAATTCCCAATGCATACATTGTCGATGTGTACATGGACCCAGCACAAAACCTGATCGCTATCGCGTATGCTGTTAATAATGATACGCTCCAGGAGGGAAGATTCTACGTTGAACTTAGAACCCTGGATGGAGATGATATCCACCCTCAAGCTGCTGGACAGACGCTGTTTCTCTCGGTGCTTACCGCACAAGCCAGCCATGACTGGTTCACGATAACGGAGGTTCTGAAGCTCAGGGTTTTTGGGAGGCATCTCGCTCTCCAGTGTTCCCCGGTGTTCGACGATCCGGTCAGCACTACATCTCGGGTCATCTGGTGGTTGCAACTTTGGGATTGGCAACACTCGACAACGTCCAATGTGAGCTGGCATTGTCAAAAATACTAGTGCAAGACTTGAACTTGATTTACGTAGTGCAACCTCAGTGACACAATGACACATTTCCGAGAGTCAATCGATTTTTGCTTTGTCGGAAACGATAGGTTGTTGATGGCCAGCGATGATCTGAAGCTCTATTCGATCGAGGATATGTCCCGGGAACCCCAATTGTTGGCATGCTACTTGTTACCCTTTCCAGTGGCGAGCATGTGGTGCCACCTACCCATCAACGATATTGCGCACGGCTCACAGATGCAGATGCAAGCCCAACAAACGATGTGGACCTCAGACCCTGAACATCGACTGTTATGTTATTCCACGTTCCGTCCGAGTCTCGTCTTCGCCATTTCTACCCAGATTTTCTTCGATCTCGACACAAAGCGCGTTGGTGAAAAGGCAGTGACGGTACCATGGCAAAATTGGGGCCCTACAAATACTCGCGTGTTTCCGGACTCGTGGAAAGTTTGGGTCAGCGGGAATCGAGTTTTACAGGCATTCCCTACAGGCACCAGGTCCCAGTATAGATTGCATATGATGGACTTCAGTCCGTTGGCTGTTGAGCGTCGGCAGGGTCTAGGACGAGTGGTGAGAGAGCCGTCTGCTACAGAGATCCATAAGCAGGGGAAGACGTTAATAACCTCTCTGCCTTATGTCGAGGTCGTGTCCGACATAGTCTTCGATGCTGTCGAATTAATTGGGGTGTGGGTCGATAGGGATAGAATTTATTTAGCCAAGATGATGGATCCGCCGGAGGACAACGTAGGTTTCTCCAAGAAGTCTGCCATACTGATACTGATTTCATTCAGCCTGGGGATCTAAGAATGGAACAACTCAAAGTCATCGAGATGTCAATCGCAGACCACTCGTGATTGTGGTCTAGGCGTCCCCGAGCCTGTGTTTGACTGGGCAACCCAAATAGAAAGAAGGCGTTGGCAGTCGAAAGTACTTTCCACGGTATAGTTGGTCGTTATGATGCTTTCAGGTATGACCTGTACTTCATTTTTTGGAAGCATGTTGCATATAAATAATGTTATTGGCAGAAGCTAAGGACATCTCGTGTACAAAATATCAATATCTAGGGTAATTGAGAAGTTGATCGTAGACACCAGCATTAGGTGTAAGTTCTCTGGTCCGGACTAACCAATCCCATCTCCCTCGCCATGATCTGTAACGCAAGGAACTGAGAGTAGAACCGTGCTGAAAAAAGATCGCCCTCTGCAAACCAGAGTCCATCATCTGGAGCAGAACGTTAGCATTCCCGAGTCGCGCAATCAAATCAACGGAATACTGACGTCCAGTCGGCCTCCAAATACCTGCGAGCTCACATTCACTATCCCATCCTCCAAGGTCATGGACGGCATCCGCGACCTGGGGCCCAAAAAGGCCCTCGGCGACTTGTTTAATCGTAGTGTTTGAGTACCTGTAAATAATGCGTCAGAAGTGCGCAATCACACGGATAGATGTTTGAAAGATATACCCTGTTGCAAAGATGACAAGGTCGGCCATCACTCGCGAACCATCGTCGAACACCATCCCGGTAGGGGAGAAGTGGGAGATCTCATGCCCGGACTTGACAGTGATCTGCTTGCTAGTAAGCAGTGTGCGTGGGGAAACTCGGTGAAAGTGATAATACCTTGCCAGACGTGATGAGCTTTGCACAACCCCGGTCGATGTAATAGCCACCTGGGGTGTCGGTGAGAAAAATAGAACCGTACAGAATAAACAAACACACCTCGTCGAACGGAGAGACGGTGCAAGAAATTGTCCTCAGGGCCGGGAAGGAGATAACCATTCCGGGACAAATTCTCCCTGAGGTCCCTAAGGGAAAAGGGTAAGATGAAGAAATTGTTTCAGATCTTGCCAACTAACTGGTCGATATGTGCATACATCTCCATACTATCATACTGGAAATTTCGTACAGTTGATAAGGGGAGGGCGACATAGAAGCGGTCGGCAATCTCTGTCGGAGGAACGTCCTGCCCGACATATCCTACGAGTCAAGTCAATGGAGATCTCCGCAGTAAATACACTGAGATTACCGGTAAGCATGCGGTCGATCGTCTGGCGACTCACAACGGCGGTCGGGGAACGTTGGACAAGCATTGTTTGAGATCCGTGATTCGCCATGTCCTGAGCAATATCGTGAGCAGAGCATCCTCCGCCCACGACGATGACTTTCTGCGCGCCGACGCAGGAAGAGGACCTGTATTCGCTTGAATGGATAATAGAACCAAGAAAGGAGTTCTGCACGTAGAGAGTCAGCGTCGACAAAGAATCGAGTCGTACTTGCGTACTTTTCCTGGAATCGAAGGCGTAAACGAGAGTGCACCTCCCACTGTACTAATGCCTGTGGCGCCAATCAGATGCCGAGCTGTCACGGTAATATAGATTTTCCCAGAAACAGATATAGACAATGTCCAGGTACTCGATGAAGCGTCGTATGAAGCAGCAGAAATGTGCGCCGAGGTCAACACATGAAGACCAAGAGTCCTTTGGTAATTTTCAAGATAGTCAGCAACGTCTCTGCAGGGGATATATTTTCCGCATCCCTCTGGAAATGCGACGAAAGGAAGATGATCTGTTGGCACATTAGCATAGTACGAGGTCGGCTGTTCTTTGGCAGCACGTACTGAACGCCTTGGGAGTATTTGTCTCCAGAGACTCGTATCGAGAACGCCAACTATCGCCAACTGCGCCAGATCTCTCCAGGACAAGTGTAGAGATGCCGAGATTCTCCAAACGGGCGGCCACGGATAAGCCGCACTGACCTGCACCTACGACGACAGCTGTGTAATCCATTATACTGTTCCACTCAGCGGAACGACAGAGAGGCGTATGTACACCAAAACGGTCGATCACACCGGATAATCGATCCATCATGGTCACAAAGGACCAAGCCTTCCATGAGGAATCTTCGCTTTGAGTCAGAGTGAAGACTCCAGTGCACTGCGCTATGACCGTATGAAATTGTATAATTCCTTGGATGAACAGTCTTGTAGGACCAACACGCCGATGACGAACACCTGGCAAGAGTCGGAACCGATTTGGCCGCGCAACAGCGACGGGAACTGAGAAAAATTGCTGAATTTTTGGAAGTGCGTGCAAGGTGCGAAAATCAGGAGTGAATGCCAAGAGATCTCGCCAGTAGCTATCGTTCGTGAACGAATTCTGGAGAGTAAAACTGGGGCTGGATAGGTCACAAATCAATGCAGAAAGCCACGCAGATGAGATTGCCTCTGATATACAACAATCAGTGAACCTAGTTTGACTTTGAAAGGCAGGCTTACCTGCAGATAATGGAGCAGAGAAGGTTTCTACGCAAGACATATCTGCTGAATGTCTTCTCTCAGTATTGCAACTGGATATGTGGTTTGAGACTAAGTATATGCGTCCCTCAGGCTCTGATTTATAGGTCGGTAGCACAGGATGGCTCCTGACTTGCTAGACAGCCGGGTTCCTCACGAACCCATTCCCTGAAGGTTGTGCACTCGGAAGTTCGTAGCTGCCGTTGGTAGTCCTGTTCCGGGGCGCGCCTATCCTTTATACCTTCCTATTGTACTCCTCTCATAACGTCACAGGTATACGCAAATATGAGCCCATAGGCCATGGCGCATTTTGTGACGCGCGACCACGATATCTTTTTGCTATAGCACATAAATAGTACTGGCCCCGCCTATTTTAGGATGGATAAACTGTCAAAGTCAAAGTTCAGTCAAACACGCTTAAAGACGTTGAACCTGCTTCGGCCGGTACATGAACTTGGGGTGCAAGCTCCGCTGATCACCCGGCCCACTGATGGGCTGCGTACATTGTAAGTTGTCGAAACGTTCTGATCGTTCAAGGCGCTCGGCTGGTTCTAGAGCAATATCCCATATACAGGACATCGCTGGACAAAATTAAATAAATAACTGCGGGGTGAAGATGAAAGTGACCCATCTTTAACTTGCCTTACTCGACCTCGCGGGGACGTAAGCGGTAAGGCATTAGCCAACATAAATATGGCAAGCACTGGCTCGAAGATTTCGAACCCCTGAAACTCGTCTCCGTGATATTGCGATATTTCTTTGTTGGATGATTTTCTCGCACGTCAAGCTATCACCACTGATGAGTAACAATTGTTTCTCAACCTCCTCAACTGACTGGCCTATTTGCCCCCAAAAGTCCACAAGGGCATCACTTAACTCCGTCATCACAGCTTCGTTCTTGCTGCTGCGAGCGGGTAGATTTTATTGGGCCGAATGGAAGCTGTTCGGAACTTGGCACCTCGTGTGCAGAAGAGTATTCCTAGTATGACAAGAGCTGTAGAACATATATCGTAAGTACCTGGAAGCCAGTGCAGTATGAGCACCGCATCGAGGTGGACTGTTTGATGGCATCAAGGAAGTCTTGCAGTCATCTGCTTGTTCTCATCCAAGAGAGGGCTCTTGGCAGACATGTCAAAGGCAAGAACGATGATCAATATGGACTGATGTAAGTACTGGCAAGACCAAGCGTCCAATGCAAGAGACACGTCGCCTTAGGTAATTCTGGATGTTGTTAATACAAAGTTCAACCATTCAACGTTGTAACTGCTTAACGTTAGGGGCGCTCACTTGTCAAGGGATGCTCAATTCTAAATCTCGTTACCGTTTGCTGTAGTGACAAAGTTCAAACACAGGTACAGCATTGATTGCCGATGCTTGCGTACTCGTACTAATCCTTATTTGGGACCGGTCGGGCTCTCCAGCTGCTTGACCGGAAACTCAACACTGCGTTAGTCAACCTTAATTTCAAAGTCCGTTCGGGAAGGCCCGACTTCAACAAAAAACTTTATGAATCATAATACGCTTGTAGCGCGGGAAATTATCCATCTTAGGGTTGACAGCTCTGACGTGCGGGATGGGAGAGAAGATATATCATAGGTCAATATATTTGTTCTGGGGAGACTACAAAGAGTGAAGACTGGGTACTAAGTGAGTGGGCGAACAGTGTGCAGCACTTCTGGCCCCAATCGAAGATCTGCCTAGGAGAAAACAGGTGAGCTGTGAATCCCTGACAGGTTAGGAGTCCATTATAACACATTGCAGTGAAGCTGCAGAAAAACCCAACAAGGTAGGAGGAAGGGGGTACTCACGGGCAGTGGACTTCAGTGAGTTCTGGGCATGGAGACTCAAATGAATTCTTTGTGAATGGCAGGAATGGCTTGCATATATGGTGCCATGATTTGGGCATGCTTCCACAGGTATGACTGGAAGGTGTCACTGGCCCAATGACCCTTCATCTTGACGACCTCAAATGGAACATTTTGAAGCAAATATTCGAGAGTGGAACCAATGCGGATGCTGTGTCCCTGGAGAGGATCTGTTCCTGCCACTCTAGCTGCTTCTGCTAAGCAGGATATGAACTTCTGCTTAGTGAGAGGTCTGTGACCCTTCTTGTGATGGTAGGTGAATAGCATGGAACCAGGAGGGGGTGCATTGACTACCAGATGGTTGAGAAATGCTTCTTCTGGGTCTGAGGGTCCGTTCTGCTTGGCAAACGAGACATCTTCACTGTTCCTCAAAGTTTTTGTTCAGGGAACGTGAATTACCCTCATCTCAAGATTGTTGTGGTCACGCTTGATGTGCACATCTGAAAGTTTGGTGTGAATGTCAGGGTCAAAGGACAGAAGGGTGGGCACCGTGAATTCTCCAACTCTAGCTGTGCAATAAAAGGCTGCTGTCAAACAGCTGTATACTGATGCATTGAGTGGGGATTCGAGTTTGAGCTGGTCATGGAGTGAACATATGAAGTCGATGGTGTATGGGCACCTCTTTTTTCGCCTTGAGGAGCCAGGTGTTATGTTGTCCACCACTTTGAGGAGGGAGTCAATCTGCTCATCATTGAGAGCCCACTGGTGACCATGTAGGATATGCCAGGCATGGACAGCAAAGACATAATTTGCTATTGTTTTGCCTGAGTATGATCCTGCCGCAAATGTGATGAAAGTGGCAATGAGAATGGAATCAGCAGGAGCACGATCTTGATCAGGGATTGAATGTGAGTCACAATATATGTGAAACACAAGAAGGCCAGAGCTGTATGACTCACAGGTGCTTTTGGCCCAGGCATGGATCATGACATCTTGGATCCTGTTCATGTCACTAGATGTGAGGGAGCTGGGGGGGAGCCTGGATGTGGCTGGTAGCCATAATCAGAGCCGATCTTTTGCTGCACAGTGTGGACGTAATGCTGATGGGATTGGAGTAAGGTCAACAGGATAGGTATGCTTCTGCTGTTTTGATGAGTTGCTCCCCTTGGTGTTTGAGTTGCCAGTTAGTGAAGGCATGCTTGGTGAGCTCTGGTTGGGTATGGGCTTTGGCATGGTCATGAACCAAGATCTGGGTGTGGGGTTTGCAGATCTTGTTTGGGTGTAAAGGAGCATCAAAGTCAACAAGGAAGTTCCTGAGAGAGGAATGGATAGGAATGGGGGGCAAAAGTAAGGAGCGTGGAGGGTACTTTCCACAGGAGGCTCCATCAGCAGGGTTAAGGGCACTAGGTACATAGTGGGTGAGGACTGATGATGATGCGGATTCTGCAATGCTGTGGATGCGTTTGAAGATGCTATTGGTCACGCAGTTGCGACTATGCCCTTTCCACCAGCCTTCAACAACCCCTTGGTTGTCTCTGTAAACCTTGAAATAAGGTATTGGTTTGGGTTTGGGAGTGTATGTGATGGTGAGGACAAGAAACTCAAAACTGATGGCTTCAGCCCATCCAATGTCACGATCATCATTTTTCCAGCCAGGAATGAGTCTCCATGCCCTCCACCAGCCATCAATCCAAATTGCGACTCCCATGCCTGAGCTAGCATCTGAGAAGGTGTTGGGATCGACGACTTCGCATGGCCCTGGGATGGATCTGCAGATGGTAGGTTTGCGGAGGGTTGCAGTCCACCATCTGAGATCTGTGGGACAGTCCTTGGGAGGGGAATGAGGTACAAGCGGACGATTACCAAAGATAGGAAGCATGGCTTCCAACTCAGTGAGGTAGGCTCTTCCAGCAGGAACAATGAGTGCAGCGTGCAAGAGCTTGCCATAGAGTTTTTGGACTTCAGCGAGGGTGTGGCATGGCTGGGCCTCCCAGGTTGAGATTGCCGCCAAGTACTTCTCCTTTTTCCTGGCCACAAGTTCAACTGTGTGGGAGTCCAGGTGCCATACAAAACCTGTGAATGGTGGCTTGGAGCTGAAAGGAACATCTTTTGATGGTTCCCATGGCATTCCAGTCTGTGTGGAGAAGAAATTGATGTTGTCCAAGCAACATGAAAATAGGGCATCTTGGGGAGACTGTGGTGCTCATTGGGAGAAGTCACAGATGGGGAATGAGCAATCCTCATCAAATTCTTCCACTTGCTCGTCTGGGAATGAGGTTCCTCAATACCATTTCCTCCTGCCATTAATGCGAAGTCCACCAGAGGCCTGTATGCCCTGAGCCCAAGACATTCTCTGCTTGTTGTACCTGTCCAGGTACTTGAGGATAATTCAAAAGAAAAGGTGGTCGTCAACCCACTTTGAAAGCGGGCCAATTCCTTCACTGCACAGAATGTCTGTGCCTGCATCAGCAAGTCCACCATATGACCCTGCTGCTGATGAGCACCCAAAACAGAAACTGGTGTCGATTGCGAACTCATCTTCTCCCATGTGGACCACAAGGCCTGGGTATTGGGAAGGGTGGAGGGGGATGGTTCTATAAGCTTCTGCAACATCTTGTGTTGCTCCTTCAGAGCCAGGAGGGAGTCTCCAGACCAATAATGAAATAGTGGCAAATGTACCATATGTACAAGGGTAGATGTTAGAGTCAATGCATGAATTAATGGATTGGATGTGTTGCAAAGGAGAACTTGCTTCGTGTGATAGGTTTTGGATGAGGTAGAATTTTCCTGGTTTCCCCAGTTTGGGGATAAGAGAAAGTGGAGAGGTTTGGAAAGGGCCGATGATTGACTCCAAGTTTGCTTTGGAGAGCAAGCCCAGGTAGTTGCTGGTCTTAAATTCTCAAGCAAGGATTGTGGCAAAGGCGTCAGTGTGTTGGATGATGGAAGGGTTATTAGGTGGGGTGTATGTATTTGTAATGATGGGGATACTACCAAAGAAGCCATATTGTAATGAGTGTGGTATATGTGGATATTTAAGTATAAGATGAGATTTTGTAAGGATGTGAAGCCAAGTATCAGGTTTATATGGGGTGAGGGCCTTAAGCCTCCTGTCCTTGAGGACAGTTTTGAGCTCCATGATCTGCATTCCCGCATCCAGAACATTCGTGTATGTGGTCTTTGCTGGTGCTTGAACAACTGTTGGGGCACTGCCAATCGTAACACAACTGCAGGCCTTGGGCGTTGATGAGACAGCCCTTGGCATTTTGACGACAGGAAGTGGGAGTTTTGCTGTCCCATAAGAACTCGCTCTTGCACTTGTGTACATTGTGTGCAAAGCAGCCAAGGCAGAGAGCACAAGCATAGTGGCCATTGGATGCTGCACTGACCTGAAAAAATTGCCTGTCTTGGGCAGGTTTTCTTTCATCTTGCCGAGTGCACTGCCAGTTCGGAGAAGAAGGATGGGGGGGAAGATGACTGGAGGAATTGCATGGTGGGGAACGAGAATGAGATCTAGCATGCTGCAACCCATTGTGATTTTGATTGCGGTGCAAGGTAGGTTGGTCCCAGTTTGGGTTTTGCTGCATTTGATGGGCGAGCTGAAACTGGAGGTATGGGAAGTGGGGAAAGGGCCATTGGTGATGGGAGTGGAAATGGAGGCAGCAATGGCAGCAAAGCAGAAGCAGAGAGGAAGCATGTAGTGGAAGTGGAGAGGAAGCATGTAGCAGAAGCAGAGAGGAAGTGTGTAGTGGAAGCAGAGAGGAAGCATGTAGCAGAAGCAGAGAGGTAGCATGTAGCGGGAGCAGAGAGGAAGCATGTAGTGGAAGCAGGAGATGGCAGCAATTGTCGCATTTTTTAACATAAGCGTGAGAGGGAGCGGGTGACAAGTCAGTACTAAAAGCTTCTTGCAAAATGTTTGAAGTGTACTGACCTCAGTGAGGCTCTCAAGCCGTGCTTTATTCCAGATTTCCTCAGTCATGTTCTTCAGTAACAGCAGATTGAATACACTGATGTCAAACACATTGTCTAGAACAAGGAGATCGTGCCAGTCTCAACACACATGAGCTGTGTATAAGAGTAGGGCTCGTTCACCGAAGGGTTCAGAACAAGATGGGTGCGCCACAATGTTCATAAAGAACATGGTCAGAGTGCACTGATGTTTCTCCAGCCAATTCAGTTTGTTAATGTAGAGGAGGAAGTTATTCTTGGCCAGGTCGAACTGGCACCATTCAAGGCTGTGATCCTGGATGGCCTTGCATGATGCTTTGAAGGAAGCCACTGGTTTGAGAGTGATGAAATCGTCGACTTTGGCAAAGCCAAATGTGTCATTTGCAGATGACTTTGCTTCATCTGAGGTTTCCTTGCAACCATCTGGGCTGAAATACCACAATTCGACATACTCAAAGGTTTTGAGCTTGTGGATTGCATACTGAGATGGGCGTGGGGTGAGGGTGTTGCCTACAGCCATTCCACTCTTGAAATTGTTGATTCTGGGTTTCTTCTTTTCAGCTTTGCATAGCTCTGCTTTGGTTTCTTGTTCTATGCATAGGCGTTCTTGCTCCAGATGCTCATGCTCTGCCTGTGTGGCTTCAGCTGCTAAGCACACATCTTCAGTTTCTTGTTTGACCCAGGTGATGCTCCTGAGGTTTCAGTCTTGTTGCCATGCTGCGATCAGATCAGCAGCTACTTCCTGGTGTGTCATTTGCATCCTGCCGATGACAAGAGGTGTGGGAAAGTGCAATTCTGGACATCGAGCTGGTGTAAGTTGACACATACCCCCTCCTACCGTGACAACGTTATGGTCACCTTAATTTAACCATATATAGTAGCTTACTAATGTAACTTCGAATACTTCTAAGACACAAAATTCAATGACATTGATTGTAGAACATATGGAACCAGCAGCGTGAAATAGAAATGAGGACATGCAAAGCATAAGAAGTACGTAGGTCCATAGCGAGTCAAACAGATAACAGACTACGTGAAAACAATTTCAAAGTGTCAAGTTCAGACCGAGTGTGAAACAAATGAGAAGCTGCGTGAAGTTCTCGATCAATGGATCAGAAGAAGTTGATGGTGGAGACATTGAAATGGACGGAATAATGAATTAAAAGTATGCCAATGTTGTGAATCCATGAATGAGATTATGAGACGCGTCAATAACACATATCAAGACACGAACGACGCGCATATATTCATTGATTTTGGTCACATGATATCACTCATGACATCCAAAATACTGCATTCAGTGAGCAGCGCCCTTCAACACGCTTTTTTCATTGATCCGACTATCTAGATATGTTCTAAAGTAGTATAAACCACCCCCTTCTCAGTATTCAGCAAACGATTTCATTAACTTTTGACGCCGCTATCTGGTAACTCAGATCACGCGTCTGGTAAGTTCATGTGGCTGTATATTTAAGGTTTACATGATGACTAATTTTGGGCTCTTTGTACGGGATTTCCCTTTCGCACACCTCTTGGCCGATGATTCGATTTCTGAGGAGTTCGAAGGTGGGGGAGGCAAAGTCCAGTTGAATGTCAAGTGCCGGGTTTGTTGCGATTCTAGCCATGTCGTGTAAGTGAGAGTGTTCAGGTTTAAATGAATTTTTATGAGAGCTCTTAAGATATGATGAGAAAGACGGAAGATTTAACGGGAAGAAAATAGAAAAGAAAACTCGCTAGGATTAGATACTGCGAGCTACTAGATGGAGGAGCGGAAACAAGAGACGCTACCGGCGTCTTCCGCTCTCCCGAAGACCTTACTCTAATCCTTCACTCGTGCCTCGCTACGAAATAGAGTGGCAAAATAAGAGAATTTCGGTGATGCGGTACTAGTCGTCGATTAATCGAATTTCTTGTGAGTCGTAGTACGAAGCAAGAAAGCGGTGTCTCAAAACTTGTTTTTCGGGTAGACTACGCACGCACTCGTTCCTCGCGCTTACGTAGAACACAAGATATCCTGTGATTGAGATGTCCTCGCCATATTGACATTGATCTCATTCAGCCTAGGGATCTAAGAATGGACCAGCTCAAAGTCACTCGTGATTGTGGTCTACGCGTCCCTGAGCCTGTGCTTGACTAGGCAACCCAAATAGAAAGAAGGCGCTGGCAGTCAAAAGTACTTTCCACGGTATAGTTGGTTGTTGTAATGCTTCCAGGTATGACCTGTACTTCGTTTTTTGGAAGCATGTTGCATATAAATAATGTTATTGGCAGGTTGTCGGCAGAAGCTAAGGACATCTCGTGTACATAATATCTAGGGTAACTGAGAAGCTGATCGTAGACATCAGCATTAGATGTAAGTTCTCTGGTCCGGATCAACCAATCCCATCTCCCTCGCCATGATCTGTAACGCAAGGAACTGAGAGTAGAACCGTGCTGAAAAAAGATCGCCCTCTGCAAACCAGAGTCCATCATCTGGAGCAGAACGTTAGCATTCCCGAGTCGCGCAATCAAATCAACGGAATACTGACGTCCAGTCGGCCTCCAAATACCTGCGAGCTCACATTCACTATCCCATCCTCCAAGGTCATGGACGGCATCCGCGACCTGGGGCCCAAAAAGGCCCTCGGCGACTTGTTTAATCGTAGTTTTTGAGTACCTGTAAATAATGCGTCAGAAGTGCGCAATCACACGGATAGATGTTTGAAAGATATACCCTGTTGCAAAGATGACAAGGTCGGCCATCACTCGCGAACCATCGTCGAACACCATCCCGGTAGGGGAGAAGTGGGAAATCTCATGCCCGGACTTGACAGTGATCTGGTAGCTAGTAAGCAGCGTGCGTGGGGAAACTCAGTGAAAGTGATAATACCTTGCCAGACGTGATGAGCTCTGCACAACCCCGGTCGATGTAATAGCCACCTGGGGTGTCGGTGAGAAGAATGGAACCATACAGAATAAACAAACACACCTCGTCGAACGGAGAGACGGTGCAAGAAATTGTCCTCAGGACCGGGAAGGAGATAACCATTCCGGGACAAATTCTCCCTGAGGTCCCTAAGGGAAAAGGGTAAGATGAAGAAATTGTTTCAGATCTTGCCAACTAACTGGTCGATATGGGCATGTATCTCCATGGTGTCGTACTGGGAATTTCGAAGAGTTGACAAGGGGAGGGCGACATAGAAGCAGTCTGCGACCTCTGTCGGAGGAACATCCTGCCCGACATATCCTACGAGTCAAATCAATGGAAGTCTGCGCAGTAAGTACACTGAGGTTACCGGTAAGCATACGGTCGATCGTCTGGCGGCTCACAACGGCGGTCGGGGAACGCTGGACAAGCATTGTTCGAGACCCGTGATTCGCCATGTCCTGAGCAATATCGTGAGCAGAGCATCCTCCGCCCACGACAACGACTTTCTGCGCGCCCACACAGGAAGAGGACCTGTATTTGCTTGAATGGATAATAGAACCGAGAAAGGAATTCTACACGCAGAGAGTCAGCGTCGACAAAGAATCGAGTCGTACTTGCGTACTTTTCCTGGAATCGAAGGCGTAAACGGGAGTGCACCTCCCATTGTACCAATGCCTGTGGCGCCAATCAGGTGCCGGGCTGTCACGGTAATAGAGGCTTTCCCAGAAATAGATACAGACAATGTCCAGGTACCTGATGAAGCGTCATATGAAGCAGCAGAAATGTGCGCCGAGGTCAACACATGAAGACCAAGAGTCCTTTGGTAATTTTCAAGATAGTCGGCAACGTCTCTGCAGGGGATATATTTTCCGCATCCCTCTGGGAATGTGACGAAGGGAAGGTGATCTGCTGGTACATCAGCACAGTACGAGGTTGGCAGTTCTTCAGCTGCACGTACTATACGTTCTGGGAGTATTCGTCTCCAGAGACTCGTATCGAGAACGCCAACTATCGCCAATTGCGTCAGATCTCTCCAAGACAAGTGTAGAGATGCCAAGATTCTCCAAACGGGCGGCCACGGATAAGCCGCACTGACCTGCGCCCACGACGACCGCTGTATAATCCATTATAGTATTCCACTCAGCGGGACGACAGAGAGGCGTATGTACACCAAAACGATCGACCACGCCGGACAACTGATCCATCATAGTCACAAAGGACCAAGCCTTCCATGAGGAATCCTCACTTTGAGTCAGAGTGAAGACTCCAGTGCACTGCGCTATGACCGTATGAAATTGTATAATTCCTTGGATGAACAGTCTTGTAGGACCAACACGCCGATGACGAACACCTGGCAAGAGTCGGAACTGACTTGGCCGCGCAACAGCAACGGGAACTGAGAAAAATTGCTGAATTTTTGGAAGTGCGTGTAAGGTGCGAAAATCAGGAGTGAATGCCAAGAGATCTCGCCAGTAGCTATCGTTCGTAAACGAGCGCTTGAGAATAAAACCGGGGGTGGATAAGTCACAAACCAATGCAGAAAGCCACGCGGAAGAGATTGCCTCTGGTATCCAACAATAAGCGGACTTGGTTTAATTTTGAAAGGCAAACTTACCTGCAGATAATGGAGCAGAGAAGGTTTCTACGCGAGACATATCTCCTGAATGATCAACTTGAAAGGTTGATTATGGGGACCATCGTCTCTACTGACGAGTTCTTTTATAGGTTTTATTGTGTGAAGCTCACCTTCTCTCAACGTATTGCAGCTGGATATGTGGATTTGTGCGAGAAGCGGGGGTGCGAGAGCCGGATCATCCTCCTAGAGAGACAAGTCGTAATTCTTATGATGCGTCCTGTTAGAAGACAAGTAGAAGCTGAAAATCGAGGTTGTGACCGACGGATCTAAGCAAGCGAAACTCAAGGGCCAAAGAATCAGTAAATCAAAACAGGGTCGAGCGGACGAGGCTGCGAATGATGGTAACAGCGAAATAAGTGATGACCATACGATACCGGGCTGTGGTTCCTGGGTACGAATCTGTCCAAGTCGACCCTCGTCACAAGCCACCCTGCTGCTGGATGCGTCTAGTTTTCCACAAAACCCTCCGAGTTTGGGGGCATTAGGGTGGCAAAACCGGCGCAGCGCGGTATTGCTGGCTAACAACAATAACTGCGGGAGAGCGCGATCATGAGTATTTACCACACGGCGCACTAGCAGAGACGGACAATATGACGATCCGCCTAGACTTGTCTCTGGCAGACTGACGATTATAATGGTGGGGTCAGTGCTACACACTAAGACGGTTGGCTGCACCGAGGAATACCGAGGGTTGGCCTAGAATATTAGCTGTAAACAGGATGGTTCCAGACTTGATTAATTGATCGAGTGCAACGTCGAGTGTCATACTCAAACTTAGTTTATCATGATTGTGGCGTTTGTCCCACGAGAACTGTAATTTTGAACCTGAGGACTTTGTGAGGACTCATCTCCAATAAGAATCGGCCCTCACCGTACCAACGTAAAACTGATGAGCTACGAACATAAAATTTCCGTAAATGACTATAGAAAACGAGACTTATCGCCGCTGATACTATGCATTTGACAGTGCAAAACTGATCCATGCCTGCTACCCACCTGCTCGTCTTCAGCTCCCAATTTCTTAAAAAAGGTTTGAGGTATTTTAATACAACTCAAGCCGTTAACCACGAAATCAACCGACGTTAGTCGGCTGCCATTCGTTTTCGCCTGTAATTGTGAGGATGTCGTGAAGGTATAATGAAGCCAAGTCAACGTCGGGCATACCACCAAGTATGAAAATTTTCCGCTGGGTGTTGGGGTCAATGCCGGAGTCTTCCGCCTCTATCATCAAGTCATCGGGCTTCATCGCCCCCCATTCACAATAACACCTTTAATACGTCCGCCCAAAACAGCTGCCTGACTTCACCACAGGTACGTACTTTGGCCAAGGCGCCTGTAAAAAATTCGCAAGTTCAACAATCAATTAGCGAGTTTGAAGGGGAGATTTTCAAGGAGACTTTCGAGGGATGTTCGCAGCTAAATGCAGGCTGAAATTTTTGGTATTGTTGTCCATAGAATGAAAAAAGAAAACTATTACTCAACGTTTAAGCTTTGATCTTGGAACTTTCAACCGTCGCTGCACTAGCAATTCCAAAAATATCAGCCGACACATTCAGGGATTTTGGCACATACACACTAACCCCACCAGTCGTGACAGAGCACCCCACGATCTAATGATCCGCCGCCACGGCTTCCGAGTCGTAAGCAAATAAGGTTGGAGAATATGAGGGGCCCATTCTGTGGTATAACCACCATTCTGGATCTAACACAGATTTTGATGGATGGCAGTGTTCACTGGCTGGCTGCGAATATCCGACGTCTTCTTAATTTTTATCTTCTAGCCTCTTCTAGTCCTTATTTTCGGTGTCAGCAGTAATAGATCTTTTTGTGGCTCATTATGTTGCGATTGTCGGAGCGGGGTAGGAGAGGCCCAGCATACGCAGAGGGAACCTTTGCTTGTCAAAGTAACCTAAAATTCGTCACGTGTTTGCATGTTCCTAACCTACCGGCAACTTCCGTAGTATACAAACTTACTTCTATTAGTATGACAGAACTAACTTAGTTTTGCCGGTTATAACCGGCAAAACCGAAGGCGGGGAAATGTTGAAATCACATCAGTTAGTAGTCAGGGTCAAGTTGGTTTAAAGTTTGTCTGACTTATTCTATTTCTCGTTCTTTTTGCTTAGTAGGTACTTTGTTATGTTGGACACATGCATATGTTGGACGGTATGAATGGTTTGAAAACCGGTTTCGGCTGGGTGCGTTGAACTCCTCGTGTAATAGTACCTACTTAGCTCAAGTAAGGTCCAGCACTGTCAAGTTAATCATTTTGCCAGCCGCGACGCGAAGTAGTTTATGGCCTCGGAAACACCGATATGTAACCTACTCAGATAAATTCATCATAATTGAATCATAAATGTTAACGCATGGCATGGAGCTTCAAGTTGGTATGTTGACATCACCGCCGCCATGTCAAAGAGGCTTGGGAATTTCAAAAATAATGTCGAAGCGGTGTGAATGGAATTGAAAACAAATATATTGGTCTAGAATTGCGCCAGCAGCCCTAGTAGTGCACACGGCACTGGTTGTATGCCCCCCGCAAGAACCTTCCATGAAGTTTTCTTTATGATCAACCATCAATCTCCTTGTGGCAGTTACCTGTCCACTGCGAAACCCGGGTCTTGTCATAGTGAAGCTTGTCCATTAATCACGTGTCCGAAGAGATACTGACCGCACAACCGAGTTGATGCACTCTATTACCAGTCGGAGCCCGCTAACCCCGTGGAATTGTGAGATTTAACTTTGTCCCGGAAGCCAATTAAGATTTCCGATTGTCAATCCGCAAGATGTAAGTTAGTACACCAGATCATGGGACATAATTTAGACCAATCCTAAAACATGCCTAGTCTAAGTCATGTATGAGACCATTGCCCCACTCACTGGCCCTGCAGAAGGCTCCCCGTCACACCGGCTTGGTGTCTATACCACCTTCAGGGCCATTAATCAGCTTCCGCACTCTATCACTGACCAGTGGCAGGGATGGCAGCGTCTACCGTGATGTGAAATTCATGTGAACGTCCCAGATCAATAACCTATAAGCAGAATTCTTGTTCTAACGCCCAACGAACTGCCTCCGCGACATCCTCTGCTTGGTGAGTGGGCTGATGACTTGGAGGTCCACGATGGGGATCATATACGCCCGTGTGAACTAGGATTGATTTCCACCCTGCAGCGTTGGCACCTGCTATATCAGATTCGGGGTTATCTGCGGTGACAATATAAATGAAGGTCACATCGAGGGCAAGAATTCCGAAATACGTACCGCCAACCATGTACCTGTATAGCACGTTGCGCGGTCATTAGCTGACCACAAGGGCGGACGTCGCATCAGATCATACGAACAGTAATGGTTTGGGTACACTCTGTAAGCGATGCTTGAGCATTATCTCTGCAAAATTGTACGTAGCCTCGGTTGGTTTGCCAAATTGGATGTAGGGATAGGTGGACCCTGTCAATGACTGCAAAACCACGCATCAGATTGTTCTCGATGGGATTAAGCGGTAAATAACAAACTCGCCTGGAAAACAGCCTGGAATGCAACTCTAAATGCTCCTTGGCCCATACGAGGAGCTTCAAAATCCGACTGCCATATCAAATCAGGATTGCAAAATACTAGGTCGACAGGTTTTCGTGCATGATTAGTTTCATGAGATCCCCCGATGATACCCTGGATTACATCGCACATGATTTGGATATCGAGAGCCCAGTTTCTAGGATCATGGAAGACAAAGATTGCGCCAAATGGGATCTTTGAGAAGTCAGTAGGCTGTGCCATCATGTTTGTGTAAGCCGTTCGCTTGAACGATTGAAAATCTTACCCTAACAGATGCTCTTTCCTCTTGTGTGAGGTCGTGGAAAGGCCATATCCTGGGAAAATAAAGCTGAGTCAAAATTATGAAGGAAGCAAATGACTTGCGATGGATGCCAAGCGAGAATATCGAAGGTAGTATAAACTTTCTGGAAGCCATATCTACAGTCAATCGAGATTCCATCAATAGCATTCAGATGCAAGCCACGAGAGTTATGTACCCTTCCGCGACTCTCCGAAGGATATCACCCTTGCCTCCAAGAACCAAGACTGGCACGTCAGCGTAGCTGTGCACAATAGACTTCAGAACAGTGTGAGCCTGTATAAATTGGTCGGGATGAATCTGTCAAAATTTGTGAGTAAAATTTAGGATTCAGAACAGCTTTGATATAGCACCTGTACGCCAAGCTGCGAGCTCAACTTGTGACACCGTTCTTCTTCGCTTACACCACCGCCGTTGGTGAGCTGCGGCGACAATTGAATGCTTACATCACAGAAGGACATGGCAATCATTTACCAGAATAAAAGGTATCTTGCTTTGAGTGAGTCAGCTAGCTGGATGATAAACAGCAAGAAAGACACAAGTACAGGCCGAGTTTATTGTTGCCATCAAGGATGGATAGCGCTTCTTTAGCAGCAGGCAGAGGATTCTTTCCACGAAGGAGAACACCATCCTGGGAAGAATATGAGACACAGTTAGTCCCTGAACAGTTTCATGACATCATATCCAAACCATACGATGTCAAATGCGAATGCCAGCCGCGAACGAGGCTTGGCTATATTTCCTGGACCTGTTTGAAAACGCGTGAACCGTTATACCGAGTTTAAAATCGACGATTGTGGTAGCCAACAGCCACTGCCAGCTCACCAGTCAAGTAACGTGCGATTTGCTTGACCGTCACCCTGTTGCCATATTTTGAACCAATAATGATGTGTCGAGGAATCAACATGCCTGCAGCCTGAAAAACGTCGTGGACAGCAGGAGCAAGCAGCAGCCGAACTGTGGAGCACCTATTATTTCCAGGTCGCGAGTACAAGTCTGTCCAAGCGTGGCACCGATCAAAGGACTGAAACAGTACTAGCACTGAAAGTATCGAACGAAACACTGAATTACCGGATCTCACGTGACTTCAACAGCCAGCTAACTTCTGACACTCACTATATGGACGTGTAACGACTAACTGGAATACCAGTGGACGTGTCTCATATTATCGGAGCCCAATGCTTCCCTCACCAGTCTCATCCAACCGACGAGGAACCTCCCAGCACCTTCACACATTCTCCTTGTCTAACCTCAAACGGGCTCTGAATCTCCTACGTGCGCGATCAAGGTTCACAAACCTAAGCATTGTCATTCTCGCAGGATGCTTCGGCGTTTCATTTTTATACAACCTCGCTTTCATATTCTCCTCTTCGACTTCACTGTTAGCTTACACGCCACCTCAGAGCATCCTCTCGACCATAGCTCGTAATGCAACTCTAGAAAACCTATCTCATCTTGTCATCGTTCCAGGTCATGCAATTTGGACTGGTGCGCAGCCTGATCAGGTGTTAGACGTGGACCGATGGACGTTAGAGGAATATCAGAGAGGGGGAGGTAGTTACAGGATTTCTGCGTTCGTGGAACACATCAGACGAGGGTATGTCTTCCCACCAAATTACAAAATCACAAAACTGATAAATTTCAGAGTAGAAATAACGCTCAAAGATGATTCATCTCTACTCGTTTTCAGCGGGCAGGTATCCGACTTAGGAAAATACGTTCGTTTCGCTAACCCTCCTTCCAGAGGTCAAACTAGACTGCAGTCGACCACGACAGAGGCAGAATCTTACATGCGTTTAGCAACAAGTCTAGGGCTCTTTCACCCGGACTCAGAACGAACTCCCCATGAGACCCATTTCCTTCGTGCGACAACAGAGACCTACGCTCTTGATTCATACCAAAACTTTTTATTCTCGCTGGCTCGTTTTCATGAAATAACAGGCCGGTACCCCATGCAGGTCACCATCGTTGGCTACGAAATGAAGCGCCGTCGTTTCGAAGAGCTTCACCGCACAGCCCTTCGATTCCCCGCTCATCATTTCGAATATATCGGACTCGAACCTTCCGCCAATGAGGAGTCTGCTCGTATCGGCGAAGTAAGCATTCTCGTCTTTCTCAGCGGTTTTATACTGTGTTCAACTGGAATTTAGGTTAAGAATGGATACGCGCCGTATAAGCTCGACTTGTATGGCTGCCATGATTTTCTACTTGCCAAGCGACGGGCGCGGAACCCGTTTTTACGGTTTCATTCCTATCATACATCGGCACCGGAGTTGGCGGGGCTGTTGGAGTGGTGTCCTGATGATGCGGAGATGGTGTATAACGAGCCGTTACCTTGGGACGTTTATGAATGAGATGTCATTCTATAATTTTGGAGTTCGAGAGATCGGGTCTATTTATGCGATAATTGCTAACTGACTCGCACGCGAAATCTCGTTGGAACGTCTGGGTGGGTCTTGTCAGTCCAATTCAAATGTCGGTGCAAGGCTGGACAACAACGATACTTCACCCCCTATGAAAATATTCGTTTCAAGCGGCTACGAGCACGAGAACTTCAACAATCGAGAGACGACTACGCATTGTTTCCGCGGGCTCAACCGCTCCGTGTGCATGGTAGTATTGTAAACATCCCTGGACTGGAAATAATTGCAACGATCACCTGCAGCAATTTCAGCTAGGCTTAGACACTACAGTTTTCCCTCCTAGTCACAAAATAGAACCACTACCATCCAAAATTATCAATTCATCACGCACATAAAATAATAACCAATAAAATTACTATCAAAATGCATATGTTACAATGTCAATGAAACGCAAGTAGTTATCGCAAGCACCATACTACGACAGTAATAAAAATTTTCGACGACAATGACTCGTACGACAACGATGACGCGTACATGGGCACGCAGTAAGTATGGCGCGCACTCGAGTTGGTAAGAAGCGGGATCCTACCAAAGAGGCTCGCATTCAAGGGCGCCGCCATACACGATACCCCTGACTGGTGTTTATACCAGTTTGTGGAGTGGCATCGTGGCTGTAGGTCACGTGGTATATTGTGACCGTGAGGCAAGCGGTCCCGGATATTCTGAGATTGAGATGTCCTCCCCACTATTTTAGAATTGAGCATCCTTTTGCAAGTTCTCACCTGATCATACATGTTTTGCGTTGTTTTGTTGATGTGATTATTTATTTCGTACTCGTGAGCTGGCCTCGAAGTCGAGTAACCATCTCTCTCATGCCTGTGAGTGTTTCTTCCAATCTGACAAAGGAGGATTGGCATCCATCCAGCCTCCTTCCCTATGATACGCTTCTGAATCGCCAGGATGACTTTGACTCGATAATGTCTTACCCGCAGTCCACTGCTGGGACTGGAACCGATTTCTACGACCGCAGTCTGACAAGTCGCAGATATGCCCTTGTTGGACTGGCATGCTCGAGTATCATTGCCTGCGCTTACATAGTTGCGGGCGCTGTCATCATCCACAATTACGGAGTCTCAGGGGTGGCCTCCATTGATATTTACATATTGCCGCCAGACCTAATGCTAAACTTCACCGTTACGTTATGCACCGAGTCCACAAGCTTCGTACATGGCATCTCATTGCGTTCTGCGCTAGCCTCACAGTCTCGGCTTCGTTTCAACACCAATTTGCGTCTTCTGACTGCAGTTGGTGGATGGAGGAACCCCAACGGCACCCTGCTTAATGGTATCATGGCCTTTCTCCTCATTATATCTTACAGCTCGGCCTCATCCGCCACATTTTACGATACGGTTGATGTACCATCAGGGTCAATAGGATTTGAGGTCTTTGCGGGGGTACCTCTCCTGTTTTTGGGCGTCGCACTCCTTCTGCAGGTGGTGGTCGCATTGTCAGGGTTGTGGGCTGTCAAAATATTGACATGGAGCTCCTCACCTTTCGACTTGACTGCCGCTATGGTCCTTCATACGCAACTGGTTCCAGCCCCCTTCCGGTGCATGCGTGTGTGTCTGATTTGAACGTGCCGGGGGTCCAGCGAAGCCATCGGATTCGCAACCCTCCGCGTGGCATGCGCACCCCAGCATCCGGAAAGTTGTCATTTCTCTCTGGGGGCTCGTTGTAGCATGCGCTGGATGGGCCGCGCTCGTCATGTGCATCTGGGGCGAGTATGGCGGTGATAAGTTCATGTCCTATGCGTTGAACATTCAAAGATGGTCATTCACCCCCAATCAGCAACTTTTCGCTCCCGCCAGTGGCATGCAGTCCAATAACATCTCGTATACCATTCCGGGTGTCAGTATTCAATGGTGGATTCTGGTCTTCGTCAATATGGCAGTTATCCAAGGACCGCTGACACTTGGACTGCATTGCTCAGAGCTCATCGTGAACATTATTCGAGATGAAAGACAGTGGAGATGCGCTACCGGAAGGAAAGGACTTAGAACGGCAACAAATCCATTGAAGGGGGCTTTCACCAATCCACTCAGTCTTATACTTTTCATCGTAAAACCTCTCCTGCGTAAGTCATTCACGTCCATTTGTTTGATTTGTGTTATTGAACACCATCATCAATGATAACAGACTGGATGTTTGGGCTTTCGTTCTTGGTATATGGCTACGCCAATAACGGGAATTTGGGAACATTGATGGTACACATGTTCACTACCCAGGTTCGCACTTATTGTCCATATCAAGCTGCTGCAAGATCCTTACACACTCTTGCAGATCTGGAACTTATGTATAGCGCTGGCTATATTTGCCTGTTTCTTCACCGTCGTTGCACTGCGCCGACCGCGCGGTCCCCAGCCAGCCACATATGGACACCTCCAGACACTCGCCAATCTTGTGGACGAGTGGTCGCCTATAATGTGGTGGGGCCACAAGGAGGATGGAATCCCGTACTGTCATTCTGGTAGGGTTCTTTTATGGTCACGAGGATTATGGATTAACGGTTTCAAATAGGGACGAGCGATCATCCGCTGCCAGATGTGAAGATGGACTGTGTCTACGGTGGTTCTGGCGTCGAGTCCCCCGCATCTGTCTCGCGAGAAGCCTTCACGGAATTCCATACTATAGCTGGTCTGGCCATGCGCTGACGGTGCGCACGGCCAACCATGCGGTTGAAAGAGGCACTTTGTGATTTCCACCCCGTCTGCGTGTTGCGAGTATACTTTGGACTGATTGACTCGGATAATGTATTTATTAACAGGACTGGGATGTAGGAATTGATTGAGATCTTCAACGTCTCTGGATATCATATACTCTCCTCACATTGTCACTTTTAGATAACATTTAGACCTCTCTTGCTACGCCTTTTGTTGCTACAACTCCAAGCACAACCGATATCTCAAAATTAAAAAATAAAATAAAACTCAATATACCTAGGGCTCGCCGCTCCAAGACAGAGGTGAAACGAGGCCTTCTCGAAAACCAACCAATACCTACCTGTTGTTCGTACGATCTATGGACGAGATACCACGATCGTGCAGTGGCCCATACTGTGTGGGGCTTTTGCTAGAAAAGAAAAGCAGCACACGATCGACGAATCTCCGCAGGCTGCTGTGTCGCTGTGATTCCAACTTGAACGCATTTAAAATCGGACACCAAACCTTGGACTGAAGCTGACTCGCGTCCCCAAACTATACATTCCGAAAGCGCAACTACCGGCAATTTGGAACGAGTCATACCCAATAAAATTACAAACAGGTATCAAAAAGTGCATATGTTACAATGTCAATGTAACACAAGTAAGTTATCGCAAGCACCATACTACAACAACAGCAATAAACACGACAACGACGACGACGGCAATGATGGAGAATACAAGGCAAAAATGCAAGAAAACCAAAACACGCAGAAAACACACAACACAGCGTCTAATAAATAAGCTCTGGTCATGAAACGGAAGCCTGCCAGGCATATGCATAGAGACATCCGAGTCCAAGTTTACCGCGAGATATAGGCATCAAGGATACACCTACTTCCCTTGAAACCCCCTAACAATTGTTCGTATCCCCCCAAATCTCTGCTTTGTAGGCGGCGGACTCGTGGTTATCGGTGTTGGCTGCCACCCCTCCAACGTCGAGAATCCCATTCGAGATAATTTATTAACGCTTCGTGTTGCTGGCGTTGATGATATGTCACGTGATCCTGTGGTCCGTGCTGCTGGCGATGCGCTGCGTGCTGTCGTTGGGATGTTACGTGCAGCTGTCGATGAGATGCTACGTGTAGATGGTGATAAGTTACGCGTTGTTGATATGACGTGTGTTGTTGGTGCGTTCCGCGTCGTGGATATGTGTCCAGCATGTGTAGGAGCTGTCGAGATGCGCGAGAGCGGTACACCCAAGCCCATACCCAAACCCGTCAGTTCTGTATCTTCATCTGGATCATACGAGTCAGGGGTGCACGTAAATGTCTCAAATGATTTCTGCGTGCGTGGGCTGGGGAGCGGCAAGGGATGTGGATGCTGGTTCGCGTCGTGGTGCGGGAGGGGTAGGTGTCGCGATGCGATGAGAGGACTGCGTCTACGTCGGGTGTTGTCTGAAGTTCGCGACATGCCGTCAAAGGGTGAATCTGACATCGTCCGCCTGAAATCAACAGAAGCCGTCCGTCTGATTTCGTTCGGTGCTATCCGCGTACCGTGTTGCAGCGACGTGTCCTCGCTAGATGCGCCTATATCATGCGTCAATACGTGAAAAGCATATAAGGAAAGATAACGAACCACTCCTACTGCTACTCCTCGAAAAACTCAACTCCACAGCCTGAGGTCTACTGCTCGATAACAAAGACCTCTCACCTACACCCAAACCATTCCCGACAGGTGTCGTCCCCACATCAACAACCAGCACCTCCTTTCCAACAGCATCCTCTTCTTCTTTCATCCTCCTCTCAATAGCCAAACTCTCTCCAAACATTGCCAACCTCAAGCTCAAAGGCGTCCGTCCAGTCCCTTGATCCCTCCTCGTATTCTCTTCCAAATCAACAGCCATATCAAGCACAGACTGCTGCGCCCGCTGAACGAGCGCTTCTACCTCTGCTCGTGAAGATATCGAGGAGATGTTAAGACCTGAAGGCGTTCTATGAACGCGTGGGGATATGGGGAGTGCGTCCATGCCCATGTTTATGTCAGTGTCCGTGTCCATGGAACGGGACACGATTAGGGGACTGGCACCAGAGAGGTGGGGCGTTGGAGGCCATGGCGAGTCGCTTGCGCTAGATTGTGTGAATGTGCTCGCAGTACCTGTCGTGCCTGAACTGCTCACGGAGTCTCCACGCAGGCGACTTTCAGAAGACAAAATACTATCGTCAGGAGGAGGTGGCACGTTGATGCTGAATGGGAACCGAGCGGGTACTGTTACTGCGCGGTCGGGGGTGAGCATGATATTTGGCGTGGATGCGGAGTGGACAATAGGTACGCCGTATTCTTCATCTTCGTCTTCGAGGTCGTCGAGGTCGATGGCGTTGACGAGGATGGGAGGAGGGGATTGGGGGATTCGTGGAGACTCTTCGATCGTGTCTGGTATACGATCGATGTCCGGGGCACCTGCTGAGGAGCCCATGCTGAGCGTACGCAGGCGGCTGTCATGTGGAACGCTCCCGCGTGAAGGTGGGCTGCGCGCGCGCGCGGTGAGAGAGGAGGAGCTGGAGGAGGAGTTGTCAAAGCGGATGATACGGGACGAGGAGGGTTGCTGGGAGCCGTGGCCTGAAGTTGAGCGGGTGTGCATGCGCAGTATGCCCTGTCTCACAGGGGCTGTTGGCTCAGGCGGTATTTCTTCACCAGGTGTGGACGAGGAACTGGTGGAACGATGCCATGGACTGGGGTCAGGGGAAGCGCGTGCGGAATTAGTTTCTAGCCTGCGGCGGTAGAGGTCATGTGTGGATATCTCGTGCGGAGATGATGAGAGTGGTGTGGGGAAGAGGCGTGGGGAAGATAATATTGCCGCAGGTGATGCGGGAGATGCTGTCCCAGGTACAGGAACGGGCAATGAAGAGGGGGAATTGATCGGGGGCTCTGAGACGGAGGTAACGCTTGACGAAGAGGCGTCTACATTTGATTTCTTGAACAGGCTAAGGAGTGACAGCTTTGAGTTTAGTTTGCGGGGAGAGGTAGCCTCGGCGCCTGTGCCTGCCGATCTCGGGCGACGTGAGGCTTTTGGGAGTGGGAGGCGCTGGGGTTGTTCGTCGTAGATATGAGGGAGAGATGGGCGGCGATCAGACGAAGGCGAATCTTGAGGTTGTAAGACGTCTTGTTCAGAGGAGCCTGAGCGCACAAAGGGTGGTTTTTGATCGATATCAGGGGTGGCGCTTGCGGACTTGAGTGCGGTGAGAGCATGGTCGATAGAGCGTTTGAAGTGGAGCTTCTTCCTGAGGGAAGACTCGACGTGCTCGATACAGGGATGGGGACGTTCCCTGGAGGAATGACTATCGCTATCAGGTGTATTGTCACCGCGTGCACGTGCAAGTATTTCGCTTGCGAGGATATCAGCGCACTCAATCCAACCATTCTGACGGGCAATAATCTCAGGGGTGATACCGTGCTTATCTGGACGATTAGGATGGGCGCCATGGATAAGAAGGGTGCGAACGATGCTTGCGTGACCGTTTGCAGCAGCGAAGTGAAGTGGGGTTGCACCAGAAGTACCAACTATAGGAGCGGCAGAGTCACGGCTGCGATCAGAGTACCTGCGGGGAAGTCTGTGGAAATTTTTCATGAATATGTGATCGGAATTATGGATTATGACGAAGACTGACCTTGGTGCATTGACGTCTGCTCCGTATTTGATGAGAAGATTGACTACGAGATCATTACCACCTGCACAAGCAGCATGTAAAGGTAAAACGCCGTCTAAAACAGAGTTTACGGGTTGGCCATGATTGAGAGCAAACTGAACTAGTCCGATGTCGCCTGATACAGCAGCTGAATGAAGTCCTAGATGTGGGACTATTATATGGTCAGAAAAGTCATAAAATAAAAGTGACTGAAGACATACATTCGGTAGCGACATTGAACTTTGCTTCTGCTCTGTGGTTTCTGGAAGGGGCCAGCATGACAAGGTGCCTAGGCGATTACACGATTTGGAGATAAAAGTACCATAGGATGAAATGGCTGTACTACAATACACAGGTGCGGTGTCGCTGGTGATGATCCTTTACAAAGGCAAGGTCCGGTATCTTCAATTACCCAGCTTACAAAGCATCTATAACACTCAGCCAAGCTGGCCTCCAATGCACAGCATCTGCCACAATCCAATATCACATCAGATATGTCGGTTTTCATCAAACCTAATGTCCATCCATGGAAATTTGGGACTTGATCGACGTTTCAAATGTTCACTGCTCTTTTACCACATCACCAACGATGGTTGTATCGACCACAGGCTAAGCTCACCGAACACGCTTGGTATTTGGAGGTACGGAAACCCACACTACGATGACACTTGCAGGGCCATCCAGCTACAGGAAAATTGACATTGACAACAATAGAGAAAACTCCCAGCCTGTCAGAACTATCTTCGACGTCTAAATCTACGCTACCTTAATTACGGTGTGAATGTGAGTTTGGAAACTCTTTGTACTTCAGTCAGTAACGAATTTGACACTGTTAATTAAGAGGTGCCAAGCGGAAGGGTGGCTTTTCGAGACAGCCGCGCGGCGCGCACGTTGCCGCTTGTTTCTGTGCTTCAAGTTCATTCTCCGTTGCTTAGCTATATGGTTTGCTCTGGCGTTTCTTGATCTGCTGCTCGATCTCGCCTCCAGAACATGCCACCGAAACGAGTACCGCAAGGCGTTATAGACCGCCTTCTCGGGACACGAGACAGCAACCGAACGTGTTGAATTCACTACCACATTTTCGTGACCCCTACATGAATGGCGGTCCGCATTTGTGTTCACCCAGATGCCGGTATCCATCCTACAAACTCGTGCCTCCGCACCACCTCCACGGGCAACTTGCGAAACTGGCACTAGTGCCCGAACCGTAGAGCTTTTCCTGAGGCTGTCCACCTGTGCATCGGAGGTTCACTAGATGCGTGCGCAACCCACTTCTCTTAGCTCACTCTTCGGGGCCCGAAAGCGTTTTTGCCAAAATGAGTTAAAAACGCCTGTTGCAGTTACGAATGGGCGGCTACGTAGCATGGATTACATATGATATGCATTTGAGGTATACATGAGTCGTCAATGTAAAACTTTTCATGACGCAACAAGTCTCTATATCTCCAAAGAGATTTTCGAGATATTTCTTCGCGCCTTCTGCACCAATGATCCCACTAGTCACTCCGTCCGGCTGTATCACAAGTACTTTTGTCTGGTTCGCTTCCACAAAGTAACCCGAATAAGCATAGCTCTCCTGATCAACAACAAGGTCAGCAGGAGATGCAACGGGCGTCGCCGATGCCGATGACGGCAGAACAACAATTGTGCACACAACACGTTTGTCGCATGCTTCCAGTGCACCCAAGAACAGGGTTGCGTCTGCGAGACTCGGAACGAACACAAGCACCGTGATACCACGGTCTGTATAGACCAAAATGCGTATTCACGTCAGACTTTCCACTTCCCACCTGGAGCATATCGGGTGCATCAAGCGCCCTGTCCCCAGCCTCCAGATGCCCCTCGTCAAGCACCCCGTATGCATCATTGGCTTCCCTAGAATTGCAAACTCTTAGAGAACGATGTTGTTGAATCAGCAGTTGATACCAAGCATGGAAGGGACGGTGTTTTGTCGGGTCGCCATGTCTCCTGTCGTTATCGCCCGGTTAAGAATCGAGGTGGTCATCTCGAGGATTTCTGAGATGACAGGCAGATGCTCGTTACTGTGTCTCAAGAAGATATTTATGGGCAAGTCTTTTTTTGACGAGCGCAACTTTCCATCCTATATTGACCTGGTGTACGGCGCGCTCAGTTGTGTCATACATACTGCATCTGTCTGACTCACAGCATCAAGTTGTAGACCTGAATTAAGTCCCTATTCCTGTAGAAATGAGCAAGTATTACCACCGATCAAATGGACTGTGGACGTTTAAATATGTTATAGCGGCTATTTCCAGGAAGACATTCATAAATAGACATACTGAGCATCTACGGCAACTTCCATCGGCACTGTGACAGCTACGCAAGCCGCCTAAATTAGAATCACATACCGCCCGCAACGAACACTCGGCCATCGCCAAACTTATTTGTCATGCGGATACTGGCTCTAAGAAAGACAGATGTCAACGTGCATCGACACGTACAGAAAAGGCAAAACACATCGGAATTCACTCGCCCAAACCAGCTTGTTGAAGGTAGCCTTCGCAGGTATCAAATGATCTCGAAGACAAGCTCCTCGTTCTGAGCGATCTTCGTCAGGTTTAGTTTAGGACAGAAGATGAAAGACTACCTGTTATCCTCAATAAATTTGTCAGTTGGATGCAAGGACATAATGCAGGTCAATGTAAATCTTCAAGTATCATATATATACGATAGTTCACCAAAGTTTACAATTCGGTGCCACTGTTTTCGAAACAGGATCAGGAGATTCTTCCATCGGATAATGGACTCACCGCTCTATCAATACCAATACCTTTGGATGAATATCACCGGCAAAACCCCGGATATCGTCTCCAGTCTCACCCAAAAATATGAGCTCAAGCTGTTTACGCACAATGTCTATGAACCAAAATTGACCCGGTATTTCCCAAGTAGCGCATGACAAACCCAAATTCCGGGACCACGCTGTCCGATACGAGGATTAGGACCTTCATCGATGATGCAAACTAGGATGCTGCTACCAGACTTGTTGGCCCAGCGCCTACCTAAGAAAGGGAAATTCATTTGAGGTACAGACAACCATCATGGACAGGTCACTTACGATTAGTACAGGTGGATGGATGGAGTTCATACGTAGTGCTCGCAGGAGGACGAGTTAGCTCGAATTTCAGGGGAGTAGGATGGGCATCGAGGGAACGGATCGTCATCATGTGAAGAAAAGCCAGGGACATTGTAAGCACGCTGGCTCACCAGAGTTCCCATAATCTACATAACGAATCTATCAGTATCCTTACAGAAACGATTCAGTCACTTCCTGCGGATGATGATTTCTCAGAACGCTCACCAATATGCCGTCCAACTGTCATATCGATAATATTAGCATCCTTACAGAAATGGTTTACATTTCCTATATTTGACACAACACTGACCAACACATTAGTATCCTGACGAAGATGACTCACACTTCCATCGGATGATCTGTCAGAACGCTGACCAGATACCTCATGACACGAACTGGATGGCTGCGGACACTGACGGCTTTGATACCAACTGTCAGTTCGCCTAATGGACATGCAGACCGTTGAGTGTGATGAGTAACGATTTTGGTTCTAAGAAACCTACACGTGCACTGCCTCGTAGCTGCTCCTTAGAAAAGGAGAATATAATGTTCCGCAACCTAATACAAGGAAAAAGACGTTCCTTTTGTAGGAAGCAAGTGTGCTCTTGATTGGCATTCCGAGTCAAATCTCGCGGCGTTCCAGTAATATTAATCAGTGCTCGGCCTCAAGAGCGCAAAGCTCCCAGCGGGCTAATGATATTTCGGAGTCGATACATAGTGCCAATCGGCTCGCCCAACATATTTGGAATCTTGGGGTTTCCCATTGATGGGAGAGATTGTTTTGATTTGACTCCAGAGCCCAGTGGCATTCATCCAAAGTTGAGATGCACTCTAGAAACTTGAACACCTTGACCTCTACACAGTGAATCGCGAATCCAGGATGCCACAAAGGAAATCCCATGGTATATTAGCATCTAAGAGAGGGATTTAAATGACGAGGCTCCTACCTGAACATTCAACGGCATCATGAGCTGTAAAATCGTGGAGCGAAACAAGAAAAGGATGGTGTAGGCATGACCGTTTAAACTTGGACTTGACCGTCAGAGGAAAAAGTACGGGCCGCGAAGGCAGCTGCGCCCGAAACCCCGCAACTCAACTGTTAGGAGTTCCGCATTATAACCACATCCTGAGCTTGGAAACTTGTACTGTTGACCCCACACTCGCTTGTGCCTTGCGCAACGTACCCTTCATGCATACACCCAATCATGAACGTATCTCGATATGAGTAGTTGCCCCCGCTCCAAATGATCTCTTATGTGCATATCGCCGTCGTCAGCTTGCGTCTAAATACATTATATATGAGAAATACAGATGTCGACCGTCGATGTTCCAACCAGACCGACGTATCAATTTGGTGGCTCAAGAATACTTCACGAATGAGATTGGTGAGACTGCAAGTATAGTATCCAAGGTCAAATCATCAGCATTGTCTCTTTAAAGAGAACATAGCCTGCTGTTAGGTCCCACTGGTAGTGCGAGTCAAATCAAATTAGATGCAAACCAGATAGCGCGGATATTACTGGCTATAAAGCTTATAAGGAAAATTATGTACCATGTAATAACGCAAGTAAGGTCCAAGTCCAGTAAAAACTTAAAGCCCGAGGTTGATGGGAGTGCATCCAACGTTGACAAGGCCGTTCTGAAATTTCCCTGTCACACGAGTGGAACAAAGAACACTGTTTGTAACTCACCATTTTGTTGTTGCTGCAACACATAGGTTGTTGGTTGCATCTGGCGCCATTGGCAAGGCCGACAGCAGTCATAGGGCTGCAGTTCTGGCCGACCTTGCCGGCGATGCCAGCAGCTATTTCTGCAACGCCACGAAGATTTGCCATTTTGTTGTAGTCGGAAGTCTGCACAAATCATGAGAATCATGAAAAATAAATAGGAATCTATTACTCACACTGGTATAACTCTGGCAGCATTGGATGTTACCAGTGTTGCATTGGCCATCACGGAGAGTGAGGGGACTGGCGACAGCGAGAGCCGCAAGGAAAACAACGGTGAAGAAACGAGCGAACATTGTGTTGACTGAAACAGTTAAAAGAGTGTGAGGATGCGTGACACTGGTGAGCTGATTGAGGAAGAGATGGGTTCTGAAGAATTGAACGCATTGTAGTCCACCTTTTATACTATCAAATACACCCGGCCGCTCCGCCTTTTGTCGATATTTTTTTTCCAGATCGGACAACCGATGCTAATATACTGTCGTCTGGCCCGTGGTCTGGACTCTGGAGTATGTGCTAAGCCGTAAACGCTATTGAATGTGCATTACGTGAATATCACCTTAGCGTGAAGTGGACGCGTTTCGACCACGTGACCCATCACCATGTCACTATTCGAAGTCCGAGGACTATCTGTATCCGACTCGGGGGAGGAACACTGCTATGGTTCCAACATCCTGGTCTGGATGCTGTAATTGAGTACACATTTCTATATTTGGCTGACTTATGCTCAGGCATATGTCTGTCTGAACATTGTTATCAGCGTCAATTTGCAATTTGTGTGCAGTCTGGAGCTTACTATATACAGTCATCAATGGCTCATTGATACAAAACATGGCTCACACAATGACAACACATTTTCTTCTCTCAAAATTGCTCATGCACATTTAGACAACATGTATCTTGCCCCAGGGAAAATATTATATTATGTTGACCAACAAAAATAGTACTGAGACATGTGTCTTTACTAGTCAAAACCCTAAATTTAGACAATTTAAAATTTGTATTCCGCATTGCATGATGACAGTAAATTAGAGAGACATGAAACTGTTCAGGATGTATAACTAACAGTTCTAGCTATTCAGAACATGTGTTATAATTGCATGATGTTGAGATTAACATGTGTAGCAAAGGAATGTTTGTCAGCTAGTGGAAATGCTATTCAGACCAGGTTGGGGTTGGTGAGACTCTATGCAAAATACACTATTGCAGCCACAAACCAATCAGAACTAGTCTCTACCTCTTACTATGCCTGGCCATCCTAAATCTGCTACAAAAAAACAGCAAGAAGTTTGTCAAGCTCATGATTATCTCATGGCTAAAGCTGTGTCTGCATATTGCACTGAGCTCACAAAAAAGCAGGGTTTAAAATGTTGCAGCTCACGAACTATCTGTAGAGACTTCAAACAAATTCCAAGGCCAAAGTTGAACATATGCAAAGATGAGGACGGACAGTCAGCCAGTGGGGAGGAATTTGACCTTAACAATGCATCAGACAACAGTGGTGAAGAATGATAATGAAGTTTGATAGTGCTCGATAATGAAATCTATTGTTTGTTTGCGCAAAATTACCTAATCAGTAAGCTGTCTCAATGAGTGACATTTACTGAAAAACAGGTCCCCTCATGGTTTTGGACGTTGAGCTTGAATGGTTGCATATTTTTCTTTGAAAATTTAGGTGTGTATTCTAGAGATAGGCTACTTGGTTGGAAAAATAAAGTTGAGCTGCTAGAAAGAACCATGACCCAATGATGGCAAAAAAATCAATTTCCTGTCTCAAAGAGCCATTGATAACTGTATGCAATGCCAGCTGCTGGCACTACCACTGGAATGGTGTGGCATTGTCAGGCGTTATTGAGGTTTGTAAAAAGTCTTACTGAATGCAAGTTACCATGATGGGAATGGGAAGAACACTGCGGCAGAGCTCAGAACTACCTAGTAGTTGATTCTTTGCACATAAGTTCTGCCAATAGTCTTGAAGTCTTGAGCCAGAGCTATCCAAGAGCGGGAGCACAATTCTTCCAGTCTCAGAAGTACCACACACAACATGAAGATTGAATCCTTTTGAGATGAAGCATCCCACAGGCATCTTTGAGGCTATGTGATTGACCTATGATCAACCTTCAAAGTGAGGCTAGCTAAGTGCTAGATGTTGACAATTTTCACACTTGATGTGACCAAATCATGAGCATAAATACATAATATAAAGTGAAAAATGACAAAAGGAACACAAAGAACAGTGTGGATATCAGATCAAGCTGATTGAGATAGCTGCCACATGAGCCATATTCCAATCATTTGTGACAGCCACATCTCATTGTGTCACTGGTAGGAATTTTGTTGCTAAAACCCATGTAGGTAGGTGTTCTGAAGTGCATGGTGTTGTTTCCTTTCACATGTGCTAAATCTGCATAATTTCGAGTTGAGATTTTAAAGGTGAAGTCACAAGTAAAGAATGGAGCACTATACATCTAAAATAAGAAACATTGCTTTGCACCTTCTTCACTATGGATAATTGTTCCAAGTACTCCATCTGGCAGCATCACAAACATTTTTATCCAGTTAATTTCGATAAGATGAGCTGAATTAGTGTGGCCCTCTGGATCAACACAAACAACTTTAGCAGAGAATGTGATTGGTGTCATTCATTCTGGTGATGGCAAGACAACAGCTGTTCATACAATGCTTTTGTCATATACCTCCATTGTCTTCAAGATCAGGGTCACAACTGTGAATAGACTTGAAGTGAACATGGGCACCATGTGGAAAGTACCAGCATGATGTTGTGATTGTGAAAATTGACCCAATCATAGTGGGCCCAATGTTACAAACTTGGATAGAGTGTCATTCCAATAAAGGAATCAAGGATCAAGTTGATCAAGGATGAAGCCTTATCAAGTAATGCCTCCCTCAGGAGTGATTGCCTAGACTCCCACAGGATCTAGAGTTCAAATATGACAATGGCTAGCCTCCTTCCCAAGGAGCTAGAGTTCAAGTATGAAAGAGAACTGAGTAGATTCAAGTTAGAGAAAATACAAGCAGTAACTAGGGGTTTATATATGTAAGAGAATTGTGCACAGACCAGGCTGGGCTAAGGGTAATGAATACTAGGAAAGGAAGGTTCATGGGAAAACAGAGTATGAGTCAGAGATAAGAGAGACCATGAGGAAACAGCACAGTGAAAAGGAAGTGTTAGAAGTACAGCCATTAGGCGTCTGCAGTGATGATGGAAAAAGAGTGGGGCACTGTAACACCCAACACTTCATTGGTTCTCCTTCCATATGCCATGTTTTAGTACACCAAAACTTCACACTGTCACTTGCCAGTGAACCAATGGTCAGCACTGCACCATCAGGAGAAAAGTTCACCAAGGTAATTTCTGTGGTGTGAGCATTGATGGGTTGGGTGAGAGGTTCACCCATTTCACCATGCTAGGCTATGAGCTCTCCATTTCCATCACCATTCACTATTATTTTACCATCTCGTGATGCCGCCAATGCCCACACCCCATTGTGATGCCCCTCCATCTTCTTCAACATAACACCTGTCCCCAAGTCCCAAAGACAAAGTGTGTGGTCACTTGAGCCCGTAACCATTCATTGCTTATTGGGGAAAACTGCAGTTGCATTTACGGTCCCCTCATCATCATGATCTTCAAAAACTCAAAGAGATTTGGTGCTTGGAATGAGCTGTGACATTATACTGGATGGTATTGAGCATGGTCAAGGAATTGTGGATGTCTTTCTCTAAGCTGTAGATGTGCATGTATTGCTATGCAACTAAGGTCCTAGCTCACTTCCATAGATGCCCAAGACACGACGTAGTTCGCTTCCACACTCCTTCACAGATCCTGCAAGAATGCTTCCTCCTTCGAGTTCATGTGAGTCATAACCACCTTCCTCAATTGCACTTCCTATCTCCATACATTTCAGAATATATTCCTTCGCATTCAATTGCGATAGTGCAGTTTCTACTTACCGGCCCTTGAATTTAGCTCAAAACTATCCATCCTCCGCATAAATATTATTGTTGAGCTATTTCTCCAACACTTCATCATGTAACTTGTCCAAGTGCACATGACTTCTGTAATATCATGTCCTCATCTTGTTGATTCCCAAGATCTGCCTGTGCACTAGATGCAACCAAATTTCTTGGTAACAGTCCCTTCTCACATCTCAAATCTGCTCCTAATGGAGGAGTTTCCATCTTTGGAGACATGTTGTATCGAAAATCATAATTTTCAAAGCTGTCACAGCATTGCTTGCAGTGCTTTGCATCTTGCTCACCTCAGTTTCTCAGTCAACTACTGGCCCATTGTTGGCCTCTGTCTTCTCATTCACCAATTATCTTCCCATGTCCATTCTTGTTTCAATCCTGCACCACATAAATGTGCAATATGGTCAACATGCTCTACTCAAATTAGTGAGCTCTCATTACAGTCAAAGTTGTGTGAGCCTGCATTTCATTGTTGATATGTCACTGCAGCATTCAGGAATGTCATGTTATTAATCATGGAATACATGAGCCAAATCCTCCTACATTAAGTGAGTATTCCAACTTTTAACTGATCTTGCAAGGTACAAGAACTTTTGGGTCCAAGGTCTCACAATCCACCACCTTATGACTTGTTATAGGCCAGTATAAAGAGTCTGCAAATTCTGTGTATGGTGCATCTTGACTCTTGATGCTGTGCTCTCCAAGGTCTGACAGGATAATGACAAAAAGATTAATTATCTGCACTGATAAGTGCATTTTAGCAGTGCTTACTACTATAAGACCTTCACACTTTCTCAGTGCATTTCCTACTGCCAGCCTCTTGCCTACATATGTATGTGGACCACACCAGGCTCAGTAACAGTGCAGAAGAGCTCTTGCCCAGAATGCCTGTCTCTCTTTGCTGTGTGTCATTCTGAACAGAGTGGACATTCCAGGAAGAAGATTGTATGTGGCTGTTTGTTGCGGAGGTGGGTGAGTGTATTTTTCTTTCGTGATGTATTCCTAACAACAAGCCCATACATAGCCTATGTTCGACTTGTCAAAGATGTTTCTTTGGTCCTGATCTGATAGTCATCATCATGTTGTTTATTGGTCTACAACCCCCTTGTGCCAATGCACAATTTTTGGACAGTGAAGGATGAAAGGATGGATCACTGTCAACTTGCCATGGTCCCACTCCTGAAGAATTCTTGAGGATGAACAAATGATTGCAAGAAAGGATTGGGAAGGGATGGGATTTGGAATATAATTTGCACCCAAGCACCCATGTCCAGACACTCCATCATTATCTATAGTCCGGTACACATGCACTGTATGAGTATTATTTTTAGAGCACAAATGCAAACTGCTCAGAGGTCCATAAACTTTGAAACAAAACATATGACTACAATATTTCTATGGTCCTGATATCCATCAAGTCTCCAACAGAAACCATATTGTTGATCTGTCCAATGATATCATGGTCTGATGTGATCCTCTTATATTCTCCACTGCGCTGCTGTGCCAGCAAAAATGTGCTGAAAGGCTGTTCAAGGTGAACAAGCAACCACAATGCTCGTGATTCTAGGTCAACCACCTCCTGTTTTACAGAAGAACCACTGGACCAGTCATCTGATGGAGAAGAGGGTGGTGTGCAATATTCCTCATTGTTTTCTGTATTGTGTCCAAAGTCAGACAGTTCCACAAATTTAGATGGTTCCACAAAGTCAGGTAGCTCGAGGAGAGACTGATCCCAGGGATGGACAAGGATAAATTTTTGTTCAGTGGGCCTTACCAGCCAGAACTGAACCAGGGTCTCTTCAGTGGTGATGAGCAAGTTGTGTAGCCCATTTGCCTTCACTCCATATGTGAACAGAGTTTCTGGGGCTGGACTACGCACCTGTCTAACTTCCCTAACATTGAATGCAATACAAGGCAGATGCAATCTCTGTGCTGCGAAGCAAGGGGCACTCATGTTCTGAAGCAGGGTATAAAGGTTTGAAGCAAAATCCACAGCTGCCGTCTTTTGCAGTGAAGAAACAGATGACTGAATTTCATCTTCAGGTAGGGGTGGTAACTTGCATGGTGAAGCTTCATATGAAATGATGGGCATCAGGAAATTGACCCGAAACTGATATGGCCAGATACACATGACAAATAAAACATTATTATATGTCTAGCCTTAGATTTATATATTTTTCTCATCATGTCACATATATATGAAAGAAGGTATGATTACACAATGGAGATAGAATTTTGATATGTGTATTATAGGTCGACAGCAGTGTGATGACAGAACCCTCCAACCATTATAATTGGCTGGCCTCAAGACACATAATTATATGTTCAGCTTTGAAATTAGATGATGTTATCATGTGGTCACAGATGTATGAAATAAGGTATGACAATATGAGGGAGAAATAATATTGATATCTATTTTTGATGGGACAACATGACAATTAAACATTCCATATATTGCAACGGGCTGGCCTTAACAAACATTACTACTAGTAGATGACAGTACTAGTAGTGGTACATAGCAGTGTGATTGTAAGTAAAAGTGTTGTAAGAGGTAGCCATGGATATTCTTCAACCTGCTGCTCTGCATTGACTGCCTGTTCTCCAACCTCCTGATCTCTGACATGGACCTTGTCGCAGGCAATATCAGCCTCAAGATCTTCAGGAGGAGTTCTGGTTCTAGCAGGGGAGATGATGGATGCAGACAGCTGTGTCACAGGTGCAGGCCCAGGCCCACTGATGGACATGGGTGCTGGAGGCATGTGACGGGTACCCTTTGCCTCCATGGGGGCTGCAGGCATATAAGGGGGGAGCTTTGCAGGAGTGTTCAACACAGCTGTATCATACCACTCTTTCCTAATCAAGTCCTGATTGACACCAGTGGAATGCATGGAGAACATGATGAGAGCAAGGTCACCTGGGGGAAGTTTAGCAGCAATGCAAGCTGTGTGCGCTTTGTCGCCTGTGAGGTCTGCGTCAACTGAGAGGATGACAAAGTGGATGGTTGGCTTCGGGGCAGAGAACTTGATGACTTGTTGAAGAAGCCACCATGAACGAGCTCACCCGAGGTTGAGGCTGAGATGTCAAACCTGATGTGCAATGCAATGAAACTGTCATTGCTTGGGGTGCCATTTCATGGAGTGAAAAGAGTCAGTGTCAGTGCTGGGGATGATACATAATAAGAGTCACCCACTACAAATACGATTAGAACCAGAAGATCACACTAGCACTGATAGAACTCACAGCACATCATCCATAATGACCTCAGGTAGTTCCCATACAACAAAACTGCCATCAGAGGTGACACCTGCCAGTCTGTTGCTGTATACAGCCATATTGATGACCAATATGGCAGGTGCAAAGACCATTGGCAGCTGAAGAAGAGTGCGATCACTGCTTGATCGCAAGATGATGTGAACACGACCCTTGGTCATGGCATATGCAATCCAATGAGTAGCGCTGATGGTCATACCAGGCAAGAAGACAGAGTCCTGCTTGACCAACACAATTGCAGTAGATTCCATGGTGTCTCTAGGAGCCTGCACATTGTCCAGTAGCTGTGATACATTGAATACAATAGTTTGAGGTTGTGAGCTAAGTGAGTGTAAGTAAAGGCACATGTCAAAAATGTGGAAAACTTGCCTTGGACTCATATGTGCATTTCCTTTGGCAGCACCTTTGCCTCTGCCCTCATTCTTCTAGGTGTTACAAGGACTGGGTGAACTGTCCTTCTCCTGCCTAGCAGGCGGCATGGGAGCCTGGCTGAGAGGAGACTCCACAGGTCATGGCTGAGGATGCAGCTGCTGGGCAGCAGGCTTTGGGGGAGAACTCCTAGGAGGTGAAGCATGGCCAGGCTTGGGAGGAAGAGGTGGGAGTGGGGGCATAGTGCGAGGTTGGATGAGTTGCTGCTGAGGGGTTGGCTGTGATTCCACCTGGGAATATTCATCTGTGGTGCTATAAGGGTCATAAGTAGGAGATGAAGCCTGTCCAGAGGGGTAGGACTGCTGGAACCTGGTCAACTGGTCCATAAGGTTTGCCATGGACTTGCACTTTGGATCATTGAGAGATTTAGCAGATTTTTTACCAATATACGCACTGGCCTGCACAGTAGATGAGGAAGTGGAGTCATTTTGGGGAAGGACAATGCCAACTAAAGTTTGGATGGCATGATATGATCATGCTCAAGTCCTTGTCATGCACCATATGTATCATGAGGAAATCAACAAGGAGGATATTGCCACCTGTGTAGCATAGTCATTTGATACAGGCCAATGCAAGAATTCAGATAAGGACTTACAGCTGAGAGAGAGCGGGGCTTGGGTAACAATGATTTGCTCTTTGTCTGGAAGCAAGTAAATACTTTAGCTAGGAGTGATTGCAGAAGGAATGAGAAATGACCTACCAGTGGGAATGTACTGTGCATGAGCAGATCTGACTGAACCTGAACCTGGTGTTTCGCTTGGTGTTGGCAGTTGAGTAACCAGGTTTTGCATCATCCAGATGAATGGAAGTGTGATTGTGATATCTGCATTGAAAGTAGAGAACAACTCAGTACTCAGTGGTGCATCAAGCCCCAGAGCCAGCCAAACAATGCACAATCACCCTTTCCTGGCCATACCTCTTCTTGATAATGCAAGGGTATCCAATTCAGAGATGAAGAAAAGAAAAACAGTTCAATATTATACCTACAACTCTTGTCAGTCACACAAAACAACTGAGCAATGAAACTATTTACTTACATTCCAAGCATATGCAGCACAGACATGGAAAGATTATCCACAAACAACACCTGAATGTGGATATTCACAGGTCACTACAGAAAAGGTGCACATACAATCAGCATACACAGTGGCACTGCAAGAAGAGAGCAACTCATAGGCTCCTGCAACAACACCCAGAACCCAATCATGCATAATCCTACTCATCTGGTCCCTCCCCTCCTCATCCAGAATCATAAAATGCCCATCTTTGAGCACATCAAGCCAATGCACAGAGCACATATTGAACTCTGAGGAGTTGCTCAGCATCTTGCTCCACTTCACCTGGTCCAGCTTCCAGTTCCCAAAGAGCGTCTCAGGGTCTGTGTCAGGTGAGGCTGGTGATGGTTGGTAATGGAGTCTGAATTGGTATCAAAGTCCACCCATGGCCATGGGCCCAATGGTGCTGGGTGGTGAAACAAGTTATTGAAGTAGCTGAATCATTGTGCAGGGAAAACACTCACATGATGTGTGTGATCCTCTGGTGTAGTAGTATTTGGCAGTGTCTGACTGAAACAGGTAGGACCAAGTAGACACTGTTGACTAAGATGAACTATCAGCACCTTGTTCAAAACCACCTCAAACAACAAGAAATTTGCACTTATGGGGCCACAAAATGATGTAATTTGATTCAATTTATTGATTGCAATCACATACTGATCATTAACTTAGCAGTATTGCAGTCTTCAACAGTTTGTTGGAAGACTATTTACTTTATACATAGCTGATCTACCTATAGAGTAAGAAAGATGCAGGAGAATGAGGTGCGACACAAACAGGGTGAGGTGAAGCAGGCAAAGGCAGTTGATTGTGAAAGGAGAAAGGGGCGGTGGAGGCGGCATGTGTTGAAGATCATAATGATGTGCATGATCAACACTGATTGAGTGGTGAATAGTACTAATATACCTGTAGGATTAAGGCAATGGGAGTCTGAGGGAGAGCAGGTGAGGATTGCACAGTCATCCAGGTCTGGTGTATAATGTATCATGGCTGTACAATGATCAATACATGTTTAGTCTCATCCAAGTTCACACACCAGCAAGTATTGCCTGTGTTGGGGTCACAACTGAATATGCAAAGAAGACTGGAAAACATTCTTTGAGACACTAAATTAGTGTGATAGGTGTCTGCAGTTACCAGGGTTAAAGTCAATATCTGTACCATGAAGGTTGAAAAGCCATGCGACTTCATCAAGAAGCGTAACAACTGAGGCAACAGCATTCTTCTTTGCAATCTCTGCCCATAAGTGCTGAAGTTTGCTCTGGAATGTCTCTCCTGCTCAAAGTGTTGGTCTTGAACTATGCATAGTCATATCATGCTTATCAGTATATTTAACATTCAAAGGGAAAACACTGTTCTGAGGATGCGGGGGTTGGTCCTTGCCCCAGACAATGTCGACAGGGTTTTGATGGAGAGATACAAACTCAGATCCCCTAGGTTCAAGAGATTTTTCAAGACTCTTGGCATCCACTGCTATCATGTTAGCCAAACAACAAGGAGAAGTGGTAACACCTGTACCAGCTGAAATAAATGCAGGATTGATGCCAATATGGGTCCCTTGCTCGAGGTGCTGTCATAGTATTTGATCAGTGTAGGGTCCCAGAAGGACAGGAAATATTGACTTTAGGGATAAATTCCTGCGATGTGGGCACATCTTCCTCCTAAGTAAGTAAAAAGACATCAACAGCACAGGTGGAACAGCATGATACTGTCACTGGAAATTTAACACCACCATTTTGAGTCTAAATGAATGAGTCATTATCGAACACGTAGTATGAAGCAGGAGAATGGGAAAACAGGCCCACCTAAGAGAGCACACAAGGGCACTAGTATGAGACAAGCACTGCCACATAGGGGTTAGAACAATTTGAGGTAATAAGCATGAAACCTTACCAAAGTACCAAAATATGTGTTTGAGTGTGAGTGAACAAGCATGTATGTCCCTTGGGTGTTAGGGGTACAAAGACTTTTCCCACCATTTGATATGGACAGATGCTGATTGACAATCATGGTAATAGAAAAAACAGTCACAGAAATAACATAAAAGTCCATTGTACAACTAGCTCGCATTATAGTAATATAATGGTGGAAAATATGAGCTGCATAGTTAGACTAGGAAGTGAAACCAATAACCCAGTGATATAACTACAAGTCAGAATATGGGAGTGACCAGGAACTGGAAGATGTGGATGAGGTTGACATCCAGTCATCAAATCGAGCATCAGATAGATCTGATCCATCCATCTCAGCAGTTTCAGAAGCCCAGCCTACAACCATCTTAGTATGAGAAACTTCGAAAAAGCTGCATGCCCACCATCATCATTGCAGTGGAACTCAGTGATGCATAAAATGGCTTCAGACAGCATGTTGACTTCAGACTGTGTGCATTGCTTCTTCAAGTCCAGAATGTGAAAATCAGACTTGAGCACAAGCAGCGATTTAAACTCCTTTGCTATGAAGTTGTTGCCATGGTCGAGGTGTGGGGGCTTGTTGGCTTCTGCCAATGATGCACTCGTGTATACATGATATGTGAAGTTGTCAACCCAAGCTTTCATTACATGAGGTAGGGGAATAAATTCATCGTCAGGCTGCACAGCATCAGAATACCACGCCCTTGTAATATGAATAGCACTCACCCTTGGGATATGTTCATGACAACAGGCATATTGCAGAGTTATTTGGAAACCATTAGAATCTTGCATAGTGTCTTGAGACTGTGATGACATGAGAAGCCATGCGTGGCATTTTTCTTGAACAGCCTTGGTAGGTTGTGTGGGTGAGATAGTCTGAGACAGATGCTTTGCATGCTCCCATATACCCAACAGTGTTGGGTGTGACCAGCTTCTTTGGATCAACACCACTTGGAGCTAGGAACAAATTTAGTGTCAGACATGATCCTTTGAACAACATGACTCACTTGGGTGACATCTAGCATTCAGCTCTTCACACAAGTTCACAATAGCATTTGTGAACAATGATACCTCTATCTGAGCCTGATTCATTCTCTCCTCCATCAAAAAATGCCCCCCTCACTTGAGGTATTCCAGGCAACTCTCCTCTTCTTGCTGGAGGGTTGTCTGCATCATGTCCTCCATGAGGTGTGCTTCAATGAGAGCCTTGATATCAAGTGGATCAACCAATCCAAACAGCATGGAAGCTGTGGTAAAGAGGGAGTCTGGAAGCTGGAGGTGGGGTTGTGAGAGAGTGATGAGGGAAAGAGACATGCACTAACAGATTTATGTCCCTTTGTCTGCAGCCAAGACACCAGGTCATTTTCATTGTGTTCAATTCCAAGAAAATTGAGGTTCAAAGCTGCATCTGATGTAGAAAGAATAATATTTGACATATCGAAGGTGGTGGGCAGAAAAAAAAGGCCTCAAGTATGTTCACACACCCATTGAATGCTGACTCAACATATACAGTTGATCTTGTAGGAGCAGTGGCCAAGCTATGGCGCACCATGGATCAAACTGTAAGAACATTAGATTTGAAAATGACAATAACAAGATTAAATTCACACACATTTTGAATGCAGCGAAGTCTAGGTCTCGCTTACACAACTATATTGTAGGCTTAGGAACATGATCATGTGCCATTGGTGTGCCATCAGTGCGCCATTGATAAAATTAGCTGTCCTCAAGGCTCCATTATGGAAGAGATGACTTCTTCCAAAGCCCCTAAGTTGTGCCATCAGTGTGCCATTGATAAAATTTTAAAAAAAGAGGCTGTCCTTGAGGCTCCATTATGGAAGAGATGGAACTTCTTCCAAAGCCCCTAAGTGGCATGTGAGCATGGATATTGGTATAGGCATTGTCACTTACCTTATAATTGCCTTGTAGGACGACTTGACATGCTGTGGTAATGAATGTTTAGGAGGCTGTACTTGAGCCCCTTGTTTTAAAAATTCAGAGTCACAAAGGTTTGATAATGGAAGACAAATTGTGTACATTTCAAAAGAGCACCTTACAGATGACATGAATGGAACATAATGTTAGGAGGCTGCTTTCTTCCTTGCCTTCTTACTAAGGCTAAGACTGGCTCACCCATTTGACATCACCCTTCCTGCACATTCCATTCTGATTAGCTAGTGGTACAGACATCACATCTATGTAAACTTACCTGACATCACATAACATTTTCATAGCCAACATAAATGCTGTGTGGCCAGAATTGCTGGATTGTTCAAATAGCATAGGAAGCATCTGGCATACATGCGCATGAAAATTGCTTGTAGACATGAATGCATGGAAGTCTTTGACTTCAATATCAAGGAATGTCAACAGGACGATGTAAGCCTAATGAAATTGGTGAATGAAAAAGAATATAGAGTAGAAAGGCAACTGACATTGGTCAGTGCCAAGGCCAAGGTTGCCATGGGTGGGTATGCTGCATGTCTAAAGATTGCAGGACACAGATCTGCAAGACAGATATGATTGCCTTGTGTGCTGTTGTGCCAGAAGATCACATAGTACATAAACTCTTTTGTGACCTGGTGGAGGAGAAACCATGCTATACCATTATCCTGTGTGACAAGATAAGAGTTTGAGCACCAAAGCTAATTCAGAACACTTACAGTGAGTGGAAGACGATTTGACTGTGGGGGCTTCAGCTTAGATAGCAGTGATATGACCTTATTATTAAGCGTGGTCCCAAAGATTGTGCTGAGGTCAAAGCCAGCACGATTGCTTTTGAGTGTCGCAAAAATGTGACACTTGTTGTCATGCATAAAGAGACTAAACCAAGTGTCGCCCTGTTCTGGGATGAGACAGGTAAGGGAAAACAAGGATAACATGAACAAGAGCCAGGATGTCTGCTTCAGACATGGGAGTGTTGTTTGCTATTGTGACCACTATGAGAGAACTTAGCATGCATGTCAGAGAGAATCAAGCTGCACACTGTTTTCCAAGTCCTGCAGCTGAAATTTTGACTGAGTCAGAGCATCAGGCCAGATGGAGTTAAGCAGTGCCTTTTGCTCAGTAACATAATCAGACATGACAAGTAGGAACAGATTGGGACATTCCCTGCAACAAATAGCAGCTCGTATCATGCACCGAAGGTTGGCAAGAGCCTTTCCCCAGTTGGGGTACTGGTGTGAAATACGTTGCAGTGTAGTGTTTTTGGTTTTGGTCCTGGGTTTGTGATGAGCACCAGTTTTTTGTGTGGTGAGATTAGACATGTGGGCATTGGGGTTGCCTCCACATGCCAGATATGCGGAGGTGCCATTGTGAGAAGTCTTGAGGATAGATGAACTGATCAATGAGCCAGGAAAACCAGACTCCAAAGAGTCAGCGGCAGGACTATAGGCCCAAGTTGCACTGGAAAGAGGGTCATAATGTAAATGATCAATGGTGGGATATTGCCCAGATGATTCCAAAGAACTAGGTGTGATCATAACTGAGGGCAGTGAGATCTGGCATTGGCAGGAGAGATGTTGAGTTGAAAAGAGGGAACCCCACAGAATATAGAACAGGATCATAGCCTGAGGGATGGAGTGCGAGATGGACAATGGTGTCCCCAAAGTTCCATGTTATCTACGATATTGTCAGGTTAGAGAAAGATAAAAGTGTGAGGTGCATGTACACAACTATAAATGTTGTAATTATGATTGGCATGGCCCAACCTTTGGCCTACCAAGGGAAGAATAAACATAGGAGGCAGGTGGTCCTGCTGTGGGGTTGATCAGTGGAAAGGCATGGGGCACTGTCGAGATTCAACGTACCGCATAGATGGGCACTTCCAAGCCTGGCACTTCCTCATAGGCATCATGTAACAATGGAGTCAACAAATAAGCTGATAATACAACCTTCAATTTTAACTAGAGCAGCAGTCAGCATATATAGCACACAAAAATAAACACTTACAACAACAAGATCTGCATGTGTAGACTGCACTGACAATGAGACATTGCAAACAAAATGTCAAGGAATGCAAATACATAGAGAGGGTAGAGAACTGTCGGGGACCCAGCAGAAATATACCCTATGAATGGTAATGAAGCCATTACCTCAGGGCAATTATTCAAAACAAACTGTAAAAGGAGTGAGTCCTCCAGATGATTTGAAGTGAAGAACACAACTTACTGAGAAGGTGAAGAATGCATTTTCTCGAAAGAGAATTGAGTCAAAGAAAGGTGCACCATTGTCTGGATTGTAGAGGATATCCATCACTATCTGGATAGAGTCAAGAGGTAAAGAAGACGCTTTTAAGGATAATACCTGTGAGAAATTAGGCAAGTGCCATTGCAGTGCCATTGTGTTATTATGTTCATTCTTTATTACATGTATTATGTGCATATGGATGTATTGAATGTGGACATATGCATTGTGGTGATGTGCATAGAATATCATAACCCTGTGCCATCAACTTGAATGCTAAAATGTTAAATTTTTTTATGTGTGATGACTCACTGCTAATTCTCATAATCTAAATCTACATTGCTATAGTACATATCATCAAATTCCTCTGTCAATGATTTGTTACTGGAACCAAATTGCTCTCCAATGGCTTCCACTCTCGAGGTACCATCATCTTCCTCTTCGTATTCACTATTATATTCATCAGCATCTCCATTGTTGCCCACATAGTCAGCAGGGACGTCTTCTACTTCACTTCCTCCTCACTGAAGATCAACCTGTGCACCGCAATGGTGAGAATAAGTGTGTCCGACCCCAAGGCCAAAGTGGAATCACATCAGCATGTCACAGTCAACAAACCTGAAACTGTGAGTTCAAGATTGCTATACACAAATTATGCCCCTGACCCACTGATTAATGAAGTATGCGTGCCAATCATCCTTGTCCCCTGCACAAGCTGACATACCCGATCCTTCTGGATGTCTCTTGTCCTTCTCAAAACATGGTATTATGTGGCAGCCCCTTAGGACATTTGCTGGATCAAGGAAGTTGAACAAATACTGGTCTGCCATGAGCAGAAATCTAACCTGATTTAAGGTCAAGGTCTCCCAGGCAGAGACCTGAGCCATGGGCTCATACCAGCAAACCCATAAGAACTCCATTTGTAGTGGAGTGTAGTTGACCATGCCACTTCCAATATAGATAACATTAACATGATACACACCCAGCATGTTACCATAGACAAATTTGTGCCCTTGGTGCCCTACATCATTGGCAGCACAGAGAACCATCACATTGCAGTGGGAAGTCCTAGGGTTGATGACATCTTGAGCTCTGCGAACATCATAGTTAGTGTAGTTGAACCTAGCAATGTTGTGGCAATACATCCTATTGTCCTTGATAATGACCTTATTAGTGTCATTCTCTTCTCCCACTCCTGGCACAGCAATTTGTTCCAGCAGATGATCCTTGAGCTTTACAAGGAAATTCTGTGGGGCATGTTAGGAGGTGTTTGTGCACAATGATTCATCTCACCTTGATTGCTGGATCACCCTTGTGGCTGATTAAATACAATCCTATATGAACAGGACTTTTTTCTGTCGCACCAATATGGTGGTGGATGTGTGGGTTTCTGGCTAATTCTGCAATTTCGATGTGGGGGCAATGAACTATCTTGTCACTGATACGACAAATATGAGCCTGGCGGCATTTGATCTGGGTCAGCTGTTTCTCAAATGATTTGCAATCCGTCTAGCAATATCTGGACTTGGGTGAGTGATGCTTGAGTTCACCATACAGTGATTGGTGAGTTAAGTGTGAAGATTAAAATTTATGAGACGGACAGGTTCAGAGCTGTATGAATTGGACATGCCATATTGACAGATTGTAGACACATAGTCACCCAAAGCATGGAACTTGTACGTCTGGAAGTTGAATTCTTTTTTGCACTTGACAGCAGGTGATGTCTGTGACTCCACCACCTCCCCTTGTTCCAGCATGCTAGAGCTATGCTTACCTTTCTTCCCTCCCACCTGTTTTGCTGCTTGTTTTGCTTTGCATTGGGCATGAGCTTCAACCTCCTGGTGAAGTTCTTGTAAATTGTAAGCTAAGCAAACTGTTGCTTTGAAGTCGCAGAATTGTTGGCCAACTGCCAAAGTGACACAATCCATGATTTCTAGTGTCCAATCAGAATGCATTTGGAGTTTGGTGAGTCTGTGCCAATGCACCATGGTAAAGAGCAAATGCAAAACAGATGAATTATGTGGCTCAGGGAGAATGTCATATCTGCATATCCAGATCTCAGATCCAACCATTATCTCATCTCAGATCCACATCTTATCTCTGATCCTATCCACATCTTATCTCCCTCCAACATCTTGTCATTCAATCTGTCCACTTGTCCGGTCTGGTCCACAACTCATCCGAATCCACAACCAGTGCTCATCTCCTTTCGGTAACCCCCTAACTCCGGTGTTTCAGTTACAGTGGCTCAAAAAACTGTCCGCATGTTTTGACATTTTTCACTATCTATGATATTGTGTGAGAACGAACAAATGCCTCAAGGACATGCTCATACCACATTGTAGTATGGCTTCAGGGCTTTCATTTGAGCCCTACACCGTGTGAATCGGTGGAAATATGGTGGAGATACAAGGCTTACAAAATCATGACTCATGCAGACAGTTTTTTGAGCACATATTAAAACTATATAAATCATCATCTATGACACCATAACAATCATGCCACCATTAAATAAATTATAAAGTGGTGTCATTATGTCATTTTAAAGCCATATCTAACTATACAAACCAAAAATTTCCATATGTCATGGTTATATTCACCATGAAAGCCACCCCCCTGCTCAAAGGAATAATATCCTCTCTCTTTCCTATTCTGGCCTCTCTGCTTGTCAAATTTCCTCTAGAACTGGAGTATGCAAGTCCACTGTGGCCAAGTTCATCAAAGAAAGTCACACAGACAAGGAAAACTTCTGTGAAGGGCATCCATCCAAGCTCACCTCTACTGATAGGAGGGCTATTATTCAACATATCACTACAGGAAAGGCTGATAATGCTGTCCAGGTCACCTATTACATCAATTCCACCATCACATTCCCTGTCTCTTCACACACTGTGAGAAACATTCTCAAGACAGCTCATCTCAGGTCAGTAACAAGGAAGAAAAGGCTCTCCTCTCTATCACACATAAACAGAGATGACTAACCTTTGCCTTAGCCCATCAGAATTGGATTACATGGACTGGAAGCATGTTATATGATCATATAAGACCACAATAAATAGGATTGGGTCAGATGGCAAGGTATATATGTGAAACAAGAAGGGTGCTAGTCCTCTCTGCATATGTGTGATAGAGAGGAGAGCCTTTTCTTCCTTGTTACTGACCTGAGATGAGCTGTCTTGAGAATGTTTCTCACAGTGTGTGAAGAGACAGGGAATGTGATGGTGGAATTGATGTAATAGGTGACCTGGACAGCATTATCAGCCTTTCCTGTAGTGATATGTTGAATAATAGCCCTCCTATCAGTAGAGGTGAGCTTGGATGGATGCCCTTCACAGAAGTTTTCCTTGTCTGTGTGACTTTCTTTGATGAACTTGGCCACAGTGGACTTGCATACTCCAGTTCTAGAGGAAATTTGACAAGCAGAGAGGCCAGAATAGGAAAGAGAGAGGATATTATTCCTTTGAGCAGGGGGGTGGCTTTCATGGTGAATATAACCATGACATATGGAAATTTTTGGTTTGTATAGTTAGATATGGCTTTAAAATGACATAATGACACCACTTTATAATTTATTTAATGGTGGCATGATTGTTATGGTGTCATAGATGATGATTTATATAGTTTTAATATGTGCTCAAAAAACTGTCTGCATGAGTCATGATTTTGTAAGCCTTGTATCTCCACCATATTTCCACCGATTCACACGGTGTAGGGCTCAAATGAAAGCCCTGAAGCCATACTACAATGTGGTATGAGCATGTCCTTGAGGCATTTGTTCGTTCTCACACAATATCATAGATAGTGAAAAATGTCAAAACATGCGGACAGTTTTTTGAGCCACTGTATACCATCCAACATGGCAGTGAATTTATCAATGAATATCCTTGAGTTAATGCAGCTGGCAAGTGATATGCAGGGATGACTGAAGATCCCAATCATCTTTTGGGTGCTTTTCCATGTCTATTTCCTTATGGATATGGTGGCTTTGAAATCCAACATCCTCATACCATCTCATATGAGGCTCAAGCAAAGTAGACAATGAAGTATGGAGATAGACATTTTTGCAAAGATTTCCACTTCATGTTTCAAGTCTTTGGAGTGATACAAAAACATGAAGTGTGCAGATCAGTGGTACTTCAAGTTCAAAAGAAAGCCTTTCATGAAAATGAAACATCCTTTGCTCAACTGTCCACACCAGATCTTGCTGCAACTGGATGAGAGGAAGTGAATGGAAAAGTACCATCAAATCCCATCATCCGCTCACTTAAGAAGCATTTGACTGCTGTGTGAGCAAAAATGACAGGTACAGATGAGTTGAGGATAAGCATTTGTGCATATATTTGGGGTATGACTATCATGAAAAACCACCCATCATTATGGATTACAATCAACCCCACCAAGACTCATGATCCAATTGCACAAGTCTTTGCTGGTGAAGATATTGATTTGGATAAATTCAACTGTAACTCTGGACCTGATGCATTACATCGAGCTATGATTATCGCCAATGATCCTTATGCTGCTGCAAATTTTTTCCATTTCACCATTCGAGCAATCCTCAAAGAATTAATGGGAACCATGATACCAAAATCACAAAAAGGGCATATCAAATGTTGAGAAGATATTTTTGGTACTGTTGAAAGATATGTCAGCACAGTCAATGCACAAGGCTGAGGTACTCTCCACTTACATATGCTCATATGGTTGCAAGGTGCACCGACAGCTAATGTGATGAAGGAGAGATTGCAATCCCCAGAATTCAGAACTGAAATCACTAATTATATTGGTTCCAACATTCATGCACATCATCCACAGGTGACAGAAGAGACACTGGCAAATATCCCCCATGAAAAAGCCATATCATATTCATGACCTCTTGATCCTCACAATCCTCAGTTCACAGCTGATCATATGAACATTGAACAGAAGTTGGTTCATGCAGTACAAGTTCACAAGTGTGGTCCAGGATGCTTGAAAGTAGCGAAAGACAGGATACTGTGTAAATGGCAAGCACCATTTTCATTGGCCCCTGAACCATGGATCAATGCAGGAGGGGATTGGGGACCACACTGAACCTATGCTTTCCTCAATAGTTGGAATCCTTGGATACTCTTGGTGACACATTCAAATCATGACTGCAAGATCATCACAAATGGTGAAGACACAAAACATATCTCATGGTATATATCATCCTATGCAGCCAAATGACAACAACACTCTTCCAATGCATCAGCTCTTCTTGCAAAGACTTTTGCTTATCATCAAGACAATGAGAGATGAAGTGTAGACCTTCATCAAGTTAATAAGCACCTCATTCAAAGATGGACAAACACTCTGAGTCACAAGCAAGAGTTTAGTGCACCTGAAGTTGTGTCATACCTGACAGGCTGGAATGACCAGTATATTTTGCATCATTTTGAAACCATTCATTGGAGTTCAGTCATTGGTCTGTTGAAACAAAGTTTTCCTATCCTTCAAGAGCATCAGTAAGCAAATTTTCATATGCCAGGATCTAAAATCATCTGACTCTTCAACATGCAGTCACATGTCTTCAAATGACTATGTCTCTCTTGAATTGCATGAAGGAGCTCTTTGCATCAAGAACCAAATTCATGATTACATTGACCACAGGGATGAACTTGAGAATTTCAGTTACCTCGATTTCTTCCTGAATACCTATGATATGTGATCAGACATGGATCCTTCTGCAGTTCACAAAAAGGAAGGGGCAAGTGTGCACATTCCGTATAAAGAAGACACTCATCACACTGGCCATGTTCATGTTCTATGCAATGAAGGACATGAGACCATGCCACATATTCCAGGTCAATGGTTTCCTGCAGCCAACAATGTTGAGCACTGTGAAATATATTGTGCTTCTATGCTTGCTCTTCTCAAACCATGGCATAATATCATAGGCATCAAAAAACCATCCAATTCATTCTCGACCACCTTCAACGATTTCATCGTGCATGCTCCAGAAAGCATCACCCAAATAGTCACCAATATTCAGTACTTCCACAAATGTGCCAAAAAAGCCAAAAGTGAATGAGAGAAGGAATTGCTGTGCAGTTTTGGTGCTCTGGACATAGGTGAACATCTAGATGACAATGCAGATGAAATCATCCATCTAGAATGTGAAAAGAATATAGATGATGAAAACATCTCTCAGGACAACATTTTGCAAGCTACAGAAGGTTTGGTAAATCCATGTGAGCTGTTATATGCAGATGTCGCATTGAACATCGCTGAAGAATTTTGTTTTTTTGATGAAGATAGCTATCCTCTTACTGTTGCCAACAAGCCTGCTAATCCTGCTTCCCATAACAATCTACAGCAATTGCTTGACTAGCAACAAATCATGACTACATGTGATGAGCCACACATCAACTGTAATCCACCATCATCCAATCATGACACAATGAGTGCTGGTGCTGACCACACTAATAACAATGCTTCAGTCTCTTGGCAAAGTAATCCTCACAAAATGGTAGAATTTTCAGCCACTGCCCCATCATATCTCAATCAAGAACAGACTATGGCTTTCAATATTATAGCACATCATTTGATAGAACACTTACAGGGAAAAAACCCACCTCAACTCCTGATGGCCATACATGGTCAAGGCAGAACAGGAAAAACACACTTACTTCAAGCTATTACTTCCCTTTTCTCCAAACTTGGTTGCACAAATCTTTTTGCAAAAACTGCATCAACTGGTGTTGCAGCATGTCAGATAGGAGGCAAGACATTGCACACATGGGCGACTATTCCTGCAGGAAAAGGTACACCTTGATCTGACACTTGGGTTCATTGTCCAAGTAGGGAGAGCACAAAGAAGCGGATTACAGATATGCAAGGAAATTTTCTCTTTGCCACTGATGAAATGAGCCTGCTGACAACTGAGCTCTTGTACCTTCTATTGCAAGTCACATCTACTTTTCAAGCAACAGAAGGTGAGTTTACACACAACATCACCAATATATCTACTGAACACAATGAATCTTAAGGAATTCCACTACAACTGGTGACAGCACCCTTTGGAGGACTTAGTGCAATCATACTAGGCAACTTTCACCAGTTTCTGCCTATCACTAGCTGTTACCATGCTTTGTATTCTCAGAATCCTCAGACTGCTAAATGCCAACTTGGCAGGAACATCTATCTGTGGTTTGATGCAGTTGTTAAACTTCAACAGCAAATTCATATCACAGATGCTGTCTGGCACAACATTCTGCAACATGCGAGAACTGGAGCATGTACAAGTGTTGATTTCTCAGAGATTCAACAACTTGTTCTCACCAATAAAGAATGTAACATACCAGACTTTTCCTGTCCACCTTGGAACAATGCAGTTCTAATCACACCTCACAACAGTGTACAATCTCGATGGAATATTAGAGCTACAGAAAAGCACTGCTTACTCACTGGAGAGATATTGTACATCTGCCCTGCGGAAGATTCCACTCATGACACACCACTCCAACTGCACAATGACTAGCTATTACAAAATTATCGTTGAAGCAGACTGAACAACTGCCTGCCATGATCTGAATCTGCAAAGGCATGTATGTGATGATAACATGCAATATAGCAACTACTGCCAACCTGTCAAACAGATTGCAAGGATGCATCTCAAATATCATATTAGATCCTAGGGAGCCCAACATTGACACAAAGGCAGCTGTAGAAAGAAAAGTATTCTTGCTTTATCCCCCAGCACTCATCATCATTCACCTCGACTTTTGTGAGTTACCACAATTACAAGGTCTTCCACATCAGCACATACCTTTGTCACCCTTGGAATGCAAATTTTCAATTGGTACAACTCCTTCAACAAGAATAAAGCACAGGCAACTTCCTCTGATGCCCACTTATGCCTTTACAGACTTCAAAGCACAAGGGCAAACTATTGATTATGTGCTGGTTGACATCAGGAAAACAACCTGTTTTGTGCTGTCTCCCTTCAATGCATATGTTGCTCTATTCAGAAGTCACAGTTGCAACTGCATCTAACTCCTCAGAGATTTTGATAACAAGCTATTCCTTCAACATCCTTCTGAAGATCTGCATATAGGAGACAGCGGGGTTGAGCAACTTGTAGATGAAACAAAAAAATGTTATGCACAGTAAGTAATACTGACCTTGTTCAACTAATATAAGCTGATCATGACAAATCAGAGCTGGAATATCAAATGCTTCTCAGTAAAATAATGTCTGTAGTTGTTAACTTACATCAGCATAACCAAATAAACCCTCACACTGACCATCAACATGTTTGCAACCATGCACAACATTGCACACCATTATGATGGAAATGGTATATTTATTCTAAGTGCGAGAATATTCAGTAGTACAAACAGTGACTACAGCCACCTTGCAGAGAAATCACATCACCATATATCTGCAGTCCATGCAAGGACTGTGTTACTGCTCACAGGTGAACCTTGGACCGAAACAGAAAAAGAGATTGTATTAATTGACACTGAGATGACAAACAGTGAGACAACCAGCAACTTCATCAGTAAGCTTTGAAAAATAATCCAGAATATCATACTGAACAATTGAAAGACATCCTAGGAATGATATTGCATGCAGATGAAATGACAATATACTACTCCAGAGATGAAGACCTGATGAGAAGTCTCATCAGATTAATAAAACAATGATGACAAACACACCTATATGACTTATCAACAAATTCCTACTAAAATTTTAAGGAATAGTCAAACATACAATTAATACCCACCTGAGCGACAGAAGACATGGATATGAACAGTCCCACAACCTTGAAACTCAAGGACACCATAAACAGAGCTATTATTGACAGTGGTAATGCCCTGCAACTCAGAAGTATGAACTTGCAATTGTGAATTATTGTGGGATGACATGAAGGTTGGAATCAAAATGCAAATTCAAGCACCACAACAATAAATAAACAGCAGTCAACAACTGAGCAAGGTCCATGTCAGCAATACCAACCCCTAGTCTCTCAAGGGTCATGAATCATCCAGCAACTCACTCATGTGGACGCCTGATGGCACACACCTTCTTTCAGCAGGCAGTAAATTTATATGGGAGTGGGATCCATTGACCTGGAAGCAAGTTGGTCACCCCTGGGAAGGCCATACTGACAGTATCTATGCCATTGCCATTCATGATCATCCTGCTGGCACCCTGGTTGTTTCCACATCTGAAGACAACCATGTCTGTCTCTGGTGGCTCTCAGATTGACAGACCATTGCCATATTCCAGCATTCATCCATCCCAACATGTGTCACATTCTCTGTGGATGGTAAACACATCCTCAGTGGAGAACAAGATAAGACCTCAGAGTGGGCAGTCCCCAAGTGTATTCATCCAAAGGCAAGTTTCCATTCTCAACTCTTGTAGTGCAATTCAAGCATCCTTCATGCAGATCCTGGCTATTTTGACAGCTCATGATGCATGTGTAACTGGGGACCTGTCTACTGCTGAAAAGTTAATCACTCAAGACATCCACACTGATGACAATGACCTTGACTATACTTCATATGCCAATCGTTCATTCATTATGGCCAAAAGACATGCCTGGGACCACACACTCAAGGATGCAATCAAGGCAAGTTGTACTGACTCATCATGGCCCTCTTATGATAGAGCTAAATTTCATTCATGACATAGTCCATCAGCATTCACCCCTCATTGATAGGCTATATTTCTAGAGGTATTGCTCTCTGTGGAAAAGGCCAAGTCTGGGACATGAGAGCAGCATTCAATGTCACATCCACATTAATGAACCAAAGTCCAGCCACCAACCATTTCCTTCTCTTGATCAAGGTACATTAAATCTATCTCACATATTTTCTACCTCATTGCATATTTCAGGCCATCACACTCTTCAATGCAGAGCGACATGAGGAAGCAATGCTGCTTGTCAAGGAGCTGGCTGCCATCTTTCTGAATGCTGATGCTCTCAGGTGTCATGTCATGGAAGTGAGTATCATGCAGCCATGTTCTGTCAGCAAGCCTAAGAGTCCGTTTGGGAGGTCAGATTTAGGCCAACTTAGCTAACTTTTTTGAACTTCAAATCACATCAAGTAAGCTGGAGCTTGAATTTGAGTCACGCTGTTATCTCTGATACATACTACCATGTTGCTTCACCTGTTGCACCATAGCAGTGACCCTGACTCGGATCCACCATCCCATGATACTAGAAGTGACAAAGTCTCAGAAGATTACTCGAACTCTTGGGACGATGATGAGGCGGATGAAGGGGATGAGGTGAATGAAGGGGATGAGGAGGACAATGAAGATGATGTAGAGTGGGCACATAAGAAGACTCTTTGAGTGGTCATAGGCCTATTCCACCAAATAGTCACATCAGGTTCTGAAACTCTCACCATCACGATGGATGCCTTCAACTCCTACACAAATACCCACTACAACAAGACACCCTACCATACCTCAGCACTATGAGGGATCGGCTGGGTTACTGAACTTATCAATGGTCACACTGAATGTATCTGATGTGAGCTGGGCATTCACCGCCATGTATTTATTGTATTACTCAATGTACTTTGGGAAGGTGGGATCAATGATTCGAAGCATGTAAAGCTGGAGGAGCAATTGGTGATTTTTCTGTATGCTTGTGTCACCGGTCTTTATGTATGCCACATTGGCGAGTGTTTCCAATGCTCTAACAACACTATATCAAGGTATGTTTTCACTGACTCTCACATCCTAACAAAGCTGATTTCTTTCCAGATATTTCAAGTGAATCCTTATCACATTCTCCTCCCATCCTATCTACCCTGCCTATGTTCAGCTTCCTGAGGCAGATGCTCCAACCCCCCCTAAAATCCTCGACAGTCCTAAATTTTACCCTTACTTTGCAAATGTCATTGGTGCCATTGATGGCACACACATCACTTGCCACCCATCAGCTGCTGATCGCCAATCTTCCCATGACCGCAAGGGAAACTTATCGCAAAACTGTCTTGCTGCCTGTGACTTCAACATGCAATTCACCTACATGTTGAGCAGGTTCCAAGGGTCTGTGGCAGATGCTCATGTCTACCACATGGCTCGTTTGTTGGACTTCACGATCCCTCCAGGAAAACTGTATCTTGCTGACACTGGATTTGCAGCATGCAATGAGTTACTTGTACTGTATCGTGGTGTTTGCTACCACCTTGCTGAATGGGACTGTGCGGGCCTCTTGTATGTTGGCTCCCAACTTACCGCACTCTAGTACTTACATACATGGCTTGTAGACCCCGCAACCACCAGGAACTCTTTAATCTATGTCACACAACACTCTGCAATGTTGTTGAGCAGATTTTCGGTGTCATCAAGAAGTGCTTCTGCATCATTCAGCTCCCTCCTGAGTACAGCTCAGATATTCAATCCTGCATCCCTCCAGTGCTATGTCTAGTTCACAACATCATACGTATTCATGACCCAGACAATTTATTAGACTACCACCACATGGAATCAGACAAGTGGAGCGCTCCTTACTATAGCGGTACACTTTCTGATGGGCCTCCAACTGAAGCAGCACGCACTTGTGCACATGCACTACATGATCAAATTGCACAGGACATGTGGGAGGATTATTTGGCAGAAATAGTTCATTGAGGGCTGCCAATGCCGCCTGGTGTAGAAGAATAGTCAATCTCACATTATCACTCTCAAATGTAGCACAGCTGGTTGAATTGATGAATTTTGGATATGCTAATACATCGAAAACCTAGTTACCACTGCTCGCATGAGCCTGTAGGTAGTCTGCTAAGAACAATTTGTGGACACCAACTTGTGTGATGTTAAGGTAAGAATCAGCAACTATAACGTCAGATTGAAATACTTTGATCATCTTGAGAACCTTGTGATCATCAAGATCAGGCTCCTCTTGTACCAGGCAGATGGCCCTTTGCTTGCAGACTGGGGGCGGCTCGTGACCCACAGCGACTTCCTTAAGTACAACAGTTGCGGTGTTGATGCTGCTCTTCACCTGTCCGCCCAACTCCTCCAATGCATTCAGCAAAGTGCACTGGGATTTTGATGACCCTCCTGCACTCTTGCCAGACTTCAAAGAGTGAGGAGGGTGAGATTCCTGGTGTGAGGTATCATCATCCATAGTCTTGCATTTGACGGCCATTGAAGAAGCTGGTGTGGAATTGGACACCAACAAGGGTGCGGAGGGTATGAGGAAGCGCAGCGAGTGTGGTGCTGTATTGGAGGATTGGGCCACTGAGATGAGCTAAGGTTGGACAGTGGAAGATGGGGTGGGGGGGTCTTTGGGGACAGGCATTATCTCAGTGTCGGTGTTCTTGTGGAACTCGATGTTTTCAAGCAAGTTCTCTAGTGACTTCATTATGATGTCACTAGCGCTTGTGCTGTCAGTGGGCGTTGATGTGTTGGCATTAATGTCGAGGCTTGTGTGGAAACCAGTCCAGGTACTGGTGTGAGATGGGAGGATTTCGGTGAGGGCCTCGTAGTGTTCCCAGCCCAAGGATTTGATGGACTTTACTTGAGGATCTGCCTATGAAAATTGTGAGTGTGGTGGTGAAGAGATGGCTGAAAAACACATACCTTAAGTAAATCCACCCAAATTGTCTCAGATTTGGCAGTGATATTCATGCCCTTCTCACGAGTGTAGGATATACCAGATGAGTTGGCTATCTTGTCAACAACTTTGAAGAACTTGCACAGCTATAAGAGTAGTGGTATCAGTAATCATAGTGCCACTGGAGATGAATAGAATACTTACCCGCCCCCACTTCTGATGGCATGCATCAGGGCTTTTAGGGGCACCCACCCCTGGAGTGCCCTTATTAGCCATCTCTGCAGCTGTGGCAACCCAGAATGATTTGTCGAAGTTCATCCCATTGCCACCCTTGGCTTGATGGGTGGTGATGTATGCAATGAGGGCACTCTCATCTGCCTGGGTCCAGATGCAATGGGATTCTTTTTCAACCATTTTGTCGGTTTGGGCAGATCTCCTCTTTGCCTTGACCATAGTGGTCCTAGTACATACATGGAGGCATTGGGATGAAGCTCGGGTTGTGGGCATGATTGATCATTGATAGGATAAGTAATTGTGTGACATGTGTTGGTCACATCAACCAGCAGTTTGGCAAGCTTACTTAATGTGGTTTGAAGTTCGAAAAAGTTAGCTAAGTTGGCCTAAATCTGACCTCCCGAACGGACTCTTAGGCGGCGTCTAAGCGAGTTTCAAAAGTTGATTTGAGCAACACTATTGATGATTATCTATCACGTGCCTCTGTTTATGTAATAGTAGGGCAGAAAATGTGACGCATTCCCTCGTGTCTTGTTTATAAATTTGGGTATTGTCTTGTGTTGCGATGGCACGAAGTCCACCAGAGGACGAATATCGAACGCAGCGGACACCACCACACTCGATTGGTTTTCCATGCATCGGCCACGTTTTGATACACCAAAATTCCACACTTGCCAGTGAACCAGTGGTCAGTACCGCACCATCGGGAGAAAAATCTAATGAGGTGGTCCCATTAGAGTGGGCTTTGATGGGTCGCCAGTGGATGAGAGACTCTCCAGTTTCACCGTGCCAGGCGAAGATTCCTCCATTTTCATAACCGCTTGCGATTATTTGACCATCTCGTGATACCGCCAATGCCACCACCTTATTGCAATGCCCCTCCATCCCCTTCAACACAATTCCTGTTTTCAAGTCCCAAAGACGAAGCGTCCTGTCATGCGAGGCTGTTACTATTCGTCGTCCATCGGGGACCACTGCGACCGTGGTTGCGCCCCCTTCAAGAACTCGTAGGGGTCTGGTGCTTGGAGTTATTAATGTCGATGTTGACGTTTCGGTCGATAACGACAGGCCCATTGTAGTATCTCTCTCTAAGCTGCAGAGGTGCGTGTATTGTACGTTTTATGCTACCCCACCACTCTAACATGCTTCATTTCCATATATGCCCAAGACACGAGGCAGCTCGCCATCACTGTTCCAGCAAGAATGCTTCCTACGAGTCATAACCACCTTCCTCGACAGTGTACCTCCCTGGCGCCTCTGCACTGCGTACATGTATCCGACTCTCATCTCCACATCTTCTAGAATGTATCTCCTCGCATTCGATTGCGACAGTGTAGTTTCTATATCCAGACGCTCGAACACTATTTATCCTGAATGGCTGTATGAATATGATCTCTAGTAGCCACTCCACCTTATCTGAATGTAGGTGTATAGATCACCTCCTCACCGCGTCGATTCCAAAGAGCTGTGTGCACCGGATGCAGCCAAAATTCTCTTTTCTCGGGTCTCATTGGGAGCTTCCGCTTTCATATACGCATTTTATCCAATACTCATGTCATGATTTCACACGTGCCGACAACCCTGCTTCCAGCACTCTGCTCATCGTTCATATCAGTTTTCAGCTTCGCCAGCCCTAGGTTCAGGTTTCTTGTTCGTCATTACCCTCCCAAATCCATCTTCATTGGAATCACGCACTACACAACTAGTGATGCGAGACAATCGTCGATGTTACCAACCCTGGCAAGTTCTCGTCACAGCCTAAGCTATGTGTTCAGTTGTCCAACGGCTGTCACTCCGGGTGTTTTGGAATGCTATCTCATGGAATAAATACTTCCTGTGACTATCACACCATTTCTTTTACCTGATGCCCTGACCCTAATTACCATGTGCCAGGTGCTGCGTGATCGACCCCCCAAGCACGATCATCGATTAGGCTCAACATGCTGATGAAGGCGAAACGATGAGCAAAATTCTACGTCGTTGTCGTCGTATGTAGAGCCACGCACACGCTAAGCCCACTCCATCTCTTTATCCCGCACTTATTGTCTGCCACTGCCAATATAATACGCCATAATGACATTATCGCCTGGAAAGAGGTACAAGATGGTGCAAATATCGTGTACCCGCACCTCCTTTGGTAATACCTCTCAAAAAGTTATTTGACGACCGAAGGCGACAACTACGATATCAAAGCCATATGTACAAAGACCAGATCGCTACATATCTAATAATATTCTCGAGAAATACTTCCTCACGCCTTTCGCACCATGTACGATCGCCCCGACCACTCCGTCCGGCCGGATCACAAACACCTTAGTCTGGCCAGATTCCACGAGGTAAGCCGAATAAGCATGGCCTTCCTGATCGACAAGAACGAGGTCAGCAGGGGATGCAATAGACGTCACTAGTGCAGATGAAGGCAAGACGACTGCTGATCGCACAACACTTGTATCGTATGCCTCCAGCGCACCCAAGATCGGGGTGGCATCTGCATGACTCGGAGCGAACACAAGTACAGTGTGATACCAAGGTCTGTAAAGACCAAAAAGCGTCTTCACATCAGACTTTCCACCTCCCACCTGCAACATATTTGGTGCGTCAGGCGCCCTGTCTCCAGCCTCTAGATGCTCCTCATCAAGCATCCCGTACGCATTGATAGGCTTCCCTGGAATTACAAACTCGTCGAGAACGATGTTGCTGAATCGACAGTTGACACCGAGCATAAAAACGATAGGATTTCGTGGAATGGTCATGTCTTTTGCCTTCACCACCTGGTTGAGAATCGCGGTGGTCATCTCAAGCATCTCGGAGATGACAGGCCGACGTTCGGCATTATACGTTTCAAGAAGAGACTTGTCGGCGAGTCCCTTTTCGACGAGCGCAAGCTTCCAGCCTAGATTGAACTGGTGTACAGTCAGTCGTGGGTTGGGTATTGCATTTGTGAGACTCACGGCATCTTGTACACTGGAGTTGAGTCCCTGTTCATAGAGATAAGTAGCCATCGGCATTTGATGAGAGCGGCACATACTTGACCACCTGTCGGACTGTGGACACTGGACACATGTCAGCAACAGTGTGCTAAGAAAGTACTCAAAAATAAACATACTGAGCAGCATCTGTGAATATTTCCATCAGCACAGGCACATCGTTCAAAAGTAGAATCACGTACCACCCGCAACAAAAACCCGACCCTCGCTAAACTTGTTTACCATACGAATATTGGCTCTAAAGCAAACCAATGAACATCAAAATGCATTGATATACACAAAATACAAAAACGCACTTGAACTCGTTCATACAGATGATCTTGGCGAACGTAATCTCCGCAGGTATCAACGACGCGATAATTTCGTAGACCAGCTCCTCGCTTTGAGCAGCCTTTGTCAAGTCTATATCACCACCGAACATGAAGAATTGCCAGCCATCCTCGCCAACTTCGTCACTTGGACGTAATGAGAGGCTGCACATCGTCAACATACAAGCCTCAAGAGCAGAAACTGAACATACCCTCGTTTGTTAAAGTGTCCAAATTGATGCCAATACTTTCCAAATAAAATCAGTCACGTTCTTCTACGGAGTGAGTAAATTCGGACACACCGGTCTATCAAGACCAACGCAACGTAAACGGATGTCTCCGACCACAATTCGAGCATTATCTCTCGTTTCGCCCAAAAATGTGAGGCCGAGTTGTTTGCGCACAATGCCTGCAAACGGAATTGAGACTCATGATGCTGCACTTGAATTGGGTCGCAACTCACCTTTAGCGCCATCAGCGCCGATTATCCACTTGGTGCTGAAAGTCTCCAATATGTCGTTCTTTGCTAGAACAGCTGTGACACCTTCATCAGACTGCTCAACTGAACGCAGTTCAGTGCCCATCTCGACAAAGCACGAGAATTTCTCTAGGTGGCGTCGTAAAATCACCCCTTGGAGTTGTTGACCTAGCACTTTAGGAACATACTAGTAGTAAATAGAACACATTATCAGCATGGCTGAGAAAACGACGGTTCCTCGTAGTTACGTACGAATGGTACCGCAGGAGTAGGTTCCATATGCGGGATCATTGAATATTCCGTCGTAAGTTCCAACGTCCCTGGCTTGTACGAACGGATTGCAGGGAAAGGTGTCCCCAAGTCGTTGACTTCTGGAACATTCAGGAAGTTGAAGAGTTCGAGGGAGCGTGGCTAAATCATGCATTAAATTACACTTGGGCATCAGAGACCAGTGGTGTCACGACAAACCCAGATTCCGGCACCACGCTGGCCCATGCGAGGATTGGGGTCTTTATCAATGATGCGAACTGGGATGCCATTCTGGAGGAGCGTCAACGCTGCTACCAGACCTGCTGGCCCAGCGCCTACCTAAGAATGAGGAATTAGGCTGAGGCGCAAGCTTGCATCATATGAGCTCACTTACGATTAGCACAGGAGGACGAGTGGAATTCATGTGTAGAGTTAAGAGGTTTTTGGATCAGAATAGCAGACACTAGCGTCTTATAACATATATACTAGTAGGGGACGGCCGAACAGCCGCGCAGGTAAACATACACACCAATGTGGATCTCAACTGTATATCTTGTATCAGTACCCTTAGAGAAAAGACTCGCCGACGCCACTCGTCCGCCGCAGCATTAGATACATTTGTATTTGTCAAATGCTTACCAGTGACTCAATATCGATTAGACGGCTGCAGATGCACTGTCATGACGCTGATGCAACAGACAGGTGTCTATTCTAACTCTGAAGAAGTTCGGGCGGGCCTTGGGAGGCCTATCTACAGGAGTGGCAGATATTGATATTCCTTTACGCAGGTTAGGTTCTAGTCGGACCATATTAGAGGTGTCCTGATACAAAGAACCGGCGGACATTACATGTCCCCATGAGATGATTTGTCAAATTGCTCATCAGAGCTTTGACGCCGAGTGGTCACTTGATTGACTGACGTATGTGAACTAGTGCGATATTAATGTTTGTTCTAACTTTGTGACGGCACTTGCACGCACCTCGCGAGGTTTCTCCTAATATATTCTTGATTCACGAGGGTAGGCTATGCTCGGCGGATCCTAATAGGTACCCGTTGAAGCCACAGAAGCTGGGATATCACAAGTACTTGGATAGTGGAGTCATCGTGACTAGGGAGGGCCATCGTCTTGTCAAAGTGCTATTCTGACGTCAGTCATTGCTGGAAGACGGCATAACGGAGATTCGGCAGGCATAAAATTGACCTCTACACTCGGCCGGGATTCCGAATTCCACATCGGAGCATATACCCTCGCAAGACGCTCTCAATTTCAGCAGCCCGATTCCATCCGTTGATTGGAAACTGGTGACTGCCCCCTCGGAACACGACTGGAAATCAAGCTCAAGAATTGAATGAGAACGATAGTATCCTAGCAGTAGAACGCAAGCACTTACATTCAGCACCTCAGATTGGTGTGCCTACGACTTGAGGAGACTAAGGAAAAACAAATTCACAGATAGCGGTGAAAAACACGGGTGGGGGGATTCAACTGCGTTGGTCCAGAATTGAAGTGCACTCCCCAATAAGTAGCACCTTGACTTCTACACTACGTGACGGCTACATTGATCGTAAAATACGAATGAGTTGTGATGCAAGAATACAAGTAAAAAGAACAGACCACTAAACACCCAAAAATATTCTCGAGAAATACTTCTTCACGCCTTCTGTACCATGTACGATCGCCCCAACCGCTCCATCCAGCCGTATCACAAACATCTTCATCTGGCCAGATTCCACGAGGTAAGCCGAATAAGCATGGCGCTCCTGGTCAACAAGAACGAGGTTGGCAGAGGATGCAACAGACGTCACTGATGCGGATGAAGGCAGAACGACTGCTGATGGTATAACGCTTTCGTCATATACCTCCAGCGTATTCAAAATCAGGGTAGCATCTGCATGACTCGGAGCGAACACAAGCACAGTGTGATACCAATGGTCTGTAAAGACCACAGAGCCTCTTCACGTCAGATTCTCCACCTCCCACCTGGGCCACATTTAGCGCATCAGGTGCCCTGTCCCCAGCTTCCAGATGCTCCTCGTCAAGCACCCCGTACGCATTGATAGGCTTCCCTGGAATTGCAAACTCATCGAGAACGATATTGCTGAATCGGTAGTTGATACCAAGCATGAAAAGAATGGGGCTTCGTAAGACGGTCCAGTTGCCTGTCTTTAATGTCTGGTTGAGAATCGTGGTGGCCATCCCAAGCATCTCGGAGACGACAGGTAAACGCTCGGCATTATACGTCTCGAGAAGATATTTGTCGGCGAGTCCTTTCTCAAGGAGCGCAAGCTTCCAACCTAGATTGAACTGGTGTACAGTCAGTAGTGTCATACATGGTGCACTTGTAAGACTTGTATACCTAAATTGAGTCCTTGTTCAAAGACAAATTAGTAGGTATCGGCCTCTGATCAGAGTGCACATACCTGACCACCGGTTAGACCGTGGACATTGGAAATATGTCAGAATCAGTTTTGCAAGAATGGGGTCGAAGATATACACACTGAGCAGCATCTATGCAGACTTCCATCAGCACAGGTACATCATTCATAAGTAGAACTACACACCACCCACAACAAATCCTCGGCCCTCGCTCAACTTGTTTACCATGCGGATATTGACCCTGAAGTAAACCAATAAACATTGAAAATGCATCGACGCAACCAAATAAAACACGCCTGTACTTGCTCACCCAGACGAGCTTGTTGAACGTAATCTCCGTTAGTATCAACGATGCGATGATCTCAAAAATCAGCTCCTCGCTCTGAGCGACCATTGTCAGGCCTAGATCACCACCAAAGATGCTAAAGTGCCAGCCATCCTCGCCAATTTCGTCTGTTGGACGCAATGAGATGCTTCCAAGCGTCAGTATACACATTTCCAAGCCTCGAGAGCAGCGACTGGACATACCCTCGTTTCAAGTTTCCAGATCGGTACCAATACTTTCAAGACAGTCTCAGAAGCGCTCCAAGTATAAATAGGATGCACCGCTCTATCAAGATCAACGCCCTTTAAACGAATGTCTCCCATGACCATTCGGAGATCGTCTCTAGCCTCGCCCAAGAACGTGAGACCGAGCTGTTTGCGGACGACGCCTGCAAACCACAACTCAGATTCATCCTACTGCATTCGAATTTAATCGCATCTCACCTTTAGCGCCGTCAGCGCTGATCATCCACTTAGTATTGAAGTCTCCAATATGCCGTCCTTGGCTAAAACAGCCGTGACACCTTCGTTAGACTGCTCGACCGAACACAGTTCGGTGCCCATTTCGACAGAGCACGAGTATTCCTCTAAGTAGCGCCGCAGAATCACATCTAGGAGTTGTTGATCTATCAGCTTCGCAGCATGCTGCAATACAAGAAAATCATCAGCATGGCTGCTTGAGATGGTTCTGCAAAGTACGTACGAAAGGTATCGCAGGAGTGGGTTCCATGAGCGGGACTATCGAAGATTCTATCGCAAATTCCAACGTCCCGGGCTTGTAGGAACGGATTTCAGGGAAGGGTTTCGCCACATCGTTGACTTCTGGGACATTCAGGAAGTTGAAGAGTTCGAAGGAGCGTGGCTAGAGCATGCATTAAACAAGACTACAGGGCATCAGAGAAGTGATGTCATGACAAACCCAGATTCCCGGGCCGGCACCATGCTGTCCCATGCGAGGATTTAGGTCTTTATCGATGATGCGAACTGGGATGCCATTCTGGAGGAGCGTCAACGCTGCTACCAGACCTGCTGGCCCAGCGCCTACCTAAAAAAGAGCAATTAAGCTGAGGCATAACCTTCCATCATATGAGCTCACTTACGACTAGCACAGGAGGACGAGTGGAATTCATGTGTAGAGTTCAGAGGTTTTTGGATCATAATAACAGACAGTCGCGTCTTATAACATATATATGGGACGACGGATCAAAGCGGAAAAGCGGCGTAGATAACTACGCATTTCAACTGTATATTTTGTATCAGTGTCCTCAGAGAAAGGGCCCGTCGATACCACACGTTCGGTGCGGTATCATATGCATCTGTCAAAATGCTTATCAGTGATTCCATGATGACTAGACGGCTGCAGGCGCACTGCCATGACTTTGATGCAACAGATAGGTGTCCGTTTGACTCTGAAGAAACTTGCGTATGCGGCCTTGGGGGGCTTATCCACAGGGATGTAAATATTCCCTCACGTAGGTCAGGTTCTAGTCTCCCCTAGTCAGATCATATAGAAGGAAGACAGTCGTTCCTTCTTGATTAGCTATGCTCGCCGAATCCCACTAGTTGAACGAGCGCGAAAAACGTTGCAGACGCTCTCAATCTCCTGACTCCAAACATTGTGCAAAGAAGGTGCAATGAGTTGATCGGAAAATGGGGACCGCCGCCCCAGCGGAAGACGGGGAAATGAAGCTCCAGGCTTGAATATTTGAATGAGGATGACAGTGCCAGATAAATAACTTAGAGCCAGTTCGGCAACAAGATGTTGACCAACATATTTGAAACTCAGCTCGCTGTCATTTGCGTCCGTCTGTGTAACTGAGTGATGAAACAACAGACTCCCTTCGTCGGAGTCATTACCGGAAGGGTATCAACTTGGGCAACTATTTGAAAAAAGGAGGGCTTGAGAAAGCCAAATATTCACCTATACACGCACAAAATAAAACGCAAGCAAGGTCATAGCCGGCTCGCCCAACCCTAGTAGTCAAGTGTCACAAACGCCCAAAACTGACGCTCCAAAACATCAGAAAATGTGTTCTACCAATTATCAAAAAACGGACCTCTCCTGGTAACATTCTATGCCCAAGAAAGCCCAATGAACTAATCAAACCACCTAAACACTTCGTGATGCAATTTCAGGAGGATCTCAAGCGCATGCTCCATGTTTTCCATGACAGCCTGCTGACGGATAGCTTCTTCAGTACGACGCTGTGCCTCGACATCGAATAGGTCAGTGTTGAGAGTCGAAATCTTGCACTGTCGATCAAGTTCAGTTTGTTGTGCGCGATCACGCTCCTGTCGCAGGAGCTCTGCAAAATGTGTTGGATTGAACTGGGAGGCAGCAGCTACGAAGCTCCAGGAGTGTCTAAGTGAGGAGAAACTAAGGAAAGTAAGAAACAATAGTCACGCACCTCTTGTAATTGTCTGATAAGTCGTGGATCTCTAAGGATTCGCAGTCTCGCCGTCTCTGCATCTGGATCTGAAAAGGGCCATCAATACATGCGTACATTGAAGGCCGAGCCATGCGCCCGAACGGTAGCCTTGGGCCCGGGATCTATCACTTCGTGTCTGTGGTGCGAGATGCTTTGTTCGCTGGGTAGCATACTTGATTGGATGGTCCAGCGTCGTGGACAGTTACATGCATGTAATCGTATGAGCAGAGGACAAGAACAGAATTGACGTGTAATAGGTCAGGGCTGGATAAACTTGGGGTAGATTACTCGGCTCACCTCTGCCTCTAGCAAAGGCATCACGTTTTCAAGCTTCATGTCAGGGTCGATGTCAACAGCACACAGCTGGCTTAGCTCCGTCACCAACGTCAACTGCATCGTTGCCACATTTACTCTCTACCAGTGTATATACAGGGGTAAGCGGAAGCTAAGAGTCTCGAGGAAACGGAACAAGTTTGGATCGTGAGTGTTGTACTAACTACGACCAATGCAGATAAAATCAGAAGTGAACGTGAACGTGGCTATCGAGAGGGCCAAAATCTTAGGCGATTTACATCAGTTCAGGCTCTCAAGCGCGATTGCATGCTGACGATCCTGTGCTGATCAGTGAGATCATCATAGAGTCCGGGCGTGTACGGCGGTGTGAGCAGGAGAGTGCGCCTGGGTTTCCGTGGATCTAGCTGCAAAGAGCGAGATGAGGATACAAGAGGATGTAAATGACGAGCAGCAAATAATGTCCACTTGGTTGCATACCTGCTGTAGCTTGCACCAGCAGCTAGCTCAATCTACGCGATGAAGTGGACGTCGGAATGCTTTGAGTGGGGAAGACGTGATGCAGAACCTCACCTCTGGGTATTCTTAAGTATATACTTCTACCCCATCAATCAGTCTTTGATCGGACGGCCTCCCCAGATTTAATTGATTCTATCTGTGAGGTCATAAAACACTGCATCAGCACAGAAACAGAGAAGAGAAGAGAAGAGGGTAACTCACACTGTCCAAATGAAGTAGATCCTGTTGGATTGATACATGTATCCCTGACTCGCAAAGACTAGAGCACACATAGCCCTAACATTAGCCTAGCCTGTGCAACCCAACAAAAGCAAAATACGTACCATTTGAATTCCACCACGTTGACCATTGATAAAGCTAGGCACTCTCCGGGCCTCCATGGATGAGGATCACCGCAGGCCACGTCCCATGAATCCAAGTCGCTCCGGAATCTGAACAGGGCCCTCCTGGTGGAAGCTGTGGCCTGGGCAGGAGTTCCTGGGATTCAAATGGGCGCGATGCCAATGCCGACCTGAAGACGAATGATGTTGACAATCCAGTGTGGAGGACAAAATGATGTTGTCTTCGACTGATCAAGGAGAGCAGAGTCATGACGCACGGCAAATTCCGACCGTCTTACTACTACTACCTAGACGATGCCATCTGATCGCAAGCAAGTTGTGGTGCTCTATGCAGAGGCGAAGTTGCAGAAATCTATAGACTTACCAGGTAATTTGACGGTTGCCAGAGCTAAGGAGGAGGGGATGGTGGCAATCAGAGATCACTTGAATATACTTCCCGCTGTGCCGCCTGTCTCCCTGGACCCCGACTGTACCGATTTTTACCCAGGTACGTCACTATTACCCACATATTCACGATGATACATATTCTGATCCCACTTGATCAGCTATAAAGGATGATAATACCATCATACGCAGTCTGAAGGGTAATCTGACGATGGTCGTGTACCCGGAGCCTCCTGAAGGACAGCGCTTGACACCCTCACCTTTTGTCGATGCTCTTCAATCTGCCGTTCGTGAAGTACGCGACGTCAAGGCTCAGCAAAATACCGCATCGTTGATTAAAGAAGAGAGCGCCAGGTGTAATGTCAAGCCAGGTGTGTTTTTCGTGACCTTTAACTTCATCACTGTCGGACTAATATATTCTCAGCTGACAATGACGTCCTTCTTCGTAGATTCGAGGCAATGGAGGAAAAAATTGGGCGTGACATAGCTGAGCTGATGCGGGAAATTGCTGGGCTGAAGCACAACGTCGAAGAGCTTGCTGGGCTGAAGCCCGCGATCGAAGAGCTGAGGTGGGAAAATGCTGGGCTGAAGCACGATATCAAAGAGCTGAGTACTCCCAGTCAAAACCTGCCAGTGGAAAATCTACAAAAATAGTGACGACAAGATCCACCAATATCCTCAGAGAAATTTCAGCCATTTTGTAGATTCAACTCTGGTGGTTTCGTCTGTTTGATCACTCAGCAAATGGATGAAACTACTAGAACTTTTTTGGGTGTTTCTAAAAATTGAACCCCCTCGTCGAGTTTACACGAGTGAGTAAAGCTGTTGACGTTGAAGTGCCACTTAACAAGAAAGTTTTGCGCTAGACATCATATGCACAGTTTACGAAGTCCAAAATGTACTGATTGAAACATTTCGATTCGCATTTATATTTAGATATGATCACCATCTAATCTCTCACAATGACATCCATGAGCTACCCTTCTTTTCTTCACGGCTCTCGAGGCACGATGCAGAGTAGGAGTACGACGGACAACTTCATTGTGATATTGTATTGCTCCGTACTCAGTACTCACCCGCTGACCGCGACGAAGGTACAAACTGAACGGTCTTGTGCACGCCTTCCGCCTACTCTATTAAATTAGGTTGGTATCTTATCATTCACTTCAGATCTCTCATCCATATCAGGGAAATGGCAGGTTTCCTGATGCACTGACTGCACGATACCCGCGATAGACGAAGCCGGATCACCAGACCAGACTGTACCCTTTTCGGGTTCTGGAATATTGATGGTGCCATTCAAGTGATGCGAGAAGAAAAATCCCTGGAAAGCACCCCTTTTGTCGACGCGCGAAATTCGGGTCATTGGCATTGGAACCGAGCTGCATCGTATACATAAGACCCTCTTTACGATTTCTTCTGCACAAGATGAAACGACTCGCGTCAGCTACGTTTTTGGCTTTTCTTGCGCTGTCCCGCCCAATCTATTGCACATCTCGGAGGCAACAGGTCTTCCAACATCTTGCACCGTTCGTGAAGTTGGATGATTGGATATTCACCGGCATATTCTTTGACGATACGGCACAGTTCTTGGGTATTCCGTTTGCTCAACCCCCGTGAGTATGACCACGCAATCAACTTAATCAATGGACTGAATGTACGCAGCGTCGGGAGCCTTCGCTTTCAGGTCCCTCAGCCATTGGCTCCTTATGAAGGTGAACACAGTGCAGCTGACTATGGTCCGGCCTGCCCCCAACAGGGGTCATCAACTAAGAGAGGAATTATTCCGTCAAGTGAAGATTGTGAGTACTTATCTGATGTTCTGCTTTTCATCCCATTCATGCAAGCTGTTCTCTCCTAGGTCTTACGTTAAATGTCTTCACTCCTGCTGACATGTTCCCTGGGTCGAAACTGCCCGTGATCGTGGTGAGTCATGATCTGAGTGCTTTCGATTTGGTGTTCCTGAAGCTCAGCTCTAGTACGTATTTGGAGGTGGTTTCGAGACAGGTAATAGTCGATCGTAAGTTATTCGGCATCCTGGTGTATTACGCAAGTAGTACCCATTTGCTGGTAACTCACTGCTCGAGTGTCTTACTTACCCTGTAGAGACATATTAATGGAATAACCTTATCCAGCATGTCAATATTTGCCTAACGAGAGTAAGTAATGTATGTACGATAAAAGTTCGCTACGATAAGCATTCCAAAATCGAGGTATTGCATAGTATTGAGGGTGATAATGAGAATAATGCAAGATACATACTAGTCCTCGAGTGTGCATCGGAATCAGTATCATAATCACGAGGGTCCCAGAAATAATCAAATTTACACACCGTGAGTTACACACCGATATGAATGAAAGCCATCCACTGCTCGAGCGGCACTTTCGTCTTCACGGCGTGTGTAGCACAGTTGAGTGCCCAGGCCGCCTTCGTACAGTCCACGACACCGCCTTATCGAAAACTTCGACGACGTGTTTTGCGACAGCATCGTCGACCTCCCACAGCGTGCCAACGAGCTCTTGAACCCCGAAAACTAGAGACCAGCTGCGAGATGAATGATTTCTTCAGGCGTCTTCTCATCGCCAACAGCGGTATGACACGCCAATAAGAACGCGAACTCGGCGTGCGGAATATCCATGTTCATTATATCAAGCAGCGTCAGAGGTTCATCTCTCATGACGAAGTAAGAATTGTAAGGCTGCGTAGGGTCCTGCTTGCCATGACAAGCAAGGTGCACTCAGGTGTTCTCTTCCAAAGCTTAGAGTGCACCTACTCGTGTGGCTTCATCGCCAGAAATGGTGGTACGGCTGGCCGTTGCAAGGACAAGCTGATGGACAAGCTCGAGCTCACTGTCGACAGCCAAGAGTGCCCTGCCTTTCCCTGCACCCGGTTGACCTTGTCCGATCGTCGCGAATGACAGAGGTATACGCTTCTTCTTCATCTGTCTAAATCTTATTAGAGCTAAAAGTGTTGGCGTGTAAGAACAGACTGTAGAGATCATGCTCTTCCCAGAGCGATCTGCCTTTGTTTGAAGGGCTTAGCTGCATGGAGAGGAATGGACGTGAAAGCTGCAGTTGGACACAGCCAGATTCGAGAGCGGCGCTTTAGTTTGAGGACATGCTTGAGTACGTTGACGATGGGTAGCATGATCTCGTTCCATATTATCCGCGAGAGTACTATTAGATCCATCCTCGACTCCCCTGGGTTCATCCGAGATGCGTGTTGTATCGCCCTGGTAAAGCGATCCTTGAGAATCTTCAGATCTGCGGGAGTGATAGACGATAAGGGAACATGATGAGGTTTTCCTGATATCGTAAAATAATGGCACTGCACGACTATTGACTCGCGATGAAGATGATAACTGGGCCGTGAAGCGCTGCCACTTGCAGGTTTGCATACAACGGCTGGGAGCAGGAACCGCGAGAAAGCTTGAAGATGACGGATTTCAGCCGCAGCTTCCCACTGCTTCATAAGTCTCCTGTGCTCGGTTGCTGCTCGATCAGCAGCAGCCCTGTTGGTGATAGTTGCGGAACTCTAAAAGGCGTTGGAGACGAGCTTGCTCAGCTCCGAACAATTGCGCGCCAGTTCCGTGTTTGCTAACTTGAGGTCTTCAACTGGAGTCTTGAGCCGAGAGGCCAGTGACCATTACTGACCACAGCCCTGCTCTACCAGTTCTACCGCGTGCTGAATATTGGCACGGCGTATGGTATATGATGCTGCGTCTATAGGCAGCATTGAGGTATCACGAAATGCCGCAGCAGCTTTCTGTCGTGAAGTCGTCAATGACCGTGTTGCCAAATGAGCATTCAGAAGCTCGAAAAATGTTGAGTAAGCCTCCAGTGCGAATGCATGACCATGCTGCTCAGTGCTACAACAGTCCAATTATGCGACACAAAGATGCACTGCGACAAGCCTTGAGTGGGGTGTCCCGATACCAATCTGAAGCTCTCTATAGCGAGTGACAAATCAGCATTCTTCAGCTGCATATAGCTGAAATACCTGCCAGGGTGCAGTGAAGGCACGGGCCCCAATGATTCTTGGCAGAGAGTAATAGCCCCCTCGACATCTTCATTCTTCCGAGTTTGCGTGAAACGAGAGCAGATCACTGAGCTCAAATTAGCAAGAATTAGATGGCGCTCCAGATGGTCGTGCCGCCTTACCTGAAGGGATTCGCAATACCGATCGACGACCCCGTTAAGATCCTCACTGACATGCGAGTTGCCATATGCGGTTGTCAGCGCAGAGGCGAGGTTGTTACGCGTGGTGTCGCGACGTGGATGCCCAAATAGACGCAACACCAGTGCCTCACGAAAGAGGTCGATAGCTCGGGCGATGACATCAATGTCGCCGTGTTCATTGAAACAGGTAACGAGGGCGGTCCCTAGGTTGCCTGACGAGAAACTACGAGATTTGTGCCCAACAGAGCGCAGACGAAGCGCTTCTTCGTGCAAAGAGACGGCCTCATGGAGCCAAGTGCTTTTGGACAGCGTAGTCAGCCCACAGGACAGAGCTCAAGCATGCTTTCATTGAAGGTGGATGCCTTCATCAGGTGCATTGATTGGAAGACTATAGAACACGTAATCAATTACACTGTCTACGTCGACACTGTAAAGGTAGGTGTCCTCTAGACAGAGAGGCAGTGGCTTGCAGCACAGCTATGCGAATTCGTGAATGTCGACGGTAGTAGAGTCCTTGCGGTCGTGCCAGTTCAATGCTGTAATGAGATGATAGAGGGATGGTGCGTGATCGGGGTGGCCCTGCGGACGCAATGCAAGGGCTTCGCGGAAGAGGGAAGTGATGGTATCAATGTCTTGAATATAGATGTAGGCTTGAAGGCGGGTATACGCGAGGTTGGTGAGAACATCTGCGTGGTCAGGATGGTTGACCGGAAGCTGGTCCAGAACCAACCGAAAATGCTGCACAGCATGGTTCAGATGGGAGACCCTCTTGCGTATCACATATTTCGCAAGTCGTGCGCGGCCCGCATCTGTGTTTCGAGAAATCTCGCAGTCTACAAGGGACTACAGTTGGCATTCCGTCAGCAAAAACTACAGCAGAGACCAGCGTCACTCACACCAGACAGTGGGCCGCCCTCGTCGTCGCAAGCATGTAGAACCGCAGTCTTCAGCGTGAGGGAAGGGTGAACACCGCGCACGGGTGGGAAGGATAAATCTACGAGATGTTAGTAGATGTGCATGAACAAGGAGAAAATCACTCACCGAAAATTTGATTTCCCTGGTCGAGTAGCTCATCCCAGGACGTTTGAAGTTTCCTGATGACTTCTCCACTGCCTAGCATTTGATCAACCTCATAGGACGCCCCGATCTCCACTGAGAATGCAGGTGAGGTATGTGATGATCTGGAAACCAAAGATCAGTTCACAGATCGCGTGCAGAAGTCTACATGGACATTACAGGGTCACAGTATCGCCCCACGCTACGGATTTATTGGATGACAGAACTTTGATGGCTGATTTCCAGCGTCTCCTCGAGCCAATATTGATGGTTATGTAGATGCCTGCGGGTATGGACTTCAAAGGGACTTGAAGATTATTTATGCTGATGACTGTAGATAGAGCGTGAAGATCACGAGATGGATACAAAGTAATATGGAATGACCTACTTTCGAGTCTCATCATGATGTATTGGCTTGTAAAGCTACTGCGCGTGATGGTGGGATGAAACAAACGACGAGCGACACGCAGCATCCGAAATTGAGAGCGGTTCAGAATGAGTGATAGGAGAAGGCGGAGGGGGGGGCAGAATGAGTGGGACTGTGTATGGGTTCGGCTGAGAGGAGGCTGCACGTGTATATCCATGTTGTTGATGGCAGTTCGGCACGCTACCAGAAAAAGTGTTTTCACCTTCGTCCGCTCGGTGCTGTGTAGAATGCTATGTATTACCAGAAAGCAGTAAAAAGAAGCACAGCCACCTACACATCGACTTCGCTCAGGTGCGAGCTCAAGGTCTTTCGTAGTTCGTGGTCCTATTCTCCGAGTTAAGCTTAATTATTGGAATAAGAAATTGGGCCAGAGAAAGAGACCGATGAGCACACAATCCATGCCGTCGTTGTAGACCTCGCCGTTTTCATTCCCGCAACTTCAAGGGGGATAGCGACTCAAGTACTCATCATGGACTGGACTAGATGACTAGTGACATGCTTTCAGGAGTGTGCGGACATCACTTTAGTCTGTGCTCTTCTTCTACACCGCCCGCCCCTGATGCTAACTACATGTCCTTTCGCAGTTCGCGCTTCCAAACTGGTCTTTCCTTGATACTACCATCTATCTGCCCATGCCCACCCTCTTTATGAGGATCTCCAAATCCTACCTCTCGTGCACGTGCAGTTCGATTGGATGCCAGGCAGCTCCTTGGCATGCTCGTCATACAAGGATAGGATTAAAGGGGATGCTTATGGAAACTCCACAGCCGTGTGGCGCAAAATTCAGAGTGGGACCCTGCGCTTCAAGAGATTTGGCGTTGTCACATAGTCAATTGTCATCCAGCCCTCGTTGTTGGGCTACAAGTGCATTGCCATCTGTGGCAACGAGGAGCTCTGGGATGCCATAGAAGCTTTTGACTTTACATTCATATTTTTGAATCGTGATCCAATCACTATTGATTGAGCTACTCTCCTAATCGGTCTGTCGGAATAAAGCTTCGGTGTCATTTTTACAGGCTATTGGACTTTTCAATGCCAGTCGTCGTGATGAGGCCATGTGCTGAGTTTAATACTTGTCAGTACATGGATAGTTTTCCGTGCAGCGTCGTTAACATTGTGAACTTTATGTCACACGGACCCACAGTTCTCATTCTGAAACAGACACTCGGTCATATCTCCATGTGCGGCTTGCAATAACTACTTTCGAGGACGGGCGGCATGGCGAAGCCGCTAATCAACTCCACGATAGTATTCCCAGACTTTTTCTCTCGCAGAGCACTTTTTGGACCTAGACTGAAGATATTTACAGTGGCGTCACAACAAAGTCGCAGAACACACTTCCACTCACTGATGATGTGCGCCGCATAGCACTTCGATTGGGACTTTGATTTATTATGGCAAACCGTCAACCAAAGACGGTGCAAAACGTTCCTCCGCGCCGATCGACTGATTGAAGCTATCATCGAATCTCATCATTACATGATGAAGATGCGAAGAGCAGCTGCCTCGAATGGTCTACCGGTGAGTGCGTTAGCGTCTGACAACTTCATATCGGAACTCATTCTGGTATTGATGATCCTTCAAGCAAAACTGCATTATGCGATGCGTCACAAAGGGAGATAACATTGCTGCGAGCAATTATGAAATGGGTATTGAATTGAGGCATAACCACTGATCTGGTGGATGGTCCGTCACTGACATGTATCACGCGGTATTAAATGAATATCCTCCCCCTTGGCATTTATTTATCATGAACTACTACATGTATAGTTCAAGACACTCTCAGCAAGTGATTCAAGAAGAGGGCCATAAGGTGGAGCCGTGAACGCCAGTGATATCGATTGAATTATCAGATAGGTTATAACCTGATAGTGTACATCAAACTCATTTAGATCTTATCGTGACAGTCTAATATATAGCTATTTGATTTTGTATCTCTAAAGCGAGGCTTAGCATGCAAATAATGCAGTATCCATAACGAATATCATCCCAATCCATAAGAAGGTGCCAGCACCTTGAGCATTTACACTCGTAAATCATCCAACCGTGATAAATCATGAACATCACCCCTCACACTCCCCTGCTCAACAATATACCCCATCCTCCCAACCCACTACTCCCACCCCCGGCAATCATACTTATGTACTCCTCTCCACCCCTGCTCACATACCCCTCCCCTCCTCCACTCCGCACATACCCCTCCCACCATCGCCCGCGGTTCCACTCCTCCCATACAACACTGCCCTCGGCGTCCCACCCACACTCCCACTCAAAGCCGCCCCCGCAGAAAGTATCCTTTACATAGAACACGAGTACTTACCTTCACACCACAGATTGGTGTACGGCCCGAGGAGACTAAGGAAAAACAAATTCACTGATAGCGGATAGTCGCGAAGAAGATTCGACTGGTTAGTCCAGATTTGAAGTGCGCTCCCCAATAAGTAACACGTTGACCTTTACACTACCTAATTAACCACATTGATCGTAAAATACGAATGAGTTGTGATTTAAGAATACAAGTAAAAAGAGCAGACCACTAAGCATCCAAAAATATTCCCGAGAAATACTTCTTCACGCCTTCTGCACCATGTACGATCGCCCCAACCACTCCGTCCGGCCGTATTACAAACACCTTCGTCTGGTCAGATTCCACGAGGTAAGCCGAATAAGCATGGCCCTCCTGATCGACAAGAACGAGATCAACAGGGGATGCAACAGACGTCACTGATGCGGATGAAGGCAGAACGACTGCTGATCGCACAATGCTTGTATCGTATGCCTTCAGTGCACCCAAGATCGGGGTGGCATCTGCATGACTCGGAGCGAACACAAGCACAGTGTGATACCAAGGTCTGTAAAGACCAAAGAGCCTCTTCACGTCAGATTCTCCACCTCCCACCTGAACCATATTTGGTGCGTCAGGCGCCCTGTCCCCAGCCTCCAGATGCCCCTCCTCAAGCACCCCGTACGCATTAATAGGTTTCCCTGGAACCGCAAACTCGTCGAGAACAATATTGCTGAATCGGTAGTTGATACCAAGCATGAAAAGGACAGGGCTTCGTGTAATGGTCCTGTTGTTTGTCTCTAATGTTTGTTTGAGAATCATGGTGGTCATCTCAAGCATCTCGGAGACGACAGGTAAACGCTCGGCATTATATGTTTCAAGAAGAGACTTGTCGGCGAGTCCTTTCTCGACGAGCGCAAGCTTCCAGCCTAGATTGAACTAATGTACAGTCAGTCGCTGTTAGGTGTTGCATTTGCGAGGCTCACAGCATCTTGTACGCTTGAATTTAGCCCCTGTTCATAGAGATATAAGTAGGTATCGGCATTTGATTAGGGCGCACACACCTGACCACCGGTTGGACTGTGGACACTGGAAATATGTCAGACTCGGTTTGGCAAGAAAGCACTCCAAGATGGACATACTGAGCAGCATCTATGTAGATTTCCATCAGCGCAGGTACATCATTCATAAGTAGAACTACATACCACCCACAACAAATCCTCGTCCCTCGCTCAACTTGTTTACCATGCGGATATTGGCCCTAAAGTAAACCAATGAACATTAAAAACCCATCGATGTAACAAAATAAAACACACCTGTACTCGCTCACCCAAACGAGCTTGTTGAACGTAATCTCCGTGGGTATCACCGACGCGATGATCTCGAAGATCAGCTCCTCGCTCTGAGCGACATTTGTTAGGTCTAGATCACTACCAAAGATCATAAATTGCCAGCCATCCTCGCCAATTTCGTCTGTTGGACGCAATGAGGTGCTGCCCATCGTTAATACACACATCTCCAAGTCTCGAGAGCAGAGACTGAACATACCCTCGCTTCAAGCTTCCAAATTGGTGCCAATACTTTCAAGGTAGTATCAGGAGCACTCCTCCGTGGAGCAAGTAGAAATCTGACGCACCGCTCTATCAAGATCAACGCCCTTTAAACGAATGTCTCCCATAACCATTCGGAAATCGTCTCTGGTCTCGCCCAAGAATGTAAGCCCGAGTTGTTTGCGCACAACACCTGCAAACAATGACTCAGACTCATCCTACTGCATTTGAATTTAATTGAATCTCACCTTTAGCACCATCAGCGCCAATCACCCACTTAGTATTGAAAGTCTCCAATGTGCCGTCCTTTGCTAGAACAGCCGTGACACCTTCATCGGACTGCTCGACCGAACGTAGTTCAGTTCCCATCTCGACAGAGCAGGAGAATTCCTCTAGGTGGCGTCGCAGAATCACATCTAGGAGTTGTTGACCTATCATCTTTGCTGCATGCTACAATACAAAAAAATCATCAACATGGCTGCTTGAGAGACGACGGTTCCGCATAGTACGTACGAATGGTATTGCAGGGGTAGGTTCCATTTGCGGGACTATCGAAGATTCTGTCGCAGGTTCCAATGTCCCGGGCTTGTAGGAACGGACTAAAGGGAAGGTTTTCCCCAGATCGTCGACTTCTGGGACGTTCAGGAAGTTAAACAGTTCACGGGTGCGTGGCTAGATTGTGCGTCCGATGAGACCACGGGTGATACGACAAGTGCCTGTACGACAAACCATTATTCCAGGACCGCGCTGTCCCATGCGAGGATTGGGGTCTTTATCGATGATACGAACCGGGATGCCATTCTGGAGAAGCGTCAACGCTGCTACCAGACCTGCTGGCCCAGCGCCTACCTAAGAAAGAGGAATTAAGCTGAGACGCAAGCTTCCATCATACGAACTCGCTTACGACTAGTACAGGACGAGTGGAATTCATGTGTAGAGTTCAGAGGTTTTTGGATCAGAATAGCAGAAACTCGAGTCTTATAACATATTTGCTAGTAGGGGACGGCCGAAAAGCCGCGCAGGTAACCATACGTGCCAATGTGGATTTCGACTGTATATCTTGTATCGGTGCCCTTAGAGGGAGGACTTGCCGACGCCACACGTGCGCTGCGGCATCATATGCATTTGTCAAAACGCTTACCAGTGACTCCATAATGACTAGACGGCTCCGGGCGCACTGCCATGACTTTGATGCAACAGATTGGTGTCCATTTCTGAAGAAACTTGCGTGTGCGGCCTTGGGGGCTTTTCCACAGGGATGGTAAATATTCCTTCACGTAGGTTAGGTCCTATTCTCCCCTGGTCAGACCATATAGAAGAAAGACAGTCGTTCCTTCTTGATTAGCTATGTTCGCCGAATCTCACTAGTTAAACGAATGTTGCAGACGCTCTCGATCTCCTGGTTCCAAACATTGAACAAACAAGGTGACATCGGTTCATCGGAAAATGGAGACCGTATCCCCATCGGAAGACAAGCTCCAGGATTGAATGAGGATGACAGTGCCAGAGTAGCCAGCTTGCCATCAATTGATACGCTTCAAGTTCATACGACCGGTGACTCTACAAACAGCTACAAACAACCCTCAGGGACAATGTGGCTCCGTCACTGACATGTATCAATTTGGTATTAGCTGAACATCCCGTTGAGACTCGCAAGCCGAGAACATACGTAGGCAAGCGGCGGATTTCGTCTGAGTTTCGGAAAAAAAGTGTAATATAAGATGTATCGGTCGTCTGCTTGAGTCAGAACTTCGTAACCTTGTTCACAACACATGGATCTTCCTCCTTGGTGTTTATTTATCATGAGCCACCACATGCAGTATAGTTCAAATGCCCACGGCGCCCTCAGCAAGCCATTCAAGAAGAGGACCATAAGATGGAACCGTGAATGCCAGTAATATCTGATTAATTTATCAGATAACCGGTGCACATCAAACTCGTTTAGATCTTATCATGACAATTTAATAATCGTTTGATCTTGTATTAATATTCCCGGCCTAGCATGCAGTAAATGTCATACCAATCCATAACAAGGTGCCAGCACCTTTATCGTAAATTTAAACTCGTAAATCATCGCATCGTGACAAATCATGAATATCACCCCCTCACACTCCCCTGCTCACTAACATACCCCATCCTCCCAAACCCACTACTCCCACCCCCGGCACCCATACTCACGTACCCCTCTCCACCCCTACTCACATACCCCTCCCCTGCTCCACTCCTCACGTACCCCTCCCCACCCCCACCGGCACTCCCACTCTTCCCATACAACCCCGCCCTCGGCGTCCCACCCGCGCTCCCACTCAAAGCCGCCCCCACAGAATACCTCGCCCCGCTCCCAGGAGCAGTAGCAGTATACAAACTCGCCGCACTCCCCGCAGCCCTATACTTCCTCCTCGGCGTCCGCAACCCTGCATCACTGCTAGTATCACTAGAATCTTCATCCGATTCAGCTGCAAATTTCCGAGAGGGTGGGGGGATCACTACTGGTTCATTCGGGTCGTCGAGCATGGTTTTGGGGCTGGAGGGGACTATGATCGTGTTGCCGGATCCGGTATATGGGTGATGTTGGGCGGTGTCACGGTATTGGTGATGACTGTGTTGGGAGGGGGTGGCGAGTGCTGGTAGGCTGCTGCTCGGTGTGTATGGACGGGCAGTAGGTGGGCCGGTGGGTACGAACCCAGGTGGGAGGCCTGAAGGTAAGCTTGAATACATCGTGCTACCTGTAGGTGGTATAGGCACCATCGACGGTGTGACGTGTGCTGGTGATGGGGAATACGACGAAGGTGGCGGTGGCAATGGGCGGTCGGCGTCTGCAGGACTGAGGAAGTACGCGCGCTGCCCAGACGGTGTCACTTGCGACATGTTAGACGCGGGACGTGACTAGAGTTGTGATGCATCTGACAGTGCTCAATAAACTGAGAAGAGAGGTTACTCACGGGCGGCTGGATCGTGATGTTGACGGTACCAGATGACGATGAACTAATCGGACGTGTTGATTCTGGCGATCTACCTGCTGATTTAGCAGAGGGTGCTTTCTGCTGCCGAATTTGTTCTCTAGATGAACGCGGTGCCGGCATAGCAACATGTACGAAGCCAGCCTGCAACTCGATAGGCACACACGCCACAAATGAGTTCTATCGAGTAAGACGCACCTCGTCCACCTCTTCTTCTACAGTCGGTCTCATGCTCCGGCTACTAGGTGTACTCTGCTCACGTATGCTCGTAACCTCGGGAATGACGCTCAGCCCACTGGAGCGAGGCTGCTCCGGAGGACTAAGCAGATCTAGTTCCGACGTTCTCGTAGAGGCCATGCTTTCCGTGCCCGAAGCTCTCCGACGTACCGTTCGTTGGTTACGAGCGTCCGAAGCGGGGACTGATAACGGCGCACCAGGAGATCGAGGCTCTGGTACCATAAGTACAGGATCTTGAGGTAGGGAGCGCAAAGGTGTGTCAGGACTCGAATAAATGGGAGAAGGCGTACGACGCGAGCGCTCAAATTCGTGTGGAGGTGGCAAACGGATGATGAGAGAAGAATCAGTTTCTGGGATCCAACCGTCTGAAGGAACATCGTGCAGCGCGTTGGCAGGGGAGAACATGGTACTACGTGCAGATGAGGTCTGGGTTGCACGTCGCTGTGGCTGTGGTCGTGGTTGCGGCTGAGGTTGCGGCCGAGGTTGTGGTTGTGCACGGGGGCGTGTAGGCGTGCGAGGACGTGATTGTTCACTAGAAGTGCTCGATACTGGTTCTGGTCTGAATCGCGGGGTATTCTGCGGCTCACCAGAGCCACCTCTCGAATCGCTACCTTCGTCATCACTCGGAGCAGAAAAGTAGCGTTCGAGGACACGATCTGCTGTTACTCGACCTTGTGCATAACCCTTGGTGCGCCCATGCACGTACCCCATATCCTTCCCCATCTCCAGTCCTTCCTGGAGGCCCTGTTTACGGCCCTCCTCGCGAGCGACTTCCATCATCTTCTCCTCCATCAATTTGCGCAACCTAGACCTTGACTTTGCAGCGCTCTCCTCTGCATCCCTCCTCCTGTCTTCGACGTCCTTCATGACGCCTGTGCACGAAAAATCTCCTTCTGGGCTTGTTCGAGTGCGTCTTTGTATAACCTGAGTTCCTCTGTCAGACGTACGATCTCGCTTTGAGAGACTACGCGCGCATCATTGGCCTCTTTGAATCGTAGGCATGCTTCCTTTGCTTTAAGCTCTGCATTATCAGCACGGTCTTGTTCGAATGATAATTGTGAATTCAAGAGAGAGACATCTGCGCGGAGGTCGCGCACGGCAGACTCCGCATCTGCAAGGAGCAGTATAACTTCACGGTTTGAAGGGGGCTGGGAGCTGGTGCGAGATATGGGCTTCGAGGCCTTTGAGGCGGTAGAATGGTGTGATTGAGAACGTGCGATGGGTGGTACTGGGAGTGGTGAGGTGTTTGATTTGTCGCCACTGGTATCACTGGGACCTGCTCGGGGTGTGCTTGGTGGTTGGCTCATGGGACTAGATGAGGCACTTGATTAGTTTGGTTCAGTCTTGATAAAGGATTTACATACAGGATTAGACTAGGACGGGGTTATGAGGAGGCGTGCTTGCTGTGCCAAGGGTTGATACATGGCAGTACTACTTATGATAACTTTTTAAGTCTCCATTGTAAGTATTCATCACTTCATTACATAAGCAATTTTATATATCAACCATTGTCCACAAGTCAAATTCAAGCTTGACGCTGTCGTCCGACCACGTCCTCAGTTGTCATCGGTGGTTTCCGTTATAGATGGGGACCAAATGGTATCAACTCATCGACATGGCCTCTTCATCCCCAACACGAGCAGCAGCTACTAGCGACCACGGCCCGATGCATGTCGATAACCCGATTAAACATCAACACGACAAGCGCCCGTACGCAGTCTCATCATATCTGTCGACACGACGGCCTGGACGGAATTCAAGCGTTCAACGTAGCACAGACAACCCGGCGGTCAAGTTTGATCTTATTCTTTGATTCACCTGGCGCATTGATGAGTATCCCCGTCACATCAGACAAACTCACCGGGGTTAGGTTACGGAACATCCAACGCGTGTTTTTCGCCAATCGACACTGCCGATGAGAAGCCTGGGCAATGGGTTGGACAATGCCATCGTCAAGGAAGATATAGATCCGACATTTGCGTAGCATACCATCAACAGATAGCAACTTCGGAAGTCACACCTCCTGTCTTCTGAATCTCAGTTCCAGCCGATATCCGGTTTCCAACTCGAGTGTGGTATAAGCGTGCCGTAGCATAGGAAGCTCACGCATTTCTCCACGGAATTGGTATATCACTCAACACGTGCATCAGACGAAGCATTTCGAGGTGCGTCCGCGTCCATTTTCGCAAGTCGTGCGCTGTCATGTGAATCGGCAACAAGTGGACATATGATCTTGATCATCTCCGGCTAGGACGTCGGTCCGACTGTGCTTCGCGTGCGATTCTTTAACACCGCTTTCTCTTCTTCTGTCCAATTGGCACTGCTTACTTGTTTGTCCAGACTCCCAATTCGGCCGTTTCGACATAAACCTTTCCACAAACCTCGGCGTATAAGATTCAGCCAGCGATTAATTCAAAGCAATAACCTCGACTCAGCATCTGCAACGCAGAAATCTCATCGAAAGACATCTTGCTTGGGATTTCCGTACGTTTGTCGGACGATCCACCATCGAGCGTTGTCTGTGCGTCAGGTTGGCAGAGATTGCGTTCACAAGATGCGCATGTATCGACACGCAAGCTCTAGCCCCCGTACCCAGTCCTCGTCGTCTATGTCTATCCTTCAAGTCCGAAATAAAAATCGGTGAAAGCACTAGAGTTGCTCATCTCGTAATCTTCCCAGCGGAGAGTAAGCATAAAGCGTCCTCCGTATTTATGTGTCCTGAAACACTAAGTAGTTTTCCAGGGAATAACAACTTTTTTTTCGGTAGCTAGTCATGTCGAGTTGACAGAATTGGTAGCACAGACATCCGGCATGAAAGACTGACGATCTGTGCTTCCCATTCCGCCACGGCGATAATTGAAAGGGAGAGCATGAAGTTGAAGAATGATCGATGATGATTGTGAGTGACAAGTTGTCATCCTAGGAACTCGTGCATATGCAGGCTTGGAAACATTTAACAGCGGCGACGCTCTTCGCCCGCTCACTAATCAATTTAATTAAACAACCGTCTCTCACAGCACCGTGACCAAGTAACGATATACTTGCCATATCGCCAACGCATGGTCTCTTATCCGACAGACATATACAAGACTATTTAAATTACCTTCATGGAACTACCTGTAAGCGAGGAGACATCATACGCTGGGGGAAGAAGTGATAGAAGATTTTAGTGGTTCGAATACTGAACCCATGAATCGAATTTAACACCGAATCTACGGTACTACCAACAAGTGTATTCATTGTTCCGGCTATTATTACCATAGATCTAATTGACAGGTACATGTATATTGACTACGAAACTCAGTAGGACCACTCCATAGTGGATACGACTATGGGATGTAAGAGGCTGGTGGTCTAATGCATCTGTGCAGGGTAGTCGACCACGAATAGCTTAATGTTTTAATCGAAACTGTTGCAGTTTTGGACCTGAAGCCCAGGAAAACCTGCAGGTGATGCAGCGTGTGAGATACGAGGATGGTTCGAATCCACCCAGTCGCCTATCCATGAAAAATGGTCAAGAAATGAATGACATGGAGCAGGTGGACATTGTGCCGGTTTGGTTACTGCAGCCTTGGAACAGTCCCCAACTCGTCATTGAAAACTGTTGTATTTTGATCAAATGGTGCTTAGTACTGGAGTGGGATAAGCATCGTATCGTTGTCAAAATTGTTTGTAATGTTGAACATACCTCTTCTGAGGTAAATTAGATCACTAAAAGTTTGCCTGAGTTCACTTATGTGAGTGGGAAACGTTAACTTCTGATCTGTGATAATGGGTTAGGAAAAATACTGCAAGCCGGAAATGATTCCATATTATTGACCCCAGTGATCAGATAGGGACAGATAGGACAAAAAATCACAGACAAAACTCACGACTTGATTTTTTGTCTCACACGAGTTTCAAGTTGCTGGGCTTCAAGTTCAGGTCCTAGTTAGATTAACTTTTGATGTTTTGTATAATCCAGTCGTGACCGTCTTGGTAGACCAATGCAACCGGTAGAGGGTCTTTCTTGTAGCTTGCGACTACAGAACGATGGTGGACTGGTTCACGCGATACAGGGGATGTTTTACTTTGTTAGGAATGGAAGCTGTTGCCAAAAATAGGCAACTACAAACGCCCATGCCGAACATATTTTCCGTGGTACTGAATGTCCTTGGTATAGCTCCCGCACGTAGGGGACCAGCATAATCATTGAAAAGTGATTTTGGGTAGTATTTCGGCCTGAAATTCAAACGGTCCAGAAGCTTGACGTTATGTCTGGAAATTCAATTCATAGTTTAAGGATATCGAACATACTTAGTGCTTGCCTTCAGTATTCGCTCCCTGAAGGATGTAGTGATTCCTCTACGACTTTGAACGTTGAACATGAGTTGCGTGGCAAAAAAAAACATCCATACGTGACTGCGATAATATATTTGTGCATGTATACCGAAACTCCGCGTTCATTCAGGCTTTATTAATTCATTTAATTATCGGGGAACAAGGTAATTACTATTCTTCCACTCAGAGGTCACGTTGTCGCATCCTTCGTGAATATCGTTCCTCCACAAACGACATTGCATTGAGACTGCGTTGCGCACCTTGTCAGTTCTGTTCTTTGCCTTATCGCTTTCAATGTTTCATACCCTCATAATGGTCTAGCGTATATGGACCGCGGGAAGATAAGACAGAAAAAGAAAAATGAACCCACCAGCCTGGCTTTGATAGCGTTAGTGCGTTTTGCATTGGATTCTAATATTTACGATAACGTTTGTGCATAGCTTTTATCCCATCCTCACTGTGGCATGATAGCCCGATGACTGAGGCAGAGAGCAATGGGGTGGGCATAATGCGACAGATGCCAGAGGAGTAGGCGGTTTGAGAATCGAGGGGCTTACAAGCGTTGCAGAAGGTGTTGACAGTCTGTGGAATAGGTGGGTTTGAGGTGGGTTATCTGTTTGCTTCATTTCAACGCATTCTATTTTGTGCTGTTAGCCTCTACGACCCAGTCTTGGCCAGCGAGGCCAATCGCTGCCAATCCAATGCCGACGCTCATCGAGGATCGGTCATACCATGCCCAGACCTGTGATAGATGACTATAAATCTGCAAAGATCCGGTCATCAATCAGTCAAGGGTTTCGAGGCAGGAATAGATATCCATCTCATATTCCGCCGATTTGGGCGTATCATATAGAGGCTGAGTGATGGAATATAAGATCTAGCCTGAACATCATTGTTATATGTCCACTAAGTTCCCCACTCACTTACAACCATCCTCAACTATGACCCTAGTCTCAAATGATCCCAGTTGGTGGCCAATGATCAGTTTCTTTCGTTCAACATCTTATTTTGTAGGTATGCAGTAATCTATGTTGTATGATAACGGTGTCTCGATCTAACCTAGCCTGCGATTTTGCAGTTGCCTCCTCCATTGTAGTGATTCATGATTGGGGTGAGCAAGGGGGCACACATTAAAGAACTACTGATATGCTTTTGAGATCTTCAGTACTGACACTTGGACAAGAGGTAGGTTGATCTCATCATCGGAGCAGCGTTCTCACTCAGAATCGTGTCATAGGTTGAACTGGTCTGGGTGAGCAGAGTCCCATATCAGAAGACAACATCGTGATACCATTGATTCGGGGCAGAGGCAGCGCTGGTCCCTCATGACCATTTTATATCTCGGTGTATGTAGCTTGAGTTATGTGCGTAGCTAACAAATTGTGCTAACGAGTCAAAATATTCTAGATGCGCTATGCTGGAATACCTTACGCTATGTATGTTTAATATTAGCAGTGTGGCACTGTGCTAATGATACATTCTCACGATCAGCATCAACGCACTGTGTACGTCTCCTTGCACACAGTGTGGTTGACTCTTCTAACTGCCGTCAAACAGTTTACCTTCCGTCATTCTCATGGACAGATGTAGTGAGTATTCTGCACCGACGCCTGTCATTCCTGTTCACTTACCTGCCTGTTTACTAGGGATGAGTGATATTCTCGACTGGGTTGTCGGTTCAATATGTATAATCACTGTGACAGTTGTAGGTTCCTTTGAAGTGTATAGTTTTATGAGGGTAGTCACTAAACGGTCATTTCAGGCAATATTATAAACTACACAATAAATTCGGCAAATGTGGTCATAACTGCCATGCTGGGCGGTGAGCGACTCAGCTGCAATGTCCCAGTGATATTGACTGACATATCATGTCAGCTATCATGATTGCTCGGTTATATGCTATGTATCAGGGATCGAAAAAAATGCTGGTCTTTCTCGGTTGTAATCTTCCTGGCTGTCAATATCACCTCTGGAGTGGCTGCTGTAATAGTTCTTAGGAATATTTTATTGGGTAAGTTTTAGTTACATATCAAGAAATCTAGCTGACCCAACGAATACCAGAGGAGATCATTCTCTCTGGCACCTATCAGTGCACTGACTGTCTACGGGGGCGACCAAAATCTGTTTTTCGTGGTTTGGATACTCAACACTGCATGGGAAGTTCTCGCACTGTGTCTTTCAGGCTGGATTGCTGTAAAACAATTCCGCGACTTGCGACGATTCGGAACATCGACCTTTGGGAACTGTTTGACAGTGTTAATAAAATCTCACGTGCTTTACTTTGGAAGGTAAACTCGTATTTTGACTTGCTTATCTTTACCGCTGAAGTTACACACGAACTAGTTTTTTTGCTGCATCTTGCTTGAACTTTGGTTCTTTCGCTCCAACAATCGAGGTATGCCGATCATTCACTGCATGTGACTGCTATTCATCATTTTTATAGAACTCAGTTTCCATGGGAGCTGTCACATATAATGGCGCCCTTATCATTATCGCCATGTTGCAGATGTTTATACTGGGTCCACGCCTCATCCTTTCCGTACGAGAATATCAAGCTAAGCTAGTAGGCGACTCCGACGCAGAAATAGGCATGAGTTCGATTACTTTCCAGGGGGCTACATACGTGTCAACTAGCAGCTGCGTGTAGCACGAGAATCCTTAGTGCTATGCTTGGAGCGGGAGAAAATTCTTGGAGGTCAGGTACTTAAATAAGTTATCTTCCAAAAACATGTTCCGAAGTTTGTTTGAGAATATTGGTCTGGCAATTTATTTCTTGTTGTACCACTGGTACGCTACTGGCACTTAGTGGTAGCTGCCCACCCAACAGTACTTGCACTGATTTGCAAGCTGAACCACGCGGAACATTCTACGACCAATTCGCCGCACACCCCAAGACTCGCGGTCTCAGTGGCCACCTTACTTTGATAAATCAAATGTATAATGGATGGTAGCGATATTGACATACCTATTCGGGTATGTCTTTGGGAGGTTCTCACTGTGCATCGACTTGGATGACTCCGCAGCCACTTCATCGAGAGATACAGTACACTGCTTTTCATGATCAAGGCTGCAACAACTTTGCAGTCTTGCGCCGCAGTGGACACCCGGCCATTCATGTTGAACGTTGAATCTGTTGAACGTCAACCTGTGAGCTTGTCCACGTCTGTCATGTCGATAACTAGTCTCTCAGACACGTACCTACCAGCATACAGCTATTAACGATATGGCACGCCATGCGAGTAGCGTCACATTCGCTGACGAGCTACAGTAGGCCGCCAGCAAGTTGACATACCCGCATCTGCAACTGCCACCTTGCATGCCGAGCGCTAATGTCTACTTTGTAAGTAAACGATCGTTTCATTGCGAGGAAGCACCATTGGGAACTATGTCACTTTCAGTGAGGGAGACAATGGTTTTTTGGGTGATCACCTTGTTGGTTGGTTACGATCGAAGCCACCACACTTTAGGCTATCAGTCGGTCAGTGAACTCGACCAAAAACAAGTCCTACATCTCTATGCCCCAATCCAAGGATTGAGACATCGTCTAGGAAGGTCTGTCGTATGTGGTGGTCCACATCGAGTCCATGAAACGGTGTGGCGAGTCCTTTGTGATGATGATGGCAGAGACAATAGAGACATCGATCCACAGGGGAATATACGAACGTGGTGCATGGAATCTCAATAATCTGAAGGCGAAGACCGACATATGACGTTAATTCACCTGTGAACCCGTGATCCCCAGAACCTGACTCCAATAGACTGATTTGTGAATAGTGCGTCAATGCCCGACATAAAATATTTCCACGAATCATCGAGCACGAGGTCGCTCGAGAATGTGACACGATCCAGCTAGAGACGGGAGATCGGTGCTCTTCTGCATGCAAAATCGAAGGTCTCATCCGTAGTAGATATCCCCTGCATTTCAACGGAACAAAGCCACTCGGTTCCTGATAGCGCAAGCACCGAGAACGCGCAAGAGAAGACCGGCGTAGCGGTTGGGACGTGATGGTCGGGAAACCCAGTTGTGGGATCGAAGCGAATATTGATTTTTACAAGATATAAGTGCATGTCTGCAGGGAGATTCGTGACCATCGCGCATTCCTTCGCTTCACAGATAATTATTCCTGATTTATAACCAGTGTATCCCTTCAATAGGCGTGAGCAGTTGAATGAAATATTTCATACCGAACGATTCATTTTCTTGTCAGCCTTCATCTTTCGGCGCTGGTTAAGTGATACCAGCTGAATTCTGAAGGACGGTTGTTACCACCATCAAAAGAAGGGCTAGCTTCGCCTTATCCTACTTCCCAAAAGACGATCAGCATGTCCGAGAGAGAAAATGAACTAAACAAGCATAATTTACAATGCCTTCCTTCCGATACAAATCCACCTCCTCACATCCCCCAAGTTCTCCACTTCGTAAATAAGCGCAGACCCTACGAATTTCCTGTTGGAGCTCTGCATCCTGCGATTCGGGCGTCAAGAGACCACCAGCTACTTCTAGATGTTCGAATGGTTCGCGAGACAAGATACTGGTGATGGAAATGTTTTGTGGGAGACTGACTGGTGACTCTACGTGCAACGAGTTTCTTAGCTCTTAGTAGATGCTTGGGACGAACAGCCATGCGACGCGAGAGGGTACCTTCGTCGGTGCAGCCTTGTGCCTAGACTATGTAGTGGTGCATCTTCATGGATGTTGATATACAACAGACATAGTGTGATTTTCAATTTGGATGGAGTTGGACGTGCACGGTGTATGCAGCTCAGAGCGGACTGGGAAGCATGACTGCTAGTGTGGTGAGGGTGTTAGAGCCGTGTTAGATTCAGGGCGCCGAGTAAGTTATTTTCAGTACGATGCACCCACGAGCATACCATGTTTGTCCTCATCGGTCACTTGGTGGAGGAAGGATCAATGATCCAACTGGCTGCAGGAGAACCGAAAAACTCCTGATACCTAGAACTAGTCTAGTTATCCACACGTATTCCTCCCTGGACCAATTAAAGAGGGACATCGAAGACCAGTATCAGTGATAGAAGTTTTGAAACAGGATGATCATGATGGTGGCCCGGAAGGACTTGAACAGTGAACACGTGCCCGCGTCCACCGGTCCGAACAGGTCCGCTCTTGCACTCCTTATCACATATATGATATCACAACTGGCATTGACCGCTAATGACACGAGCTCTCAAGATCTCACATATCATCCCGCAGCGAAGTATCTACAGCTACATCCACAAGAGAACAATGTCCTCAACACCATCCCTACCAAAGTTCATCGTCTGGGCACCCGACTACACCGATGAGGGTGCTCTCCAACGAAGACTAGCAGTAAGACCGACCCACCTCGAGAACATCAAGAAACTCGTCAGTCAAGGCACCCTACGTAAGTTCAGCACGAGCCATATACCTAGCGCTAAAGCACTTTGAAATTGGACAGGCCTCGGCGGAGGGTTCATGACCCCCGAATCCGTCGACGCAGCTGCAGCAGACAAAAAGTTTCTCGGCTCGTGCATAATTTTCGAGGGCGAGAACATCGATGTCGTGCGTAAGCTCGTGGAGGAGGATATTTACTATAAGACCAATGTAGTATGTGTCTTGGCTGTTACGATGTGATTGATATTGGGGCGCTGATTCGGAGATTGCTATGATGCACAGTGGGACAAGGAGAAACTCGTTATTCTCCCTATCGCATTGGCAACGGCCCTTCCGCCTGTGCCTTCTTGATGCCTGCAGATACCGAAGATGCTACTTATAAATGGAAGATGTTAGCAACCAATGTGATAATAGCACACAATCGCAATCCAAAACAAGACTTTTGGCGGGGTACCGCGGCAATTTTGAAGAAGGGCCGCGAGGCCTAAGCTTTTTGAGCTTATCTGTAGTTCTCCGCCCGCTCTTGATCCCCAACAAGTCCCCGAGATAACAATATCTCATTGTCTTTTCGAAGCCACCAAACCGCTTGAACGCAGAAACCCCAGAAAACTTCAATGAGCCACGCGATTCCCTGATGTCCCTGCATGATGCCCTACGTTAAATATGGACCAACAGTCACCAAGCCAGCGAAACAATAGCATGATTGACGCGCAACACTGTGATCCCGTCGATTATCATACCTGCGAACCCTATTGTTTTCCCGAAAGAGACATTGCACGGGGGGTTTCCATCACGGAGTTTACACGTCCAAAACGCCAGCCAGCGGCGAATGATTTATTATACCATGACTATTATGTGCATATACAAACTAGTTCGTGAAAGTTCGTGACGACATACATTGTACATTGAACAAGAAAAAGGACACATTTGGCGAAAGAATAATGCCATTTTTTGTGTTTCGTAGTTCGATGAAGAAAATAGTAGGCGATACTATAAGAATATGAAAAACGACTGAAGAACAAAATGAGAACATGGTATATGTTATTTGGATGATGATGGAGTGAAGATATAGCAATAGAAATATTGAATGCGAGCAAAACCTCAGCGATGCAGAAATGATATGAGATAGATGGTAGATGATGCGTGGGCAGGTATACGCGTGGCAAAGCGCCCATGATAAGATCAAGAAGCGCTTCGGATATCACATGGAAGCAGATGATGCCGTGATGATGTGAATATCTCTGGGGAAAAGCGGTTGTGGGGTAGTGAGCAAAGCGATCCACTGAGGCAATCAATAGCACAGGAAAGCGGTATCGATAACATTATTGCAAATGGGGGGAGGGGAGCACCGATGGTTTTCTTTTTGAACTCATCACGTGAGACCACTAGCAAGCCGTCGAGGATGTCTCGACGCTCATTGGAGACTGGACATCCAGGTCTCAGTAGAGTCAATAGAAGAGAGCAGGGTCAATAACAGAATCGTCAGGAACAGCATAACACGGCTTCCAACTCGCGGCAACCCGCCGCGTTGACGAATGTGCTGCGCCAGCAGGGGGAACATAGCCAGACTGTGATACAGCAGCGGTGTTCGTCATCTGTGTGAAGATTGGCGATTGTGCTTGCGGTGGCGGAGGGGCGCCCACCTGCGGCGCCGCAGCATTTTGCGATCCACCCTCACCCGCGTCGAAGTTGATATACTGTAACATATCGCGTGTGAATGCACTCGGCTGACGCTGACGTTGTTGCGTTGCTATATAAGCTTGAACATCAGGGTTGGGCTTGAAGAACGACGTGAAGTCGTCAGCCGAAAGGGTTGTGTTGATGACCGTATCTGCAGGATTCACGGTGCCAGAAGGACTCACAGTAGCGGACTGTTGCTCCTGTGATGTAGCAAATGCCGTCTCGATATCGAAACCATTGTAATAGTTTTCGAGTTCCTGTGACTGCGCATCGGGCTCTGGACCCATCTCAACTTGGAGCTCGCCCTCGGGCTGAGCAAGGATATCTGCAGGATTGACGTTGGACATATTGAAAATGCCGTTGTGACCAGTAGATGACAACATCGCCTGAAGAGACCTTTCGAAGACGTGAATCGATTCCAAGTTGTTAGCAGTTGTTAGGTCAAAGTTCAAGAAATCCTGGTGCGCGGAAAAATCAGTGACGGTGACGATAGCGCTGAGAAACGACGTACCTGTTGCTGGTAATCAAACGTTCCTTCTGGTTCGGCAAACTGATCCCACATGTGTTCGGATTCTTGAGCGCTCCCAGCACCAGACGGCTGCGGCAAAATGTGTTCTTGAAGAGTTTGCCATTGAGTATAGGCAGCCTGCGGTTGCTGCACAGGCATAGGCTCCATGCCGTATAAGTTGTGTGGATGGGGGAATGGAGGAAGATAAAGCTGCTGTGAGGGTTGGGGTTGCGCATCCGAAACGGGAGATACGCGAACTGAAGGCAGCGCGTCCACTCGAAATAGAAGATCATCCGGGATGGATGAAGATTCAGAGGCTGATGAAGGATTCGGCGATGACGCAGCTGACAACGGTGGCGATGGACCCGCGAGTCCAAACTGCATTCCCGGATCGAGGAAGGTGTAATCGTGATGAGGGATATGCGGGGGGACGTCCTGGACAGGCATGACACCAGGGAGAAGGTAAGGATGTGCATGAGCAATTGCGGCTTGTTGTGGTTCGGCCTCTTGAATTGGGTGTGGTGCAACTGCTTGGTGCTGCTCCTGCGAGGAGCCAGCCGCCGTGTATGAGCGACCGCGAGGTTTCCTCTTCTCGCGGGCGCGTTCCTTGAGCTGCCTTTTTTCTTCCCTGAGGCGTTCCTTCTCCTCTTTCTTCATCGGTTGGAACCTGTAATCAGGGTATAGACGCTGGTGCTCTGCCTTTCTCGCGTCTGCCAGACGTTCATACTCTAGTTTAACCGCATCCGACTCATTTCGCCACATGTCAGAAATGAGTTTTGAGACGTCGGCCTGGGCTCTGCTTCGTTGACCAGGTGCTGCAGGTGGTAAAACCTTGATCTTATCTGAGCGATAAAGGATCCAAGCGTTTGGGGGCCGGGGAGGTTGTGACTGAGGAAGATGCTTAAGTTCTTCATCATCAGTTGCGCGACCTTTTCCTTTTGATCTTATTGGACCCGTCATTGGGTGCAATGGGTGAAGAGCGTAGTATAAAGTGTATAGCTTGAGATTTGGAGGATAAAAGTTCCTCTGAATGGAAGGATGAATGTTGTGGTTAAGAGGAAAAGTTGGAAGGTCGCGTCGTAGATGAAGTGCGGGAAAATGAGTGAAGACAGGTCCCATTTTAGTAGGTCCTTGTGGGTCCACTCTGTTGTGGAATTGTTTGCTCTGTGGACCGGTTTAGCACAGCTTCTGAATCACCAAAGTCCGCAATCTGCTCTTTCAATGGTCTTTCCACAACCAAACCATGCAGATTTGACAGAAGGTACGCATTATACAAGAGCAGCTGTGGACCACTTACTATGTTGTCCATCGCTCGGGCGTTCATAGAAACAAAGCAACCTCAGCGCTGCTGTGACAGCTGCCACAGCTCACAAAGAGTTATACAAGGCAAATTACTTGCGTCGACCGATCCCCGGTTTCAGATGACTTGCGGGTTGTAAAGAACGAAGACCAGAAGACCGGCAGAAAAAGCCACTAACTTTGCCCAGCCTCGGCGTGGCACCGGGCGGCGACCTTCATCCAGGGAGTCAGGGACTAACCCTGGAAACGAATTAGCAATTTCTCGTCCCCGACGACGCGCCTTTGACTTCATATTCTTCCTCTTCTTCTTGGGTCATAGAACACAGCTGTAGAGAGTCTTGTCACATATAGCTGCCTCACCAATGTTTTTCGTGACACGTTTTCGATCAGTGTATTACCTTTTCAGAGCCAAAACCTAGACTGTCATAGGCCTCAACGTTGCAACGCTTGGCCAGCCATTAGCGCTGAGAATCAAACCCTACGGAGTTAGGCCGTCCGGATAGGAAGATTATTTCGAGCCTCAAGGCCGTCTGCAGCCGTTTACTCAATGTTTGGCAACACAAGGATCCACACACGTTCAAGAAGGATTCTCCAGGACAACACATGTTTTGATACAAATCTCGACCGAGTATTTAAGTTGCGTTATGATCAAACAGATACTGTAATGCATGCGGAAATATCGTAGCTTGACGCGGATGAACACGACCTTTGAACAACATACAGAATTGTGACACCGACCATCTTGAAAACACAAAACCATTCAGAGCTCAGTAGCCTCCGCCGTAACCGCCACCGCCGCCGCTGTAACCGCCGCCGCCATATCCGCCGCCGCCGCTGCCGCCATATCCGCCTCCACCGCCACTGTGACCGCCGCCGTAGCCTCCGCCCCCATAGCCTCCACCTCCGCCTCCCCCACCACTGGGTCTAGCGTTGGCCAAGTTAACCCTAAGCCGGCGACCGTCAAGCTCTTGCTCGTTCATTCCGTCGATGGCTGCCTGAGCATCTTCATTGCCGGCGAAGGTGACAAAACCGAAACCACGAGAACGGCCAGTTTCACGGTCCTTCATCACGATAGCCTAAAAAAACGCAAACGTGCAACGAGCAGGAGCGCATATAACAATTTTAGTCACAGAAAAAAAAAAGCCATGGGCGATCTGCCATCGTCGATGTCTATCTTTGACCACGATGGGAGATCGCCTCGAACAGATCGCGCACATCGGTGACATTCCCAAAATCTCCGAAGGCCTGTAAGGTTGATCAGCCTCAAAGACGAACTAATCGTGCAGAAGAACTAACCTGTCTCAAGGAGTCATCCGTCGTGTTCCAACTCAGATTACTGATCGATATGCCGACATCAGTAAAATCGTTCCTAGCCACGATTAAAGCAACATCGACGTACCCAACATAAACTTTTGCCGCCATGATGATATGTGATGACGAGTAATACCCTTCCTGAACTGTCAGAGTTCAAAGAGAACGGGCTGATAACAAAGACAGAATGGGTGATGGGTTTTATAGTGGGGCGCTCTGATTTTCAGACTCCCCTGGCTGCTTTTGGACATGTCAACGTGGTTTTTGAGTTTACAGCCAAACTTCGCATTTCGAGTTGCCCGAATTCTCTTTGCACCCCCCGGAATTCCGGTGGTCATTTGATGAAACTTGCATGCGGCCAGCGCACCGGGTTGAAACAGATTCAGATCACGCAGCTGATCATCAGTCTCGCTTCATAGCGAGATCATGTTCGTGGCGCTGGGAAACGTAGGTGTCAACGCGGATCTTTACTGATGAAAGTGATTTATCTATCGTAGGAATTGCAGTGAAACGCAGCAGATCACAGGATGCTTGATTTCTTATCTGATTATGCCATAATTGTGGACTCTCGACGTTCTCCAGACTCAAGCTAGTGCACTACTTTCCCCTTTCCGATACGTTCTGGAAGATGCCGCAGGTGCCCTTTCAATTACATAATTTCCATAAACCTGTCCCTCTTCACCAACTGTTCGTGTCTGATTGAACAGGATGAAATCGTAGGTTATCGTGACTTCAAGACTTTTTGGTCAGGTGGGTATACTACAGATCTTCCCCACTATCTGGCAGGCCTCCAAGTCACATTCGGATCATCAACTGCTCCATCTGCAGGTGATGTCATGTATAAAATTGGTCCAGATCACGAGCTATCGTCATTTCTAGACTAGCCTATACCATCTCGACCTTCTAGCTGAAGCAAAGAAGCAGGCACGAATGCTATGGCGAATATCAGATATCATTACGGCAAATATAAATTCACTACGGTTCTAACTTATACCAGCGCGTCTTTGATAATATACTGTCTGCAGCGAACGCCTGCCATCACCTCCTGAAAAATCTAACGATGGTATTTTTCAGGAAACGGGAACTGTTCTCATCACCCCCAGTACCATGCACGTGTGTACCTTCGAACCAAACCCGCTCTGCTTATCCGCTTCCAATTGTCTTTGCATCCCAAGGTGGGAGTAAAAAGACTGTCCAGGCGAATTGTCGCGCGCGACCTCTGCACATAAAATCACCGCATCAGTCGAATCGAGCGATGGAGCGGGAGGTGATTCATGACAAGGGGCTCCACAAGACGATCGTAGGCGCTGCACAACTTCATGTACGAGTCTGCGTGCAATTCCTTGTCGTTGGAACTCGGGCGATACCCCCAGTGTCAACAAGGTAACCCGCGGAGCGCCCCCCCCAGTGGATCGATCCTGATCCCTACTCGAACCAAGTGGCCCTGGCGTTGATTGCCGTATCTCCATGGTAGCAGAGGCAAATGCTATGACTTTGCCGTCGCATGTGGCTATCAAACACATATGCTGTGGCTGTACAAGCAGCTGCAGAAAGAATGCCGTGGGGTATGCGATTGGGAGGAGTTTGGTCTTTGGGGTCGGTCAAGCGACCTACCAGTCAGGGGCTCTGATGTGCAAATGACAAAGTGTTTCCTCACATGGAGTGCACGGACTTGTGACATATCTGAAGATCTCATCATCCGTATGCCGATTCCGTCCGGCAGCAGTAATGCCATGTTTCCACTACCACGTTGAGTCATAATAGATGACATTCAAATGGTATACTGGTTTGTTGGCAGATTGTTGTAGTAGACGAAATCGTAAGGATGGGTATGGACTCGGAGGAAGATGCTTGCAAGAGTAGCACTCGAGTTTCAGCTTTTTAAATTTTAGTACGCCCCACTGGTTTCGGGCATTGTCGTTATGGAGTACGATACATATCGATATTAAAGGCATAGTGCAATGACGTGATGCAATTGCTTTCCCTATTCGCTCCGAAGAGGAACATATTAAGATTTTTCAACTTGGCCTAGTGTTGCAGAACTTTTCACAGCACATCATTTCGATAGCACAACAATGTCCCATTAAAATAATTAACTACATAGGTAGACGGGAGTACACGTAGGCCCTAATACTGAGCAATAACATTCGCGAAGATGCTGCCAAAGGCACGCCGGACTGAACAGCATGCAGAGTTGCAAAATTTCTCACCTTGCTTTGGCAGGAACCGTCACGCTTTGTCACACCGATTCTCCGCTTCGACTGCCCAACACTGCCACTGCCAAGCAGAAACCCTAAGCAACCTGTGCTATTTCAATGCCGCAAAATTCTGCATGGTGTTTAAATAAAAAATAGCATCAGAACTTTCTGCGTAAGGAGCGCCTATGTACCTAGTAGTGAGGGTAGCGAGTATTGAGGCTGCTGCAAGACACCTTGCAACGCCGGGCGAAAGATAGCAAATAGAACGAAGGACATTGTGCGGTCAAGGAACTGACCGACAGAACATTGTAACTGATGCATCGCAGTGGATTATTAACATATACAGTCCAGGGTCCTTCTACTGTAGGTATTACGGTCTATGTACCGTGAATTCTTGAAATGAACATGGTGATGACAGAACTTTAATACCGTTCTGTCATTTCATTATTGGGCTTGGCCGACGCTTCGAGATACTTCGTTGGCCAGAAGATGATGTATGTGCAAATGCCAATCAACAATGGCAGGGAGTCGAGGAGGTAGAAGTAGACTTGTCAGGCGAGGATCAGATCAAGCAATTTCGGTATATCCAAATACTCACTTTCATGGGTGACGAGATAGCCGCCGTGACCTTGACCAAGCTCGATGACACGATAGATGCAGCGAATCTGTATCGCACAACATCAGTGAAGATGGATGAAGTGTGGGTAAAAGGCGCACCATGTAGGCTGTTGAAGAAAACATCAATATCCAGAGAATTGGCCCCCATGGCTCCTGCCGGACCAGAAAACCATCTCGAAGGATAGCATGCCATGCATGCGCAACCAGGATCATGAAGAGCGCAAATGAGAGTGTCTGAATGATTAATCCGGCGAGCAGTACGTCCGCGCCCAGCTTTTCGCTTGTCACTTTCGTCGACACTTCCAGACCGCCACCTGCACCCTGCACAACGTCGTGATCAATCTTCCGTGTGAAGGAGACAATCAATCAAACTTCAAACCTGTATGAGGAATGTCGTAATGTCGCTGATAACGAAGTACTGGGCAACTTTCTCTGGCTTGATCCAAGAGTAGCGTCTGTCCACGCAGTTCACGATGAAACGCCCGTAAAGGATGTAATTGAAGGCGAGATATGCGGCAGGAGGTAACAAAGTGAAGAGTTCTTGGACCATGAAAATCGGGAGAGAATTTGGGTTCATCGCCATGGGTATGCGCATAAAAAAGCCAATGGACATAACTGTTTTGCCGGTCAACACGTATTTCGAGATGGGTCATGAGAACTTACAGGTTGAGGCTATAGGGAGACAAAGTCCCCACCATGCCTTGTTCATAAACAAGCGCACGAACAGGCAAATGCTAGCGATGGAATACAACCCGCCTGCCACAGCTGCCGCGGCTTTACTTGGGTCATATTCTGGATGAAATGGATTAGCCCCAATCCGAAAGATGATGCTTTGTGGACTGACTAAATACTGCAGAGACTAATGTCAGCCCTTCGACACTGGTTGTGCTGTTGCTGCTGGCTATTGTATGTAAATATCAAGTTCAACAGATATCGACAAATTACTGACCTGCCTTCACCGCGCCGATGAGGAAGGCGACAATGATCAGAGTGTTTGGAGATCGCATACTCCTCATGACTGGAGGATGGGGTGTAAAAAGGTGGTATCAAGATGCCGCAACTCTCAAGGGTTATATATACCCCAAATGCGATCTAGACCCTCCCAAAGAAGCGAAGGTCGCTGCGGGCCTCACAGCTGCGACCTGTGAAGGATACTGTGTTCAAGCGATACGTGATAGCACGGTAATCATCAAACGTCGTTCCAAAGGGACACAGGAGTGTCCAACGATCGAAGCCGACGTAATACGTCTCCCGTCGGAAGGGAAACTGCGCACTGCTGGCTGGTGGCATATCACCGGATGACATCCGACGGGAAATCATATTATTATGTGTCAAGTATCTCAGTTTGACTTGGATGTGCTCACCAGAACACTGAGATGGATTACCCTCGATACATACACGCGATTGATACATGACTGGAGAATCGGCAATCGATCTTGTGCCGCACCGAAAAAGAGCACAGCTCTCAAGTTCAATTCAAATTAGAAGTGGTTCAGGTTACGCGTTATGATGAAGCGCAGTTCAGCAACACAACAGGACTTACTGCACAACCCACCGTACCACAAATGGCTATCCACCCCTCTATCTTCTCTTCTACGAATGCCAAAAGATTGGCATTCAGGCTACCGTCGGAGTCACACGACAACATCACACGTATGCCGTCATATCAAGGACCCGGGTGGTAAACAATGATCATGTTGATTCGCCGAGCACCGATTGGTAGGCCTCCTTGTGATTGGCAGTGAAAATATAGTGAGTTCCAGATTTTGAAATGGAGAAGAGGTAAATGATGTAGTATCCGACACCGTAGGCCATCTGTCGAATTCAGTGTCGATTCCCCAATATCGAGTTAACCTAGAAAACCAGATAATAACATCTTGAATTTTGAACTATACATGCTACGGTGGTCATCAATGATCGATGATCTTGACTTGCAGCACATACAGCATGCCGAGAGATGTTGATTGCCTCGATTCTCGATGATAATCCATGGGCGGATTTGGAGCTTGATATGTCAACGGCTTCACCCAAGAAGCATTATATTGTACCCAGGCCTGATTGATGAATCTGGTTGATGGAAATAAAAGGACATTCATCCAAAGCAAGCGTTGGACGACGAACGATTTTCATTGGCTGACTACGCTACTAAGCTGACATAATAAGCTTCTGGCACCCCCTGATACCCCTGAGCAAGCCTTCAGTTACAAACAACTATAGGACTCTAGCCCAAAATGGCCCACTGGCCCAGTGTGCCAGAGGCCGTTCAATCCGGATTCTGCAGCAGTCTGACAGTTCCTCCTAGGTCATGAAGTATCTCATGATACGAGTTACTTTAACTTTGAGTATGAGAGTGCGCTAAGACTTAAGGTTGCAGCCATCCGAATATTTTATAAGCGTGGACTGCATACATCAGTATGAATCCCGCTAAAGTTGATTTGCAATTTGGGTGATCACGATCCTTGGAGAGAAAACACCTGAAGGAACCGTCTGACGGAAGCCGTTATCGACCACATGTTCGCCCGTCGTCCTTTTACTTTGACCAGTAGAGCCAGTGGAATTTTATCATCATTTTATAAAATGGGCTAAGATTACATCATATTGAAGGAGTGCCGATGACGAGACATACTACGTATACAAGATTTCATACCCATACAGTCCGAGGTCGTGGTCTGACAGTGATACACTAGTGGTAAAGATATGTATAACATCGTGGAAAATAATTGCGGAATATAAAAATATAAAAAAAGAGTACAAGAATGAGTGAGAATATGTGATGGGCTGGCTGTCAGTGGTCAAGCTTATGCGGCTTGGCAGTCCTTGGCGTGTTTCTTCATGGCGTCGCGCCGAGAATACGACTTGGTACAATTGATATTCTCGCAGGCCCACCTGGTCTCCATGTGGCAGCTAACTATGTGCCGCCCGATGGCACCTCTTTGCAACTTTCGATTGCAACCCTTCCAGAGGCACACAACGTCTTTCTTGTCGTTTCCTTGTATGCCGTGAGAGTCGCAAAGATGTGTGCCAAGTTTGCGCTTGTTATTCGAAACGAGATGACCACACCATTTATCGTTTTCAATCCATGCGCATTCATGAAGGGTCACTGAAGCAAGGACGATCAGAGGTTATAGTGAAATGATGGAGAGAATGACAAACGTTGTTCTTGACGCGGCATCATGGTAGGCAATGGTTCTGTTGACGGCTGTGGTGTCATTACCTGCAAGGACGGAAGGAATTGGCCTGGGTTGTACCAAGCAGGTTGTCCGGACTGGCTCCTAGTAGCTGAGTGAACAATATGCTCATTACTCGATCCGATAGACCTACCAAACATATGGTTGGTTTAGATTTTCATCCTCAGGTGAAGAATACAATAGATCTTGAGGATAGCAAAACGTTCTATCGTCTGCTATCTCTGAGTGTGATAACATAGAGTTCTCAGGAATGCTCCCGAATGCCGTATTATCATTCACATGGTGCTGGTGTGCAGAGTCCCTGTAGTTTCGCAATGAGGAACTAGCATAATGATGTTGAGGATAACAACGTACTGCATTGCCAACCACTCTGGAGAAAGGGGGAAATCACCCTGGAAGCGCTGGTCAAATTGACCATCGACAGTGGGTTTAGGCCACCACGCGGTCGAAGCGCGAGATGTTGCAGGAGCGTAATTTGGGCTATCACACACGCAATAAAGTCAGACCCTCTAATCTTGGCACCATTAGATTTCATGTATTACCCTGTATTTTCATCCCTTCTGAATTCAGCGGCATCAGCGACTGGATTGGAGAATTGCATGTAGGCGATCGATTGTAGTTGGATTGAAGGTGGAAGGTTGGGATCGTTTTCTACTATCCATAAGGCCAAAGCAGGGCTTTTTATGCCTTCCCACTTCCGAAAATGACCCTCTAGCCACAAGTCCACAAACCATGAACCTTGGTCAAACACAGCTTGCAATAATGGCCAGCGGAGACCCAAGAAAGGCAATAAACACAGATACCGACATATTCGTGTGCGGGCATGTGCACCAATGACAGTAACTTTTAAGCCAGCATTCGAGTCATAGCAGACGGGGCGGGTCCACTAACAGGCACGTTGATAGGGGAAGAGCAATTGCACAAATAAATTTCCACGTAAGGGTTATCCTTGGGCCACATTGCATACAGCAAAAACGACAGGTAACGGGATATTACTGTTCAAAGAAGAGGGGCCCGAGCCACATACTGGCATGAGCTCGGGACCGCAGTGGGAGGCGCACAGAACAATCCATTACAGAATGGTGGTGGTGGTAGTGGTGGTAGTGGTGGTAGTGGTGGTGATGGTGGTGGAATTCCATTTCGCACAGTTGGCGGAGTGGAAGAACGTAATACGCCACGGCCTTCGCACATAGCGGGACGGATGAAAGCTCCAACCGGAAGTCTGGGACCATATGTAAGTGCGCAGAATACATCCCCGCCTTTGCTGTATAAAACATAATAAATCAGCTCAATGTGTCGGGTCTTATCATCTACTTTGGGATCGGGAATAAAGACTTACTTTCGGGTGGCTCCTCCGACGCCACTGAGGTTCACAGAGGACGCCAGAAGGTTCATATGCCATGGTCATGCAGTCACAGCATATGGCTATCGGTAGCGTTGGCAGCCTGGCCAACCCTTGCAAGTACTTGTGTCCATCCTGTTTCTCCCGATCCAACATAGGAGAGGGTACGGCGGTATACAAGTCACGGTCGTGGCCAGACACAGTAGCTATTTGGGTACCCATAATGTGTGAATGATATTGTTCGAAATGAAGTGGCGCCTTGGCAGGCGGGGCTCACATACAAATGAACACAACGGCAAAAGCCGCACAAACGTTCTCAAGGCCATGTCAGGGCAGAGGCGTATTAAGATTCAATTCGACATTCAGTGTTCAACAGCCACGGCCTCGTGTTGGCCTCATGGATCAGTCAGTTAAAGATGGTATGAAGACAATTAGAATACACTGGATCACAGCAACCAAGTAGAGACATGGGAGAAAGAGATATGCGATGCTGAAGAAAGATGACAGATATGGTTCCTCTACTTTTGCTGAGCGGAGTTGTAGCATCATCCCCCCCTACTTCTTCAGTGTACCAATGACAGCGTCTGGTGCATATCTTGGAATGACCTACACAGCGAATGAGCCAAGAACAAGGAATTGGGATAGTGTTTCATACCTTCGGGTCGTGGAGCATATTGAACTCCTCAGTCGCATCACGACCAGCGTAGAGAATAATAGCTTTTTCGCCTCCTGGGTGGTCAGGCAAGAACTGTGTCGCGAAAAAAATTAGCAAAGTTGCAGAACTAGAAGGCCTACGCTTACGGATGTGACGTCCAGCACCTGGCCATTAACAATAACCCAGATGTCGTCCTTCTTATTGTGCTTAGCTACATCCGCGGCACTGAATTCCTTTGATAGTGACGACGACTGGGCAGGGACACTGGTGGCAGCAGGTTGTGTAGGTGCAGATGAAGCAGCAGGCTTCGACTCGAGCTGTCCTACGAATGCACCAAGACGTCCGCCTGCCTTCTCTACGATGGCGCTAGTCGTCTGGAGGAGATAGGCAGCAGCTGAGTCGCCAGATACACGTCCGAAAACAACACATCCAAGCAATGACGAACCACCAAGACGGTTGGCACCATGCACACCACCAGCAACCTCACCAGCAGCGAAGAGACCAGCGATGGGTTTTCCGTCCTTGCCGATGACGCGTGACTCGGGGTCGATTTCCAAACCGCCCATGGTGTAGTGCAATACGGGGGTCATGATTGCGACATTGAAGTAGTCGTTCATGCTCCACTCTCCTGATGAGAAGTACTTCTGGAGTTGAGCAACAGAGTGGAAAATCTTAAGAATGGGTATTACCTTTTTGCCGAAAGGATCTTTCTTTGCCTTGACACCCGCGTTGTACGTGTCGAAAGTCTTCTTAAGATATTCAGGCTTGACGCCCATCTCTTTAGCAAGAGCCTCGCCAGAATCGAAACGCTTCATGAGACCACGACCGACATAGTGCTTGCAGTGCCATTCAATCTCGCTTGAAGCCTGTCCGTTCAGGATCAAGCGAATGGGATACTAAGGAGGATCATTTGGTAAATGGCAAAAAGAGACAAGCACATTCAAATACCTTGCCGTTCTCCCAGATCTTGCCAGTGACGTAGTCACGATGTTGAAGCTCATCGACGAAACGGTCGCCGTTCTTGTCAAGTAGCAAACCGCCAACACCACGAAGAGCCTCTGCAGCCAAGAACTTCACTTTCGCGTCGGGCTCGTTAGGGTCAACAAGACCCGTCGGGTGCACCTGCACTTTCTCCAGGTCGATCGCACTCGCACCAATAGCCATAGCAATCTTCTGACCATCACCCGTGCAGTGGTCACCATTCGTCGTCGGGAGATCATAGTATTCGGGACGGTGCTTCTTCAGCAGGGAGTCACCGCCAGTGAAATCGGCGGCATAACCACCAGTAGCGAGGACGACGGGGCCGTATACAGTTTCTGTCTTGCCATTGCGAACATACTCAACACCCGCAACTGCGCCAGACTCGTCTTTGACAAGCTTTGTAACACGGGCCTTCTTGTAAATCTTCACGCGGTCAGGCTGGCTCACCGCCAGATCCTCCAGGCGCTCCATTTGTGCGTAAGTGATAACCTGTCGGTGGAGAAATGCGGAGTTAATACAAGTTCGACACCGAAGGAACGGATATTGCGGCTACATACCATACCAGGGAATTGTGCATTCCCTCTGTGTGTGCGGGGCTGACTGTGGCCTCCTAACCGCGCGACCTTTGAGAGGTCAAGGCCGAATTTGTCCTGTAGCCAGTTGACAGCATCGCCCGAGCGGCCTGTCAACACACGGATGAGGTCGTCGCGAGCAAGTTCACGAGCCTGAAATGCATTGGTATGATATTTGGGCATAAATATGGAATCACTCACAGATTTCTTCGTGTCCTCAAAGAAAATCTTTGCGTTATCTGGAATACCGGCCTCCTGCTGCGTCTGGGTACCAGCACCGTTGATACCAGAAGTGGCCTTGGTGGAGTTTCCACCCATGAATCTGCGAAACTCCGTCAATAACTGTTTCACTTTTAATGTGAATCCTTGTACCCTTGCTTGTCAAGTAGCAATACATTAGCACCACGCTCAAGAAGAGTGTGAGCTGCAGAGAGACCAGCAAGGCCACCACCAACGACAATGACTTGTGACATTGTGATAATTGTTGGGAATGTGCGGAGAGGATGGTAGTAGAGAGGGAGCAAGATGGGTAGTCAGTTGGGGTAAGCGGTTCCGGGTCAAGTACCAGTAATTGCTAGCCAATCACAATGCGCAAGGTTTAAATTAAAACGCAGCATGTGATTAATATCGCATTATGTCAGCTTTCGGGTATAGAAAAAAACATGGAAATCACGGGCGGCCAGCAAGGAACAAGACCTCCGTCAACCCTCCGTGGATTCTCCTTCCGGGAACCTATTCCCGGTGTCCCTCATTCGCAGGCAGAATTATCTATTGCACCAACCGTGCAAAATCTATTTACGCGTGATCTGTGGTATACAGTGCACTGCAAAACATATCCGATGACACCGCAATCTATGCCTTGACTCCCTTGTTCGACCCTTCCCCCATGACAAACTGATATAACTCCTGGCAGCACTTTTCAACGATATCCGTCATGCTCATCTCTTTGTCCTCTTTGTTAGGTTCGATTAAAACAAGGCCTTTCACCTTATTCGTCAGGTCCCCATTCTCGACATCGCCACCCTCGAATATTTCGCGGTGTGCGTCTAGGTATCCAGGGAGGACGATCTTCTCCCAGTAGTCAGGGGGGTCTACCCATGCATCCCCCTCTTCATTAAAGTGTACTCCATGAGAGTAGCCGCATAAGTCATAAGTGTTGTGGACAAAGAACGGAGGCGCGTGGAGTTAAGGGGAAATTAGGCACGTCAACGTGTGCAAGATTGACATCCAAGAAGTAATGAAAAGGAGCGAAAGTCAATAATCATCGGAGCGGGATAGGAACGAAGATAGAGCGGAAATGCTGAAGTACATACTTGCTGTGATGTAAACCTGCCGCGCTTTCCTCCGGCCTTCCAATGTCTTGAGTGGAACGCGGAGTAAGAAGCGCATATCTAGTTGCTCTATGACCTCCTATGACCGAGTCTCGTTGATTCTTCATTCTGTTGTGACAACAATGCTGGCGTACCTGATCCCAATACAACAGAAACCCGTCGACCAAGCCCCACACTATATTGATGTGGTCACTCTCCTTGACTTGATCTTGAATAACTCTGAAGCGCTCAGCCAGACGGCGTTGACACTCTGCTTCTATAGGTAAATCTGTCTGCTTGTTCAAATGTTCATGACTTCTATGATCATCTGGTAGGCTTCCTGTATCTTTCACGTGCTTTAAAAATTTGGAAAGTCGTGGGTAGTCGATTGCGCAATCTGGAGCATCCCAGTCCTGGTAGCCATGCTTCATGGGAAGTAGTTCCTCAGGCTGCGCGACCGCTCAGCGAAAAAATACGATCGATTCTAACACTGCCTTACTGGAGCAAAATCCTGCCATAGATAAGTTAATGCTGACATTTTTTGAGAAATTCACCGACATCCTGGTGCACAATGACACTGTTGGGCAGTATGTTCTTCAGATGCTTCGCGAGAGTGGTCTTTCCTGAGCAAGTAGCACCCCTTGTCAATATTGTAGATAGTCAATCGGTAGTTCGTATTCAAATGTGAGGTGTTCACATACCCTAAGCCTACAAGGATAACCTTGGTCTGAATTTCGGCCATCTAAGCCACGACACCAAACAGGTCAAAGACGGTGATCGATATACAACTGATCAGCTCCGCCGGCCGACTCAGCCGAGTTCGACTTGCTCAGGGTTGTCACTAAGTACGGTCACTACAGTGGCAAACTGAAGGAGCACATACGGCAAATACCGGCACAGTCAATTTTTATGTTCCCCATGATCCCGGTCCGCAGAACTCTTCGTGGCACACAACCTTGTAGATCTCAACATCTCCCACTATAATAAGGTTGTTGAAGCGCGGGGAAGAATATGCAATATAGGGTAATGTATTTATAATACTAATTTAGGTGTACAGCTCGTCGAATGTTCATTCAAGTTCATCGTAAATCTCATACCTGTTTCTCTACCCTCTTCTTAACATCTTCTGCACTCTCTGCAACTTTCTGAGCGCCTTCACGTTTCGCCTCGTCTGTCTTTGACTGCCCCCAATTGAACCAACTTTGGCCTGCGTCCTTGGCTTCATCCGCGCGTTGTGTGACGGCGTCCTTCGTTTCCTCAAACTTTTGTTCGGATGTCTTCCTGGCGTCCGCTAGTGATTGCTCAGCTGCATTCTTGTACTGATTCAGTTTTTCCTGTGCTTCGTGTGCCGTCTGTCGTGCCCGTTCACTCAGGTCGTAGAGAGATTCGTCTACTTTTTGGCGAGATCCAGTCGCTTTCTCTTTAGCTGAGGCCTACACGTAGCAGGTCAGACGACGTGGTCCACTTGGATTCTCAGACGACCGACCTTTGCAGTACCATAGCTCTCCCGAGCTTCTTTAAGGGCATCATCAGCCCTTGCTTTCCCTGCTTCCTCAACTTGCTTTATATCGTCCCGCACTGCACGCGCTGCCCGCCTCATGTCCTCCTCATCTCTGCGTTTTTTCTCCTGAAGACTGACTCCCCGGTCGCGGTTGTAGAAATAGTACATTCCCCCAAGGGCCGCAACAGCAGATGCGATAATGAGGCCGTTGTTGTGTCCGCCACCATCGGTGGAAGGGCTGGCCTTTGGATTGGGCGACGCTTGCCCCGGCGGAGGCTGGGTTGCGTACATCCTACGCGCCTGCATTCGAAATTAGTTTTGAGAAACATGGAACACTGCTCGACTCACGACAGGAAGGATGGCGGTCGGGATACGACCGTGAACAACGCTGGAACGCAAATTGGGTACTCGGTACATTGTGAAGGAGGCGGTATAAATTATTTAAGTGTACAAGCTGTGTGGTGTGTAGTTAACGTTGATGTTGGATGAGCGTATGCCTTTATATCCAACCCCGGCTCCTAATGACGACAAACGCTTGTATGACGTCGATTAGTCACGTGTGCGCGTCCATCCCGACGCGTCCCTCCTCACACGTGGCTCTTCCTTCTATTACTATCATCCAACCGAGCTTCGGCGCTCAAGCACTCGAATATCGAGCTTGAAAGTTTGACGAGCCATCTATCTCGTAACCAGCCAGCTGAGAAGAGATGGACCGTCTGATCCCAAACGGCTCGCTTTATCGAATCACACGCATCAACACGTTTGCGTGCGGCCGCATCACTACAGAACCCGTCCTGCTCTAAGCAGCATCAATCTCTGCATCTCGTTCATCAACCAGGTGACCCTGATTTGCAAATACATGCCTTATTAATCATTGCACGAACACGTTTGACACTGCCTCTATCTTTGTTGTATCATTGGAGCCACTCTCAATTGTACTTCGGACGAGAATTAAAACTCACCCCAGTTTTGACCCAGTCTGAGTTCTCTGATTCTCCTATTTGATTTATCATGCATCGCACGCTGCATTGAGTCTTGACAAGGGTAGTAGGGCAGAAATCGACGGAACCATTCGTTCTATCTTCGAATGGAGCTGCGACGTTTATATAATGATCCGCGGTTTCCACGAGGATAGACAATGTTACAGGGGCCGCTCGCTTCAGAGCAAATCAAATTTGAGAACTGAATAACCAACCTCAATGACAAGGATCCAGACAGACACCCAAGTGCGTGCGGTGTGTCCTTGCACAGCTCGGGGAACGGAATCCCGCAGGCATTACTATTAGCTGCTTACCCAAGTCCTATAGGCGCATATTCAAAAGTACTTGGAATACAGGGTAGACCGTCTCATGATGTGGGGCTTGCTTACTCGTCATTAACACCCGATACGTGAAGGTCAAAATATTGCTTGTTGGGTTGCTTCTACTGTTCTTGACGTGGAACATCTGGAAGCTGAAGGCAGGACGATAAGATGGCACCCAAAGTGATCCATGTCCAGTCCGGAGGATCTAACACGAAGCTTTAATTAGCGTACGGACCCTGGTGTCACACAGTCCTAGTGTTCGCGACGAGTTTCGGAGATCCTATCCGATCATGGGCACGTGGGAGGCATGTGTAAAAGCCTTGTGGCAATCATGCCGACGTCATCACCAACATCGACGTCCATCGCGCGTCTTGCCGAACTCGTTCTTGTCGATCAAGAGGGCCACGCTTACCGCGTCACAGATCATAGACCAAGGCCTTTGTAACGCAGTCGTGATTGGGGCGACCGTCCATGGTGCAGGAGGTGCGAAGAAACATGTCTCGGAAATATTTTTGAACGTGTGAGCAAAGAATACATAACTTCTTCAAACGATCTTTCATCAGCAACACACAAATAAACATAGCAAATTACATTCGCAACTGAAACGGATCCAGATAGTTATGCAAATAGACGTACCACACCTTCCTGAACATATCAAAGTTCCCTGCTTATGGGCAGGTCTTCTCTCTTATCGTAAATATCATAGTTTGGCAAGGTTCCTGCAGCCTGCAATTCTTTGGCCACTTTCTCTGCACCCTCAAACACCCGGAGGAAATTGCCCCCAGTGAGCCCAACTAGTTCTTGCTTACTCCATCCGCGTTGGTACAACTCAGCGATCTTAGAAGTTAGAACAGTCAATCATCGTTTAGGTTTAGGTGGAAAGATGCCACATACAAGAGCAGGATATTTTGAAACATCCTCGAGTCCCTTCGGAGTGATTGTAATCCCATCATAGTCGCTTCCAATTCCGACGCTGCGACAACCATCAGATCGGTAGCCGAGCTAGTATCGGTCATAACTCACTGTTTTACTCCAGCAACTTTTGCAATATGCTCAATGTGATCGGCGACGGCTGCAAGATCAGCCTCGTCATCGGCAGCAACGAATGGGCCATTGAAGTTGACCTGCACAATCATTAAAATCAGTAGATCAATTATTTTCTGGACAGACCATAACAACAGCGTCCCTTTGCCCTTCGCCGAAACCGACGAGACTAAGCACTTCATCAGGCACATTGCGGGCAACATTGTGAATGGCTCTAGCAGATGAATGGGACCAGATAACTGGTGCCTTAGAATGCAGCAGGGCTTGCGTTGCAGTCATGTCAGAAGTATGAGAAAGATCAACAAGCATTCCAAGTCTGTTCATCTCCTCCACAAGCTTAAAGCCAAGAGGGCTGAGGCCGTAGTGTCGTGGGGCACTCGGTATGAAGATACCGCAGGAGTCGGCGAAAGCGTTGTGACAACCGTGGGTCAGAGTTACGTAGCGAACCCCAAGCTCGTAGTACTGGCGGAGGACGGCAATAGAGTTCCCGATTTGATGGGCACTGAGATGGTTTTAGGGGAATGGAAGGAGCTAGCGAGCGAAGTGGTGCTCACCCCTCAACACCTAGAATGCTCGCGATTTTGTGGTCTTTTATTGCTGATTTGATGCCACTCACGCTGACAGCGTATGCAAAATCCTGGGCCAGACATCAGTCAGCATTACTAACATAAGGCCATATGGAACTCACGTCAGGATACTTCGATATCAGGCCCTTTGCGACGTCAATTTGCTCGAGGGTGTCTCTATCATTACATGCGGTCAGCGAGATGCATTGAGCTCAACAAGGAACATTCAGACCGGACGCGCCAGGAAGCCTTCAAGAAATCGGGGCCCTCATCTTCAGGGCTTGCACAATCTACATACACAGACCTAATGAAAGTCAGTTTAGAGTAGAATGCAAGGATACCGCTGTATACCAAAAGAATCCTCCGACTTTCCCTTCCCTCAAACGTGGAATATCTACATGCATGGGCATTTGACCGTCAAGAGGAACGTCGGTAACGTTGTTGCGCCAGCCGAGGCGAGCAAGTAGAGGAAGATCTTAAAAGCGCACTGTAAGATGACAGACAGGTCATATTCGGAAGGAAATATACCAATGTGCCCATCCTGTATATTCTGTCAGCGAGGAGTAAGCAGAAGATATGGGTCAAGAGACGTACGATGACCGGAGCAGTGTCGAGCACACGCTGTGCTGCAAGCTTAGGATCCCGGGGCAGCTTTTCTGACAGTCCAATATCGCTTACAAAGCCTGGGTCGACCAGTGCGACGACTGCAACAACGATGATTACAACAGCCAGCGCAGACCAGACGAGTGCGCGGTTGCGAAGTGTACGAGAGTTGTGCTCATGTTCTGCGCTCGAAATTAGAGGTTCGTTTTCACTGCTCATCGTGGACACCAATAGCGAACGGAGGTCATTCCTTGAACTCATATTTGGTCTAATTTTAGTAATTACGACAAGCGGTGGCGCGGAAAAATTGGTCATGACTCATGGCAAGGGTGTCCGCCGAAACTTTTCAAGGGGTCAAGTTCCCAGAAAGAGGTGTTTTCCCGGGGGGTCACCTTCTTTCTTTGGCCAAACAATGAACCAAAGGGAGTCACGTGTATGGAGAAACGGTCGGGCAAGCGGAGTTTGAAAAACGGTCGAAAAGCTGTGGCGTCACGGGGCAAGTTCAAAGTTCACGTCGTACTACTCTTCACTGGTGCACGCTCATAGTGCTCACTAGCACTCGCAACCAGTAAGTGCAATGACCGTTGAGTACACTCATGGCTGGTGTTAGGACTTTCTATATTTCAGTACCACAACCTCATGGTCTCAGCATCACCTGTTTGTCACATTTATGCAACTTCACTTTTTGTTTTCATGTCTCGCCAAATGGCAATTTTGCAACTTGGTAATGATGCAGAAGCTACTAGTGTGTTTATGGCTTCTACATCATTATCAAGCAGCCAATCTAGGCCGTAACTGCTGCATCTCCCTCAATAGATCAATCAGGCCTTATCGATTACATGCCTTCTTTCTCAATGACGAGCGTGTGATTGTTGATATACCACGACCGTTGTCAGCTATAACTTGCGTGGGATCTGCGAGGATTGGGGCAGTCTTTCACACAAAGGTGCGCACGTGAGTAAACGTTTATTTGACTTTGCCGCGCTGCTGTTGATGTCGCTATGCTTGGAGCAGAATCTTTGCCCATAACGATCTGGAGATTGAATATCGAGCATTAATAATTTAATGCTGTTCTTCTATGCCTCGTCTCTCAGAAACAACGCACGGCCATGTATAATATGACGAAATTTCATCACCAGGAGCATCGAACGTGTCCCTGCGGCGTTCCGACTACGAACTGCTTAAGACGTTTGTCGTGTCTACATGTGGTAGTACGGCATAGCCAGAATCGGGGCCTGTGAGGCAGATTCAAGTTTGCTAGTCACTAGTGATAGAGGGGGAATTGATCCAACGCGAGAATGACGTGGGCACATTCAAACGGTTGGTCTCTGCCGCTGTCAGATGGTAGACAGACACGGCCGTCGGTCAGCATCTGTCAAAACCTCTTCAACGATGAGATAATATATGCCTGCCCAGAAAGCTGCAACTTCTTCTGCAGGTTCCCCCTGGTTCTCACACGTGATATAATTGTCCAATGACGTCGCAGCAGTTGCCGCAGCCTGCAACATTTTCTTACTATTCGAGTCTACCACTACTTGCGTACCACTACTGCAATGTCGTCTCAATTTTGAGCCTCCCTCGATCGCCGGTGCCCACTCGGAGCTCACTTGTCTTGGCGGTCACGGTGATACCCATTGTGAGTAGTTCCTTGGCTGAAGCCTGACCGTCCCTGACGCTGGGCCACTATCAGTATTTTTGGACAAGAAGTTTCATCCTCCCTTGTTTATCATCCTATTTGTACACGCCGAATTCGGGGGCCGTACAAACTGCTGCGTCAATCAGAAGACCCATAAAGGTGTACTGTGTACAACTTCCTCTCTGGAGTAGCACACACTCCTGCGGCTTTTGGACTTCCCATTGGGTGTCGCCGGCAGGTGTTCACGCTGTCATGGACAATGTAAAGCGCCAACGTATCATGTTCCCATTTTATTGCGACACCCATGATTTCCATCAAAATCATCGAAACTCCACAATGATCTACGTCCGGAACCATCCGCTGATTGATTGGTTTGAGATCCTGTTCCGTTGATAAGCACTCCCGAACTAGCAAGCCAAGTGGAATACATGACCCACCTATATATACCTGGAATTTTGATTACCTCCCTCCAAACGCCTCTGACAGTCCCTCAAACTCTCTGTCCACGATGGTCGAGTTTCTAGCGCAGATGTATATCACCGGGATCTGGCTGGAGGCGGTCTTGTATGGTATGTAGCTGACAAATTTCTTTTGTGTCGCCAACACAATCTTCTCATCTAGGTACCAAGTGCGCTCTGCCATAGCACGTGGGGTTGTTTCTGATGGAGGTTGTAGCTGCGTCTTATTCTGCATTTGTCTTTTCATCCTACTAGGTCATCACGGAGCATCTCGAAAGTGAGTAGAAGCCTAAATGGTTTTAAACAAAAGCAGAATCATAATATGATATCTAGAACGCTCCTGTTCTCGAGCGTCGTCCAATTTTCGTTGGCTACAGCACATGTTATCATAAGCTTGCTAGAGTTGATGGCTGCTTTCGCAACTTCAGCCAGCGCTGCTGATAACTACTTCGCTGACCCTGGTGGCAACGAACTGTACGTTGGTGGCTTCTTTGTATACGTCGTCAATGTCGGTAGCGAAGCATCAGCATCTCCAATGTCGTTTGACTGATACCTATCATTTCCAGACATTCGCTCAAGAACTACTTCTAGTGAGTTTCGGGTCCAGGCTCAATCATAACAGAGATGAATGTGTGTCTTTCAGATTTGGAGACTATACGTGATCTGGGGTCGCAACTTCAAGATTTGTATCATACCGGTACGCTATATTTGTCATGTCTACCACTAGTGTAACATTGGTGTTGATAACCTACGATCATTAGTTCATTCTCTGGATGCTTCACTGCAGTAAGCTAGATATGTAAGACAAGGAACTATCTGTTGTGACGCCCTGTCAGTTATAGCGTCGATCGCCGTTTCTGGCTTTATGCCCGCAACAGCAACGCCTCTTACGCGCAATGTCCATTCATACGGACTCGCTGGGTGGGGTCTCGAGACTGGTGTCAATTTTCTTGCGTCAGGCGGCATAGCATACCGTCTATGGCACGCAGGGCGCCGCACGGCTGTTCTCACAGGGCGACCCAACTACAAGGCTAGCTTCTTCATCATTATCGAATGTGGGGCCCTTATCACAACATGTACCGTGATCATGTTCGCCCTCTATGCAGCAAACAAACCGGAAGGACTCGTTGGGGTCGGAGCAGCTACTCAAATTGCGGTGGGTGTGGAGTAGGCTGTCTATGGCGTGTCGTTTGATTTTTCTCTCTCCAGACTACCTCGCCGTTATTAATCATCGCGCGGGTGGGATTCGCCATGTCCAAGAGAAAGACGGTTTCGACAGCGGCCACCTTTTCTACCCTCCCGAATCCCTTACAAGTGAATGTTAACGGGGCATCGTATACATACAAGGATTACCCACTAGATGACGTTTCAGCTGGGGGAAGTGGATCAAGGGACACGAAAGAAACGAAAATAGAGATTGCAGCTTGAGTCGATCGCATATATCGGCAGAAAAGGAGTTTAGACAAAGATATTGATGTTGTTATGACCTACAAGTTCAAAATAAACCTGTGTTTGATTGATGCTGTAGTGGTTGAGAACTGGAGTACAATGTTTTGCGCTGCTCACAAACCTCGTGAGTGGTTCGCCTGAAACTTGGAAATTCCAGCGATGAATAAAAGTAAATCAATATTCTGACTGGAAAGGGGTGCATGATGTAGCAATCAGGGGGATAAGGTTATCGGAATAATCGACGTGAACTGTTGTCATTGATAGTGAGTGTCACATGATGTATCGTATATGCTTCTGTGAAAAAAGCCATACCGTCCAAAGTACCGAACTTTCATAATACGGGAACCATGCGATATACAGCACAATGGCTTAATCGATATATTTAGAAGAGCCTTAAAGAAAAATCACATCTTGCTGAGTGAATAAACCCCGGAGATAGGCATGGTCAACTGATTGGCCGTCGATCATATGATTGAACCAACCCATCGCTGACCACTGTAGATAGTCATGTCGACAACAATCGTCTTGTTAATTAACGATATGGAGGATGATGGTTTTAAAAAACTTATGGCTGACGTATTTGCTTCTATCACGGATGTGCATGGCAAGGCGATGTAATGTGCTGAGAGGGGAGCAAAGCACACCTGGCAAAGTATCGCCAAAGTACCAGCCGTCTGAGCACAACAAACATGTGCAATCGTCCATCTGAGCCGGACTTGTAGAACGCGATGCGAAAGCCCTGTGAGCCAGAAAGTAAAAGCAGCGCGCCTAATATAAGTGACTGTGATGAGTGGAAGCCCAGATGGCTCGGCTCTGCTTCGCAGGACACAACCATCATGACGTCTGCAATCCAGACTTGACTCCAGTAAATGGGGAAAATCATGTTTGTGAAAACGAATAAAGTATGAAGGGAATAACGGATGGGGCGCAAGGAGCTAGACAGGAGTAGCAAATATTGAGTTAACGGCAACGATTCGTGATGCCAGTGAGTGGAAGCCGAGATAGCTGATAAGGCAATGAGTCTGTTTCCCGGTCATCGGTATGAATGGAGTGCGGGGAGCTGGATCACGGGGAGTCAGAGCATATCCTAGATCAGGAAAGTTCACTGAAGATGCTTACCTTGTGTTAATGAAGTAAAGCCTAGATACAGTCTCACGACGAAAAATAGCACGTGTGAACTATGAACGCAAAGTGTAGCAGTGAAGACGACACTATAGGACCATCGTCCCAAGTAAACTCGTTTTGCGCAAGGAGTAATTACGTGCAAAAGGGTAGAGAGTGGGTTTGAGTCCGGTGGCGGTGTTTCTTTCGACGTTGCAAAAACAAGGGACCCATAATAGATGGAATTGAGTTGTGGGATAGAGCTATGCCAATGTGCTAGCTAACGGGACGTATATGTGATACTCACATGTGGACTTGAATCCGATGCAGCCCGGATGCAAACAGATGAGTTGAGAACATTATTATGCAGTACAATGAGAACGATGCGAGAACGAGTGCAATGGCAGTGGGCACGTTGTTGCCAACCGGACGGCCCACGGCATCCGATATCATACTCGCGGAGATTAGGTCTACGACTCAGACAATTTCGACATTGCTGTCGAGACTCCGTATAGGATCTTGAAGCATCCTTTGCTTCTTGCTGGTCCAGAGAGTACGTATCTCACCTAACGAAGTACGAGCGCAACTGACCAAAAATATATGTCATCATTTTTCATATTTATTATGTAATTACAAGAATATCGTTGGGTCAGGCCCCAGCTCTAGATCTACACTGAGATTGAGGCAGGAACCAGTGTGCATGGGCCCCGTCATACCGATTTTGGCGATGCAAGCGCCGAACGGTAGTATATCTAGCATGAACGCTAGATCGTTATACACCCCCAACATCCCCACTCGCTCATACACATCCCTTTAATATGACCGTAGTCTCAAATGATCCCAGTTGGTGGCCGTTCATCAATTCCTCTCTTTCTTTAAGTTATTGGATAGGTTCGTCACAGCAAGACGTCTCGATCTAACATTGACTTACGGTTTCGCAGTTGTTGCCAGCGTCGTGGCGGTATACGATTGGGGTGAGCGGGACAGTGTTCAAAAACCCTTAATATTCTCATGATATTTCCAGTACTAACACTTGAACAAGAGGTAGGTCGGTTCTATCGCCTGATCAGCCAACTTGCTAAGAATGGTGTCATAGATTGAACTAATTTGGGTGAGTGACAGAGTCTCATATCAGAAGAAAAACAGGAAAATACAATGAATTCGTAGCAGAGTCAACGCTGGTCTCTCATGACTGTGCTGTACCTAGCTGTTCGTACCCCATGTTATACATGGCATGAGTGTCAGTTGTGCTGACACCAAAATGTTCTAGATACGCTATGTTGGACTACCATATTACGTGTATGTTTCGGAGGCCAACAAATTGGTGCTGTGCTAATAGTCCATCTCTCGCGATCAGTGTGTATATTCTGGGTATGTCTCATATGCGCTGTGTTCCATTCTTCTGACCGGCAGCACACAGTAAGTATGCCATTTGTCTCGCTGACAGATGCAGTGAGTATTTCGCAACTATCTCATTCCCATCTAATGAATACACTCACATGTAGGGGTAAGTGAGATTTTGACCATGGAACTTGGCTCAACATAATGACTCAATAGGTGTGAGTCGGAGTGTTTGATCCTAGTACGAGGGTGGTCACTAATTGGGTGTTTCAGGCAATATTACGAACTCCATAGTAAATGGGTCAAATATAGTCATAGCTGCCATGCTGGGCGGTGAGCTGCAATACCTCAGTGATCTTGGCTCGACTGAAGCATGATGGCAAGTCATCATGGTTGCTCGGTTGCATGCCATGTATCATAGATCTAGAATGATGCTTATCTTCCTTGTTATTATTGTTCTGGCTGTTAACATCGCCTGCGGAGTAATCGCGGTAATAGTACTCAAGGACACCATAACGGGTAAGCTTTACTTGTTGACTTGAGGAATACAGCTCATCGAGCAAATTCCAGAGGAATTGATACTCTCTGGCGCGTCTATGTGCGGTTTTGAATATGGAGGGGATATCCAGCTTCTGGCTTTGACGACTTGGATGCTCAATATTGTTTGGGAGGTCCTCGCACTGTGTCTTTCAGTCTGGATTGCTGTAAAACACTTCTGTGACCTACGACGGCTTGGTCCATCGACAGGATCAACCATCGGGGACTGTTTCAGAGTGCTGATAAAATCTCACGTGCTTTATTTTGCAAGGTGAGCTTGTAATGTGAATGTGGTTATCTTTCTATGTTGAAGTTCCGCTCGTGCTAACTTTGTCGGTGTCTCTTGCCTCCAACTTGGTCGTCTCTCTCCTAAGCTCTCTGTACGCCGATCGGTCACTGCCATCTGTATGTAATCGCTGCTTAAAATTTCCGTAGTCCTCAAATTCTGTGGGAACTCTGATATTCGATGGTGCTCTTCGAGTTTTCTCGAGTGTACAGATGTTCGTGCTGGGACCACGCCTCATCCTTAGCGTTCGAGTATATCACGCTAAGCTCGTGGCTAACTCCAACGGAGAAACTAGCATGAATTCGATTGTCTTCCAGGAGCGTGTACATGTACCAACTAGCAGTACTGTGTAGGGAAATGCTCGCCGAGTGTTCTGTATGGAGGAGATATTTAGTCGATGATCCGTTGTAGTATTTATTTTAGTTATGATGTTTCAAAGTATATTTAAAACAAGGTTTATGTAAACAAACTTATTTCTTGTTGTATCACTACTGGAAGTCAGCGAACCACCCGCTCACACTTGCAAGCTGAAAATATCCGGAACATCTAGCAACCAACTCAGTCCTTGATGCTGGATACTGAAATACAACGAGAATCAGTATAATTTGGCTGATTCTAGAGCACACGGATGATGATAAGCTTTCAGTTACATCCGTCTCAGGTACAGGTTCGAATCATGAATACAACTTTGTAATACTTGGGAAGTACTTGAACGTACTTTCAGAGCCGGGAATGATATTCGTCTCACTACATATCATACGGAGTACGGAGATAGATTACACATTCATGACGAAAAGGTTGTGATTTAAAGTGGTAGCCATTAGTCCAGCTAAGAAGGTTTCAAAAGAAAATCAACTTGATCGTGAATACTTCCTAGTTCCAACCTCAAAGCGTCAGTCTTTCGTTCGACAGTCGCGCACAAACAGCCTTCGGGGGAATGGAGGCACCAAGTCGTCGCTCGTCGGGCATTTTTGAGGAGCCGGTAGACGGTCCCCGCGCCGACGAGACAGCAGAAACAGGGGCTGCGGTCTTGACGGGACCTCGACGAGCGACTAGCAACTCCTCGATGCCCAACCGCGCACGAGGATCGATTCCTTCGGCCCGTAGGACCATATCGCGCTCAATAGTATAAGCCAAGAGCGCACCGACTCGATCTATACAAACGACGAAAAGAAAATCAAACACAACAATGACCAACGCTTACTGTCTATGTAAACAGGGAATGAGGACCTCCGCTGTCTGATCAAAAGAAGCATTTTGAAGTATGCCGCTTTGTACGACACATGTTCCTCTGAACAAATCGTGAGCAGGGACACGCCCATACTCCATCTGATAGTGACGCATGCGATCTTAATTACCAAGAGCATCAGTCAAAGAATCTGCTAGAATTCAAATCATATTTACGTCCGTCAGGGCGATGATCTGCACGGAAATGTTATCATCAGTTGGCTATAAGAGATGATTAATGACAGAGACAAGACCTCATAACGCCGAACTTTCCGGTCTTCTGTATCACTGAATTGCACAAGCTCGGTCATAGCGTCCAGAAAATGGTCGAGAGAACCCAAACGATTAGCCAGTCTTCTAAAGACTCCCCAGCGATAGAGATTAGTATCACGGATGTGCATGGCAATGAGATATGATGTGCTGAGAGGGGAGCAAATCGCGCCTGACAAAGTATCACCAAAGTACCAGTCGTCTGAGTACAACAAACATGTGCAATCGTCCGTCTGGGCCGGACTTGTGGAACGTGATGCGAAAGTTCTGTGAACCAGGAAAGTAAAAGCAGCGTGCCTGATGTTAGGCAGCTGACCAAGGATTTCACAAGAATCAAATCTATTCATGATCTATCATCTATTTGAGCACAACGAAGGAAGGAGAAGTGACTGTGATGAGTGGAAGCCCGGGTGGCTCGGCTCTGGTTCGCAGGACACAACCGCCGTGACGTCTGCAATCCGGACTTGACTCTGGCGAATTGGGGAAAATCGTGTTTGTGAAAACGAATAGTATAAGTTTGAAGGGAATAGCGGATGGGGTGCGAGGAGCTAGACAGGAGTGGCAAATATTGAATTAATGGCAATGATTCGTGATGCCAGTGAGCGGAAGCCGAGATAAGTAGCTGGTACTAAGACAATGAGTCTGCTTCCTGATCATCGTCATATTACCCGTCTGGGCTGTCCGTATGAATGGAGTTCGAGGTACTGGGTCGCGAGGAGTCAGAGCATATCCTGGATCAGAAAAGTTCATGGAAGATGCTTACCTTGTGTAAAGCCTAGATACAGGCTCACGACAAGAAAATGTTGTGATCACGTGTTGAAAATGGAATAGTAAGTGCTGGCAGCCCTAATACCGCATCTGAGCTCATCAATCATATTTGCAGCCGTGACTCAACGTTCGGTGACCTTCTTCCCAAGCTTTCATTCGTCCAGCATGTCCATACCTGAGTGTCATTAATTGTATATTTTACCAATAGCCGAGATACCCTGGATATGAAGCAAGAAAAACGCGGACAAGAACCACCATCGCCTATATACGAGTCTCTACCTCCGCCCTGGCTACCCAAGTCACACAGGACTGCTGATGTTGGTGAGCACCCTCAACTACGTGAGGAATCCTACCGAATCATCCTTATGCATGTCTAGGATACCCTGGTTTTCATCCGCCCCGCCCAGGACAGGATGAGGATGTCTTGTCTGACAAACATATAAAAGACGGTTTCTTGTTACCGCTTCCCGTGCCTGTAAGCTTGAGGTTGATCAGTGTGAAATTGAAGGGCTGATGATAATCAGGATGAGCACCAAAGCGCTGCAGTTGTATTTCTACAGCAGGATGCAAAGGGTAGCCGCATATTCGACCAGAGCGTGCTCGCAGACCTCGAGCACCTCATGAATGATATCTTTACTCGAAAGGCAGACAGTACGGTTGCTATACAGTAAGCTAAACATCTCGGTGCCGAACTTCGTCCAACGGTTTCGTAGGTCATCAACATTCAAGATTCCTTCACGAGTGACCATGAGTGATACCAAGCGACAGACCTGGTTCGCTGAACTTGCAAACCCCGATGTACCCTTAAGTAAACTCGGCAAAAGTGTGCCACATGGCGCTAAAGGACACGATCTACTCGACCTTCTTCATACCAACAACGTTGCCATACCTCGTGCAGTCTGGTTTCTTCGAGTGTTCGGCGCAAATGAGACTGTGAGTGCTGATGTAGTATTTCTCAACTACGTGATTTATATGACAAAAGGCTGGCCTGAGAAACAAACCGTCTTACAATCCAACCCAGTACAGCGTAGATTGGGCGATAGTGGTGACAAGCTATATCAAGAAACAGCTTGCTGATATTGCTCTACCAAGCGCCCCTAGACCTGGAATGAATATCAAACAGACATTTAAGGGCGTCCTTTCCGACGCGGAAAGCCGGGATCGATGGGTTTCCCGTTTCACGTACTGGTACAGTGTTTGATTCAGCTATTCAAATATTCGCTAACAAAGTCAGCCTGAAACTATTGCGACCATTCTATGATGAAGGTCTCGTAGACCATCGCACTTTCCTTGCATGGATTGTCCATCAGATGGCCGCCTGCAACCTTGCCCAAGCAGGATTTGTAGCACATTTGGCTGATGAGTATCTTGATGGAGTTCTTGAAAAGCGCCCACTCGCGAAACCCCTTTTAGACGCATCCATCGCGAAATTGAACGAAGTACGTTTTATGGCCACATGCATTCATTTATCGCTAACCATTACAGATCAGGACGACTTCCGCTCAGGGTCACCTGAACAAGCTTGAGGAGATTCTGAAGTCTCTGATTCAGGTATGCATCAACCTCTGCATTACTATCACATACTTGAAGATCCAAAATCAGCGCATTTGTGTAGCCCTTCCGGACACATTCGTTTCTCCCAGCACATGGCTAGCGCATTCATCGCTCTTGCGTTCTGCACTTGCTGGCCCTGCTGATAGTGGTCCTAGTGACTGTCGACGGCGTGACTTTCAGCAATTCATTTCGGATAATTTGATAGATATTCAGCGTCGCAATGACGCCATGCTATTTCGCAATCTCCCGCCGCGAAAACTCGAGCGTCTTGGGTCCCTGGTCGTTGATATTCAAATTCTAAATTCGATCTGCAGTAGCACGGACATGTCCTCCATATCGTTTTTCTCTTCTCAAATTCCTGATTGCACATCAAGCTCAAGTTTTGTCGACAAACTCGACACTTTGTTAACGTGGGCTGTGACGCCACTGCAGTATGGCTCTCATCGCCCATATGCAGCTGTGACCCTTCTCCGAGCATATCACGAACGCAACGCACGCCGCGAGCTATCTTCAGCCACCCTTCACGATCACCTCTTCGATTGGCTCGACTCCAAACCTGTTGCCCGGGAGGCTGGAAATCTCAGGGCAGTAGCGGGTCTGTTCGGGAAATTGATGAAGAGTGGGCTCTTTGATTACGCAGCTTATGCGCAGAGACTCGTTGCGAGAGGCGAGGAGGGACTCTCTCTGAGCGAGGTATATTTATTTTATGCCATATCAACGTTATTCTCTGACTCAAATTGTTCGTCAGCCTGACAAAACGGCTTCCTTTCATCGTAATTTCCTTCGCTGGATACCGTTACAGAACACAACATCATCTCTTTTAAACCAGCGCAAAGTTATTGTCTACGGAGCGCGTGCACGACAGACCCCTGAAGATGTCTGTGAACGTGAGATGCGAAGGGAAATCCGCGCAATCTTGCCACTTGTATTTGGGGGTATGTAGGACCAACGTTTTCATTTGGTTTCTATTGCTAATAAATCATAGGTGACACCCTTCCGCCTTCAATTTCTATGACATCTCTCCGAACCAGCTGTCCTACTGTGCTTGGCGCACCATGTTTCGAGCAAGTGCGAACGATCAAACAGTGGTTACTTCCGAATTTACACAAATTTGCCTCAAGGTGCGCAGAATCAAACCCTTCATCTTCTGTATTGACGGAGCGCGCAGATCGCAATCATTAGATGAGATCAGTACTCTGAAGACATATAGTACAGCGGTGGAACTCCTCAGGTACACTCATAGTTATGGCTCTTTGCTGGAGGTGTGTTCTGCTCCTTTCAAGGTTTGAATTATTATGGACGGCTCTTATGCAGTTGAGTCTCTCGGTCTTGCCCCAGACATCCCACGCAGAATTATTGACTGCCGTCGGGGAAGTTTTCCACCGCTTCGCAACTATATGGACGGCAATGAACGTCACTGGCACGATTACCTCCACACTCTATTCTACTTATTTACTCTGGCGAACGCAAGGGGGGAAGGCCAGATCTCTCCTGACCTTGATTATTGAGATGGACGATGGACGACAGCTAGATGCGGCGGCCAAAACTCAGGTGGAGAACGACATTGCGGCGTTCACAAACGCGCTGGCTCCTAAGACAGACCATCCAGAAGCCGTTCCGTCGGTCATGCCCGAAATTTTACTTCTAGCTGAAGATTCCAAGCCGGACGCTCCATCAATTCTCGCAAATAGTCTCTGGTACAGGTATCGCACCTCCGGAGACTGGGCATGGAAGGTCTGGGACAATATTGTGGCTTCATTACGCCAAGTTCCCGTCATGAGCGAGGACTACGAGCGTCGTCATACATACGCACTTCGTTATGGTCAGTTTCTACTCAATGTCGACCACCACCTTCCTGGCGGCATCGATAATGACGTGCTCCAATGGTTTCTCGGTACTGGAAAAAGTGAAGTGCTAGGATTGACGCTCGAAACCTGGGATGTACTTAGAGTCGTCCTTCTCTTCCTATGCGTGCACGGAGCGCTATCGACAACTACACTGCTTCAAGGACTAGTTTACCCTGCCTGGCAACTGGGAGCTAATGCAGGCCCTCTCTACCAGCCACAGAATATGGAAACGTTTATACAGGCGGCCAGTGAGCTTTTTGACGCGCTCGTGCTCCAGGAGGAGTGTTTCATCAGCACGATTGTCCCACAAGAGCTTCTTGACGCACAACGGATTCACACTTGGAGACAGGATGCCTTCCGGGAACCTCATTTCACCCTTCTCGCCAGTAATATACCGAATTTAGTGCTCCTGGAGCACAATAACGTCGTTTCAGATGAACTTCGCGGATTTGCGCGAGACCTTCGCCTGCGGACGTGCGAGAGTCGCGATATCAGACAATCATGCTATCGCAATCTTGACGCTGTCCGTAGGGGCTTTGAGCACCCGATTCAGTCGGGAATGGTCGCAGAAACGCTTTGCGAACCGCTCGTCAACGCACTGAAAATGATTTTGAGTGAATCAGACGAAGGTACGTGGAAGGTGCAGTATATATTGACTCTGAGATTCACGTTCAACCGTAGACACAGATGTTAATTCGTTTTTGAGCACTGGGATATCATCCGTTCTGAGCCCGTGCACACTGGCGGCGACTGCAGTTCAGCTGCAATTTGGGCTGAGGCAACTCGGAAGGGCGCTTGCTTGTGAGTCGACGAAACAGGGTGCAAGTGCATCGCTCGACAAAATGACGTCTTTGATATTCCACCACTCGATGGCCTCGGAAGAAGCATACTTCATTGCGGAGATGGCGAGGGGCGTCGATGGACCAGTAGCGATTAAGGTAAATGGTTTTATGCTCGGATTTGACGCACACTGAAAGCGACGAGTAGTTCATCAATAATGGCTTCAAGAGTATCGTTGATATTCTTAATCGAACCCCTGCTCCTTCGACTCCGGAATCACTACTGGTGCGGGTTGGCCGTGCAGGCGAGGTGCTTCGTGTACTATCACATGTCTCAGAGCCATTGCGAGAGGAAGGAACTGGACTTGATCTTGATGTCTCAACGCAAGAGCGGCTTGCGAAAATCATTCTGGAGTCATTTCAATTCGCCAATACGATGTTTTCCAAAACGACTGATCACTCTCTGCGTGTTATCACTGAAGCCGTCATATTTTTGGCTCGACTCCTTCAATTCGACCTTGGTTTCTTTGGGATACGGACGACACACTTTCGGGAAACATGTGAGAAGATGACGCCAGTTCTCTTTGACCTTGTCGTGGTATGTACATAACGCATTTTGTATCCGAGCTCTGAGATATCATGATCGCAGATTCATGCATGCGGCCCTGCACAAGACGCTGTTGCATTTGCACTCCTTCTTGATACCTTGTACTTCCTTATAGACGGTATGCCGACCTCTAATCACTGTGTTTTACGTCGTTTAAATGTAGTTCTCATAGATCTTTTCCTGCACTCCAAAGCTTCGTCGCCAGACCCGTTCAAGTATTACCCCACGAAACTTCAGTCTCCCCATCTACATTCCCTCCCTAGTTCACATCGTATACGACTTCTGACTCTCTTTCCACATCTCCGGTCGAATGCAGTTGTTCAAGACCTCGCCCACGCTCATCGAGATAGCACAGGCCTCCTCGTCTATGGCGCACCCGTTCAGAACCGCCCATGGGAATGGATTGAGAACCTCGACAAAGATGATGGCATAATCCGAAACAATGCCTCTCTGTCGCTCGAACTGTTCGGGGCGAAGGCCACAGGCGACCATTTGATTGGCTATGTGCAAGATGAAGATCGTTGCATACCAACGAGACTGGAAGGTGTCTTCGAAGATAAATTAACGGCCGAGGGCGTCTTCCGTCGAGACTGGCGCGAAACGCGACTTCCAGCGCACTCTGATGTCCGTGCTGGGGAGCGTGGGGTAGGAGAGGGAGCAGACGAGCTGGGAACTCTGCCTATTTTTGGATTGCAGAAGCCGGGATCGAGAAGAGTGTCGCCTGCCTCGTCAGTGCGTTCTCGGGGATCGGTCAGCTCGGTCCGTCGTAGTCCAGCGTCGCTCTCGGGCAATCGGTCCGCCGTTTCTACAAGGGAGGGTACCGGGGAGAGTGGTATCGGTTCTGGTCCAGCGGCAGGGCGCAAACGAAAGGCTTCGGCTTCTGTGGATGATGATGACGAGGTCGAAATAATTGAGGGGCCTGTACCAGCAAACCCGAAGAAACTCAAAGTGAAGCCAAAACCAAAGAAAAAGTAGCTGTATACCCCCTTGACCCGTCTTGATCAAATGTTAATTAGCATGTTGTCTTGTTTACATTGTGTCTGGTATAATAATGCCTACAGTGCAGGTGCTGTACCATAGTTTGGTTTATGGTATACATGTGTATGATAGAATATACAAATAACGTAGAAGGATGAAGTATTCGTATACATACAGTACACTGAAGCTGATTATCGAGGGAAAAAGCCATCAAATGAACCCGCCTGCTGCCTACGAAGATTAGAAGACTCCCGACGAGTGTCGGGTTGTCCAAGGACGCCCCCGACGATGGAAACCATGTCCTTGACTGCAAAATTTACAACTGGTTTTTCCGTGACTTCCCTCCGACATCCCGGACAGGTATACTCCGGCTGCTGTTGTCGGGAAGTATTATACATTGCGTGCAGTTGCAGCTGAAGCGGATACGAGACGTATGGACCAATGGTGTGAAGAACTTGAGGGAGGTCCCGAGGCAAGGGTTTGCGGTTAATGTTGTATGCGGGATGTGCACGAATATGTTTAGTGAGTATTTCGTTGAACCAGCCTTTGAGGCACCCCTCGCAGTAACAGTGTCCGCACTCAGTGAGACTAGGGCAGAAAGGTTGATACATGGAAAGCGAGGGAAAATGAGAACATACAGGTAAGGGGAGTGCATCAAATGCGCGCATATATCACAAGAGAGCATGTCACCCAACTTGGTAGCATCCTAGATAGATGACTTAGTAGAGAGCATGGCAAGATACGGAAAAGAGCACGTACAATAGTCAATTCTGATGTGCCTTTCGCTTGCAAAGCGTCAAGTTTCTCCCGTTGCAATTGGATCTCCTGATGGCCGGCAATAATTTCTCGGGATTGTGCGGCAAGCTCTTGACTTTGCTCCTCGAGACGCTTCTTCGAATTGTCAAGTTGTATGCGCTGGTCAGCGACCTGCCTCTTTAGGTGTTCATTCATCTAATGGCCTCCTGTCAGTGCGAATTGAAATTCTGGTAATCAAAGAGACGTACCTGCTCCAATTTCGAATTCTCCTGCTGCCAAGATGAGCCATCGTTTTCCGACGCCTTGGGAAGTATTGGTCCTTCATCCGACGACGAAGATATCTCCAGAACATCCCTCGTCGGAAACGGCTTCTTTGAAATCTTTTTTTTGAATCTTGAGGATGAACCAATTTTGCTCGGTTGGATATTCTCATCATCCGAAGATAAAACGATGACTTCAGGGATAGTAGCCACGTTTGATTTTGGTTTCGAGCGGCTGGGTAGATTTCGTGTAGGTGATGTATATCTTTCTTTTGCACGTGAACGAGAGCGCTGTTGGCTGGATGAGCGTGTCGCGGGCATGATACAGTTAGAAAGAATTGTAGGAGGTGTTGCGAATTAAGGAGAAATGACTTGCGCCTAATCACTTAAATACGTACCCCGTGACTTGTGGACTGAGGTGACTGTGGCCTGATCATCAACCAGACAATTATGGAAGTCCCCGCCTCAGTTTATCTAAGACCACTATGTCACTCAACCGCCTCAGTGGATGACTTCGACGTGGCCAGTGGCCACATCAGTGTGGCCGTATTACTACTACAAGTTAGTAACGCTCGATTTGATTATGCTGGTCATCGTGACTCATAAAATACGCTGGCGGCTGTCTCTGGCGCAACTTAGTGGATCTTCGGACCTCTCACGAGATAAGACGCAATACAACAAGAACCCTCCGGTTGAACAAGATTAGCGAAGGTCAGCCATACCGTAACCCAGCCAATAAAGCTTACCGATATGGCAATAGGGCAATAGGGCATTAAGAAACGCGTGAACTCCGTGGCAGCTCAGTGATTGATACTGTGACAGTACCCATTGAGCCACTATAAAAAGGGGCATGAATCGTCTATGGTCATGCCCAGTTGGACCTCCCCACTTGGCTATCGTGCTCCTTTTCATAACATCTTCAGTACGACTCTGAACGGACAGAAACTCTGGATGGATTCGTCGCTTGCTAGCAAGTCGCCCGTAATCTCTGATTGCGATGTCAAAGTTGTTATTCGGCGCCCCACCCCTTCAAACGCGCGTAGATATACTCTGCTTTTGATCTTCTGCATTACGCAGTTTCTATATACACTCACCAACTCGGCATTGTTCTCTGCTATCCCTTTCCTTGTCCGGAAGTTTGGCTTCACCCACAGCCAATCAATTTGGATCATTAGTGCATACCAGTTGACTTTTGCATCCTTTCTCCTTATGGTAAGTCCTGCCTTCGTAGCTGACTAGAGGATTTTTACCACATATTTGCAGAGCGGGAAAATTAGCGATATCTACAGTCCTAGTCAGTCTGACCAAGGCTGTATTTGCGAGCTTCGCATTAACTTTTAATGAAGAATACACCTTCATAACCGGCAAATTCATCCTAGGGGTAATCTCTATCGGCCTCGGTTTTGTCTCCAATGGTATCTTGTTCCTTACACTGAGAGCCCTAAGTGGAATCGGTTGTGTTCCTTCGCTGCAGTCACGAACTTGAGGCTCATTTGATCATTGCAGCTGCATCGCTTACCATACCATCAGCTCTAGCACTGCTTGTCGGACTTTTCCCTGAGCCTAGGCACCAAGCAGTAGCCATTGCAGCGTTTGGAGCTTGGGGGGCAATTGGCATCGGTGAGAGACCTCTGCTTCGTAACGCCGTCTAGGTATTCACGATGAAGATTTCAGTGTTGGGTCTAATTACTGGTGCCCTTTTCGTCGAATATGTGAGCTGGAGCTGGATATTTTGGTTTGTGTCGACGGTGATCATACCAACCACACTCATTTCGGCGGTACTTATTCCTTCACAAACAAAAAATGTGAAGAGCGGCTGCACCAAATTCAGGAGTCTTGACATCACAGGAATATCAATTCTTACAGGTCAGTTACAATTTCAAATCGTTTATTCACACCATACTGAGCACATGACCAGTTGCCGTTATACTTTTTATATTTGCTGTGACAACAGGGTCTATTACGGGCTGGGGATCAGCCACGACACTAGCACCCTTGGTCATCGCCATTGCCATGATTGCGGTATTCTTTTTCTGGGAGGCCTTGCAGCCAATCGAATGCGCCGCCGTGTACGTCTGCTCGATTGTTTAAGGTCTCTAATTTACACTGATTTACAGACCGTCTTCCACATGGTCCATTCCGAATTTCTCTGTTCTGTTCGGAACGGCTCTTCTACCATATTTCTGGTGGGCAAACATATTCACCACCTATGTGTCCCTGTGGCAAGATGTTTATAAATGGAGCGCTATGTCCTCTGCTGTCCATATGTGAGTATAGACCGTGTGCTTAAATCAGACCGGTCTAATGATCTAACGACGCTAACGTTCTTTCAGGCTTCCAATAGGCATCACCGCCTTTGTCTTCAGTTTTACCAATAGGATAAAGGGACTTAGCGGCATGAGTGCCAAGTGGCCCATACTTTGTGGAGCACTGATGATGATGTCGGCACTTGTTTTATTCGCCTTTGCCGACAGACCTGACAAGTACTGGCCGTTGGTGTTCCCCGGCTTCATCATCGGTTCTGCAGGTGCAATGTTAGCCAACATTTCTGCAAAGTATGTGCCAATCTTATTCTCAGAGCACTAGTGTTATATCAACTCACACAGCATCGCGATATTCCGAGCCACGCCCCCCTCCATGGCAGGCACCGTGGGCGCCATATTCAATTGTGGTCTGCAACTTGGCTCTGCCGTTGGGTTGGCTGCCGTCAGCTCTATTCAGGCAAGTGTGCAAGACAGAAATGGGGGCCCTTCAAATTATGAAGGCCAGTCTGCTGGCTTTTGGTTCATGCTGGCCTGCATCTCTGTTGCTGCACTGGCCGTTCTAGTCTTCTACCACACCGACCCAGCCCAAAATCGTGTCGAAGGATCAGTTGTTTGTGATGGAAAGTGAAGCAAATTTCAGTGACATTGTAAAAGGGTATAGCTCCTTGCCCTGAGGGAGAAGTGAAGGTGGAGTGGTTGGATGCGACGAAGGAAGGCACGCCGAATTGTGTTTGGCCCTTGCCCTTGGAACTCCTAGTCCGGTGGGCAGTGTCGGAAGGGTCATAATGAGATTTACATATGTTGGAGAGTCGCCCTGTGTTTAAAGTTGTTGTTCGTGCAGGAATCTTTAGGTCAACGGTTCGCATTCGGTCATCATGATTGTTCTAACGGTACCTGTTATTTGCCTCCATACTGTGTCATGGGCCCAGCTGGTCATCGATCGATCATTCGAATAGTCGAAAGCACTTTATGATTATAGGGTACATCTTGAGAAATGCCACAAAGTTGGCGTACAACGGATGTCTTTATAACATCGGTACTGTCAAATGTCGGCCACACGCTACAAGGCGCTATCTGAAATACCCCTCCCAAATCCAGGAAACTAGTCCAATACTTAGAAGTCAGTCATTCCTTCCATATCTGGAAAGGTACTATGATGGTTGGTGCTTTATGATCACGAGAACGAGGGCATGGGAATGGATATATCTGAACATACAAATACAAGCTGAATCATAGTAGAGTTCAGACTAAAAATGAGAGGGAGAGAGTTGAGAAGGAATACTCGACATGTGTGAGTAGGGTGTAGATGTGGACGAGACAAACGAGGATGAGACGCATGATATGATGTCAATGTCCGAAGGAAGATATGTGAAGAGCTAGTAAGGCATACCTCAGGTTATTTCGATAATTAAGTAAGGAATGTACGTGCCAGAGATGATCAACACTTGATCAATAACCACGGCCGTAACCTCCTGGATTACCGTTCCCACCTTGCTGACCATAGCCTTGCTGACCACTGTAGCCGGTCGGAGCAAAACCGCCTCCATACCCCCCACCTTGAAAATTACATCAAGAACGGAAAGATATATGTGAAGTGGTACCCACCTTGGTAGCCTCCATAGCCACCTTGACCGTAGCCAGGTTGACCTCCAGCAAAGCCGCCCTGACCCCCATAGCTAGGCTGCTGACCGTAACCGCCGCCGCCGCCTGAAAACATGTTCAGGACCAAGGCTTGCTATGTTTGCAAACTTGCTACGAACCAGAGTAGCCGCCGCCGCCGCCGCCACCATAACCACCTCCAAATCCTGCACCCCCGCTGCCTCCGGTCCCGGAGCTACGAGGATTAGCGAGGTTTACTTTTATCCTCCTGCCATCAAGCTCTTGCTCATTCATGTTGGCAATAGCATGGTTTGCTTCCTCAGTCGTCCCATAGGTGACAAAACCAAAACCTCGAGAACGGCCAGTGTCACGGTCACGCATGACAATAGACTGAACGGATCAACTCAATCAAAAAGATAAACTGGGTAAGATAACTCGCGCACGTCAATCACTGGTCCATAACTGCTGAAAGCCTATATTGTGCAAGGTCCCAAGACCGAAAACGCGTAAGAACATGCATCTCGAGAACAATTTCAGACGAAGATGACATAGCGAAGCAGCCCAAATCAACAGCCCGCCCGTCAGAATCGTATATAACTGACATTGCGCAACGTGTCATCAGTGGTGTTCCAACTCAAATTTCTACATGCAGAAAACAAGAAATGTAACGAATCAGTTTCGCTCCCCTCCGCCGCGAGACGGGAGAAGCGCTTGCGAATTAAGTCAGACGGCATAGACTGACCCAACGTAGATTTTTGCACTTGATTGTGAGATTGAAGACATAGTGAAGGAGATCACTGGTAATACAATAAAGTCTTGAAAACTGTTACACGAGACCTGAACGAAACGGAGACCAAGACACAGTAACGGGACGTGGAGGTTCGAAAAAGAGTTTGAGCGAAAGGGATTTGTCGACGATCACCCTTATATTCGAGCCCCTTTATTTCAAACTCCGGCCTGAACTCTACTCTAGATTAATCTCCTTTTTAGGGTTGCATTGATCGAGCTACCTCCGCCCTCCTGATTCAGAACACCGTGATATGTTTTCTCTCACGACACATGGACTCAAAAACATTCAAACACTCGGTTTATTTTTGCAAATCAAGACGACCTGATCAAGCGTTTGTTAAAGTCGTATTTCAGAACCTGTTTCAAATCCCTTGTATCATCAACGCGATCAAAAGGAGCTAGGCTTATCTGCATTCATTCATCATTGAATCAAGCGCGAGACGGAGACAGCCATTGTTTCTTATCTGACCCGCTTCTCAATGCCGGTATTTCGACTTGCCAAGCTTGACGGGCTACATATCTTTCACATCTATCGGACTCTATCCTTCACTCATGGGTGGCAAGACGCGAACCTGACGGACGATGCCGCCAACTTGAAGAGCTCGTGCTCTCGCATATGTTCTTAAATTTCTTTCTAACACTCAGCAGTCACCGAGCGGAGGGATTTCCGCGGCGTTGAAGAGGACTTGGCACCGTTATCAACAAAAATTACCGTTCTAGTCTTGACAGAACGATCGAATTGGTAGGTGCAAGTAGGTGCAACGAGTATTTCTCGGCAGCAATATCCGGTCTATCGGCTAATGATGGGGGTACAAGAGGGCGCAGGGTCCCGTGAACGCATGCTCCGAATTCGTTCAGGTGATTCAGAGTACTAACTTTTCGAGACAAAACAAAAATTTGAGGGTTGAGTTCGATTTCAAATCATTGCTGTTCGTTGACCTTCATCGCCAACCTGGAGCGCTTCTCCCACCTCCCACGCACGGCTTACACCTTATATCATATCCTGCTGGTTAACTTGCGAGACCGTCATGTGTCACCTGTTGTGCTTTGAGTTGACATAGGAGCTACGCCCCCCATAATATTCGTCTATCACATGGCCTGCGCTTGTTTTTCTCATGAGGATAAGTACAGTGCTCACAACATTGGTCATTTCCCCTACGCCTTTTTCGCCGCTTCGGAGGTCCCTCTACTGCATCTACGGCATCTACCGCGCAGCCGCGTGCCTGGCATGCCGGGTCCTGCAGGGTCCTGCGTGATACGGCTAGTTATAAATGTATTACTTTCACAATAACTCCTGAACTCGCAATTTCGTATTCTTGAATCACCCTTTGCCTTTTCAAACGCAGAAGCTCACGCAATATGGACGTCTGCAGTGCCATGTACGGGTGTCAATAGTTATCAATCTATCATTAGTTTGATCTATTGTTTTAGCAGGTGCATTCAGCTGAGAGCTATTGGAGATCGACAACCACCGTTCGGCGGATCTTGTGATGCTCAATTTAACAGCCGAGCGCATCCTATCTTTGGCAGCTGCGTCCCAAACGCGCTTGGCGTTCAAATCAAGATATCCATTATTACAAGGGTGGAATAAACGCCCAGGATGTAGCCAAGCTAGATCAGGCAAGACCTCCCACGAGTGTTTTTTTTTTGGAAACAGAGGCATGATTTGAAAATGCAATGTCAATTTTTTGGCCTACGAGCACGCGACACATGGGCCACAGGACAAAACCAACGTTTTGGTAAGTACGTCAATTGTCATGATCAGAGTTAAATCGTTCAACATCAGGGGAAAATTCATTACGCCAAATCGGCAACTGCCGGATGTACATAGTCCCAGACAGTCGGACTCCCAGGGGCCAGTATATTCCACTTGCGCCTCTCACTAGCGCCTTATACCAGGTACCACCCTCTGGCTTCCCAGTGTCCAGATTTTGAACCCAGTAATTGCAAACTCCTCACGCTGTCTTTTTATTGCAGTGGTCAGTACCTTGCGCCAGACGACGCCAATGATCAGCATCCCTTCTATTGACAGAAATTGTCCTATTTTTTTCCTTTTTGCGAGGGACCGTCCATTTTCAGGTGATCAGCTTCATTCCGTTCAACACGGCGAAGCTTGTAGTAGAGAAGAGCGAGTTCACGGGCTTGCTGTCCTGACAACAACAATTGTGTTATCAAGGTATCCAATTCTATTGTGCATCCCATCCTGGCTCCATATGCCCATTTTGCAGTGCAGCTCTGATAGATAAGTGCAACATCCAGCGAGTCAAGGACTTAATCTGACCTCCGGTCCATACCGTATACCAAAAGGGTCAGTTACCCTTGTTTCTCAAAGGATACAAGTCGGCGTCCTCTTAAGTACGTTTTCATTTCAGCGTCCATGCCATATGCTGAACGGACCTTTTTGTAAGATAAGCATGCGGAAGTTAACTCTGGCTTCACGTATCGGTTCGTAATGAAAACTGTGACGCCTGTACGACTAATCCAGGAATTTCAGACCTGTGCAAATCAGCGAGTTCCCGTGATCCTTCACTCTCGTTCAACGAAACAAATGATTTGAGAGTCTGCACTCATGAGCTTACTTTTCCATTATACGAGTTGCGCAACCCTCTGTGACATTTTCTGGGCTTCGTAATCGTCTTCTTCTTGGTGTGGGGGTGTCTGTAGGGAAAACCGTGAAGTCCGTTCGAAGGAATGCCCAGTCACTTGTTCTGTAGTTGGATGGAGGTCTACCAACGCAAATAAGATTGTAACAAGTCGTGACACTACTATTTCCAGTGCTTCAAGTCATTGAGTGAACTGTGTCGACAAATGGCTTCTACAGCCAGTCGACAATATTAATGGTTCTTAATCTGGACCTGACAGTGGAAGTCGCACTGTAACATAGATGCAAATCGCTTTCAAATCGAAAAATCTGGAATACCTTCCAGCGATGCAACGCTCAACGTGCTACGCAGCCGAGGGACATCTGAATCAAAACAAAGCACGTGCGATCATAGCCTGCGTATATACGCTGGAGTTAGGCGTCGCATACCAGCATGAGGTTCAGAGTACCCCACGACAATACTCAACCCATGGGTGATACGAGTTTATGCAGTCGATTTTCGGTGGTATCCATACATGCAACCGAGCGAGCACATCACTGTCCCCTTCTCACCACAGACGCCACATACTTCTCCACCAACTCGTGAATAGTTTCCGACGATGTATTGAACGTATTATGTACCTGAGGGGACACCAGAGTCAGGAGCAAGTGTGATGGCAGGTGAATGAGTGTGATGGCAGGTGAATGAGTGTGTATATGCACGCTGCAAACTAGTTGGAGGACTGGACGTGCCAGAATGACGTAACATCGGAATATCCTTGGACAACGTTTGATTATTGTGCACACGTTGGACTATCTACCCACAACCAAGTACTTACCAGTACATTTGGTTGCGAATAGATAGTCCAATGGTTGTGATAACGCGTCTTCGCCCTGCTGAAAGTGTCGACACGAGTTATGAAGATTTATCCTAGCGCATGACAATTTGGATTCCCGTCGCACTAGTACTAGCGGAGGTAAAACAGAAGACGACGTAACTTGAAGAGAATCTGCCCAAAATCGGATGCATCGAATACGTTATTCGAGTTGGAAATGAATCGATGGTCGACAGCATTATTATAAGGTTTCCCTTCATGGGAAAGCCTGTCGGAGTAAATCAGGTGTGCAAATTAAAGTTGGAGAGTGTCAGCAACGTGGGAGAGCGGTAAGAATTGTGACAAGAACTTGAAGGTCTTGTTCTAAATCAGTACACGCGAACAACTTTCATTAAAGTCGGTTTGTACTTACTGCGTCTTGAATACAGTGTATTATTCAAAGGACATCTGTCGCACCTTCCAATATCACATCCTGCAAGATCAAACGTATCAGAACACCAAATCACATGAATAGGGTACTCACTCACCGACTTTTCTGCAACTGCAGTGACTCTCTTGTCGCGGACCGCATGCGCACGGGAGAACCAGCTCAATCTGATTGGCATCGGCAAGATTGACAAGAACCATGAATGATGCCGTCCACAACCAGCGTCCGGGGTCCATCGTGTTGGAATTCCCCTCGCACTAGTACTAGTGGAGGTAAAACAGCTGGTGACGAATGTGTTCTTCGAAATGGGTTGATAGTCGGCCGCATCACAATAATCCCGTAACGATAGTTTGGGCGGGAGTAAGCCCCCCCGCGATTAGGGCTATGTCTGCCAAAAGGTTTTCGACATCAAAGGACTAAATATGGTTTTTTTTGTTTCAAAATTCCCGTGATACTGTAATGTGAAGCCTGTCGAAGTAAACCAAGAAGCAGTCAAGTGTATAAATTAGAGTTAAATCACGTGTTGGAGGGTGTCAGCTTACAATATGAGAGTGGTAAGAACTTTGGCAATGACTTGATGGTCCTGTTCTAAATTAGGGATCAGAGAATCCTCAGGGTGCTTCACGTTGGCTGCGGTGGTTTCCGACGTTACACATGACCTTATGTGACTTGATAACGAAAGCCCTTTTCTATATATGATTATATATATATCAGCACGTATGACGATATCTGCGGCTCACCCGAGCAACTTTCAGTGAAATCGGGTTGTGCTGCGTCTCGATGAATGGTGCATTACCCAAAGGCTACTTCGCACATCCTGCAAGCTCAAACTTGTCAAAATATCAAAACACTTTACATAATTAGCTACTCACCAAGTTCCCTAAGAGACGTCACACGTCTAAAGAGACAAGGACTTCGTAAGTCCTGTACTATGTCAGTAAGGAATGTGAGTATCATATAGTGAGACTTACCCCAGTCGAGTATGAACAGACTGGGGAAGAAGGGAAAAACGAGACGAGCGAATGTACCTGGAGCGGAGTTACCGTATTCAGTAAGTACGTTGAAGGTAGTGAACGCGACACCAAACAAAAAGAAATATCTATACTACTATGTTGACGGATTGACTTCCAACATTCCCTGCATTACTGCCCACACTGACACTGACACACCCCTGTTAGCCCGTACTATACACGCACGGGCCAACCGGCCTAGTCCAGTCCGATCGCATCAGCAAGATTGACACAGAACCATGGATGACGTCATCCGGCGTCCAACTCGAGATCAGAGTTGTGCATTCATATCCAATTCGACGGTGAAATGAGCCCGGGCATGGGGTATAAGCCCGAGGTGTCAATGGATCATTGTTGTTGTCATGACCAATGTAGTAGTAGGTTGGGTTGGTATAGTGATGGAGAGTTCTTTTGTTGTTAATTCATATGATTCTATGCGGAAGTTGTGCGTATGGTTTAGGGCTTGGAGTGGTGAACGGGTAGGATTTTGGGGTTGAGGTGAGGCGTGGGGTGCGCGGGGAAGTGGAGTGTCGATCCGGCACAAGTAGATATGGAGGCGGAGTGAATAGGAAAGCAAGAGGAACGAGTTCTGGTCCCTAGTAGGGGTATGACGTGGATCGGCTGAGAGTATCCGGGTAACGTTAATAATCATCTACATAAGGGTAACGTGAACTAGAGGTGACGTGAATCGGCGAGGGGATTAAGAGGAATGAGATTGGCGGTACATACTGCGCTTCGAAATGTCAGCACGAAGAGCTATTTCGAAATGCGATCTGTATCAATGCCGGCGGCATAGATACACGAGTAGAGCGGGAGAAGCGGAAACAAATTCGGATGTTCCCTTCATACGGATATGATGCGCGGCCAACAAGGCTCGTAAAGCGTGAGTAGGTAGTAATTATACCAGGACCCGTTGGATTGATTTCAGCTTGGCCTGCGCTAGATTGAGCAGGATGCCACAAGGGCAGAAAAAATTTACAAGGCCATCGGTGGAGTGACGCAGGGAGGGCTACCTGTAGATGCTCTATCATGCGAGCGAAGAGGGTGAATATGATATGTAACCGACGGGGCTCGCGAAGTATGAGGTGATAATTATACTTGTACCCGTTGGCTTTGAATTCGGCTCCAACGGCCTGCGCTAGAGGGCCAGGAAAGACTTACAGCATCAGATGAGGTGATGTAGTCGGGCACCCTGAGAGTTGCTGTACACGACAACCTCGGGGACTGAACCGGTCTTGTGTTGGACCTGCTGGGGCGCTGTCGCCGAGCCCGAAAGGGGTTGTTATCGCAGGACGATAACAGAAATTTGAACGGAGAGATATTATACTTTTTGAGACATGGCAAAACCATGAAAGGCGACTTAAGAAGAGAAGTCAGGCATCATATTGAGGCGCTGAGCGTCCATCAGTGATTAACAACGAGATAGGAGACATGATCCGAGTGAAAGGGTAGAATAGAGGACGTACTATTTGTACCGTATGCGCAGCTACTAGGCCTGGTAAGCGGTTATTACAAAGAAGGACGACATGCGGAGACGGTGAGGCTAGCTGCCACGTGTCTAAACCACAGTTAATCGCAAGGTTATTCGGATTTTCTCGCCCGAATCGATGCCCGGGGCTTCAAGAATTCGTGTTTAGCGAGGTATATACTGGAACGATTTTCATCGAGCGTCACTTAGCTTTGCCATTCACTCCTTTGCAGCACCCCGTGAGTGGTCGTCTGCTGCCTCGTTTACTTAAAGTTGACGTGTACGCGCCGCGTGCCTAACGTTGTGATTTCACAACAGTGTTTCGCACAGCCACAAGCTTATATCAAAAACCGAACTCTTCAAAAAAATATCGGACAGGGCCACCCTGGAAGGCTTTGATCTTCCATGACGACCATGCCATCCGCCCCCATCGTCGCCGCCGTTCTGCTTGGTGCGCGTGTCGCGTCGCCCGCCGTCGTCCTTCTAGCTACACTATCCCTCGTATCCTCTAAGCGCCTTTCTCACCAATATCAAAGTCCAATAACTCCCGTCGTCGTCACATCTCGTGTCCCACGGAGAACACTCATTCTCGTCCTTCTCAGTATCAGCGCTTTCACTTTCTTAGCAGATGGTCTCGCATACGTCGTATATGCTGTCCTTAACAAAGTTTGGCCTAAAGGCACTGGTATCGAAACCGCAAGTGTTTTGGGTCTACTAGCGTATGCCGGTTTGGCAGCTCTTGGCGCATGGAAGGACGTCAGCGACGATGAGATTTGGAATCGGGGTCGAGTCAAGATTGCAATAGCTGTCGCTCTTGCACTCGACATCGTCCAGGTCGTCCTCTCCTTGATTGGAACAGGTCCGTTCTTATTCGCTTCTATCATTCAATTCATTTACCTTATCAATCAATTAAATTCAGACCCGCATCACATGTGCACATCACCCCTCCGGTCATGCATACCTAATCTTTTGCATGGTGTTCTACCACTCGCACGAGTGCTTGCACTCCTTCCTCTCCTTGTGGCGCTCTTCTTCCCTCGTGTCATTTATCTTACTGCGCAATCAAATGGTTACACAGAAGAAGCCGATGAGACCGCTCCTCTGATATCACAGCACGTTCCTCACGATTCGTTGCTGTTGCAACCAGAAGATGCCGACCCTGATGGTCCTAGTAGTACCGGTAAATACGGCACTTTTACGTCCAGAAGCGGTCCTACTACCCGCAGCGCGTCTCCAATTCCAGATGTACGAGAGCCAACCAAGGTAAGTAGGGCTGTCCTAACCTAGTGTAGCGCAATCTAACTCGTCCACAGACAACCCCACGCGAAGTAGCCGTCGATCCTTCATGGCGGGAGCTCTTCACTCGTATATCTCGCATCACGCCCCATCTTTGGCCTTCCCGCTATCCCAAGCTGCAATTCATCGCAGTATGTACCTCCATTACATTCTATCACACCAGCTGACCATTTCCTAGTTAATCTGTTTCCTCATCCTTATTCTGGGTCGCGTAGTCAATGCCTTTCTTCCTCTCACGCTCGGCGCACTCATCACCACATTCGACACTCCAGGCGTAGCTCCAGTCTCAGCGTTCGGCGCAAGCCCATGGCCATACCTAATCACATACGTCTTGCTTCGCTTCCTCGCTTCCTCAGGCGGTCTCGCAGCCATCCGCGATGCACTCTGGATTCCACTCATGCAATACAGCGATCGTAGCATGTCGATGCTCTCATTCAATCATGTCCTTGCTCTTTCTCTCAGCTGGCATACGAAGCGCAAGACTGGCGAGCTTCTCCGTATTCTCGATAGAGGAAGCGCAATAAACCGCGTTGGGGAGCTTATTGGGTTCACAGTGATTCCTGCACTCGTGGACATATGTGTTGCGCTCGTCGTGTTTGTCTTCAGGTTTGAACCTGCGTTGGGTGTTGTGGTTGGTGTTGTGATGGGGAGTTATATCTGGGCGAGTGTCGTGCTCACGCGGTACAGGACTAGGATACGGAGGCGGATGAACGAGCGGGATGTGGTAAGTGCTCAGTGCTACTTCGTTTTGTTTGTCATTACGAAGTCGTCTAATTGCATGCATGCTTAGGTCACTCGCGGAATCCATACGGATTGTCTCCTTAACTATGAGACTGTCAAGTATTTCGGTGGGGAGGAGTATGAGGCGCAGAGGTATACGGAGGCTATTGGGGAGTATCAGAGCTTAGAGAAGAGGGTCGTTTGTGAGTGTTTTCGTCTCGTCTCATTTCAAAACCACGTCTTGTGCCAAAGTTGTTTCTCGTTCTCAAACTAAACCCGTGTTTCATTTCAATCGCGAATGCGAATACTGATCATACCTATAGTATCTCTCAACCTCTTGAACCTCGTACAAACGCTCATCATCACGTCCGGTCTTCTGGTCGGTTCTTTGATCGTCGCGTCGCGCATCACGAGGGGACAGAGTAATACTAGCGATTTTGTGGTGTTCATCACTTATTATGCGCAGGTGGGACTTTGTTTTGTGTGACAATGGTGCAGAGCTGACGTCCTTGGGCCACGCCAGCTCTACTTCCCTCTCTCGAATCTAGGTAGCGTATATCGCGCAATCAACCAAAGCCTCGTCGATACCGAGAAATTACTTCATCTCCTCAATGAGCCCACCGAAGTTGTCGATGAGCCTGATGCCAAGGAATTGATAGTCACGAACGGCGAAGTTGAGTTTGGTACGTAACCCTCCATTCCCATACGCATCCATTTTAACCCACCACAGACAACGTAACCTTCTCCTACGACCATCAAACTACTGCATTACACAATATCTCCTTCAAGCTTCCCCGCGGCGGACGTGTTGCTCTCGTTGGCGAAAGCGGAGCAGGCAAAAGCACAATCCTGCGCCTCCTCTACCGCTTCTACGACCTCCAACCTGGCTCAGGACGTATCCTAATCGATGGTCAAGACATCCGCACGGTAACGCTCTCAAGCCTGCGTCGCGCAATAGGCGTCGTACCCCAAGATCCTGTGCTCTTCAACGCCAGCATCGGGTATAACATCGCTTATGGCCAGCCTTCCACCACTCCCCCTGATGAAAACACCATCGTCTCGAGCGCCCAAGCTGCTCAGATGCATGAACGTATCATGAGTTTCCCAGAGGGGTATGAGACGAAGGTTGGGGAGAGGGGCGTGAGGCTGAGTGGGGGTGAGAAACAACGGGTGGCGATTGCTAGGACTATGGTGAAGAATCCGAGGGTGTTGCTTTTGGATGAGGCTACAAGTGCGTTGGATAGTGCGACAGAGCGCGGGGTGTTAGACGGTGCGCTTGGGAGACTTGTGGATGGGAGGAGTTGTTTGAGTATTGCGCATCGGTTGAGTACGATTAAGGGGGCTGATTTGTGAGTGTTTTTTTGGGTGTTTTCTTGGCGATGCGGTGCTGATTTGTTTTCCTGTGAAGAATTATGGTTCTCAAGGATGGAAGGATCGTTGAACAGGGCTCACATAGGGAGCTCCTTGAACTCAATGGCCTCTTTGCATCCATGTGGGCAGACCAAATAAGCGCATCCGAAGATCCAAAAACCCCAGCTGGATACGACGTCGATGACGATGCCCCTGTCGTCGACATTCCCGACTCTGAAACACGCAGCACAGCAGTCGAAGAGCGCGTAGTTATCGATTCTCCTCAAGTCGTCCCATCATCCCTACAAGTCAAACCAGACGCACCTATATCATTCCCCGTAACCGACGACGCACCCCAAACGTTCCCGACAACGGCATCCACGTCTGACGCGCCTTCCATCCACAGCTATCCAGAGCGTTCAGCCATACCTGCGCATGTACAAGGCGCGAGTGTTACGTTTGACGCGAAAGTGGCTACGCCTCCGCGGACAAGTTCGCCTGAGCCTAAGAGAGCGCTCTCGACGCATAACATCCAGAGACTTGCGAGGAAGATAAGTCTCAGCGGTAAAGCTCCGAAATTACCTGGTGTTTTACGCCGGGACACGAGCTTGCGAGAGGCGAGTATGGCGAGCAGCGGAAGTGGTGCTGGAACTGCGAGTGGGAGCGCATCTACGCCTCCTACTGGAAGTGCTAGAGCGAGCGTGGATGAGCCGCAGACCGAGGCTGCTTTGAAGAAAGAAGAGAAGAAGAAGAAGAGGAAGAGTTTTATCTAGAAGTTCCTCCTTTCTCTCTGATTCCCGTCTCTTTTCATTGTTGTGTTCCTTTCCTTTCCTTTTCCTTCCTGTCCCTTTACTTTCACTGCCATATGTTCTGACCACCTTACTTCTAACGACCCCTGCCACGACACATCATCATCTTTCCCTCATCAATGACATGCATTTTTCAATCACATGTGACTTGCGACTTGGATTTCTGTTTTATTCGATACATACTTGTGTTGTGGTGCTATATTGATATCACTCGGTCGAATGTCTGCTTTAAATTCGGTAGTCAAACATGGTTCTTGCATTGTTGCTCTGATGTTAGTCCGGGATCTTGGTCTGTTGTGGGCGTGCGTTTTATACACTGTATTTGCTATGCGTGTCGTATGTAGTAAATTATATTGTGTAGTGACAAACGAGGGGAGGCTGAAGCAATTACATTGTACGAGCAGCGGTGTATGAGCTGCCAGAGTACCTTGAAAGATCATAATGTAGCCAGTGAAAAATTTATAGTCCCTAAGCAGTGCCCTCTGGGCCCTTGAATCCCTCATGCAATACAAAAGAAGGCAGACTCCGTCATTTCTGTACAGCTTGTTGTACGACTTTTTAAGGAGCCATCTTGCAGAAAGAGTCCGAAAAAAACCCATTGATTCGAGTGAGGAAACCTCCCAAAGTTTGAAGCAGCGATCTCCAAGAGTGACTTTGTGGGAAGTATGTTCGAGATTGCAGGTTTCTGTATCTGGCGACGTCTGCGCAACGTCGCGTCCCGTAATCAGGTTGATGATGGCACTTTTCCCAACTCCAGTCTCCCCGAAAAGCAACACATTCAAAGGACCAGAACCGGCAAGTGACTTGACCGCACGGAAGGATCAGTACACGTAAAAACAATGCACCATTAGACGCTCACTGTAGATAAGTGATGGTATGCTAGGGGACTAGAGTGAGCGGCCTTGCGTGATTGAACAAGGGTTCGCGGGGAAGACCGAAACGGCGGTGCGGTCGAAATGCCAGCCTAGTTGATAAACATTTCAGCCGAATGACTTCAACCACAAGCTGGCGAGTTCATACCTGCTCCGCCGGGTATGCACTGTGATCACTTTCCTGTACCCCGTCAACAAGGATATCCTGTCAGAGTCAGAAACTCTACTCCTACGTGACGAAATCAGTCAAGAGCTTACATCTTGTCTCAAATCCTCTAGTTCCCTTGTTATGAAATTCATAGCTGTGAGGGCACATGGACGAGCAGATGGATCAGTTGACCAACACCGCTCGATATGATTCCAGCGAGCGTCTGTGACGTCAGACGTTGCGTCGGATATCGCAGGACGCGGGATATCCTCTCCACTGAGGATTTTTTGAAAGACTCTGATATCTTTGATACCATGCCAAGGAATGACTAGAGTCAACAACTGGAAATAAATGATCATAATAAACACAGGTTTTGTGGGCTTGGAATGCTTAAACTCGCATGATACATGACACGACCAAAAGAGTACATGTCGTTCTGCGTGGTCGGTTTGATATCGGAAGGCCCGAACAACTCGGGCGCAGCCCACCTGATTGCACCGGGCCGAACAGACGATCCTTCAATTGGGTGGTCTTTGAAGCGTCCGCAGATGACATTTGACAAACCGAAGTCTGTTAGGCAAGCCTTGTAATCTCCGTCCTTCAGATCTACCAACACGTTGAACTGGGTTTTTCAGTAAGTGCAATTAAATGTAGAGGATGAACTCACGCTCGTAATGTCACCGTGAACAACGGTTAAAGAATGAAGGTGAACTGACGGCAGACTTATCAGTTGAAACAAGACGACTGTGAAAGGAATGCAGACGATAGTAGAGCCCAGATGCTACGCCGTGAAGCTAGTGAACAAGAATAATTCAGCTAAGATCTATTGCAGTTAAACAAGTTTAAGTTACCAGCTTCAATTTGGACTTGATGGTTAATGTAGCACCCTGTTCTGTGATCAGACGGAGCAGTGTGCCGTCCGGAAACCACTGGGAGACAAGGGCTGTAGTTGGCCTAAAATCCTCTGTCGTTCCATAAAGCGTGACGATATTGTCGTGATCGAGGTTTGCCCATATTGCAGTTTCTCGTCGAAACCTCTAGCGAAACCTCATAAAATAGTGTTCAGAACAGAAAAACATGGACTCTTACTCTTAAGTCCTGCTCTAAGGGGAAATCCCCGCAATACCTGAAGGTTTTTACTGCGACCTGTGGTGCGATGGTGGACAGGCTGATCAGCGAGTTACGCCGGCACTGCCCACTGGCCAGACCTTGACAGGACCCGACGGCCGTCTCCATTCACATTTGTAAACATCTGCGAATCCACCACTGGCGATGTAGTCGTTTTTCGCACCGAAGATCTGGCCTGTCAGATCTTCTGCCAGCGCCAATTGTATTTCGGGACTAAAAATGAGGGAACTGAATCAATGAAGACTTGTTTCAGTATGAGCACCCTACAGAGGTGAGGGTTCCGAGGTGGATGCCTAAGTAAAATGCATCAAGATCTGTCACAGATTGGGATACCAGTGGACTGTCAAACCTGTGAGTCGGCATCCCTAGACTGGGTGATGCACTCAGGGACATTTGTGTTCCCCGCGAGCTGCCCTGCGTCCTGTTAACTCGAGGTGCAGTGATCATCATAGACAGCATCGGAACACGCTGCCGTAGTCACTGTTCTCCCCAACCTGGATCCTCTTTGGGAGCCTGAGAGTGTGACAGTATTGACGATGGCTGTCAAAGTGCGTTGACGCTTTCCACTCTGCACGACCTTGGATTTGGAGGGCATAACATTAATGGATGTATTTCCTTGCTCTGCATCAAATATTGCGGTTGAATGACTTTTTCCCACTCCGCCAACAGAGATATCCTGTAAGGGAGAGTAAGGATCCGGTCCTGCGCGAGGAGATTACTCATGAACACACGTCGTCTGTCAAAGCCTCCAGCTCGCTCCTCAAGAAGCTGATGACCATTGTGGCAGAAGGACGAGCAGATACATCACACGACCAGCATTGTGCAATCTCATTCCAGCGTGCGGTTGTCACATCGGGTGTCGCAGGACGAGAAATGTCTTCTCCTCCAAGAATTCTTTGAAGAACTACCATGTCGTTTATACCATTCCAAGGAATGACCAGTGTTAACACCTGCGCACAGACGATCATGTTAAAGGTACGTAAGTTTTGTGGATCTACAAATCTCACATGAAACATGACGCGACCAAATGAATACATGTCGTTTTGCGTGGTTGGTGCAGGTTGGTCATCGGCCTTCAGCAACTCGGGCGCGATCCACCTGATGGCACCAGTTCGAACATTTGATCCGATTGTGCGGTCACCTAAACGACCACTGAGAACTGTCGCCAGACCGAAGTCTGTTAAGCACGCTACGTATTCTCCTTTCTTGATGTCAACTAGAACGTTGGACTGGAACTCTCCGTCAGAAAAGTTTCATGTCAAGGAGATGAACTAACACTCGTAATGTCTCCATGAACCATACCCAGCCCATGAACTGACGGCAACCATGTCGGTGGGAGCAAACTTAGAATGGAAGAAGGACGAACGATAGGAAAGGCCAGACGCTATATCATGGAGCTAACGACACGAAAATTAAGTTAAGACGCATAAGTTATACCTAAACAGCGACTCACTAAATTTAGCCTCGATCTAATGTCCAATGTGTACCGCTCTGGAACCATGGAAGAACAAGAGCTAGAGCAAGCCCAAATCCTCCTGTCGTCCCCAACACAGGAACGATGTTGTCGTGTGTGAGGGCAGCCCAGTTCTCAGCCACGCGTCGAACTCCCTATCAAATCAATGGTATACAAAGCAGAAGTCTTGACAGATTCTCACCTGTAAATCTAGCTCTGGCACGTCAACTTTGATGACTTTTACTGCAACCTGCAGCGCGATAATTAATAAACATATCACTGTACACCAGCAATGTCCAGACCTTCACAGAACCTGTCGGCCGTTTCCAATTACATTTGTAAACTATTCCAAAATCACCTGCAGTGACAAGGTCGCCCATTGTACAAACAATCTGGCCCGTCAAGTCTGCCAGTCCCCGACTGGGCAACTTAGGTTGTCGATCCTGTGAATTATCGGTCCTAAACTGATCGATGTATTGAAGAACTCTTGCGGCCCTTGGGCGATGGCCCGGTTCCCAAGACCAGCATCTTTGGATCAGCTTCCAGTGATTGTCGAGCATGTTATTAGGTCGTGCGTGTGTGGCATTTTTTGACAGCGCAATGCAGATCTGATGCGATTTCTTTTCTTTCCATGGGATATCCCCCGAGACGGTCTGAGAGGAGAAAGCTTAGGATAGACCTGAAGAAAAGGGAGAGATCGCACAAAGAACATAACACCACCAAAAGAATATATATCACTCATGAAAGTCGGTCTTTCAGGATCATATTCGAGTCCGATGACTTCAGGCGCCCGCCATCGAGAATTGAAACTGCGTTCGGCGGTGGTCGAATTCAACTGTAACTCCCCATCTCCTTCGATTGTTGCAAGACCAAAATCAGTGAGGCGCGGATTCCTAGAACCATCTATGAGTACATTTCCCTGAGAGGCTTGTGAATGAGCGCGGTATGCACAAAAAGACCAACATACATACGGGGTGAAGGTCCCCGTGAACGACATTCATTGATTGAACTGGGTGGACGTCAAGAACAAAACGGAAGACATGGTAGAAATCGACGAACGATAGTTGAGACCGTCAGCGACGCCCTTCACCTAGAAGAATGAGAATTGATAAACGCTCTTTGAATGCGATCGGTGTGAACAACCGACTCACTAAACCAACTTTAGCGGAAGCAGTAAGGGTTGTTTCCTCGAGATAGACATATAATGTTCCGAATGGCATCCATTGTGAAACGAGAGCCGGTAATGAAGAATCGACATTTGCGATGCCAAGTAGCGGCACGATAGTCGGGTGTTTCAGTCTAAGCCACACCTTGAGTTCCCGATACATTCTCTAGATAGACCATGTTGAGCAAAATGACGTTTGAATTGGCACACGCTGACTTTTTTAATTTTCCCCATAGCTGTTGGATGATCAACTACGAAGACCTTCACTGCGACCTAATGGGGGTTAGACGGACGATCGATGAACTTGCGAAAGCTATCAGACAGACCTCCGCTTTGCCTTTGCCAGTCTCGATGATAAGCCGATAAACCTGACCAAAGGATCCACCTGCTACTGGAGACTCGAGCTTGCCATAAATGTGAGATGTGAGGTCATTGATAGAAGTTGGATTGCTGCGAAACATGAAAACTTGGAATTCAGACAAGGCAGTGTGCATTATTGAAGAAACCCTCACTCTTCGACAGGCACAAGACCTGTCATACCAACTTTGGCTATGGATTGGAGGGCGTATAAGAAGGGAATGACTGTCTTCCTGCTCGTGAGTCCGGTCTGCCGCTATAAGGAAGACAGCTGCAATCGGTCAGTGAGAAGGTGGGTTGAAGTCGGACCAAGGGTTCACCTGGGTTCACAACATTGCGTAACTGGACATGCACATTGCACACTCGGCCCGGGGCTGGCAGCCATGCTGCAGAACATGCTTGGCGTGTGCGGTATCGCCTCGAGGCCATGATGGATCAGATCGATCATTAGACCCGCATAACCAGAAGCAGTCCTACTACCCACTGTGTTTCCAATAATTAATTAGTCAGTATATGCCAGAGCTGCTAATCTCAGCTGTGGCGCAACCTAACGCTTTCACAGACAACCCCGCGCGAAATAACTGTCGATTCCTCATGACGAGAACTCTCCACCCGCATAACTCGCATCACATCCCATCTCTGGCCCTCCCACCATCCGACACTTGCAATTCATCGCAGTCCGTACTTCCCTTGCATTTTATCACACTAATTAACCATTTAATCTGTTTCCTCGTCCCTGTTCTCGAACCTATAGTCAACGCATTGCTTCTTCTCTACGTCCCATTCCGCTTCTTCGCTTCTTCAGGCGGTCTCACAGCCATCCGCGACGCACTCTGAATTCCACTCACGCAATACAGCGATCGCAACATGTTGATGCTTTCATTCAACCATGTTCTTACTCTTTCTCTCAGTTGGCATACGAGATGCAAGACGGGTGAGCTGCTCCGTATTCTCGATAGAGGAAGCGCAATAAACCGCATTGGTGAGCCTATTGGGTTCACAGTAATTCCTGGATTCGTGGATGTATATGTTGCGCTCGCTGTGTTTGTTGTGAGATTCAAACTTGCGTTGAGGGTTATGGTTGGTATCGTGATGGGGACTTATATCTGGGCGAGTATCGTGCTTACGAGGTATAGGACTAGGATTTAGAGGCGGATGAATGAGCTGGATGTGGTGAGTGCCAAGTATTGCTTCGTTTCGTCTATGATTATGAATTGGTCCTTAATTGCACGTACGCTCAGGTCACTTGCGGGATCCATACGAATTGTCTCCTTAACTGTGAGACTGTCAAGTGTTTCAAGAGGTCGCGTATGAGGCGCAGAGGTATATGGAGGCTATTGTGGAGTACCAGAGTTTAAAGAATGGGGCTGTTCGTGAGTGTTTTCGTCTCATCTCATTTCAAAAACCACATCTTGTTTGAAATTTTCAAACCAAACCTGCATTTCGTTTCAATCATGAACGCTAGCGCTAATCACACCTATAGTACCTTTCGACCTCCTGAACCTTGTACAAATGCTCATCCTCTTCTCGTCGGTTCTTTGATCGTCACGCGTGCATCACGAGAGGATAGAGTAATACTAGTGGTTTTGTGGTGTTCATCACCTATCACACGCAGGTGGGTACCTTATCTCTTTCGCATCGCTCATGGCCAGCCTTCTACCATTCCCCTGACGAAAACACCATCGTCTCAAGCGCTCAAGCTGCTCAGGTGCATGAACGTATCATGAGTTTCGCAGAGGGGTATGAGACGAAGGGTTATATTGATATCAATCGGTCGAGTGTCTGCTTTAAATTCGGTAGTCAAACTTTGTTCTTGCATTGTTGCTCTGATGTTAGTCCGGGATCTTGATCTGTTGTGGGCGTGCGTTTTATACACTGTATTTGCTATGCGTATCGTATGTAGTAGGCTGTATTGTGTAGCGACAAACGAGGGAAGACTGAAGCAATTACATTGTACGAGTAGCGGTGTATGAGCTGGAGGACCATAAAGTAGCATGCGTAGTAACCTGAGGCTAACATTCGAGAACCGTATTGCACAAGTAAGCTTGACAACTTAAGCTGGCCTGGAACTGCGAGGTGTCTGGGTACCTGTTTGATAGGGGTCATAAATGAGACTGCGGATAGCTTGTTCTGATCGCTGTCGACGTGCGCGCATCATGGGTGATGCATTTGGTTCGTCAGGGAGCGATGTGATACAAGCGTGTGCGGAGAACCGCATCCCGAGGCTTTTCAGGTTGTCTTCGTTCTTCGCCCACCACTTATCCATGTCCGTAGGATGATCTTCCAAGGAGGTGACCACAGCGGCGATTGGTACGCCGCCTGCCGCAGTGGAGGCAGAGCCGACTATGTCGGTGAAAAATTTATAATCCCTGACTAGTGCCCTCTGGGCCCTCGACCCCCTTATGCAATACAAGAGGAGGTAGACACTATCGTCTCTGTACAATTTTTTGTATGACTTTTTCAGGCGCCATTTTGTGAATAAGGTCCGGAAAAAACCCATTGATTGGAGCGACGAAACTTCCCAAAGTTTGAAAGTGTGGGGTCCAAGATTGACTTCGTGGGAGGTATGTTGCAGTGTGCAGGCTTGCTGCGTCTGGCGACGTCTGTGCAACATCTACTCCCATGATCAAGTTGATGACAGAGCTTTTCCCAACTCCAGTCTCCCCAAAAAGCAACACATTCAAAGGAGCTAGACCTAAGTGTACCTTGCCGCATGGAAGGATTAGTATGCAAGACTCGATGGCATCAGTAGGTGCTCACTTGCATGGAAGCCTGAGAGAGGGTACGATATCTTAGACTTGGCGACGGAACGATGGTTTGCGAAGATTTGGATACTGTAGATCCTATGTGATCACAGCTTCAGCATAATTGACGAGCGTTGTGGTCAAATTACTCTAACTACGAACTGATAAAATTACCCGAGCTTCTATCGCATGGCTGGGAAGTCCGAATACACTTAGGTCATTCTGTGAGAGCAAGATTCAGCCCCTGCGTGACGAGACAAGTTCAGGAACCTACGTCAGCAGCCAAAGCCTCCAGTTCGCTCTTTAAGAAGTTCATGGCCATGAAGGCAGATGGGCGAGCAGCTGGATCAACTGACCAACACTGCTCGATCTGATTCCAGCGGGCGTCCGTAATATCAGACGTTGAGTCGGATATCTCAGGACGCGGAATATCCTCTCCTTTTTGGATTTTTTGAACGATTTTGTACTCGTCAATGTCATGCCAAGGAACAATCAGAGTCAACAACTGGGATGAATGATACATCAAATATAGATTTTGTGGACTTGAAACGCTTACACTTACATGGAACATGACACGACCAAAGGAATACATGTCGTTCTGCGTGGTTGGTTTGATATCGGAAAGGGAATCATGTGGCCTGAACAACTCAGGCGCAGCCCACCTGATTGCACCAGCCCGAACAGTTGATCCTTCAATTCGGCGTTCTTTTAAATGTGCACAGAGAACATTTGATAAACCGAAGTCCGTTAGGCAAGCCTTGTAATCTCCATCCTTGAGATCTACCAAAACGTTGAACTGCATTGTTTAGTCAGTGCAATTGAATGTGAAGAAGATGCACTCACACTCGTAATGCCACCGTGAACAACGGGAAAAGAGTGAACTAACTAGCAAGGTTCATCAGTTGAAACAAGACAACCATGAAGAGAATACAAACGATAGTAGAGCCCAGATGCTATGCCGTGAAGCTAGTGAATAAGGATAATTCAATTTAGGTCCATTGTAGCTAAACAGGTTTAAGTTACCAGCTTCAATTTGGATCTAATGGTTAATGTAGCACCCTGTTCTGTGATCAGACGGAACAGCGTGCCGTCCGGAAACCACCGAAAGACAAGGGCTGTGGTTGGCCCGAACCCCTCTGTCGTTCCATAAAGTGTGACGCTATTGTCGTGGATGAGGTGTGCCAATATTGCAGTTTCTCGTCGAAACTTCTAGCGAATCCAGATAAAATAATGTTCAGAACAGACATACATTAACCCTCACTCTCAAGTCCTGCTTTGAGGTGCAATCTATGTGATGCCTGAAGACTTTTACTGCGACCTGTAGTGCGATAATGAACAGGCTGATCAGCAAGTTACGTCGGCACTGCCCACTAGCCAGACCTTGACAGAGTCCGACCACCGTCTCCATTTACATCTGTAGACGTTTCCGAATGCACCACTGGCGACGTAGTCGTTTATCGTACCGAAGATCTGACCTGTCAGATCTTCTGCTAGTGCTAGTGGTAGGTCGGTGGGGGAGATGGTAGTGTTTTTCCTTGCAAAGAAACTAACGACTTCCGTTGCCTCCGGGCGATCATCTGGGTTCCAAGACCAGCATTTGTGAATTAAGTTCCAGTGATCGTCAAGAACGTTGTCGGGACGAGCAGGAGTCGCTTTTTTCAATAGCTCAATGATGATGTGAGTTGAGTTTTTCTTCTCTTTCCACGGTATACCCCCCGAAACGACCTGAGAGGAGAAAGCTTAGGATAGAACTACAGAAAAACAAAGGGATCGCACAAAGAACATGACACCACCAAAAGAATATATATCACTCTTAAAATTCGGTTGTACAACTTCAGCCTCCGGGTCGATTCCAATGACCTCAGGCGCACGCCATTGAGGATTGAAGCTGCGGTTTGCCGTCGTCGTATTCAGCTGCGACTCTGCGTCCCCTACGACTGTTGCGAGACCGAAATCTGTGAGACGTGGATTCCCCGCACCATCTATAAGGACATTTGCCTGAGGCTTATGAATGAGCGTAACATCCACGGGGAGACGACCGTACATACGGGATGAAGGTCTCCGTGAATGACATTCTCCGAGTGAACTGGGTAGACATCAGGAACAAAAATAATAATAGGATAGCAGTCTACGAACGATATCTGAGGCCATTGGCAACGCCCCTGACCTTGTAGCATAAAATCGATCAATGCCTGACGAATGTGATTGGTGAACAAGAGACTCGCCAATTCAGCTTTATCCAAAGCGGTTATTGTACCTTGCTTCTCGAGATACATATACAATGTTCCGGAGGGCATCCATTGCGAAACAAGAGCAGGATATGGAGACCCGACGTGTGCGGTGCCAAGTAGCGGTACGATAGTTTGATGTTTTGACAGTCTAATCCACACCTTGAGTTCCCGATGCATTGCCTACATGGTCCATTGAGCGAAGTGTGATTTGAGTTGCCAAACTCCGGTTGGATGACTGACCTTCTCATATTTCTCCACAGCTCTCCCAGGATCGATCTTGAACACCTTTACTGCGACCTGATGGATATCAAATGGAGGATTCAGGAGCTTAGGCAGGATGGTCAGACAAACCTCTTTTGTGCCCTCGCTGGTATTGATGGTGCGCCGATAGACGGCGCCAAACGAACCAGATGTGCATGGATCCCCGAGTTTCAACGCGGAAATTTGAGACGTGAAGTCGCTTGGGATATCGCTACAAAATATGATGAAAGATCGAGAGACATTATTAGAGACGACTCACTGTTGAGGTGCGAGTCTCTTCATGCCAGTGGGGTAGTAGGGCTACTACTCTGCAGGAGGGAAGTGAGGCTGGTTGATAACCGCAAGGCGCTTATTGGGGTTCAGTAAGGGGGCCAGCCGGCAGCCATGTTGCAGAACACTGTTTCGTGTGTATGTTATCGCCTCGAGGCCGTGATCAATCATACACACGGATTCAGGAATTTCGCTCGACCTTATAAGGCAAATATGGTCATATCACGTTGGTTGGTTTTCAATGATGATATACATTGCATGCTTAGACGATACCTTCTACATCGTGCTTGACCCCTAGTCCAGCCTCGGCATGGTTCCTCCGCGAATCCAATAGTTCATCTGCAGAACCTTGCTGGCAAAACGTCTACCCACCACTGTGGCTCTCTGCCCACGAACCTAGTGAGTTCATCAACCTGTTTCTGAGTAGGGCGCCGATCATAACTGCCTGGCTGGTCGTTGAAGATGTACAGCACGAGAACGACACCATCAACTATGTATTCCGCTGGAACTATCTGTCCAGGAGGCAGTGTTGCATATGCCGTTGACAACGATTGAACGTGGAAGTTCTTGTTGAAGCTGTAACTGGGGTTCGCTCTGGCGTTGGTCCTGGCGTTGGTTTCGGAAAGGTCGGGATGTAGCTTGGCGAGGAAGGAACGAGCAGTCTCATAAAGCCACTCCTGAGATATGTAGTAACCGTACATCTGAGCATTACGTTGCGGAGGTGGAAGGGTTATATTGATACGGTTTGACTTGGACGGTTTGGTATGTCCAGAATCGCACCGTTCGTCTTGCTTGGCTTCACCAGGCTGCACAAGAGCAATTGAGAGGGATATCAACAAACAACACCTGGACACACCTGCATGCTAGACATCACTCCATCGAGGCTTTGTAATCGCTGAGACATGTTCAAGATGATTTTGAGTTCATTGCATAATGCTGGAACGCTGAGCAGGATGGACTCTTATTTTGGCACTCCAAATTTATGTAAACTTCGACCAAACAACGCAAGAACAGGTTCACTAGCACGGTTTCAGTATCACTAGTCTCACAATATTAATGGCAAACGTTAACGCCGATCTTGAATTATATCTCGCCATCGATGCCGCCGCCAACGACCTGAGCCAGAGGGAATGCCCCTGGTATGCAGTCTGGAACATCTGCTTGAACCAATACCTTTTTGCACACTCCAATACCCAAACAACAGCCTGCTCGACAATCCCTCAATATTCACTCGTCTGGACCTACGATGTTGATGTTGATCATAATATTACACCGTCCAGTCATTCATCATCACCTGCTAGTAACCATATGCAAGTATCTCCCCCCCCACCTCAGCACCTTCAACTTTCCAAACGCTCTGTTAAGATACCTGATTTTGTCCAAGTACTCCATCGTGCCATTCAACCACAGGAACTTCCGCCCCGCCATAGTCAACAGCGTGTTATCCTGACTGTTGAAGTCAAGCCAGCGCTCGAAGCCACTACCTTTGACCGCATTCTAAACTCACAAGTGTCCAAGCAAGTTATGTATGCATTTGCTTCTGATCATACTCTCCAGTCGCTTGGTGTGGTGTTGGCTTGTGGGTTATACTGGGTGTATTACGAAGTTGACCGGCCGTCTTCTCGCGAGTTGGAGTACTCAGAGAGGACCATGTATGACTCAGATTATGTGCCCCAGATGGAGATCTCCGCAGATACAGAATCGGACGACTCGGGCTCCTCAGGCTCCTCTGCCCTCAGTGACCCTCCTGATATCTTATTTCACATTCCTAAATGTATCGACTCTATTCTTGATGGTCGCAGCCAATTCTCCCTCGACGACGTGCCACTATGTAAGCAGGCTCTGACTCAGATGGCCTCGCATCTGAAAGCTTGCCATAGTCGGTTTGGGGGATTGCAGGGCGATGGGACGTGCACCACTTGCGCTACAATAGTTTGTCTGCTTTCTCACATTTGTGGTTTACTCACACTGATCTGCATCATTCCTACAGGTAAAAAGAGAGGCGCAAACGCGTGGTAAGAGGGCTGGAGCAAATGGGCATTGAATTGCCATCGTGAATCGTTTAGGCCTTCATTATTATGATTCGAGTACTGATAATATTGAAATGCAGGTCATTCAACCGGAATGTGGCGAGTCCTCGGTGCTCCTTCGTTTTGTCTATGACTATGAAGTGAATCCTAACTGCATGCATGCTCAGGTCACTCGCGGAATCTATACGGATTGTCTCCTTAACTATGAGACTGTCAGGTATTTCGAGGGGAGATGTATGAGGCACAGAGGTATATGGAGGCTATTGGGGAGTATCAGAGTTTGGAGGAGAGGATCGTTCGTGAGTGTTTCCGTCTCATCTCATTTCAAAAATTATGTCTTGTTTCAAATTTCAAACCAAACCTGTCTTTCATTTCAATCGCGAACGCAAATGCCGATCACGCTTGTAGTATCTCTCAACCTCCTGAACCTCGTACAAACGCTCGTCATCACATCCGGTCTTCCGGTCGATTCTTTGATCGTCGCATCGCGCATCACGAGGAGATAGTAATATATAGTGATATCGTGATGTTCATCACCTATTATGAGTAGGTGAGTACCTTAACTCTTTCGTGTGTAGAGTCGACGTCTTCCAATCACAACCATGCTGATGTCATGCACACCAGCTCTTTCGAAGCTCAGCGGCAAATACCGTACAATCAACCAAAGCCTCGTTGATACTGAGAAATTGCTTCACCTTCTCAATGATCCCACTGAAGTTGTCGATGAACTCGATGCCAAGGAATCAGTAGTGTCAAACGGCGAAGTTGAGTTTGGTTTTCCTCATCATTCATATGCATTTTCCAATCACATGCAACTTGCGACTTTGATTTTTGATCTATTCGATATATACACGTGTTGTGGGGCTATATTGATATCACTCGGTCGAATCTCTGAGTAGTCAAACATGGTTGGTTGTTGCATTGTTGCTATGATGTCGGTCTGGCATCTCTGTTGTCGGCGCGCGATTTATACACTTTGTATTTGCCATGCATGGTGTAGTAATGTATATAACCTGCAGAGATGGAATTCTACCGTTAGAATAGAATGAAGAATGAAGACACATGCGATGCAATTGATGCATATGAATTATGTAGTAGAGTATGTAGTGTCGACTCAGATGTCCAACATATCCTCGACAAGCGAAGTAGAGCTGAAGTCCACAATTGCAATCAGGTAAGCACAAGGTATAATTGAAGTCATGAATCTACGTCCTGCTTGATCATTTTAGCCAACTGATTTGCAAGCGTCTGGAGATATACCACAACACTTTGTGAGATGAGGGACAAGATCCTTCCTTCTCACATTCGAACCCCCTGTGAGAAACTCCTTCAGCTTGCGCAACAACGACGCAAACAGATTATCCCCTCCAATCCATGCTTGCTTCTGTCCGTCAGCAGTAAATTCCTAACAAGATTGCGGATCGTGATGCGCGATTCTTCATAAAGGTGTTTGTGTCTGCCGTCCAATCTATTGGCGACGGTGATACACGCATGACCAGCGACCTGGATCTGGTATTTGTCGAAGGTGCTGTGGTTTCTCTCCCAAAAGTCCTCCATCCTCAACTCTCTTTCGAGGTTCGTGATCGCAAGTACAATTGGGACCTTCTTCTCGCAAAGGAATTCGTAAAAGAGTCGGTAGTTGCTCTGAAGCGTGGCAGTGACTCTGCCGGCGCGAACGCAAAATAGAAGCAGATCAATGCCGCCTCTTCTATACAATTCCTTGATAAGTCGATAGGCGTTCTTGACAGACTCGAGGTACTCTTTTATTCCCAGCTGCGGTTCCTCGAGTCCGACGGTACCAAAAACCTTGTATGAGTCTCCGCCGAAATCGATGTTGTATTCTTGCCAATGCATTGTACAGCGTTCCATGGTAGGAGATATGTTCGCTATCTCTTTGCCCGCCATGAGGTTGATGAGTGAGCTTTTGCCTGCCCCCGTCTCCCCAAATAGTACGATAATTTTAGGTCTGACCTCGCTTGTTAACATCGAAAAAATACGGTCATCTGGAGACTACATGCCTGCTACGAGAGTAATTCGTTAGTCTAATGGTATCGGAACTTGTTGAGGTAGTGTAATGCTTGGTCCTACTTATCAATGAGACAATTACAGTACGAAGAGCCTGTCTGAAAACCACGCACCTTGCGGCCATTGTAGGAGGGAGGATTGTACTATATAGGATTTGAGGTTGGAAAAATACAGCAAAAATAAGACTATGTACCTTTCAGCTATTTCAGGACGCATGGTCCTGATAGTGCTATACAATGTTTGAGGTTGGAAAATACTATGGGCACAAACGGCATCTGAAAACTGCGCACCTTTCAACCACTTCAGCCCTCTCCAAAATGGGGGAGGTTTTCATTGCAAGGTATCCAACGACTTCCGTTGCCTCCGGGCGATTATCTGGGTTCCAAGACCAGCATTTTTTAATTAGGTTCCAGTGATTGTTAAGAATGTTGTTGGGACGCGCAGGTACAACTTTATTCGATAGCGCAATGATGATATGAGTTGGGTTTTTCTTCCCTTTCCACGGTATATCCCCCGAAACGATCTAAGAGGAGAAAGCTTAAAATAGAGCTATAGAAACACAAAGGGACCGCACAAAGAACATGACGCCACCAAAAGAATATACATCACTCTTGAAATTTGGTCGGACAAGTTCAGCCTCCGGGTCGACTCCAATGACCTCAGGCGCACGCCATTGAGGATTGAAGCTACGATTTGCGGTCGTCGTATTCAGCTGCGACTCTACGTCGCCTACGACTGTTGCAAGACCGAAATCTGTGAGACGCGGATTCCCCGCACCATCTATAAGAACATTTGCCTAAGGTTTATCAATGAGCGTAACATCCACGGAGAGACGACCATACATACGGGATGAAGGTCTCCGTGAACGACATTCTCCGAGTGAACTGGGTAGACATCATGAACAATGATAACAATAGGATGGCAATCTACGAACGATATCTGAGGCCATTGGCAACGCCCCTGACCTTGTAGCATAAAATGGATCAATGCTTGATGAATGTGATTAGTGAACAAGAGACTCACCAATTCAGCTTTAGCCAAAGCGGTGACTGCACCCTGCTTCTCGAGGTATGCATACAATGTCCCAGAGGGCATCCATTGCAAAACAAGAGCAGGACACTGGAGACCCGACGTGTGCAGTGCCAAGTAGCGGTACGATAGTTTGGTGTTTTGACAGTCTAATCCATACTTTGAGTTCTCGACGCATTGCCTACATAGGCCGTTGAGCGAAGTGTTGGTAATCCCAGTTAGATGACTGACCTTCTCATATTTCTCCACAGCTCTCCTAGTATCAATCTTGAACTCCTTTACTGCGACCTGATGAATATTAGATAGATGATTGATGCACTTAGATAAGTTGGTCCCACAAACCTCTTTTGTGCCTTCGCTGGTATTGATGGTGTACCGGTAAACGTCGCTGAATGAACCAGATGCGCATGGATCCCCGAGTTTCAACGCGGAAATTTGAGATGTGAAGTCGCTAGGGACACCGCTGCAAAATGTGATGAAAGGTCGGGGGACATTGTGGGAGAAGGCTCGCTGTTAAGCGCGGGTCTTATCATGGGTACTAGAACAAATTTGCGGGAGGAAGGATCTGGGAAGTGAAGCAGGCTGGTATTCAAGTTGATACATATGCAAGGCGCCTATCTGGGTTCGTAAGGCGGGCAACTGGCAGCCATGCTGCAGAATATGCTTCGTGTGTGCGGTATTGCCTCGAGGTCATGATGCGATCGTGCAATGATGTAAACAAAGTTCGAATATCTAGGATGCGAACAGTACTCGTTTCCATCATTCAATATCAATCAATTAAATTCAGACCTGCATCACATTTGCACATCACCTGGGCTCTCCGGTCATGCATACCCGATCTTTTGCATGGTGTCCTACCACTCGCACGAATACTTGCACTCCTTCCTCTTCTTGTGGCGCTCTTCTTCCCTCGTGTCGTTCGCCTTGCTGCGCAACCTCATGGTTACACAGAAGAAGCTGATGAAACCGCTCCTCCCACGACTTGTTTTAAAGTAGAAGATGCAGACACTGACTAGTACCACTAAATTCCACACTTCTATCTCTAAAAGCAGTCCTACTACCCGCTCTGTGTCCTCAATAATTAATTCCAGGTGGTGAGAGTCAAACAAGGTCAGTATATATCTAGTATAGTGCAATCTAACGCTTTCATAGACAACCCCGCGCGAAGTAACCGTCGATCCCTCATAACGGGAACTCTTCACCCGCATAACTCGCATCACGTCCCATCTCTGGCCCTCCCACTATCTAAATTCATTGCAGTGCGTCACTAGTTAACGGATTATTTCCTCTCAAACTCGCCACACTGATCACTACCTTCGACACACCAGGCATAACTACATTTCCTGCTTTCAGCCCTAGCCCATGGTCGTACCTAATCACCTACATATGGTTCCGCTTCACATCTTCAGGCGGCCTGGCAGCCATCCACGACGCACTCTGGGATTCCACTCATGCAATACAGCTATCGCAACATGTCGATACCCTCATTCAACATAACCTTGCTCTTTCTCTTAGTTGGCATGCGAAACCCAAGACGGGCTAGCTACTCTGTATTCTCGTTAGAGGAAGCGCAATAAACCGCGTTGGGGAGCTTATTGGGTTCACGCCGATTCATGCACTCGTGGATATATGTGTTGCGCTCGTCGTGTTTGTCTTTAGGTTCGAGCCTCCGTTGGGCACTGTGGTCGTGTCGTGGTGGGGAGTTATATCTGGACAAGTGTCTTGTTCACGAGGTATATGACTAGGATAGGGAGGTGGATGAATGATATGTGGCGAGTGCTCAGCCCTGCTTCATTTTGTCTATGATTATGAAGTGGGTCTTAATTGTACGCATTCTCAGGTCACGCACGGATCCATACGGATTGTCTCCTTAACTACGATACTATCAAGTGTTTCGGTGGGGAGGAGTATGAGGTGCAGATATATACGGAGGCTATTTGGGAGTATCAAAGTTTGGAGAAGAGGATCGTTCGAGAGTGTTTTCGTCTCATCTCATTTCGAAATCCACGTTTTGCTTCAAATTTTCAAACCAAACCTGCGTTTCATTTCAATCGCAACACAAGTGCTAGTCACACCTATAATATCTCTCAACCGCTCATCATCACCTCCGGTCTTCTAGTCTGTTCTTTGATCGTCGCGTCGCGCACCACGAGGGGACAGAGTAACATTGGTGATTTGAGCGCAACATTGTGTAATTGCTGAAATGAGTAAACAATTGCATCCCGATCTGAGGGCCTTTTTTGAAATCCCAAATCGCACCACGGGACAACATGGCAGTGCTCTGATGCACCTGATGCTAAGTTGCGTCACACTATGAACGAGCACATTGTTGTATCCGATTTTTCGAGGTCACATACAAGGACTGATACATATAGTACGACCGATTACATCTCAACTACAGCTACTGATGTATTAATTAGATTAGGTCGTAGGATTGGCGATTATATATTACGAACATCTGTTCGCGATCGGTCTATGACTCGATACCCTGAGCGGGAAGTATACAAGCTGGAGTACCTTTGAAGTATCATAAAGTAGTACGTGTAGTGGCCCGACTCTACAGAGGCTGACATTCAACTATAATTGTTTCAAGTTGACGCCATATTGGAACTGACGGGAGTTCTACCAGCTTGATAGGATTCGTAGAGGAGGCAGCGGATGGCTTGCTCTGATTGTTGTCGACGTGCACGCATTGCGAGTGAGGATTTCGGATCGTCAGGGAGGGAAGTGATACAGGCGTGTGCGGAGAACCGCATCCCGAGGTGCCCTAGATTTCCCTCGTTATTCGTCCACCAATTATCCATGTTTTCGGGATAATCTTCCAAGGAGGTGACCACAGCTGCGACTGGTACACGGCCAGCAGTGGAGCCGACGACGTCAGTGAAAAATTTATAGTTGTTGACCAAGGCCCTCTGGGCTTTCGACCCCCTCATGCAATACAAGAGAAGGTAGACTCCATCATCTTTGTACAGTTTTTTGTATGACCTTTTCAAGCGCAATTTTTTGAAAAAAGTCCTCAAGAAGCCCATCGATTCGATGGACGAAACTTCCCAAAGTTTGAAACGGTCAGTTCCTAGATTAATTTCGTAGGGAGAACGCACGAGCGTGCAGGTTTCTACTCTTGGCGATGTCTCTGCGACACCTTGACCCATGATCAAGTTGATAACGGAGCTTTTGCCAACTCCGGTCTCCCCAAAAAGCAACACATTCAAAGGACCCGACGTTGACTTCTCACATGATTAGTTTGCACAATACGATGTACCAGTATGCGCTTACCAGCGTTGAGGTTCTAGAGAAAGAATGGTGTATTCGAGTAGTGAAAGGTACAGGTTGGCTTGGTGATGCAACGAGGCTTCGTGAGGGAGACTGAGATGTCCGTGGGGTCATAATCGCAACCTATTTGGAAATAAATAAATAAACCAATTGACTCCAAGCACAAGTTGGTGTATTCACCTGGGATTGCACCTTACCGTTGCGAGGAACGGATGGAGTTACCTGCTCCGCGACCAAATACGCACTTTGATGACTTTCTCGTACCTAGGGGAAATGCATCAAAATTAGCCAGCGATGAAATACTTGGGCTGTCGGACCTGCGAGTTATCGATCCTGCACTGATCAGTGTAATCAAGGATACGTGCAGTCTCCGGACGATCCATGGGGTCCCGAGACCAGCAGCGTTCGATCAAGTTCCAGGAACCATTAGGCATGTTCTCTGGACGCCCAGGAGTGGCTCCTCTTGACAGCTCAATGACGATGTGAGTTAGGTTTTTCTTCTCTTTCCATGGGATGTCCCCCGAGATGATCTGAGCGGAAAAAGTCAAAAGATGGCACCACAGTGTCATGAAATAGATCGCACAAAGAAAATAACGCTACCAAAAGAATAGATATCGCTCGTGAAAGTCGGTCGTGCAGGCTCATCAGACTCTATTCCAATGACTTCAGGTGCACGCCATCGAGAATTGAAATCACGTGCCGCAGTGGTCGAGTTCCACTGCAACTCTGGGTCTTCTACGATTGTTGCAAGACCGAAACCTGTGAGGCATGGATTCCCTGAATTATCTATCAGTATGTTGGCCTGGCTTGCAAATAAGTGCGATATCCACAAAAAGACAACCGTACATACAGGTTGAAGGTCTCCGTGGACGACGTTATTCGAGTGAACTGCGTAGGCATCAATAACAAAAACAACGACTCGCTAGAGATAGACGAACGATAATGAAGGCCATCAGCGACACCCTTGACCTGGTAACACGAGAATCGATGAATCTAGTGGAATGTAATTGGTATGAATCAAGGACATACCAACCCAAATTTTGCGGAAGCAGAAAGGGTTGTTGCTTGCTTCTCCAGGTAAACATATAACGTCCCAGATGGCATCCATGGATAAACAAGAGCTGGCCATGGTGATTCGACATGTGCGATACCAAGTAGTGGCACAATATTCAAGTGTCTCAACTTAAGCCACAAACGAAGTTCCCGACGCATCGCCTACAAGGTCAATATTCAGCCAGTTGTTATTTCAGTCAGTGAATCTCAATTGGAAACCAACTCTCTCTAGTTTCGGCATAGCTCTATTATAATCCATAATGATTACCTTCACAGCTACCTGATAAATATGAAGTGGACGATTGGTAAGTTTACTTAGCTACTCAGGCGAACCCAGGCGAACCTCCGTTGTGCCTTTGCTGGCCCTGATGGTACACCGATAAACTTGGGTAAATGAACCGAGAGCAATTGGAGATTCAAGCTTGCTAATTAGGGACGTAAGGTCGACGACGGTATCACTGCAGAACATGATGAAGGAAGACAACACACATTGTGGAGTAGACTCACCCTTCAAGCGCAAAACCTGGGTCCATGGGTGACTGTTGTTCCGCGGGTAGCCAGTTTCAGCAAAAGGTATGCAGGGTCTTCTTAAGGTAATACTGGTGCAAGTGTGGTGAGCCGCTCAGCGGAGTCGAGCGGAGTTTAAACACCACCTAAACGAAATTACTAGAGTCTCGGGGTTAACGTTCAGCGATGCTGACTTTCACCTTGCTTGCCTACACTATAGAGCAGATACTGGTATTCGCTATGGTGATTACACGCAGGCCGGTGTAGTTTTGATCCACTTGGTAGGCGTAGTCAAGGCTGGCACAAAACATTTCCGAACTCTGCAGACGATGATCATTGATTTCGAAGATTGTTCTTGAGTATATCATGTAAAACCCGAGAACCATATGCATGTGTTCCATCGACCGTATATTGTGTCCCTGAATAGCGGCAAGTCATCAAAATGTTTTTGTCAAGACTCGGAATACCGGACTAATAACACTCACATGTCGATGAGTTCCGTCCATGTCATTTGTTACCGCAGATCCTGTTGAACATCAACCGACCATTATACAAATGGTGCGTCGTCACTGCTGTATCTGTCGACCCAAATGTTTAAGGTTTGGTGTAAATTCAACAGGTCTTGAAATCCTTTCAAAGGTCCTTAGCAGAAGCACCCTACTAAATGTTTTGTGTTTTTCAGCTCTGTTCAAATTCTAGATATCATCACCTATTACTATCATAATCACCTTAATTGTGTTGACTTATCCAGAGCAAATTCACTTATGGCTCTGAGGCTTTGCAGCCTGGAAACTGGTATTACAGTTTTTTGTCATTGGCAAGGCGTCTGTCATCTCTTCACCAATATCCATAGTTTGATTGTACCGTCACAGGGATTACAATTGCAACACCCGATCGAGACGTTGGACAACACATGGTGATGAGTATGTACCCAATATTGATTGCAACCGCGTTGAAGCAGCATTACAAAGTTACGTTGAAGCTTCGAAGCTCTGCGTCGTGGATCAAATTTATACTTAATAAGTTGAGTACCCTGTTAATATATATGCTCTGGTATGACTCCGAGCTAGACGTTGGCGGCTACACATCCTATCTCCCTTCCTGCCAGTCTTGACGCCACTCATGATCGCATGATCGATGATCACCGGCACCCTCAACTAGTGTACATATGTGTGTGTACATGTGTGCACTAGAACCATATCCCTGCCACTCCTGTCACTTGCGGCTCCCATATCCAAGCGCCACCCTTCTGTAATCTGGCGTTGCATATACACCCAGTCACAGCCTTCCTCGTACTCCCACTGACCTAGTACTTCTCCCGTTATCTCCCACTTCGACCTCCTGCGCCTTCATGACACCCTCGCCACCTGGCGATCTCCTCGACTACCGGCAATCTCTCTTTACCCTGGCACATATTTCATATGGCTTTCAGCACCCTGATTCTGCCCTCTTCTGGACCTTCCGTCTCGCCCCCTTCACACCTTTGCCACCCGTGGCTATATCCTGGTAATTCCTCATCCATTACCCAGATGCTATGTCATGGTCTGCGACTGGGAAAGACGTCGAAAAATCAACCCTCTTTGCTCCTCGTCCCTTGAACCTAGTCAGATCAGATCATCGGGCTGACTGTCGTTTGCATTATGTAAATATCATTACAACTTGCAACGTTTGAATGGGATGTACATGTCTCGGGATAGAATATCGAGACGTTTGTGAAACCGTGAAATACAGAGTTGGCGCGAATAAAAGTATGTGTATCAATTGCAATAACCCATAAGTGTAACTTGGGATACAGGCAAATTAGCTATGTGAGAATAGGGAAGTTAAGAACTACTGGCTTCTACTACGTCTTGCTTGATCATCCGAGCCAACTGTTTTGCAACGTCTCGAGACATACCGCAACGCTTCGTGAGACGAGAGACAAGATCCTTCTTTCTCACAAACGAACTCGCCGTAAGTGACTCCTTCAGCTTGCGCATTAACGATACGAACAGGTTGTTCCCTCCTGTCCATGTTTGCTTCTGCCCGTCAGCAGTAGATTTTTGAACAAGATTGCGGATCGTGATGCGTGATTCTTCATAAAGAATTTGGTGCCTGCCGTCCAATCTGTTGGCAGCAGTAATGCACGCATGACCAGCAACCTGGATCCGATGGTTTTGGAGGGTGGCCTGGTTTCTCCCCCACCAGTCCTCCATCCTCTGCTCTCTTTCAAGGTGCGTGATCGCAAGAGCAATGGGAATCTTCTTCTCGCAGATGGATTCGTGAAAGAGCCGGTAGTTACTCTGAATCGTAGCAGTGACTCTGTCGGCGCGAATGCAGAACAGGAGTAGGTCAATGCCGCCTTGCTTATCCAATTCCTTGATGAGCCGATATGCATTCTCGATAGACCCGAGGTATTCTCTGATTCCCAGCTGTGGTTCCTCGAGCCCGATGGTATCGAAAACCACATATGAGTCGCCACCGAAACCGATATTATAGTCTTTCCACTGCATCGTACAACGTTTCGTGTCAGGAGATGTGGTGGCAACCTCCTTTCCCGCCATAAGGTTGATAAGCGAGCTTTTGCCTGCTCCCGTTGCGCCGAAAACGACGATAGTTTTATGCCTGTTCTCATTTATAAATATCAAAATGTATACAGGAGATCTGGAGACTACATGCCGTTTAGGAGGGCTCTGTATAGTGCTATGTAAGGGTTGAGGTTAGAAGGATACGGCACAAAAGGCATCTGAAGACGACCTGCCTGCCAGCTATTTCAATCTCTCCTGAATTCCGTTTAGGAGGGCTCTGTATAGTGCTATGTGAGGTTTGAGGTTATAAGAATACGGCACAAAAGGCATCTGAAGACGACCCACCTATCAATTATTTCATTCTCTACTGAATTCCATTTAGTAGAGCTCTGTATAGTGCTATGTGTGGTTTGAGGTTATAAGAATACGGCACAAAGGGCATCCGAAGACGACCCACCTATCAGCTATTTTAGTCTCTACTGAATTCCATTTAGTAGAGCTCTGTATAGTGCTATGTGTGGTTTGAGGTTATAAGAATACGGCACAAAGGGGTACATGAAGACGACTTACCTATCAGTCAGTTCAGTCTCTCCTGAAGTGCGTTTAGGAGGGCTCTGTGTAGTGCTATGTGGGGTTTGAGGTTAGAAGAATACGGCACAAAAGGTATCTGAAGACGACCTACCTAGCAGCCACTTCAATCTCTCCTGAATTAATAATGGCAATTTGCGTTGCAATGCATTTGGTGACTTCGGTTGCCTCTGGGCGACACATGGGGTCCCGAGACCAGCATTTGCTGATTAAGTTCCAGTGATCGTCAAGGATGTTGTCGGGACGTGTAGGAGTAGCTCCTTTCGATAGCTCAATGATGATATGATTTGAACTTTTCTTCTCGTGCCACGGTGTAACCCCTGAGACGATCTGAGAGAGGGAAAAGGCTCAGGATAGCGTTGCAGAGAAATACAGATATCTCACGAAGAACATGACACTGCCAAAAGAATATACATCACTCTCGAAATTCGGTCGTACAGGTTCAGTCTCCGGGTCGATTCCAATGACTTCAGGTGCACGCCATTGAGGATTGACACTGCGGCCTGCGGTCGTCGTATTCAATTGCGACTCTACGTCCCCTGCGATTGTCGCGAGACCAAAATCTATGAGACGTGGATGCCCTGAACCATCTACGAGCACATTCCCCTGATGCTTATGAATGAGTGTAACACCCCACGGAGACTACTCGACATACAGGATGAAGGTCTCCGTGAACGACACTTCGGGAGTGAACTGATCCAACAGGCATCAAGAATGAAAAATAATAACATAATAGAGATCTACGAACGATATTCGAGGCCATCAGCAACGCCCCTGGCCTGGTAGCATGAAAATAGATTAACTCTTGGTGAGTTTGATTATTGTGAACCAGAGACTCACCAATTTGATCCGAGTAGATGCGGAAATTGTACCTTGCTCCTTGAGGTACGCATATAATGTCCCAGAAGACATCCATTCGGAAATGAGAGCTGGAAATAGAGAATCTTGGACCTTCGCAATACCAAGTAGCGGGACGATAGTCGGGTGTTTCAGTTCAAGCCACACCCTGAGTTCTCGATTTATTCCCTATCATTGAGCAAAGTGTGGTAGTTGAGTTGGGGCACTCCAGCTAGTAGCGGAAGATTGACTTTGCTAATTTTTTGCATGGTTCTCCCGGCCTGAGGACCAATCTTGAAGATCTTCACTGCGACCTGTCAATGGCCATTAGAGGACGACTGGTGAACTTGGGGTAAAATTTTGTCAAACCAACCTCCATTGTGCCTTCGCTGGACTCAATGGTACGTCGATAAACTATGCCAAAGGTACCAGCAGATGGAATTTCGTCCTTCGAGTCGCAGTAGCAGAAATTCGAGATGTGAAGTTACGAGAGGTATCAATAGAAATAAAGTGATCGATGGGCTCGGGTACGTTTGTGGTCTCCGGACGATGCCCAGAGTCGCTCACTGTGACCTGTCCATGGTCACAATTGATAAACTCGGGAAAAAGTTGGTCGGACGAACCTCCACCATGTCCTCGCTGAACTCAATGGTACGCTGATGAACTATACCAAAGTAGCAGCAGATGGAATTTCGTCCTTCGAAGTCCCACTAGCAGAAATTTGAGATGTGAAGTCACGAGGGGTATCACTGCAGAACACGATGAAGCCTTTGGGTCAAGGCACGTTATAGGGGAACACTCACTCTTCAAGCGCAAGTCCCTTCATGGTAGGCTGACTTGCGGCAGGAGGAGATTTTCAGGAAGAATAGTAGACTCGTACTTGAATTTGTGGTGCAATCTTTCCAAGTTGTGCAAGGCTTCCGCTGGGGATTATAAGAAGACCTGGCAGCCATGCAGATCAGACCATTCTCGTATTCTATCCGAGAAGCATTGCTGATCGTGGTACTGCCTCGAGGCTTTGGAATCTGATGGAAGGATCTATACTTTTAATATTGACACCAGAGGCAAAGTCAGTGTGCAAGCGGGCACGTCACTGGAGCGTTTTTGAATAGACTTCCATAGATCAATCGATCACCAGTTGCACTAGCACTGACTGCTAGTACCACCATGACAAACTTGAAGGAACCTCTGACTTCAAGTTCAATACGTAAAACCTTTATGTAATAAGTTCTAAGAGCCGTCCTTATCATAAACTGCCACAAACTAAACGTGAACATAGGTAGTACCGCCGTACTAACCGACATGATCTGTACATGTCGTGTACGAGCCGTTCAAAAGCCAACTTCGAATTGAGTACTATTGTGATATTATATTACTGTTCGCCAACCGCAAGTTCATTGCAATCACATCAGGACCTGTTAATATCGCCGCAGCAAGTCATTGATATCTGTGGACACTATTAGCATATTCATGTTAGGAAGCAACCCATTTGAGTTTGCTTTTGGCGCTTCCAGTTCAAGGTTTCGGCCAACCTTCTAGGTAACTTCCGATGCAGGAGGCGGACACAATGTTAGCACGTGCTGAACGACAGTGACCTATCGAGGCCTCGAGGTCTATTGTGTCTGTCTGCTGACAGCAAGCAATACAATCTTTGGCGCGTCATGCGGTGATGCGAGGCATATGGCCCTCGGGGCGGTGGGGGTTGGCATATTGAATCTCGATTCCTGGCCGACTACTATGGATCACTGGAGGTTATGCGGTGATGATGTCCAGGAAGGCGATCGGTTACATTTCACAACGAGCGCTGCACAATGTTGCTTGCACGTTGCAACTGTTAAAGTTTGGTTCTAGTTTCAACGAAAAGGGTAGTCGATACCCATATGCATCCTCATGTTAGCTTTGCAGGTCGTAATCTTCGTTGTGCACCGTGTCCTGCCTGCAATGGCATAAGCATCAGAAGCTGTTGACTTGTCATTCTCATCGAAGATCGTCCACCCAGCCAGAAGAAACAACTTCACTATAATCGTGAGCTCACCGTTGTGCCCTCTTGTTGCTAGAAGCCCAGTACTGAAGAAGCGCCATGCTAGATTCATTAAGTATTGTTAATGTCTGCCAAAACATTGTCATTTTTGGAGAAAGTGGCGTCGGGCAAAGCTCCATCATCAACCTCTTCGCAGGGCACCAGGTTGCTAGGACCTCTCTGGGCGCACTGAACACGCCATGAAACGTATAATGTCACCATCAAGGGTGCGCCGTACCGCATCTATGATACTGCCGGGGTCGATGGCAACCGCATGGACCCAAGCCCATTTCTCAATGTTGTTATCGACTGACAAGTTGATAAAAGAGCTATGGGTCAGCGGAGGAGTCCATTTGCTGCTGTACTGCATCAAGACAGGCAGGATACCACCGACGTTCGTCACCAACTACAGGCTATTGTGTGATTTTTTCTTCGAGGAGAAGATACCAGTTGCGCTCATCGTTACCCACCTGGAGAAGGAAGACCTCATGGATGATTGGTACGCGCGAAACGAGGGATCGTTCGACAGTCATGCAGTCAAGTGTGTTGATCATGCTTGTATCACTGCAGTGGCTAACCTAGATCCAAAAGGAAGTGAGTGACTTGATTATACGGAATAAGGATACAGTAGTGGACTGGAATAGAGGAGATGGGTGGCTTGGCCGGTTCATTGGAAAGTTGAAGGACCTCTTAACGGGACGTCCAAGCAAGTCAGACGTTCTTGGGGTCCTCGTGAAGCGCTGCGGGATGGAGGATAGCCTAGCAAAAGATGTGATCCAAAAACTTCATAAATGACGCAGGTTTGCTCATTACGGTAGCTGGGTATAGAGGCTGTTTCATTACGATTGGTTATCACCATGTAATACGACTGTAGGCAGGATTAGAATATTCAGATCTGCTATGACCGTATCATGAGTTTCCCAGAGGGGTATGAGACGAAGGTTGGGGAGAGGGGCGTGAGACTGAGTGGATGTGAGAAGCAGCGCGTGGTAATCGCTAGGACCATAGTGAAGAATACGAGGGTGCCGCTTTTGGATTAGGCTACTAGTGCGTTGGATGGTGCGCTTGGGAGACTTGTGGATGGAAGTTGTTTGAGTATTGCGGATCGATTGAGTACGATCAAGGGGACTGATAAGTGAGTGGTTTCCTTGGGTGTTTTTTCTTAGTGATGGTGCCGATTTGTGTTCTTGGGAAGGATTATGGTTCTCAAGGACGGGCGGATCGTTGAGTAGGACTTACATATACAGGGAGCTCCTTCAACTTAATGGCCTCTTTGCATCCATGTAGCAGGTCAGATCAGCGCGTCCAAAAATCCCAGCTGGATACAACATCGATGACGATGCACCCGTCGTCGGCATTCCCGAATTTGAAACGCGCAGCACAGCAGTCGAAGAGCGCATAGTCGTTGATTCTCCCCAAGTCGTTCTAGCATCCCTACAAGCCAAACCACATGTACCTATATCATCCCCCGTATCCGACGATGCACCCCAAGCCTTCTCAACGACAGCACCCACGTCCGATGCGCCTTCCATTCACAGTTATCCAGAGTGTTCAGTCGTACCTGCGCATGGACAAGACGCGAGTGTTACGTTTGGCGCATAAGTGACCACGCCTCCACGGACGGGTTTCCCTGCACATAAGAGAGCGCTTTCGACGCATAATTTCCAGAGACTTGCGAAGAAGATAAGTCTCAGCGGTGAAGCTCCGAAATTGCCTGGGGTTTGACACCGGGACGTGAGCTTGCGAGAGGCAAGTAGTATGACGAGCAGCGGGAGTGGTGGTACCATGGTCTGGGATGTTGGTCTGTTGCAGTGGGCGTGAGTTTTATACACTTTGTATTGCTATGCGTGGTACAGGAATTTATATAATCTGCAGAGGTGGAATTCTAGCGCTAGAATATAGAAAGGAGAATGAAGACACAAGTCATGCAATTGATGATATGAATTATATAGTAGAGTATGTAGTACCAACTCAGATGTGCAACATATCCTCGACAAAGACGAAGTCCACAATTACAATCGGGTAAGCATAAGGTATAGTTAAAGTCATCAATATACATCTTGCCTGATCATATCAGCCAACTGTTTTGCGACGTCTGGAGATACACCACAACGCTTCGTGAGATGAGGGACAAGATCCTTCTTTCTCGCATTCTGACCCTCTGGAACTAAATCCCTTAGCTTACGCATCAACGACACGAACAGGTTGTTCCCTCCTATCCATGCTTGCTTCTGCCCGTCAGCGGTAAATTGCTGAACAAGATTGCGGATCGTGATGCGCGATTCTTCATAAAGGTGTCAGTGTCTGCCGTCCAATTTATTGGCGGCGGTGACACACGCATGACCGGCGACCTGAATCTGGTATTTGTCGAAGGTGCTTTGGTTTCTCTCCCACCAGGTCTCCATCCTCTGCTCTCTTTCGAGGTTCGTGATCGCAAGAACAATCGGGACTTTCTTCTCGCAGAGGAATTCGTGAAAGAGCCGGTAGTTGCTCTGAAGCGTAGCAGTAACTCTGCCAGCGCGAACGCAAAATAGAAGCAGATCGATGCCGCCTCTTCCATCCAATTCCTTGATAAGTCGATAGACATTCTCGACAGACTTCAGGTACTCTTTGATTCCCAGCTGCGGTTCATGTAGTCCAATGGTATCGAAAACCGTATACGAGTCGCCACCGAAATCGATGGCATAGTCTTTCCACTGCATAGTACAGCGTCGCATGTCGGAAGATGTGCACGCTACCTCTTTGTCCGCCATGAGGTTGACGAGTGAGCTTTTGCCTGCTCCCGTGTCCCCAAATAGTACGATAGTTTTAGGCCTGTCCTCGCTTGTTAATACTGGAAAAATACGGAGCTTCATCTAAAGACTACATGCCTGGTGATTTTCGTTGCAAGGCATCCAATGACTTCCGCTGCCTCCAGGCGGTCCGCTGAGTTCCAAGACCAACATTTTTGAATCAAGTTCCAGTGATCATCAGAAATGTTATCGGGACGAGCAGGAGTCGCTCTTTTCGATAGCTCAATGATGATCTGTGGATGTGCCTTCTCTTTCCATGGTATATCCCCCGAGACGATCTGAGAGGAGAAATATTAGGATAGAGCTACAGAAAAACAAAGAGATCGCACAAAGAGCATGACACCACCAAAGAATATATATCACTCTTGAAATTCGGCCGTACAGGCCGACCCTTCCGATCTACTCCAATGACTTCAGGAGCACGCCATCGAACATTGAATTCACGCGCCGCAGTTGTCGTACCCAACTGTAACTCTGGGTCCCCTACGACTGTTGCGAGACCGAAATCTGTGAGACGTGGATTCCCCGCACCATCTACAAGTACATTCGCCTGATGCTTATGAATGAGTGCAACATCCACAGAAAGACAGCCGTACATACGGGATAAAGGTCTCCATGAACGACATTCTCCGAATGAACTGGGTAGGCATTAGGAACAAAATTAACAATAGGATAGTGATCTACGAACGATATCCGAGGCCGTCGGCAACGCCCCTGACCTTGTAGCATAAAATCAATCAATGTTTGGCGAATGTGATTGGTGAACAAGACTCGCCAGATGAGCTTTAGCCAAAGTGGTAATTGTACCATGCTTCTCGAGGTACGTATCCAATGTTCCGGAGGGCATCCATTGCGAAACGAGAGCAGGACACGGGGACTCGACGTCTGCAGTGCCAAGTAGCGGTACGATATTTTGGTGTTTTGACACTCTAATCCACACGTTAAGTTCCCGACGCATTGCCTACATAGGTCATTGAGCGAAGTGTGATCTGAATCGCCAAACTCCAATTAGATAACTGACCCTCACATATTTCTCCACGGCTCTCCCAGAATCAGTCTTGAACACCTTTACTGCGACCTGATGAATATCAGATGAACGATTCAAGAGCTTGGGTACTGTGGTAAGACAAACCTCTTTTGTGCCTTCGCTGGTCTCGATGGTGAACTGGTAAACAGTGGCAAATGAACCAGATTTGCACGGATTCCCGAGCTTCAACGCAGAAATTTGAGATGTGAAGTCGTCATGGATATCGCTGCAGGTGATTTCCGTTGCCTCTGGACGATCGTCTGGGTTCCAAGACCAGCATTTCTGAATCAAGTTCCAGTGATCATAGAAAATGTTATCGGGACGAGCAGGAGTCGCTCTTTTCGATAGCTCAATGATGATATGTGGCTGTTTCTTCTCTTTCCATGGTATATCCCCCGAGACGATCTAAGAGGAGAAAGGTTAGGATAGAACTACAGAAAAACGAAAAGATCGCACAAAGAACATGACACCACCAAAAGAATATATATCACTCTTGAAATTCGGCCGTACAGGCTCATCCTTCGGATCGACTCCAATGACTTCAGGAGCACGCCATCGAACATCGAATTCACGTGTCACAGTTGTCATACCCAACTGCAACTCCGCGTCTCCTACGACTGTTGCGAGACCGAAATCTGTGAGACGTGGATTCCCCACACCATCTACAAGTACATTTGCCTGAGGCTTATGAATGAGTACAATATCCACAGAAAGACAACCGTACATACGGGATGAAGGTCTCCGTGAACGACATTCTCCGAGTGAACTGGGTAGACATTAGGAACAAAAATAACAATAGGATAGTGATCTACGAACGATATCCGAGGCCGTCGGCAACGCCCCTGACCTTGTAGCATAAAATCGATCAACGCTTGGCGAATGCGATTAATGAACAAAAAACTCGCCAATTCAACTTTATTGGAAGCGGTGATTGTATTGATAGGTTGCTCGAGGTACGTATACAATGTTCCAGAGGGCATCCATTGAGAAATGAGAACCGGTAATGGAAGCCCGGCGTGTGCGATTCCAAGTAGCGGGACGATAGTTGGGTGTTTTGACAGTCTAAGCCACACCTTGAGTTCCCGACGCATTGCCTACATAGGCCATTGAGCGAAGAGTGATTGAATTCGGCAAACTTCGGTTAGATGACTGACCTTCTCATATTTCTCCACAGCCCTCCCGGAATCAATCTTGAACACCTTCACTGCGACCTGATGAATATTAGATGGATTATTGATGCAATCAGACAAGTTGGTCCAATAAACCTCTTCGTTGGTATTGATGGTGCCTCGGTAAACGGTGCCAAATGAACCAGATGTGCATGGATTCCCGAACTCCAATGCAGAAATTTGAAATCTGAAGTCGCTGAGGGTATCGCTGCAAAATAAAAGGTCGAGGGACTGTGTCATTATGGGAGACTACTCACTAGCGCTGTTCAGCTATCATGGGTAGGGCTTTGCAGGAGGCGAGATCTGGGAAGTGAAGCAGGCTGGTTTCAAGCTGATACATATGCAAGGCGCCTATCTGGGTTCGTAAGGCGGCTAGCTGGTAGCCATGCTGTAGGTCGCCTGGAAGCTAGAGGCTATGATGGATCATGGATTCAGGGATCGTGCAATGATGACATTGATATGACTGTAAGTAGTTAAGACTGTCGTCCCTTATGTAACAGTTACGCTGCCAGTGACAATCAAGCTCCTAGCGCTCACGCTACACGTCAGAGTCACAAGCATGATCATCGCTGATAATTACGCTCTCACTCCACATCGTCCAGGTCGTCCTTTGGAACGGTCCGACATCCCTCACGATTCGTTGCTGTTGCAACCATTTTGCAATCCTACTAGTAGCCTAGTAGCACCCGCCGCTTCCATCAGAATTCAATTCATTTACCTTATCAATCAATTAAATTCAGACGCGCATCACATTTGCACATCCTCTAGTCATGCATACCCAATTTTTTGTATGTGTCCTACCACTTGTGCACTTTTTCCTCGTGTCGTTTACCTTTGTCTGCAATAACATCGTTACACAGAAGAAGCTGATGCGTGTATGAGACCGCTCCCGACATGTCCTCTCATGACTTGTTTTACTGTGTTGCAACTTAATAGAAGATGCAGACGCTGATGGTCCTTGTAGTACCATTTGATATGTCACTTCCATCTCTAAAAGCAATCCTACCACCCGCTGTGCAATGTGTGTGTCCCCAATAAGATTCAATTCCAGGTGTGCGAGAGCCAAACCGTGACAAGGTCAGTATATTGGGCTGCTAATCTAGTGTAGCGCAACCTAACGCTTTTACAGACAACCCCGCGCGAAGTAACTGTGGATCCCTTATGATGCGAACTCTCCACCCGTATAACTCGCCTCACGCTCCATTTCCGGCCTTCCCACTATCCAAAGCTGCAATTCATCACAGTGCGTATCTCCCTTGCATTCTACCACCCCAATTAACTATTTCCCAGTTAATCTGTTTCCTCGTCCTTGTTCTTGGATGCATAGTCAACCCATTTCTCCCACTCACTTGCCACAGATCACTACCTTCGACACACCAGACCTAACTACATTTCCTGCATTCAGCGCCAGCTCATGGTCGTACCTAATCACCTACGTCCGGTTCCGATTCCTCGCATCTTCAGGCTATCTCAGCCATCTGCAACGCACTCTGGATCCCACTCATGCAATACAGCGATCGCAGCATGTCGATGCTCTCATTCGATCATGTGCTTTTTCTCTCAGTTGATATACGAAACGCAAGACAGGCGAGCCGCTCCGTATTCTCGATAGAGGGAGCGCAATAAACCGTGTTGGCGAGTCTATTGGATTCACGATGATTCCTGGATTCGTGGATGCATATGTTGCGCTCGTCGCGTTTGTTGTGAGATTCGAACTTGCATTGGATGTTGTGGTTGGAGTTATATCTGGGCGAGTATCATGCTTACGTGCTGTAGGACTAGTATACAGAGGCGAATGAATGGGCGGGATGTGGTGAGTGCTCAGTCCTGCTTCGTTTTGTCTACGATTATGAAGTGAATCTTAACTGCATGCATGCTCAGGTCACTCGCGGAACCCATACGGATTGTCCCATTAACTGTCAAGTATTTCGAGGGGAGCCGTATGAGGCGCAGAGGTATACGGAGGCTATTGGGGAGTGTCAGAGTTTAGAAAATAGGGTTGTTCGTGAGTGTTTCCGTCTTATCTCATTTCAAAAACCACGTCTTGTTTCAAATTTCCAAACCAAACCTGTGTTTCATTTTGATCGTGAGCGCAAATGCCGATCGCACCTGTGGTATCTGTCAACCTCCTGAACCTTGTACAGACGCTGATTATCACATCCAGTCTTCTGGTCGGTTATTTGATCGTGTGTCGCGCATCAGGAGGGGACAGAGTAACACTAGTGATTTGTGGTGTTCATCACCTATTATGCGTAGGTGGGTACCTTATCTCCTTCGTGTGGTGCAGAGCTGTCGTCTGCTAATCATCACCATGCTGATGTCATCCATACCAGCTCTACTTCCCTCCGTCGAACCTCGGCGGCATATACTGTGCAATCAACCAAAGCCTCGTCGATACCGAGCAATGAGCTCACTGAAATTGTCGATGAACCTGATGCCAAGGAATTGGTAGGCACAGAGCAGGCAAAAGCACGATCCTGCGCCTCTTCTACCGCTTCTACGAACTCCAACCCGGCTCAGGGCTGTATCCTGATCGACGGTCGAGACATCCGCACAGTAACGCTCTCAGGCCTGCGTCGCGCAATAGGCGTCGCACCTTAAGATCCCGTGCTCTTCAACGCCAGTATCGGGTATAACATCGCTTATGGCCGACCTTCTACCATTCTCCCTGTTACTCTCATGTCGTCTGGGATGTTGGGATGTTGTTGGCGTACGTTTTATACACTTTGTATTTGCCATGCGTGGTGTAGTAATTTATGTAACCTGCAGTGATGGAATTCTATCAGCGCTAGAATGGAAGGGAGAACGAATTCACATGTGATGCAAGTGATCATATGAATTATGTATTAGTATCAACTCAGATGTGCAACATATCCTCGATAAAGACTAAGTCTACAATTACAATCGGGTGAGCATAAGGCATGGTTGAAATCATCAACCTACGTCTTGCCTGATTCTATCAGCCAACCGTTTTGCGATGTCTGGAGATATACCACAACGCTTTGTGAGAAGAGGGACAAGATCCTTCCTTTTCACAAGCGGACCCCCGGCAAGTAACTCCTTCGGCTTACGTATCAACGACGCGAACAAGGTATCCCTCTGCCTGTCAGCGGTCAATCGCTGAACAACATTCCGGATCGTAGTGCGTGATTCTTCATAACGTTGCGGGGAATTTCCTCTAGTGGCGGTGATGCACGCATGACCGGCGATCGGGCTCAGGTATTTTTCGAAGGTGTTGCGGTTTCTCTCCCAGTAGTTCTCCATCCCCCCTGGCTCAATTTCGAGGTGTGTGAACACAAGAACAACAGGAACCTTCTTCTCGCACAGGAATTCGTTAAAGAGCCGGTAGATGCTCCGATGCGTAGCGGTGAGTCTGCCGGCGCGCATACAGAATAGAAGAAGATCAATGCCGCCTTCTTCGTCTAGCATCTTGATGAGCTGATAGGCGTTTTCGACAGCATCGAGGTACTGTGGAATTCCAATCTGCGGTTCATCGATTCCCATGGTGTCGAAGACACTATAAGACTCGCCGGCGAAGCTGATGGGATACTCTTCCCAATGCTGCGTACAAACAATCACGTCACTAGATGTCGTCGCCACATTTTCGCCTGCCATGAGGTTGACAAGTGCGCTTTTTCCTGCTGCTCCCGCCCCAAATATTACAATACTTTTGTTCCTATCTCGCTGATTAACACTTTTAAAATACGGAGCATATGGAGACTACATACCGTTTAGGAGGACTGTGGTACTTAACCACCTGCAGTCCCTCCGGTATGGGGGTATCGGGCATACTAAAGGTTGTGTCGGGCTCGGTCCTACTTGTCAACATTAGACAACTACGGCACTAAGAGCATCTGAAAAGTACGTACCTTGTAACCGCTTCAGGAGGGACAGCCTGAACAGTGCTATGCAGCATTTGAGGTTAGAAAAATGCGACGAAACGGCACCCGAAGACTATGTACCTGTCAGCTATATCAGGAGGAGTGGTCTGTATAGTGCTACATGACGTTTGATAAATACGGTGCAAACAGCATCTGAAAGAATACGTGCCTTTCGGACATCTCAGGACGGATGGTCCGGATAGTGCTAGGTAGCGTTTGAGATCAGAAAACTACAACGCAAACGGTGTCTGAAGACTACAAACCTTTCAACCATTTCAGGAGGGGTGATCTGGATAGTGCTATGTAGGGTTTAAGGTTGGAAAATACTGCGCAAACGTTATCTGGAGACTACATACCTGTCAACTATTTCAGGAGGGGTGGTCTGGATAGTGCTATGTAGTGTTTGAGGTTGGAAAAGTACGACGCAAACGGCATCAGAACAATACATACCTTTCAGTCATTTCAGAACGGATGGTCCGAATAGTGCTAGGTAGAGTTCGACGTTAGAAAAGTACGACGCAAACGGCATCTGACGACTACAGACCTTTCAGCCATTTCAGGAGGAATGGTCCGGACACTGCTATATAACGTCTGCCGTTAGAAAAAAAGCGCAAATAGCCTCTGAAGACTACATACCTTTGAACCATGTTAGGAGCAAGATTTCGAATCACGACCTTTGCTAAGCTTTCCCCCAACCCGCAGCGCTTCATGAGGACTCTAAGAACGTCTGCTTTGCTTGCTTGCCCGATTGAGGAGTCATCTGCCTCAACGGCCCTCGCATGCGACCAATCCCCTCTATTCCAGTGTTGTGCTTGTCGACTGATCAATTTGCCCACTTCTGTTCTGGACATTTCGTACTTCTCCGTGCACTTCGGGTCCGGATTGTCCGCTGTAGTGATACAAGCATGATCGACATGTTTGACCGCCTGACGCTCGAACCATCCCTTGTTGCGTGTGTACCAATCGTCCATGTGATCCTCTCTCTCTAGGTGAGTGGCGATGAGCGCGACTGGTACCTTCTCCTCAAAGAGAAGCTCATAGAGGAGCCTGTAGTTAGTGATGAATGTTGGTGGTATTAAGTCCCCCTTGATGCAGTACAACAGCAGATTGACTCCTCCTTTCTCACGGAGCTCCTTAGCCAACTTGTGAGCATTGGTGATAGCGTAAAGGAATCCGCTAGGGTTCGTGCGGTAGTCATCGAACCCAGTAGTATCATAGACGCGATACGGTATGCCGTCGATGGTGGTACCATATGCGTCGTAATGCAATGTAAGACTGTCCTGGTCTGACGAGGTCTCAGCGACCTTCCTACCTGCTAGGAGGTTGATGACGGAGCTCTTCCCAGCGCCACGTTCCCCGAAAATGATGATGTTCTTCGGTGTAATGCATTCAATGACTTCCATAGCATCCGGGCGATTCCGCGCATCCCAAGACCAGCATTTTTGGATTGATGTCCAGTGATAGTCAAGGATGTTGTCGGGACGCGGATGTTCGGCTTTTTGCGACAGCGCGATGCAGATTTGAACCGAATTCTTCTCCTTCCATGGTACATCCCCCGAGATGATCTGGGAGGAAACGGATTAGGATAGAGGGGCGGAAAACACTGAGATCGCACAAAGAAAATAACACCACCCAAGGCATAGATATCACTCTTGAAAGACGGTTTTTCAGGGTCACGCTCGATTCCAACGATTTCAGGCGCACGCCATCGAGAATCTAAGGTGCGGGTCGCGGTCGTCATGGACAACTGCAACTCTGCATCCCCTGCGACTGTCGCGAGACCGAAATCCGTGAGACGTGGATTCCCCGAATCATCTATGAGCACATTTGCCTAAGGCTTGCGAATGAGTGCAACATCCACAGAGAGATAACTGTACATACAGGATGAAGGTCTCCGTGGATGATATTCTCCGAGTGAACTGGGTAAGTATGAAAAACAACAATAATGAGATAATGATAGAAGGCGACTGACGGTAATTCAGGCCATCAGCAACGCCTATGGCCTTGTAGCATAAAACCGATGAATGCTTGGCGAATGTGATTGTTGTGAACAAGGGACTCACTAATTCAATTTTAGTTGAAACGGTAGCGGTAACTTGCTCAAGGTACATATATAATGTCCCAGAAGACATCCATTTGGAAACGAGAGCCGGAAATGGAGACTCGACCGTCGCGGTGCCAAGTAGCGGTACGATAGTCGAGTGCTTCAATCTTAGCCAAATCAGGAGTTCCCGACGCATTGTCTACACAGATCATGGAGCGAAGTGATCACAATCTAGTTAGTTGACCCACTTTTTCAATTTTCTCCATAGTTCTCCCGGGATCAATCTTGAACACCTTCACTGCTACCTAATGGATATTCGATGGTCGATTTCACGAGGGTTGGTTAGTCAGACAGACCTCCATTGAGTCTTTGCTCGACTTGATGGTACGTCGATAAACCACGCCGAAGGAACCTGAATTACATGGAGATCCAAGCTTCAACGTCTTAGAAATTTGAGATGTGAAGTCACTAGGAGCACTACTATCGCTGCAAGATATAAAGCGTCAAGGCAATGGTCATTGAACTCCAAGAAGGCTCACTCTTCAGGTGCGGGTTCTGTCATGGGTAGGGCTACTTTTGGAGGATGGTTTTAAGGAGTGAAGCGACTACATTTGCGATCCGATCTTTGCAAGGCATTCACCGAGATTTGTAAGAAAGCCTGGTAGCATGCATGCTGCACAGTCCAGACTGTATTACTGATCATATCGCCTCGAGGCCTCCATGTGGATGGACCCGTAATGATACGATTCGGGAATTGACGCGGACGAATCGTGTAATGTCATTTCATTGGCACAATACGTACAATGTACATTCCGTGCAGCCCATCGCCTCATTAATGGCTTCCTGGTTATCAAACACATGGTCGATGAGCATCAGCACCTTTGACACCCTTGACGTTGTACCCTTTCCCATAGTCCATGGCCCTACTTACTCCAAGTTTTATCTTATGTCCTTCTGTGCACACTGCAGGCATACGTCTGGGCGTTGTGGTAGGAGTCGTGATGGCGAGCGTGGCGCTGACGAGGTATCGGAACAGTATACATATGGAGGTAGGTGAGCGAGATGTGGTATTGAATGCTTTTTGCTTTGTGTGAGGTGCAGTGTGAGGTGTCCATGTGCAATCGACTTGTGCCATTTTTTGCACTTACGTCGCGGTGACGTGGCGTTCGTCACCTATTTACGCCGGCTGTCTTCCTTCTATATGATCTGACTAGGCCTAGGGGAGGCTACCGAGAGCTTACGTCTTCCAGGTGACTCTGAGCACCTGATACTGAGGAATTGGTCTCCTTCCCTGCATGCCCATCCTAATCCTCATAAACTACCCAATACAAAACGGGTGCTTGTTCTGCGACAGCCAATCCCCACGCTACACAACATCTCCTCTAAATACCTTACCCTCCCTGAGGATGTGTAGCCCTTGTTGGCGAGTCCGGAGCAGGCAAGATAACCATCCCTCGCTTCCTCTACCGATTCTACGACCTCCAAATGATCGAAGGACGGGATATCCGAATAATAACACTCTCAAGCATCCATCGCGCGATTAGTACAGTCCCACAAAACCCTGTGCTCCTCAACAGTAGCATGGGGTACAACATCGCTTCTGGCTCATCATCAACTACTCATCCCCCTGAAAGCAAAAGCTCCTCAGGTGCACGACTGCATCATGAGAAACGAGCGTCCGAGATGCAAGTATGGCAAATGTATCAGTCCGCTGTACCAAGTCGTAATTCAGATACGGCATTCCTCAATTAACGCCTATAAGAGCGGAACTTTGGATGAGCGTGGAGCTGTTACTGCCCTGAAATATGCTGGCGCACTCTTCCAGAAACTTTGAAAGGTATGAAAGGTCCTGCGAACGTCAGTGAGGTTATGCTAATGCTGAGCAGGGCTCTTACCCTCCCACACTGATCTTTGTGTTTGTTCATCATTAATCAATAGCCTCTCAGGTATCATGTTCCAACACTCTGAAGCTTTTTTCGTAAGCAAATTGATTTAGCTTGTGATTGACGCTGATTCTTTCAAGATTATTCTGCAGTAATAATACACGACCGTGAACAGGACTCTGGGTGGATTATGTATGACACGACACCATTCACTGGACACCTACTAGTCCATGTTCCAATCAATGATTTGGAGCTCCAGTGATAGCACCGAAGTAGTCCTGTGCTGTTCACTGCGTCATCTTTCCCTACTTCTGAAACGGTATGCCAGTTCAAGAAACATGTTTTTACACGATTTTGCGTCAATCTCCCATACCCGGTTTCATGTCGTAGCTCTATCCTAACTGCCCTCACTATTATGGCCCTCTTCCAGCGCGTTCGAGGCTGTTGATCAGGATTCCTCCACGGCAACTGGACCCCGCACTTCAACTGCCAGATACGTCGTAGGTGTATGCATGTGCTCCATTGTAAGGTAGTTGACGATCTTGCAGTATGGACGTCATTATTAAGAGTGCGATCAAATATAAATGATCACGCAAAGCCAAACCTCTTTCCTGTCACTTTAGCTCTTGGTGGAACGTCCTGCGTCGGCACGACAAATTCGCCCACCCCCACTCGTAAGTGCGAGGTGCTTAGACGGATTTTCCAAACCCTGATCTATTGATATGAGAAATAGTTGTTACTGAAAGCAGTGACTGGAGTGGCGACTATCGCCCACACTTTCAAGTTTCGGGTGTCTTTATGCCGTTCTAAATCCACACTCAATTGGTTCAAGATATGCATCCGAGTCCTGGCTGTAGTAATTTATGTAGTGCAAACAAAAGGAAAAGATGCACGCGCTGTGATGGTACCAGGATGTAGAGTTGGTAATTAGATAGTACAAACAACCGTTCGTGATTTCTATGCTGGAGCAGTAAGTATACAAGCCGGAGTATCCTTGAAGTATCATAAAGTAGCATGCGTAGTGACCCAACCATACAGACGCTAACATAAATCCAAGAACCACAATTGTTTCAAGAAGCGGACACTATATTGGAGATGACGGGGGTACTGCCCATTTGATAGGACTGATAGAGGAGGCTGCGGATAACATCTTCTGACCGCTGTCGACGTCCACGCATGGCGGGTGATGCATGTGGATTGTCAGGGAGGGAAGTGATACAAGCGTGTGCGGAGAACCGCATCCCGAGGCGTTCCAGATTATCCTTATTACTTGTCCACCATTGATCCATGTTCTGAGGATAACCTTCCATGAAGGTAACCACAGCGGCGACTGGTATGCGGCCTGAACCAGCAGTCGAGCCGACGATATCAGTAAAGGATTTATAATCCTTGACCAGTGCCTTCTCGGCCATTGATCCCTTCATACAATACAAGAGAAGATATACCCCATTGTCTTCGCACAGTTTCTTGTATGACTTTTTCAGGCGCCATTTTAAAAATAAGGTCCGGAAAAAACCCGTTGATTCGATGGACGAAACTTCCCAAAGTTTGAAACGGTAGGTTCCAATGCTGACTTCATAGGGGGTATGTGTGAGCGTGGGGGTTTCTTGATTTGACGATGTCTGTACAGCATCTCGTCCCATGATCAGATTGATAATGGAACTTTTGCCTACTCCAGTCTCCCCAAAGATCAAAATATTGAAAGGTTCCGAAAGTGACTTCTCGCATGATGAGTAATCATAAAATGATGCACCAGAAGACACTCACCAGCGTTGAGACCGAAGTGAAGATATGGCGTGTTGGAGGAGTGGATGGCTTGGCTTGGCTTGGTGAATCTCGCGAGGAAGACTGGCTTGCACTTGTTGCCATGATTTCAGCCTGGTTAATAAGCATTGAAGCCAAATCGCACCAACCAAAAACTAGAGTTATTCACCTGATGTTGGGTAAACTGATCGATGTATCGAAGCACTTCCGTTGCCTCTGGACGACGCACAGGGTCCCAAGACCAGCATTGTTGAATCAATCCCCAGTAATCGTCCAAAATGTTGTCGGGACGTGCAGGAGTAGCTCCTTTCGATAGCTCGATGATGATGTGAGTTGAATGTTTCTTCTCTTTCCATGGTGTAACCCCTGAGAGGATCTGAGAAGGAAAGGCTTAGAATAGAGCAGCAAAAATCACAGAGATCGCACAAGGAACATGACACCACCAAAAGAATAGATATCACTCATAAAAGTCGGTTTTGCAGGATCATACTCGAGTCCAATAACTTCAGGAGCACGCCACCGAACATTGAGTTCACGTGCCGCAGTTGTCGCACCCCACTGCAACTCTGGGTCTCCTACGACTGTTGCGAGACCAAAATCTGTGAGACGTGGATTGCCTAAATCGTCTATGAGCACATTTGCCTGAGGCCGATGAATGAGTGCAACATCCACAGAGAGACAACTGCACATACAGGATGAAGGTCTCCGTGAACGACACCCTCGGAGTGAACTGAACAGGCATCAAGAACAAAATTAATAACAGGATAAGGATCTACGAACGATACTTGAGGCCACCCGCGACGCCCATGACCTTGTAGCATAAAATAAATCAATGCCTGGCGAATATGGTTGGTGAACAAGAGACTCACCAATTCAACTTTAGTGGAAGCAGTAATTGTACCTTGCTCGAGGTACATATACAATGTCCCAGGCGACATCCATTGAGAAACTAGAGCTGGCAATGAAGAATCGACGTATGCAATGCCAAGTAGCGGCACTATAGTTGAATGCTTTGACAGTCTAAGCCATAGTTCAAGTTCCCGACGCATTGCCTATATAGATTATTGAGCAAGCATGATTTTGAGTCGGCACACTCTAGTAAGATGTGATTGACCTTCTCAATTTTCTCCATAGCTCTCCCAGGATCGATCTTGAGCACCTTCACTGCGACCTGGTGGATTTTAGTTGGATGATTGATGGTCTCAGACAAATTGAACAAACAAACCTCCATAGTGCCTTCGTCGGTTTTGATGCTGCACCGATAAACTGCGCCGAAGGATACAGATGCATATGGGCGTCCGAGCTTTAACGCGTCAAAAATTTGAGATGTGAAGTCGCCAAGGGTATTGCTGCAAAGTATGACAAAAGGTGAAGGGCACATAGTGGAGGAAAACTCACTCTTCAATTGCGAGTCCCGTCACACGTATAGCTAGTGGGTTTCAGTAAGTGAGGCGGACTAATGGATGAATGAAAACTGATGAATACATCCAAGCACTTCCACAGCCCTCGGGCGATCCAATGGGTCCCAAGACCAGCATTTCTGAATCAAGACCCAGTGATTGTCTAGAATGTTGTGGGGACGTGCACTGACAGGGTTGGCTCGTTCCGCCAGCGCAGCGACAATTTGAAATGCCCCCTTATGTTTCCATGGCACGTCCCCCGAGACCACCTGAGAGGAAAAAGCTTAGGTTGAAGCTAGAAGAAATACAACAAGATCGCACAAAAATCATGACACCGCCAAAGGAATATATATCACTCTCGAAAGTCGGTAGTTCAGGGTCACCCTTGATTCCAATGACCTCGGGCGCCCGCCATCGGGGATTGAAGTCGCTGCCTGCGGTTGTGCTACCCCACTGCAAATCTGGGTCTCCTACAACTGTTGCGAGACCGAAATCGGTGAGAAGTGGATTCCCCACACCATCTATGAGTACATTTGCCTGAGGTTTATGAATGAGTGCAATATCCACAAAGAGACGGCCACACATACGGGATGGAGGTCTCCGTGAATAACATTCTCCGAGTGGACTAGATGGACATCAAGAACAAAAATAACAATAGGATAGGGAATACGAACGATGCCTGAGGCCCTCGGCAATGCCTGTTACCTTGTAGCATGAAATCGATCAATGCTCGACGAATGTGAGCGGTGAACGAGACTCACCAATTGAGCTTTAGCGGAAGCGGTGACTGTACCTTGCTCGAGGTACATGTACAATGTACCAGAGGGCATCCATTGCGAAATGAGACCCGGCAAATGAGACCCAACGTGTGCGACACCAAGTAGTGGTACGATAGTTGGGTATTTTGACAGTCTAAGCCACACCTTGAGTTCCCGACGCATCGCCTACATAGACCATTGAGAAATTTGTGATTTGAGTCGGCACGCTCCAGTTAGATGTGACTGACCTTCTCAATTTTCTCTATAGATCTCTTGGGAGGATGGATCTTGACCACCTTCACTGCGACCTGATGGATGTTAGTTGGATGGTTGATGCGATCAAACAAGTTGGTAAGACAAACCTCTGTTGTGCCTTTGTTGATCTCGATGGTGAACCGATACACGTCACCGAAGGACCCAGATGCGCATGGACGCGCGAGCTTCAACTTCTCAGAAATTTGGGGTGTGAAATCGCTAGGGACATCGCTGCAAAAAAAATGAAGGATGAAGGCAATAATTATGGGAGAAGGCTCACTCTTCGGGTGCAGGTCCCATCATGGGTAAGGCGTATTTGCAGGAGGCAAGCTCAAGCTCTAGGAAGTGAAGTAGACCAGTGTTCAAGTTCAAATGTAAGGCGCTCATTCAATAGCCACTTTTACGACATCGCCTAGAGCGTGGATAATAGATTGAATTCAGGTCCAGAATTCGTGCAGGGACTCGTTCATTAATGTAGTAACACATATATGGCGGCTTTGGACAAGGTTTGAACAGTCTTCCACAGGCCAGTGTGTGGTACCATGACGTTCGAATCAAAGCTCTGAGAGATGCGTAAGGTTATAAATTTGCCTACTCGGTTCCATCGATTATGATTTCAATACTCCGTATCAAATTACTATTAATATATTATAAGTCCCTCCTCAAGACTGCTCCTCATGTACATGCATGCCAACAGCATGTCTCTACATAAGTTAAGTTACCAACTCTTTGCTCTTGCAACCAGAAACCAGAAACGTTCACAATTTACAATCGAGTTGTAAATCCATCTACCTTTTCAATCTAATCCGTCTTTGAGTCAGGTCTGCATTGCATCTCAAATCTTTTGCATCATGTCCTACCTCTCGAGCGCATCCATCCTCGCCTCCTCCCTCTCCTCATCGCGTTCTTCTTCCCCCGCGTCGTGATAGTGACTTCGCGCAGGGTTGTCTAAGGAAGACTCGGAGTTAGGTTGAATCTGCCAATGCTACACAGACCTTGCCATTCGACTCTCGCACGCTTGGAATTTGGGATGCACATGCGCATATTATATTAGCGGGTTCTGCTAGGGTCGTCAAGGTCTGCCTCATCTGGTTGTAAGAGAAACAACTCAAGGGATATGCTGTGACATGAACGGTCTCGTCAATTCCTCGTAGCGGGAACTCTTCACCCGTATATCTCGCTTCACGCCCCATCTCTGGTCCTCCTGTTATTCAATTCATCACAGTACGTACATTTCACCAACCCATAAATCCTCAGTCATTGATCGCTCCCTAATTAATCTGTTTCCTCATTCTTGTTCTCGGACTTAATGCCTTGCTTCCCTTCACACTTAGCAAGCACTCAGATCTGCACATTTGACACCCGGGATGCGGTTCCCTTCCCCGCACTCGATTCAAATCTATTGCTTTACTTCATCTCATCGAGCTATGTCCTCGGCTTCCTCGCATCCTCCAGCGGCCGGTGTCGGAGACGCCCTGCCAATTTTTTCTATGTTGATGTACGCGTGCAGATCACTTGGAGTATCTGCGTGGATTGTCTGCTGAATAAATTGCCAGACTTTGGAAGAGAGATGTTTGTGAGCGCTATTCTATCGTCTTATCTCAAAAAAAATACTTTCGTGATTTCTAGACCTGAGCGTCCTTTGAACCTCTGAGTCGTCCAAACGCTCATCATTATCTCTAGTTTCCTGGTTGGTTCATTGTTCGTCGCACTTCGCATCACAAGGTGCCACAATACCAGCGACTTTGTTATCACTTCTTATGCACAGGTGGGTACTATCATGTGTCTCCTGCAGTGAAGAGCTGATGGCCTCTAATCACACTAGTTCTAATTACACTGCGCAATTAACCAAGGTCTTGTTGATACCAAGGGGCTATCAAGCATCCTTGCTGAACCAACCAAATCGGTTGATTCCGCTGATGCAAAAGACATAGTGATCTCAAACGACAAAGTTGAATTCGGTGCGCACCCTTTCCTCCCAATCCATCCGAACTACCCCTTACGATAACAAAAAATCCGCGTTGCACAACATCTCTTCTAAGCTTCCTGCAGAGGATACGTAGCCCTCGTCAACGAAAGCAGCATGCGCAAACTCATCATCCTCCACCTCCTCCACCTCTACAAGCCAAAGGACACGTACCCGTAGCATTCCCCACCTCAGGTAACGTACTCCAAGCATTCCCAGCGGTAGCATCCATTGCCCTGCTACGACACATCATCATCACTCTCTGATCATTGACATGCATTTTTTAACGACATGCGACTTGGATTTTTTTTCTCGATATATACACGCGTTGCGATGCTGTATTGAGATTGTTCGGTCAGATGTCCGCTTTGGCAGCGAAACATAGTTCCGTGGATCTTGGCCTGTTCAATTTTGGGCGTGTGTTTATCTACTTTGTATTTGCTATGTGTGTGGTTGTAATTTATATAACCTGCAGACGGAATCCTAGCACATGAAACGAAGGGAAACTGAAGACGAATGTGATGTAATAATATCCGAACTATGTAGTACAACGGGCATGTCATGGATTGTATCGTATCATTGATAAGGACCAAGTCTACAGTTGCAACGGAGTGAGCAAAGGCATGGAAAGGGGTTAAAGTGATTAAGTACAAATTTATTCGTCTTGCTTGATCATATTAGCCAACTGTACTGCAACATCCTCAGACATACTGCAACGCTCCATGAGAAGAGGGACAAGATCCTTCGCTTTCATATGCGAATTGCCTGCAAGTAGCTCCTTCGGCCTACGCATCAACGACACGAACAAGTTGTCCTCTCCCATCCGTGTTTGCTTCTGCTCGTCAGCAGTACACTTTGTAGCAAGCTTGCGGATCGTGATGCGTGATTCTTCATAAAGGTCTCTGTATCCGCTGCCCAATCTGTTTGTGGTAGTGATGCACGCATGACCAGCGACCTGGATCTGATATTTGTCGAAGGTCCTTTTGTTTCTCTCCCACCAGTCCTCCATCCTCCGCTCCCTTTCGAGGCCCGCAATCGCAAGAGCAACGGGAGCCTTCTTCTCGCAAAGGAATTCATGAAATAGTCGGTAGTTTCTCTGAATCGTAGTGATGATGTTTCCGGGGCGAATGCAGAATATAAGTAGATCAATGCCGCCTCGTCTGTCCAATTCCTTAATGAGTCGATAGGTGTTCTTGACAGACTCGAGGTACTCTTTCATTCCCAGCTGTGGTTCTTCGAGCCCAACGGTATCGAAAACCTGGTATGAGTCTCCGCCGAAATTGATGGTGTACTCTTTCCATTGCATTGTGCAGCGTTGCATGTCAGGAGATGTTGGCGCTAGTTCCTCTCCCGCCATGAGGTTGATGAGTGAGCTTTTGCCTGCTCCCGCCTCCCCAAATAGTACGATAGTTTTGTGCCTGTTCTTGTTTGTTAATATTATGGAAATACAGAGCATCTAGAGACTACACGCCTTTTAGGAAGGTTATGATCCTTAACCAGTTGCAGCTGCGACCCAGACATACTAGGAATCGTGTTACGCTCGGTTCTACTTATCAATATTTGAACAATTATGGCAAGAGCATCTAAAGACTACGTACCTTGCAGCCATTGCAGAAGGGATGGTCTGGATAGTGCTATGTAGCGTCTCAGACTAGAAAAATACGGCACCTGAAGACCACGCACCTTTCAGCCGTTTTAGGACGGATGGTCTTGGTAGTGCTAAGTAGTGTCTCAGGTTAGAAAAATACGGCGCGAACGGCACCTGACGACTACGCACCCTTCAGCCGCCCCAGGACGGATTGTCTGGGTAGTACTGTGTGGTGTACAAGATTAGAAACATACAGTACAAACGGCCTATATGGAAACTAAATACCTTTCAGGAGCAAGAATTCGAATCACATCTTTTGCTAGGCTCTCCTCCATCCCGCAGCGCTTCGTAAGGACCCCGAGCGCGTCTGACTTGTATGGACGTCCGGTCAAGAGGTCTTTCAACCCTCCAGTGAACCTCGCAAGCCACGCATCCCCGCCGTTCTCCACCCCATGTGCATGGCGTCTGATTAAGCGGCCCACTTCTGTTCTGGACATGTCGTACTTTTTCCTGTATGTTGGGTCCAGATCGTCTGCCGCAGTGACACAAGCATGACCAATACACTTGACCGCATGACGCTCGAACCACTCCTTGTTCCGCGCGTACCAATCATCCATGCAATCCTCTCTCTCCAGGTTAGTAACGACGACTGCGACTGGAATCTTCTTCTCGAAGAGAAATTCATAGAATAGTCTGTAGTTGGTGGCAAACATTGTTGGCGTCCTGCCCGCCTTGATGCAGTACAGGAGCAGAGCGACTCCTCCTTTCTTTCTCAGCTCCTTCATCAGCTCGCCAGCATTGGTGATGGCGTTGAGAAATTCGATAGGGTCCACACGGTCGTTGTCGGCCGCAGCAGTGTCATAGATGCGATACGGTACGTTCTCGATGGTAACATCATACGCTTCGTAATGCAACGTACAAACATCGGTGTCTGAGGAGATCTTAGCGACCCGGCGCCCTGCAAGGAGGTTGATGATAGAGCTTTTCCCTACGCCACGCTCCCCAAAAAGGACGATGTTTTTGGTATCCATCGACAATAGACCTAGTATGGTAGTTCCTCAGTACTAGGTTTTAGCTGGCAATGAAACAACGGTGAGCTCACGGTTACAACAGGTTATTGTTTTTGGCTGAGTGGATGATCTTGGACGAAAGCGAGGAATTAATGACTTCTGATACTGAGTACGCCACTTGCAGACACAAAACAGTGATGCAATGAAGGTTACGACCTGCAAACCAATCGCGAGGCTGGACATTTCCAGTTTCCCTTTTTCGCAGGTGCGGCATGTGAGAAACGTTGTGCTGCAGTCGTGAAGTATGAATTATAATCGATTATCTTGACATGCCTGGTTGGTGTCCGCCAGTGGTCCACTGCAGTTATGACTCCCTGAGAGTGATATTCCCTGCACCACTGCAAACCCTGCCAACGCTCCCAGCGCTCGTACTGCTCGCTGTTAGCAGGTAGGCGCAGCCACAATATAGTAATGTTGTCATCTTGAATGCTGTCAAATCTCGATAACTCCCTGACGGCACGCGCTAGCCTTGCATTCGCTTCCTTCTTAAGTACTAGTCGAAGACCCTTGATCTAGCAGTACGGGCAATTTCGAACGAGTTGCTACCTGGCGACATTTCCCGAGAAATATATCAATAATACCGATGACTTGCAATGTATCGAATACCCCAATGTGATCAAGGGACTCGACTACAGGTTGCACTTACAGACTTATAGTTTGTCAGGTGGACGCAAGAAGATAAGCACTCGAGGTCGAACATCTAGGGTGAATGATTCGACCGCAGCTATAGTATTGCGGCGCTGTGGGTTGAAAATGAAAAGAGACCATATATATTTGACGCACCTCAGCCGAGTCCAGCCACGGTGCAAGCCTGCAGGTCCGATTGTCCCGGGACTAGCGGACCTTTAACTCATCATGTCTCTCGCCAGTACTTGTCAACATTCAATGAACTCGAGTCATGACGTTTTCTTTCACAATGAAATTGAATGAATCCCGCAACACGCTATGCAATACTTGCACACTCGTATGTGGGGTCGTGTGCACACTGATCTGCTTTATGGGTTTATAACTTTCTAAGAGGCACTCTGAACCAGTCCTTGCCTGCACCATCCGATGTCCCTCTCTTCACTCAATCTTTGCGTGTATAGTCTTGTATCATCCTGTGGGTGGCGGCTTTGCGCAATTTATCTTATCTGGACCTCGAGGCATCACTGTATCAGACTTTAAAGTGGTGCGTGTTTGAGACTTATCTACGTACGACTGCAAAAGCCGAGCTCAGATTGAATACTATCTTACTGCTCGCCAACGTCAATACAAGTCACCTATGAATATGATTGGCATGAAGGAATGCATTTGAGTGCTGCCAGATCGACAATTCGGCCAGCCTTCTAGATAACTTCCGAAGCAGGAGGAGGACGCAAGGTTGGCGCGTGCTGTTTAAATTAATGATCTATCGAAAACTTGACAGCTGTCTGAGTCTTGACGACGTCAAAATCGCTGTTACGGTCTACCTACTGACAACAAGCAGCACGATCTTGGCGTGTTACATGTATAGTGGTGCGGGGCATATGACTCTCGAGGAGTAGGGGTCGACATATCCCGGCCAACTACGGATCATCAATTCGAGGGTGCACGATTTCGAATTCTGACCTGCCAGTTTTGGGAAGATGAAACAAGATCGATTCCGTTTGACAGCCAGCGCTGCACAACGTTGCTTGCACGTTGCAACTGCCAAAGTTTGGTTCTAGTGTCAACGAAAAAGGGTAGTCGATACCCAGCCTCATGTTAGCTTTGCAGGTCACAATCTTCGTTGTGCACCGTGTCCTGCCTGCAGTGGCATAAGTATCAGAAACCGTTGAATTGTCACTCTCATCGAAGATCGTCCACCCAGCCAGGAGAAACAACTTTGCTATAATCGTGAGTTCATCGTTGTGCCCCCTTTTTTGCTAGAAACCCAGTACTGAAGAAGCACCGTGCTAGGTCCATTGCCAATGTCTGCCAAAAACATTGTCATTTTTGGAGAAAGTGGCGTCGGGAAAAGCTCCATCATCAACCTTCTCGCAGGGCACCATGTTGCTAGGACCTCTCCGGACACCAAACATTGTACATTGCGCTATGAAGCGTATGATGTCACCATCAAGGGCGCGCCGTATCGCATCTATGATACTGCCGGGGTCGACGGCAACCGCATGGATCCTAGCGGATTTCTCGACGCTGTCATCAACGCTGACAAGTTGATGAAGGAGCTGAGGGTTAACGGTGGAGTCCATTTGCTGCTGTACTGCATCAAGGCAGGCAGGATACCACCGACGTTCGTCACCAACTACAGGCTATTCTATGAATTTTTCTTCGAGGAGAAGATACCAGTTGCGCTCATCGTTACCCACCTGGAGAGGGAGGACCCCATGGATGATTGGTACACGCGAAACAAGGGATCGTTCGACCGTCATGCGGTCAAGTGTGTTGATCATGCTTGTATCACTGCAGCGGCCAACCTGGATCCAAAATACAAGAAGAAGTATGACGCATCCAAAAAGGAAGTGAGTGACTTGATCACACGGAATAAGGATACGGTAGTGGACTGGAATGGAGGAGATGGGTGGCTTGGCCGGTTTATTGGAAAGTTGAAGGACCTCTTAACGGGACGTCCAAGCAAGTCAGACGTTCTTGGAGTCCTCACGAAGCGCTGCGGGATGGAGGATAGCCTAGCAAAAGATGTGATCCACAAACTTCATAAATGACGCGAGTTTACTCGTTACGATAGTTGGATATAGAGGCTGTTTCATTACGATTGGTTATCACCATGTAATACGACTGTAGGCAGGACTAGAATGTTCAGATCTGCTATTCTTTTTACGATGTGAGATACTTGGAGATTCAACGTAGAGCACACTCACCTACAACAGTTCTTGTGCGTGTTGCCCAGCTGCAACTCAAAACTCCCGTACTGACTACCTCATGCTTGCGGCTCTGCATGAGGGTCTTCAAGGCGGCATGCTGCATACTCTGGATATACCCAATACGTATCTATGTCACGTCGCCGCCCGTAGCAGCACGACTATCGCGTGCCAAAGACCAAGCCAGGGCACGGAAAAGTCGTGGCAGAAAGCTTCTGTATCATATAAGGGCGCAAGGCATCAGCACTGACAGATCCCAGCTAGGAAAAGTCGCGTCAATTCTGACCGCCCAAAGGAATAATTCACTTCACCTCGACTACATCCCCAGACTCGTCAGCTACTCATTATACACATCGCGATGGCGAAGAAGAAAAACACCGTTAACGCTAAAAATGTCGTTATATTCGGCGCAATGGGCGCCGGAAAGAGTTCCCTCATAAACCTCATTGCAGATAAAAAGATCGCTAAAACCGGCTCCGACCTCAAGCGCTGCACCCTCACATGGACCAAATATGTGTTACCCCAGTTCTTTGATGATGGGATGCAATGCAATATCTTCGACACGATGGGTATCGAGAACCCAGAGCTCGAGTCGGATGAATACCACCGATCCATCAAGAATGCCAGTCGCCTTCTCCGCAAGCTTGATGAATGCGGCGGCACCAGTTTGTTGGTGTATTGCGTTAAAAAACAGCGTGTCAATAGCGCATTGCGGAACAACTACCAGTTGTTCCATGAAGTACTATATCAGCGGCGAGTCCCCATAGTCATGGTAGTGACGTGCCTCGAGGACGAGAAAGTCATGGAGGAATGGTGGACGCGGAACCGTGCATCGCTAGAAGAGTTCCGGATCGCCGTGAAGGGGCATGCATGCGTAACGACCCTGAAGGATAGAGATGTGATGATGAAGTACAAGACATCGAGAGAAGCCATGCATGGACTGATCCGGCAGCATGCAGCCATTACGCCAGTGTCTGGGGAATGGAAGCAGGAGGGGATGTTCAGCGCGTTCATGCGACCGTTCAAGAAACCTGATCCGGAGGACAAGGACAAAGAGGATAAACTACAGGAGGACCTCGAGGGTCAATGTGGCATGCAGAAAGAGTTGGCTTCGAAGGTCGCAAAAGCATTCGTGTACACGTAGTAGAGCAACGGACTCGCTGCTGTGGCAACGATTGACCGCCATGTATATCACGTAGCTCTAATGTGTACCAGGCTAGCTTTCAAGTTGTAGCCTATAGATATCGGGCTGGTAGAGTTGTTTGTCGTTTGAGGAAAACCTATGTTTGTGCAGCGCTTATGTAAGTACACTGTCCACTGTCACTATCACAAAAATATCCGCTAATTAAATACTACGCCTCTGACGATGCATATCTTAATGATTTGCAGCCCGCTCACTCCGATGAGAAGTGCTGTTGAATACGTGTTCTGTGCATATCGTTAGACCACACATCAACGTTTCAACAATCCCTGTTCAACGTTTTGTACCCACCGTGCCAACGTTCAATGGCGCAACGAACGTATCTGCGACCTTCAGGCCCCAGGTTTGACACGCCGTATACGTTTAGCCGAGCGTCGACTCGGACGACTCCTTCAAGTTGATCTGCCTCTGACGTACTTGCACTCCTTCCTTTCCTTGTGGCGCTCTTTCCCCGTTGCCATTTACCTTTCTGTGTAATCCCGTGGTTACACAGATCTAGAGGAAGCTAATGTGGCCGCTAAGCGCTCCTCTCGTATCTCAGCATGACCTTCATGGCTTGTTTCACGGTATTGCAACTAGAAGAGGCATACGCTGACGGTCCCAGTGGTATCGCTAAATACGACACTTCTATCTCCAGAAGCAGTCATACCACCCGTTGTGTCTCCAATAATCAATTCCAGGTGTGCGAGAACCAAAAAAGGTCAGTATATAGGGCTGCTAATCTAGCTTCACGCTTCCGCAGACAATCCTGCGCCAAGGGACTGTCGATCTCTTGAACCCCCCACCAGCATAAGTCGCCCCACGCCCTGTCTCTGGCCCTCCCACTATCCAAAGCTGCAATTCATCGTAGTGCCTACCTCCCTTGCATTTTATCACTCCAACTAACCATTTCTCAGTTAATCTGTTTCATTGTCCTTGTTCTCGGACACATAGTCAACGTGTTGCTTCCTCACACACTTGGTGTATTCATCACTACCTTCGACATGCCAGCCACAACTACATTCCTTGCATTCAATCCCAGCCTATGGTCGTACCTAATCACCTACGTCCAGTCCCGCTTGCTCGCGTCTTTGGTCGGTCTCGCGGCCATCCGCGACGCACTTTGGATCCCACTCATGCAATACAGCGATTGCAGTACATCGATGCTTTCATCCAACCATATCCTTGCTGTCTCCCAGCTGGCATACGAGGCGCAAGACTGGCGAGCTACTCCGTTTTCTCGATGGAGGAAGCGCAGTAAACTGCGTCGGCGAGCTTATTTAGTTCACGGTAATTTCTGCACTCGTGGATATGTGTTGCGCACATCGTGTTTGTTGTGAGATTCGAGCCTGCATTGGGCGTTGTGGTCGGCGTCGTCCAAAGCAAGTCAGACTTTCTTGAGGTCCTCACGAAGCGCTGCTGAATGGAGGATAGCCTAGCAAAAGGCGTGATTCAAAAACTGGAACTTCATAGATGACGCGAATTTCGCCTTGTTTACTCATTATAATAGCTGGACAGAAGCTAATTAATGATTGGTTATCACCATGCTTAATGCATGCCCTGGATATACCCAATACGTATCCAGCTACGCCTCCGCCCGTAGCAGCATGACTGTCGCGTGCCAAAGATCAAATCAGGGCACGGAAAAGTCGTGGCAGAAAGCTTCTGCATCATATAAGGGTGCAAGGCGTGAGCCCTGACAGATTCTAGCTAGAAAAGTCAGTCAATTATAACCGTCCCAAGGAAGAATTCACTTCACCTCGATTACATCCCCAGACTCGTCAGCTACTCATTATACACATCGCGATGGGGAAGAAGAAAAACGCCGTTAACGCCAAAAACATTGTTATATTCGGGGCAATGGGCGCCGGAAAGAGTTCCCTCATAAACCTCATTGCAGACCAAAGTATTGCCAAAACTGGCTCCAACCTCAAGCGCTGCACCCTCACATGGACCAAATATGTGTTACCCAAGCTCTTTAATAATGGGATGCAATGCAATATCTTCGACACAATGGGCATTGAGAACCCAGAACTCGAGCCATATGAGTACCACAGATCCATCAAGAATGCCAGCCGACTTCTCCGCGAGCTTGATGCATGCGGTGGCACCAGTTTGTTGGTATATTGCATCCAAAAAGGTCGTGACAGTGGCGCGTTGCGGAGCAACTACCAGTTATTCCGCGAAGTGTTATATCAGCGGCGAGTGCCCATAGTCATGGTAGTGACGTGCCTCGAGGACGAGGAAGTCATGGAGGAATGGTGGGCGCGGAACCATGCATCGTTAGAGGCATCCGAGATCATCGTGGAGGGACACGCATGCGTAACAACCCTGGTGGATGAAGATGTGAAGTACAAGGCATCGAAGGAAGCCGTGCGTGAGCTGATCCGCCAGTATGCAGCCGCTACGCCAGTGTCTGGGGGGTGGAAGCAGGAGGGGATAGTCAGCGCGTTCAAGCGACGGTTCGGGCGTCCTGATCCGGAGGACAAGAAGTTGCAGGATAAGCTACAGAAGGACCTCGAGGGTCAATGTGGCATGAAGAAAGAGTTGGCTTTGAAGGTCGCAAAAACATTCGTGTACACGTAGTAGACCAACGGACTCGCTGCTGTGGTAATGATGCCGATTGATGCGGCTATACATTATAATACATATCACGTACTATGCGGTAGCTTTAGTGCATACCGGGCTGGCTTTCAAGTTGTAGATAAGTATGGTATCAGCCAGTAGAGTTGTTTTTTGTTCGAGGAAAACTTCCAAGTAACTTAGCACATATTGCCAGGGCCCAGCAGCTGGCGCTCGTTGCATCACAAAAACATCCGCTAAATAGGTTGTACTCATAATTATATACATCTCTGGCGATGCATATCAAATGCAATTGATACCCAAGTCTTCAGCAATGATCATTGCAGCCCGCTCTCCGATGAGAAGTGCGGTTGAATACGTGTTCTGTACATTATATCGTTAGACCACACATCGATAATCTCCCGCTCAGCACCCACCGCGCCAACGTTCAACGGCACAATGGACATATCTGCGACCTTCAGGTTCGATAAGCCGTACACATTTAGCCGAGCGTCGACGACTCCTTGATCTGCCTCCAATTTCATGGCACAAGTCCCAAGCTACAAAAACAAAGATCAGATGTGAAATTATGAAAGGTTCAGTTGCACACACCGAGTGCCATGATGTTTGCACTGATGTTCGATTCAGTATTTTACCGTGACAATGGAGATGGCAAATCAGGACTTACCGATGTCGCGGTGGAACTGACTGATCGCCTCGTCATCTTCGGCAGTGTAGACGATGTCAGGCGCATTCAAGTCCACCGGCCCGGAAGCTTCTCTGCAGGCTGCAGCGCTTCCCTCTGGGAAATCAGGATGGCCAGCAGCGACTTCACCTCGATAGGAAGCCATGCGTCGAAAAATTTCGCGCGTCTTCTTGTATCCGAAGTCAAGAGGAACAATATCGGATGGACTGTGCGGAGTGTCATGGTCACGCAAGTGCCCTAAAATGATGTGCGTCCACCCACTCGTCTAGGAAGCCTGTAGTAAAGTCCATTCCTTCTTTGCCATCCTCCGTCACCTTGACATGAACGCTTCCAATAGACACAGGGTAAAGCTATTGAAGAGATTCAATAAAAAACAAGGGGTAGACGGAGAGCAGTACTGTATAATAACCGGCACTCATGTAGTTGCGAGGAGGAAGGATACTCGAGAGCGGCCTCGAGAGCGGTGGAATATATCTGGCTGTCATGAGCGTTGCCATTTCATCAAAGCCAAGCAATATGCACGCACCCTGAAAAGGCAGTGAATATTGCAACAACCTTATCTGGGCGGTCCTGGAAGAACTCCTTCCAGCGTGGTTGAAAAGCTGGATTCATGGCCTTTAATTCCTCGTCATCAGGACGCCACTTGATTTTTGAATCGAGGCCACTGAGATACCAATCAGCACGGCACCGGCAGTGATAACTTGTACCAACTTTTGTGCAATCAATGACTTGCCGCTGCTGTTCCATTGTGCAAGGCTTTCTACATTTGGGTAGTTGCAAAGTGCTGCAATCGTGGCGAGAAAACATGCTCACCCTCTAGGATACTCTCCCCACGCCAGAGGGCGTCCATGGTAACAGCATCGTCGGCAGCCAAGTATGGAACAATAACGAGATTGTGATCTGACCGTCCTAAGCCAAGCTCTTAGAATAAATTTGAAGCGCACCTTGATAATTTTCTCCGACGCCAGGTAAATTCACTAGTTGCTCGATACCGCACCGCTTGAGAATCGCCTCGCCACCAATCCCAGACCTCTCCAGAATGGTCGGGGAGCCGAACGCCCCAGCAGAGACAACAATGAGTTTCGATGCTTTCACAATACTCGACGGCCGATCCGCGTCTGGGCAAGACACCGGGTCGCTGGTGAACTCGACACCTACAGCACGCTTGTCCCTTTCATTTGGAAAAGCCGTCAACAGTTTGCTACGATCCCAGGTGGCAACTTACTCGAAAATGATACGCTTTACACGCTTTCCGTCCCAGACTTGTAAATTCGAGTTGTGGGCTTGGTTGTAGATATAGTGGTGAGCCGCGTCCGAACGCCTTCCGGTTGTCCCATCAATATATCTTTTATATACGAGTCAATATTGGCAATACCAGCAGCTTAGGGGTACAGGAACTCACTTCCGCCATGGCTGAGACAGTTCTGGTTAGTGGTCGCAGTTAGGAAAGGAAGATCATAGCGTACACCGTATGTATTGCATGTTTCTAGATCATTGGTGTCATCGGCATACTGCCTCTTGTGATAGGTCGTACCAACCTGGATAAACTCGTCGGAAATACCCAATTTATGCCCACCGGAAGACACTTTGATAGGTCCGTTATAGCCATGGGTTGGAAGATCGGGCTGCACCTCATATGTCTCCAGCTATAAGGTGAACGTATAAGCAACAGATATACTGAAAACGTATTCGAGACCTTCTTCATGAGGGGAATCAAACTCTCGGATTCCCAACCATTGACTCCCCAATCATCATAGTCCGAAGCAGGTGGACGAGTGTATACCATAACTGTCTCATTATCAGAGTTTTCTTCATCTTGCAAATATGCTACGCACAATTCACACATGAGCCTCCACCGACACAGCGACCGCAAGGAACAATCGGTACACGGCCGTTGAGACGAGGAGATGGATTTCCAATGTTGAATGTGACCGTGGTGCTCGGAGGTAGTTGATTGAAGGGATATTGGGAGGGTTGCACATGAATAGGTTTATTAAGGGTGTGTTGACCCGCTTCCAGAATCAAGATCCTCAACGAGGGATCATATGCAGCTAAGCGACCTGCAACAACACAGGCTGTAGTACCGCCTATACAGAATGATGTGTGAAGAGGGCAAACCACTACAAGATGTTATTTGCTCACCTCCAGCAAAAACGATATCGAATTCTGACGGAATTGGATGAGACATTAATATGGAGGGTTACTTTCAGGCCGCCCCACTCTGCCGCTTCCATCTTATAACATTCACCCAAGTGAAGCGCCAACATTCATCGGCCTCGGGGACTTCCGATACATCGCAAATCACACGATGAAGACCGTGATAATGGCGATAATTATAATGACTGCTTTCACTGTGGCAACGTCTAGTGATTGGAGCCTAAATGTGAGAAAAATATGGAGCGCATGTGATTAAATATGTGGCATACAGAAAGGCGCGGATATCTCAACGTATTATTGAGTTCGCAAACAGCGCAAATGACCCGGTACAAGGGATATGCAACATCTTATGACCCACAACATAAGGCAACTTCCTGCGCCTGCTGTATTTGGTACCGCGCCTTAATTCTATGTAGTGCTCATGTGATGTAGAATTTTCAATCCCAGCACAACCTTATTCCTTGATGAGAGAGTATCTGTACAGAACATGCTCACACCTGAGGCAGGACGGAATCTGTCTGCAGGGCAGATTGGCATCATATCCACAGAAATATTTTGCATCTGTGATAGAATCTGTACTGTAAGGGTATTGGATATCAAATTTTAGATATGTTTGTGATATGACATTTGGGCAAATTGGGGGAACAATATCCTAAATCTGATGGCATCTTGTATCCAAACTTTGAAATAAAATCTGTTTTACTCTAAGATACATGCCATATATAGAATTTAAGCATGGATATGGTGGCTGATCAATTTTAATTGCAAGTTTTAAATATGAACCCTATACATATTTGGTATGGAGCTTTCTTATTGGTCAGTCATTGAACAAATTCAGAATACTGTAGCTGACTGTATGGAAGCAACTGTCATGTGTCACGCAGAGCTGGTTGCATTGCTAATTTGAACTGGGTCATGCATCATGGATGTTGAGTTGCTATGAGTTTATATGTCATGCTGGTATGAAAAATAACTACTAAGGCTTGTCAGCTGATACTGTAGGAAGTTTTTCACCCCATGGTTCCCTGTTATTCCAAGCCCAGACATCCTCCACATCTCCAGCTGCCATCAGAGTCTGATCTGCAGCTTGCTTGACTTCTGAAACCACATACCCCAGGTTCAAGTTGTAAGCTTTATTGATCAATATCCCAAGTGTATCGTTGATCACAGCACTCAAAGGAACATCGGAGTCATCTTCTTGCATCTCTCCAACATGTTCCAATGATTCCTCGCTGCCATTGTGAGCTGTACCCATTCAGTTCTCGATCTCATTGCGAAGTGAGTCGTGAGTACAGAGATATGTATTTAGAGCTGTGCATGATTGCTTGCTTGTTAGGCAGTCTCTGTTGGAACTTTCCTGTACCTATTGGAAAGCCAACATGAGTACCACTGCATCCTGAACCAAATATCACTCACAACTTGCAGGTACGAAGCATAGAAACACACATGGGTACTTCTCCCAAACATAAGTATGGAAATCCTGGCTGGTGTGCACTGGGTAGCAGTTGAGGTAGACAATTGTATGCTGGTCATCATCAAGATTGGGATCTGTCTCAATAACCACCTTTCTCCATGGCTCAAGTATGTTCTTGATCCACTGGTAGTGAGGTCATTAGTGAGCTGAAATCAACGAAGAAGCAGCATTCACCTCTCACATGGTCTTCAAGGTACTGTAGTGGCTCATTTTCTTATCATTTTTTGCAAATGCAAAATGAAATCCATGCTCAATTGTGTTGTTCATGCTGTGAGCATTATGTGATGGCAATGAATGCTCAGATGCACCTGCCCAAACTTGTTGAAACAGCAAGAAATCACCATCTGCAGTGCTGGCTACAAGTAGTGAATAAGCACATTTTTTGTCCTTAGCTACAATTGTTACAACCATGTATGCCCCTATTCATTTCTCCTTTACTACTGTGTATTATGTCATGAGCCACATATTGCTGCCACTAGACTCATCTCTGACTCATACTTTGTATTACATCACAACCGCCGCTACCATTGCTAGATGATCTATTCTTGCTATTGCTTACGCATTCCTTATCTCTGACTCTTTCTGTTCTCATGCCTGCCCTAAAGCACAGTAGTTTACTATAAATAGGTCTCCTGTACACTTTAGTTCTTTACTTTAATCTTACTAGGTTTTACCCTGAATATCCTTTGCTTGAGACCTCCAATCTCTTGTCATCAGAATCATATCTTAAAGTTAAAGGCACTCCCTTTAACTTAGCTTACACCAAATGCTTGACTTATTGTCTTGTGTAGAATCTCAACAGAAGTCCTTGACTCTTATTGAGTTGTCTGTTGTTAAGAACTACCCTAGTTTGTAACAAAAGATTAAAGTCCCTATCAAACCTCTCCATCCAGGGAGGCCCCAGTAGCTCCAAGCAAGATGATCCCTTGGGTTAGAAAGTATTGGTGGGAGAGTGATCCAAATGATACCCCCACAGAACCAGAAGAAGAATATCATGAGGCTGAAGGTCCGGATATCACAGAGAACAGAGAGAGACAAATTCTGTCCCCTGTAACCACAGAACCTGACCATCATTCAACTACATCAGTAGATGAATTCCCAGAAGAACAGCCACCCCAAAATCTTTCCACACATCCCAGTATCAGAATGTCCAGCTCTTCATCTGAACTTAAAGCCAGAACACCAAAAGACTACAATGGAAGCCCTGACCACGCTTTAAGATGGTTGTTTTCAGTGAAAGCATATTTGGCCGTTAACTCTTCAGTTTACAACACCAATGAGAAGAAGGCCATTACCACACTTGCATACATGACTAAAGATAGTGCTATGGGATGGGCATTAACATTTTACACTGAAATAGACAACTCCACTTTGGAATCTTATGGAACCTTCACAAACTTCAAAACCAAGTTCAAAGAAGTGTTTGCACCAGCAGATGCTGTTGGCACTGCTATGAATAAACTCCGAACCCTGAAGCAGACAGGCAACCTCACCTCCTATGTTGCTGGTTTCAGGACCCTTGCTGCACAAGCCAACATAAAACAAGATGCCATTCTTATTACGTTTTTCAATGATGGACTCAAGAAGGGAATCAGTAATGCCATTTATCAAATGGAAACCATCCCTATGGACTTTGACAAATATGTCCAAGCTGCAATCAGACTTGATGGTAACTGGCAACATGGTGTGATATTCTGTAACAACAATTGCATGACCACAAAGCCTACTGGTCAACACTATGTCCCCAGACCTTCCATTGATCACTATGACCCCAATGCTATGGAGGTCGACTGCCTCACTGAGGAAGAGAAGACTGAACACTACCAGAATGGCAAGTGTTTCAACTGTCACCAGAAGGGCCACGTCTCCCATAACTGCCCCAAGAAGAAGAATGGCAGAACCCCCATGTGCCATGCTGAGCCAACTGAAGAAGACGAAGAAGAAGTCCATTGTATCAACGAGGATTTTTGATGTGGAAGACTGGATTGATGTCAGTATCTTCCAATGTACCCATTAGACTTGTTTGAGGTGTAGGAATCAGAAAGGAACTTCGCATTCCCATTTCCCTTATCTCCAAAACTCACCTAAAAATCATTGAAACAACCACTGTCATTGATTCCGGAGCTGCCGGAACTTTTATCTCTGAGGATTTTGTTAAACTTCACAAAATTTGAACACATAAACTCACAAAACCATTCTGAGTAACCACAGCAGATGGAAGTTATGTGAAAGGAGGCGCAATCACCCACTACTGTGTCCTCATCGTAAAAATTGATGAATGATCCATGCTTGGAAAGTTCAATATCACAAAACTTAGCCATCGCAACCAAATTTTGCTAGGAATCCCTTGGCTGTGTGCCATGGATCCAATTATTTGATGGAAAGCCGAGACTTTAGAACTCTCTCGAACTGAGAAGAGTAATCTAATAGAGGAAGACGTTGATGCTGAATGAAAGAAGAATGATCTTCCCCCTCTCTTTCAGAAGACCATCGAAATCCTGGTTGATAAAACATGGATGAACTCCCATTTGAAGAAAGAAGAAATGCCAGTTGTAGTGCTGCTGAAGGCACCTCCTGTACAACCCATGCTAAAACCACTCCCTCGAGCAACAATTGAAGAAATCCCTGATGAAGAAGCACCCCTGGTTTTACCCAACTTTGACCCCATCCCTGATAACAACAACAACTCTTTTGATACCAAGGATGATGTATGGACTTCAGATTATGCACCACCTGTATGCGAACTCACCATGTACCATCTTGACAATGATGAATTTTTGGTTGAATACCCCGCTGATGCTACTGAGCTCCGGGTCATCACCAACATTTCCATGGATACCCCATTAACCAAAGATGGTACCAGTGCCACAGAACAGAAACCCATGGTCACACCCCTGTCACAGCCCGCCGCATATGTCAAAACCAGTAATAAAGCTCAGCAGTTTGCTCTGGCAGCTGGGCTTGAACAAAAGAAGAAATCATTTGAAGAACTTGTCCCTTCTTACCTCCACGACTTCGCTGATATCTTTGCTAAAGATGGACTAAATCAATTACCTCCAGAACATCCCAGAATTGACCATCACATTGATACTAAACCTGGTTTCATCCCTAAAATGTCCAAGGTCTATCCATTGTCAGAAGCAGAACAAACCGCCATCAAAGCATTCATCAATGAAAACCTACAGAAAGGGTTCATCTCCGAGTCAAAGTCACCACAAGCTAGTGGATTCTTCTTTGTTGGAAAGAAAAGTGGTGATCTATGCCCTTGTCAAGACTATCGGTATATCAATGATTGGATGGTGAAGAATGCCTATCCTCTCCCGCTCCCACTATCCCTGGTCGCTCAATTACACAGTACTAAATATTTCACAAAGATGGATGTCCATTCCAGATATAATAACATCTGAATTCACCCCGATGATCATTGGAAAGCGGCGTTTACCACTGAGTATGGCCTCTTTGAACCTAACATCATGTTTTTCAGTCTCTGCAACTCGCCCACTACCTTCTAGGCATACATGAATTGGACCTTCCAACAAGAAATAAATGAAGGATGGTTGGTCATTTACATGGACGACATTCTTATCTTTTCAAATGACCTCCCTTCCCACCATGCTCAAACTCATCATGTCTTAGAATGAATCCATGCTGAATGACTATTCCTGAAACTGGAAAAATGCACCTTTGATGCCGAAGAAGTAGAATACCTAGGTATGATCATCTGTCCTAGATGTGTTGCAATGGATGTAACAAAAATCGATGGTATTAATGACTGGCCTACTCCTACCACAGTAAAGGAAGTTTGGTCATTTCTCGGGTTCTGCAATTTCTATTGCAATTTCATTCCTCATTACTCTGACATCATGAGGCCCTTAATCAACCTCACCAAGAAAGACACAGTATTCCATTGGTCTGACCCATGTGCCTCCGCATTTACCACACTTAAGGAATGCTTCCTGAAACAGCCTGTGTTACAGAACCCTGATCCTAGTAGGCAGTTTGCCATCACTACCGACACCTCGCTCATTGCTACCGACGCCTCACTCATTGCTACCAGAGCAGTTTTGCTACAAACTGATGAGAACAGAATCTACCATCCATGTGGATACCTTTCCCAAACCTTGAACCCAGCTGAAAGGAATTATCAGATCTTCGATTGTGAACTTCTCACTGTTATCCACACCCTCACTGAATGGCATCATTATCTTGAAGGAAACCCTCATCCAGTTCTTGTCTTTACAGATCATAAGAATTTGCTCTACTTCTGTACTGCACAGAAATTGACTTGTTGCCAAGCACATTGGCAACTCATTCTCTCCTGTTATGACATAAAACTCCATCACATTGCTGGAACTAAACTCGCCACCCCTGATGCACTCTCCAGATGTCCTGACCATGAAACTGGACAAGGCGACAATGATGATGTCACTCTCCTCCCAGACTCTGTGTTTGTATGACTTCTTGACATGGAACTTATGACCACACTCACAAACCCTGACCCCACTGATCCTGACCCAATCTTCCAGGCTGCTGCAGATGCCCTTGATGGCTTATCACTTCCCCCCATGAAATCTGCACTTGCTGATTGGTCAATTAAAGAAGACATCTTGTATTACAAAGATCGTGCCTACAGTGGCTCAAAAAACTGTCCGCATGTTTTAACATTTTTCACTATCTATGATATTGTGTAAGAACGAACAAATGCCTCAAGGACATGGTTATACCACATTGTAGTATGGCTTCAGGGCTTTCATTTGAGCTCTACACCGTGGAAATCGGTGGAGATATGGTGGAGATACAAGGCTCACAAAATGGTGACTCATGCAGACAGTTTTTTGACTCAAGTATTTTACAATAATAACCAGGTATTCTAGTATTTTGTATGACCTCCCTTGGCTTTAATTACTGCCTCTATCCTTCTAGGCATACTCTCAATTAATTTCTGGCAATCCTCAGCTGTGATCTTCCCCCATTCCACTGCTACTCTCTCCCAAAGCTCCCATACTCCTTTAGGGGGGTTTTCATAGGCTTGAAGCTTTTTCTTGAGTGTTCCCCAGAGATGTTCAATGACATTGACATCAGGAGACTGTGCTGGCCAGTCAAGAACATTGATGTTATGTTCTTCAAACCATTCCTTAGCTCTTCTGGATGTGTGCTTGGGATCATTATCCTGTTGGAAAATGATATCTTCTTCATCAATCCCTGATTCTGCCAAGCTAGGCAGCAAGTGGTCATTTAAAATGTCCACATGCTGCTCAGCATTCATCTTCCCCTCAACCTCAGCAAGCATTCCCACACCATTCCATCCCATACAGCCCCATACCATTAAAGAACCTCCTCCAAACTTGACAGTCCCATTAACCTCTCTGTCTGTTAGGCCATCTCCCTTCTTTTTCCATACATATACCTTCCCATCTGACCCAATCCTATTGATTTTGGTCTCATCTGACCATATAACATGCTTCCAGTCCTCTACAGTCCAGTGTTGATGAGCTAAGGCAAAGGCTAGTCTTCTCTGCCTATGTTTGATGGAGAGAAGAGGCTTTTTCTTCTTTGTTACTGCCTTGAGATGAGCTGCCTTGAGAACATTCCTCAGAGTTTGTGAAGAGACAGGGGTAGTGATGGTGGAATTGATATAATGGGTGGCTTGGACAGCATTATCAGCCTTTCCTGTAGTGATATGTTGGATAATAGCCCTTTTGTCAGTAGAGGTAAGCTTGGATGGACATCCTCCACGAGAGTTTTCCTTGTCTGGGTGGCTTTCTTTGATAAACTTGGCCACAGTGGACTTGCATACTCCAGTTCTAGAGGAAATTTGGCGAGCAGAGAGGCCAGCATAAGACAGAGAGAGGATATTATCTCTTTGAGCAGAGGAGATGGCTTTCATGATGATTATGACTATGATACATGAGATATTCTGGTTTATATAGTTAGATATAGTCATAAAATAACATAATGACACCACTTCATAATTTATATAATAGTGGCATGATTTTTGTGGTGTCATAAATAATGATTTATATAGTTTTAATATACACTCAAAAAACTGTCCACATGAGTCGTCATTTTATAAGCCTTATGTCTCCACCATACCCCCACCGATTCCCACGGTGTAGGGCTCAAATGAAAGCCCTGAAGCCATACTACAATGTGGTATAACCATGTCCTTGAGGCATTTGTTCATTCTCACACAATATCATAGATAGTGAAAAATGTCAAAACATGTGGACAGTTTTTTGAGCCACTGTATGTCTGCCCTGCTGAGAGATGTTTAATTCTGGAATGTTGTCATGACCATGCTTCCACTGGTCATCCTGGCCATTTTAAAACAGAAGAGCTTGTCAAGCGTGACTTTTGGTGGCCTTCTATGGGCTCCTATATCCAGAAATATGTTGATGGTTGCACTCTTTGCCAGCAAATGAAGTCCAACACGCACCCTGTGACTCCCCCACTCATCCCTATCCCCTCCATCACCTCTGCACCCTTTGCCCAAGTCTCCATTGATCTCATTACCGACCTCCCCGTGTGCGCGGGTTTTGACTCTGTCATGGTCGTGGTCAACCATGGCCTTATGAAGGGGGTAATTCTGATCCCTTGTATGAAAACCATCACTTCTGAAGGTGTTGCCTCAAAGTTTTTCAAATATGTCTATTGCTGCTTCGGTCTCCATGAGAAAGTTATATCCAATCAAGGACTGCAGTTTGTATCAAAGTTCTCCAAAGCCCTCACTAAACTCTTAAAATATGACATCGCCACATCCACTGCTTACCATCCTCAGACTGACAGACAGACTGAACATCTCAACCAGGAACTTGAGACTTATCTCTGCATTTATTGCTGCAATCACCCAGAAAATTGGGTAGAGCACCTCCCTATGGCTGAGTTTGTCCATAACCACTGAAAACATGATTCATGAAATGCATCCCCATTCTTCCTTATGATGGGATATGAACCCAGAGCTCTCCCACACACTCTTCCTGACTCCACTGTACCTGCTGCAGAAGATCAATTGTGTCTACTTCAGAAATCAAGAGAAGAAGTGCTTTCTTGTCACAACCTTGCCATGCAACAAATGGCAGAACGAATGCACAGACAGAAGTACCAACCATGGAAAATAGGAGATAAGGTTTGGTTATCAGGAAAGAACCTGATTATGCAATTACCATCACGAAAGCTTGCACCAAAACGATACAGCCCCTTCCCTATCATTGCTGTACTATCACCCATCACATTCACACTCCAACTACCACCTCAGTGGAGAGTTCACCCCATGTTCCACGCTTCCAAACTATCGTCCTATCACAAAACAGAGATTCATGGTCTGAATTTCCATAATCCTCCCCCAGGCATCATAGATAATGAAGAAGAATATGAAATTGATGTGATCCTGTCACACAAAGGCACAGGTAAACGAAGACACTATCTAGTGTCCTGGAAAGGATACTCCTCCGCCAGTAATGAATGGATCCCAGAAGATAACCTTAGCAATGCTGCTGATGTCCTTTTGGCATATAAAAGGACTCATCAACTAAAGACTTAGAACAATGTCTCTTGAACACCTATGCCTCTGCATACAATGCATTGAAGAGCTCACCACTACTATGAATATTGTATCCAAAAACGTCACTCACCCATTATCTCTTACTGACTACCAGACTGCCACCATTGCTAACCTCGCTGCCATTGAAAACACACCTTCCCCAATTGCTTCCCCATCGTTGACTGACTCTACCTTAACCACTGACTCTACCCTCACTGATTATTTCATGATCATTGATCAGATCAAGACTAGTGCCTTGTTCAAGTCTGCCATCACATCCCAACAATACACTATTGAGATAGATCATCTCCTAGGAGAAAGAGGGGCAATCTCTAGCGGACTTATTATCCGAATCATCAGAGATGCTAGCCTAATCAAACATACCACCAATCTTCTTGATGATGACTGTCACAAGACCATCTTCTGCCACCTTCATATACACATTCATAATACTGCAATCCATCTGTTGCCTGATGATACTAAGGAAGCTATCAGAGAGGCTATCCACATCATCACTGAACAGATCACTACAAACCCAGTCGCACGACCCCCATCCCCACATATTGCCATTCCAATCCCATTGCCAGTTCTTCTGACAGCTACTGCTGAGCATTTGGATGATAATATCCCTCCTATTGCTGTACTTGACATACCAGCTTCTCCATCTCCTACCCCCATTGCACCCACTACACATTGGTACCCCATCAGGCATAGATCCGCCCACATCACCGAGTGAACCATGTCAGCTTCCCCACACAGAAACTGTAAACGATGATCTAGATCCCCATCTCTGCCCATGCAGTTGTCCACTGTCACCACCATACAGACAGCAACCATCGACAACGTAGTTTATCGCAACTGTCGTGTTGCTGGGCATTGTCATAAGAACTGCCCAGCATATTATTGCTGGGTTTGCAAAGAGTATGCACCCAGACATCTATTGGTCTTTTGTAAAGACTTAAAAGGCAAAGTGGTCATTCCACTGGTTTGGACTGATGCTGGTTTCTATGAAGCCCTCACTTGTTGGGAGATCAAGCAGGACACTATTTATCACACTGCCGAGATGGCTGGTGAGTTGTATACCATTACAGAGGAGCAAAACGACCTGCTGGATTCTAACTATGACGCTGACCCTATCTACTGGGCTAATCAGGATAACTAAAGTTGGTGACTTTGTCTCTAAACAAGGGGTAATATTACAACCATGTACGCCCCTATTCATTTCTCCTTTACTACTGTGTATTATGTCATGAGCCACATATTGCTGCCACTAGACTCATCTCTGACTCATACTTTGTATTACATCACAACTGCTGCTGCCATTGCTAGATGATCTATTCTTGCTATTGCTTATGCATCCCTTATCTCTGACTCTTTCTGTTCTCACACCTGCCCTAAAGCACAGTAGTTTACTATAAATAGGTCTCCTGTATGCTTTAGTTCTTTACTTTAATCTTACTAGGTTTTACCCTGAATATCCTTCACTTGAGACCTCCAATCTCTTGTCGTCAGAATCATATCTTAAAGTTAAAGGCACTCCCTTTAACTTAGCTTACACCAAATGCTTGACTTATTGTCTTGTGTAGAATCTCAACAGAAGTCCTTGACTCTTATTGAGTTGTCTGTTGTTAAGAACTACCCTAGTTCATAACAACAATATCAGCTTGTTTGGAGCCTCGCTCATGAAACATGGTACTGCTATTTGGTAAGAGATAGCAGCCTACTTGGTCAAAGTTAACCATGAGCTATCACATGTAAGAACACCATCAAGATTGTATCAAGACAAAATTTACATACTTTTGGAGGTACATTGTACCATTTCATGATGTAGACCAATCAAAAGAAACATTCTTCACAGGTTTCTTCAGCATCAGCTGGAAGATGGGCTGCTGCATGTGTTCCCTTCCTCAGACTCCAGTCCAACACACTCTCAAAGAATGACCGAACAAATTTCTGTTAGAATGATGTGAGTGGCATCCATCAATGTCATGGTTAACACACCTCTGAACATTTGAATTCAGTGAGTAGTAAGCCTGGTTCATGCTTTTCAATCACAGTGAGCATGATCAAGCGAGCAACAACAACACTGATGGGAACACCAGATGTCCTCAAACCTCATAATGTGTCTGTGATCTCCTTTACAATGGCTGGGTACTTTGCAAGCACCCCCATTTGTCCTGATCCTGCCAGTGCGTGATGTCGTTTGACATTTTGAATTGTCATGGGTGACCAACCACATTTTGTTTCCTTGTCCAGCCATTTTTGGATGGTTCCCTTGTTCAGGTGAGAGAAGAGTGATGGTTGATCTTGAGTGAGCCTGCTAGCAATTGTCTGTGCAGACCAGCCAACTTTTGGGGCAATTTGCTCTATGTGTGTCCAGAGGAAGGGATGATACCAGTTGCTTCATTGGTGTCATTCCTGCTTTGTTCCACCATTCTTCCCAGTCTGCTGATCTTTCCAATTTGAATCAGGCCTTGAAAGCTCTGCAAGATCCATTGTCGAAAGACTGCTTGTTTGGGACTCAGCCTGCAAAACCTATATGAAGTTCATTCCAATACTCAGGTCAATTGCACAGCTGCTAGACTTACCTTGTTGACATTCTTTTGTGCTTTCTTCCCTTTCAGCTGAGTGGCTTTGATTCGCTCACAATGATGACATTGATGCTCCATTGCTAGGTTCTTCTTTCTCTGCTCTTGTGCTGCTTTCAGAGTTTCCTCATCTTGCTTTGTCAATTCATCATCATCAGCTGTGATTTTTGCCAATCTCTCCCATTGCTTGGCTTTTTCTTCTTCAGTATGAAGTGGTTTCCATGTGAAGTCACTGAAACTCATTTGTTTGGTTTTCTGTGAATTGATTATGACAGGGAGGGTCAAGGGTCAAGGGTTTTCAATCATGTGAATAGTAACATGTTTGTATTGAACATTGAGCTTTAAATCTGACTTGTGACCCTCAGAGTTCGAGTCCACATTGACAGTTGATAGTCTAGCATCCATGTGAGGTGAGTGCGAAGCTTTTGAGCATTTTTCGGGATGTTCATCTACTGCTGAAATATGTATCTCTGGGGCAGGTCTTTTTGTGCTGCCACCACCAGTCCTAACACATGGGTCAACATGAGCTAATCTCTTTCGATTGAGAATGAAATCTTACTGTCATAGGTCCTTTGCACCCTGTTGTTGTGCAGCATTGATCAGCCACTCAAGCCACACCTCATGAAGGAAGTCACGTTCAGAATCTTTTGCAAGTTTCTTAACTGTCTCCTTGAACATCCCAACCAGGGCTTCATAACATCTCCCATATTCATGGAAAGTGATTGTTCCACTTCAGCCAAGTTTATGGGTCTCAAAGCAGACTTCCAGATTTCTATTGAATGCAAACCACACCCCTTCCTCCTCAACCATCTCTGTGTCGAGGCTGAAGTCATAGGAAGAATTAGGTGGGTCAAGGGGCAATGATTATGGAAGATTTTTCAGGAGCCTCCCAAGATGTTCAATCCATGATATCAACACTGAGGATGGACCAGGCATGGTGCCAGGAGCAAGTACAACTCAACCAGTATTGGACTCATTTTAGGCCTTTCAGCTCATTGCATTGTGTTACTATAGTATATTTTCTAAGTAGTGGCAACTCTGCAATGACATGTGGTGCTGGGATGTTGACAGTTGCTAATTTTTGGTATGTCATGATGGTAAACTGCCTGGTTGCTTACCTGCCAAATGTGGCAACCTGTTACGCTCGACCCCCAGTTGCCTCCCTATAGTCAGCTACAGTAATACAAACTGGATCTGCACATATTGTCACTCTATGATGAAGCAAGGTACAAGCGTAGTCATAGAGTTTGGTCTTTGGCTGAGCAGAAGAAGCCATCAGTTCTTGTTTCTGCTCCTCCACTAGCAAAAGTCCTAGTTGAGCTCTTTTCTTTTCTCTCCTTCTATCCTGTACTATCTTTCCCCTAGGCTACACACCATTAATTAAAATCTACTGACTATGGCTCACATTACATCAGACCCAGCACTGGACATTGTTCCTGATTTCACATCCACAACTTTCCAAGGCATAAGAGACCACATCATAGAAAACACACAGGCAACCCATGAAGAAGTAGCCAATGAACTCATTATGGATTGGCAGCAAGACTGAGACATCTGACTTGCAGCTTGGAATGTGCAAGTCAATGAAGAAGCTCATCTAGCAGCAGAGGCAGCACATACTGAACAAGAATGACTCCTCCTAGAGCAAAAGGCTGAGAATGAACACTGTGAGGCAGAAAAGAAGAAACCAAGGATCAATGAATTCAAAACAGGCACCTCAGTCAGTGATACTCTTACTCGCTGACCATCCCAATATGCAATCCACAAGCTCAAGTCCTTTGAGTACATCAAATTGTGGTATTTCAGCCTTGACAAATGCAGAGAGGTGGCTGATGAAGCCAAGTCATCAGCAGACAGTACCTTTGGCTGCACAAAGGTTGACAATTTTGTAGCCTTGTTCAGGCCATCCCACAAGGTTATCCAAGACCATGGTCTTGAATGGTATCAGTTCAACATGGCAAAGAACAGCTTCCTAGTGTACATTAACAAGCTTAACTGGCCAGAGAAGTACCAGCATGCCCTCACCATGTTCTTTATGAACATCGTGTCTAACCCACAATGGGCCAAACCATTTGGTGAACACACCCTGCTCCTCTATGCTGCCCACATTTGACAGGACTGGCATGACACCCTCACTCTTGATAACACTTTTGACATCAGTGTTTTCAACTTTACATTGTTGAAAAACCTCACCAAGGAAGTTTGGAACAAAACATGACTCAAGAGTCTGACAGAGGTTCATACCTTTCACTAACATGATTCCAAACAAAACTAATTACATTACTATGTTTCCTTTTACTTGCTGCTACAGCTTCCACACATGACCTAACTGCTGCTTCCTGCTTCCAACTTGAAAAACTGCTCCTGGTACCACTATGTGCTTGGCACTGCTACCACTGCTGCTTTTTCTACCTCGTCAATCTCTTCCTCTCACCCCAATGCTTCCCTGACACAGCTCTAGCTTGCTATGTCATTGTACCATTGAGCATGGGAGACTCCATCCCAATGCAACCATGCCTGGGCTGAGACTCGCCTAACATGCTCTTGCTCTTGCTCTTGCTCCCTACTTTGAAACCCCTCAGGACATTTCCTACCCCAAGCTCAGTCTCCTGGTTGCAACTGTCCTTGGCAAGAACCCAAGTGAAACAGCCAAGACAAGCAGTCTTTTCAGAACAGTGCAGCATCAACCAGCCACCATGCCTGCACTCTGTGCCTCAGCTGCTTTGCCCACAACATTCACAAGTGCAAGAGCGAGCTTCTGTGGGACAACAAGGCCCCTACCTCTTGCCACAGAAGCCTAGAGGGCCAGCTCATCAACACTCTTGGCTTGTAACTCTGCTATGACTGGCAATGTCCCAATGGTTGGGCCCATCTATGCTGATGTTATAAATATCCTTGATAATGGCGGATGGGCTGGGAGAAATATTATTGCTGATGGAGATGGGTGGGCCCATCTGGGTAATATGTAGAGTAGGATAGACATATATTATAGACAGCTGGGCTGAAGAGAGATGTAAGGCAGATATTATTATATAGACAGGTGGGCTGATGTATGGTATATTGTGTAGATGGGTGGGCCGAGGGAGTGGTGAAATATTTATTATACAGTGGCTCAAAAAAGTGTCTCAATGTTTGTGACTTTTTGTGTAATTGCTATATTATGAGCTAGGGTGTGAGAATACAACTAAGCCATGGGGAGGTGTGGGAAAGCTCTGCTTCTAAGCTTTATGTTTGGTCCCTCTAGCGTGAGAAAATTATGTCATCAAGTGAAGATATGGTTAATTTAGTTTGGTAACTCATTGAGACACTTTTTGACTTTCAGTTTGACATGAATGTCAGAGTTCTGGCTGGTCTGGGTACAAGTCTGCATAGACTTCAGGTCTGCAGTCTGGGTACAAGTCTGGGTACCCCTCAGCAGGCTTGGCAATTTCAAGTGGAGTCAGCCACTCATTGCCACCATGTGAATATTCCTTCAATCCTGCCCATCACTCACCTGCCACCAGCTGTCACAACCTCCTAGGAATGCTGCTAATATGCCCACCCACCATTGCTGGGGGTGGTGCCAATGGCATCCTCCATTTAGACGCTGCTCAAACAATCTTGGAGCTGCTCAAATACCCCACCTGCCCATCATTACAGCCATTCCTCTTTCTTCCCACACATATCCATATCTTCTCCTGGCTTGCCTCCCTTACATTGCCTGTTACAGTGCCTCACTCTTTTTCCCATCATCACTGTAGACTCCTATATGGCTGTACTTCTAATGCTTCCTTTTCACTGTGCTGTTTCCTCATGGTCTTCTCTTATCTCTGACTCATACCTTGTTTCCCATGAACCTTCCATTCTTAGTACTAGTTGCCCTTTGCCCAGCTTGGTCTGTGCACAATTCCCTTATGTATATAAACTCTAGTTACTACCTGTATTTTCTCTAACTTGAATCTACTTGGTTCTCTCTAATAACTTGAACTCTAGCTCCTTGGGAAGGAGGCTAGCCATTGTCCCATTTGAACCCTAGATCCTGCAGGAGTCTAGACAATTGCTCCTGAGGGAGGCATTGACTTGATAAGGCATAGTCCTTGGTCAACCCCGATCTTGATTCCTTTATTGGAACAACACTCTATCTGAGTTCGTAACATTGCCCTCCTTTCTTTGTGCCATCCTCTTGATAACATCTCATCTTGGTTCCACTATGTCTGCCCCATTGTCTCATGCTGACATCACACTTCTTGCACAGTTACTCATTCGCCTGTCTCCTACTGGCTTCATCACTGACTGCACCAGTTGTGGTGGTGCAGTCACCTTGTCAATCTGTCGGTCTGATAAGAATGGGAATGGTGGAAAACCAATGGCAAGGGTACAAGCTGCTCTGATTTTTGCTGCATAGTATTGACATAAATTGCCAGCATACATCATGTTCATTCTACTGGTGGTATCCCAAACTACTTGCTTTCCTGCACATCACATCATTAATTCCTATGTCAACTGCATCACCAAGTCCCCCCAGCTCTCAACCAATCACCTCCTCTAGCAGTACTACCCTCACCATGCTGCCACCCCCCCTGACACAGCCCTTGAGCAGGTGCCAACATAAGCAGGGTGAGTGGTGTCTATACTTTTTCTGCTGTCATGTACGTGCCTTGCACTGCAGCTGTAACTCATGCTTAAGGCATTGTTGCGAGGCAGGTGAATGTCCTTTCCATAGGCTTAACAATGGCCCACCTATGCTTGGAGACAAGGAGGATGATTTTCTGATCGAGGAGCCTGAGGATGGTAGCTTTGGCCATGAGGACCTTTGTCAGGCATTGCATGCCTCTCTTCAGGACTTAGGCTTTCCCATCCCAGATGCACCACTCCCTTCCATGCACAACCTTCTGTCTGCACTGCCTGCTCCTATCCCTTGTAATCACATCCAACTGCCAAGCATTTTTCTGGAGGGTGACTCATCTCCTCCCCCTGTGCTACCTTCCACACTGCTCCCCAAGTCAACAGCAAAGCATCCATGAATCATACAACAGATGGACCCTATATGGGCCACTGATTTGCATGCCCAGGCTAGGCAGGAGGCTGATGATAAGCAGGTTGAGGAGTGTCGCAAGGAGATGGAACGAGAAGTGAGGCAACACTTTGCATTGCATTGGTTTGATGCTGTAAGTGTCATCTCTTGTTTCCATCAGGACTTAACTGATATTATCCCTAGGACAATGCTGCTGTCAAGGTAGAATGGGTGTCCAAGTGCCCTTACTATCCTCAATGGCAGCTTGCCAATGATCCTGAGCTTATCACCTCCTTAGGCACAGATATTCACAAGATCAAGGTGTACAACAAGCACTTCTGATGCTGGATTCCCACTGCTCTCACACATACCATCTCCCTCAAGTCTGGCTGTCATCTCTTTCTTCATTGTTATGGTGTCATCCAGTGTGACGGCTTCCAGGAGCTCTTGATGGCATCAAAACATACTTCACGCCCTCATCACCTTTGGTTCAACATGACAGGTGAGCATGATGTCATGCGAAAAAAGCTCAAGGCCAAGCAGGAGATCATTGAGATACCATCTTCCCTGGTCATCACAGCCAAGCATGAATGGGAGGAGAGCAGTGAGCTTGCTTTCACCCCAATGTGTCCATGACTTGATGTTGAGGACTTCAATAGTTGTTATGCAATGTCTATGTTGCCCACTCCCTCTCCACTCCTCATCCACAGTGGCAGTCCCCCTCATGACACATTTTCAATGTTGTATTCCTCATTGACATCATTGGTCCTTTCAGTTGTGTCCTTGCATCACATAGCTGCCCCAATACAACAATGACCAACCACAGTTCCTACTATCACTGCGATTCCTGTGCCCCACTATGATCCTGCCAAGCCATGGCAGGTATGGCCCCATGGCATGCACACCATCAATATGGTCACTGGCTTTCAGCAGATGGACAACAAGCAACTGTGTGCAATCCACCTCTAGCATGAGTTGTTCCCCCTTGTCTTTGGAGTCCCCTATGTTAAAGCCACCTACCACCACAATCACAAGATGTGGCAGGTGATGGATCATGCAGTTCTTGCTGAGCATGAGGCTGCAGGTCATTCATCATTGGGTCTTTGGTCACACTACCTCAACACTTGTCGCAGGGCACTTGGGCAGCAGAGCAAGAAGCCTGGCAAAACCAGGTAAACATACCACCCCCTTAAAATATTCTGTGTTAAGAACCATGCTCAAAGGAGAGAGAGACTGACTCAGAGGGGCTTGGCCTCAGCTTGTACGCTGTGCCCCTTACCTGAGTATGTGCCCTTCATTTCAGAGGAAGTCTGATGATGGTCTGACGAAGTCCGGAGGAGTGCAGGAAACGTCCAGAGGAGCACGGGAGAGTTCCAGAGGAATGCAGGAAATGCTCAGGAGAGTTCCTGCTGCAAGGTAATACTTCTACAGGAAAACAGGATGGAAGGATAGGAGGTCTGGAGTATGGAGGACAGGAGGTCTGGAGGTATGGAGGATGGAATGTCTGAAGGTACGGAGGGCGGAACGTTGAAAGGACAGGATGCCTGGAGGTATGAGGGACAGGACATCTGGAGGTACAGAAGACAGGAGGTCCAGAAAGAATAGGGGCTACATCGGACAAAGTCTGATGCAGAAGCAAACAGAGGTAGACTACCCTAAGGTAGAGTCAGAGGGACAGGAAGTGGACCTAAGTCCAGAAAGAGGGTAAGTGCCAGAAAGGCAAGACTCCAGCCTAGGGAAGCAATCCCTAGACTTGGGACAGAGACATGGGGGACAAATCCAAAGGTCCAGAATTCTGGCCTAGGGAATCCTTCCCTAGGCCTTATGGAAAAGGATGAGACTCAGACGGACTGAAGTCCAGAAGATGATTGGCAAGTGGAACAGGATCTAAGATGATATTCAGACTGAGGACTCTACTGTAGTTGTACAGAGGTTATATACTAGAGGCTATCTGAGAGGATCAGTAAGCAAAGGAGTAAGGCTATGTACGAGCATGCGGAAACACATTTGTAAGTAAGATGGAACATAAGTAAATGAACTCGGAGATGAAACTAGTACAAGGATCAATCAGCAAGATGGAAACAGAGATAACTGAGAACCAGAAAGGCGGAGATGCCTAAATGGGGATAGGTGCAGGATCTTGGACGGAGGGTGGGAATAGATCCGGAGATCTGGGGATCCAGAAGGCAGGGCAGAAACAGGACTGAGATATGTGAGGTGGTAGATGTAGTCCGGAATCTGAGAGGAGGTAAAGTCCAGATGTCTTGCTGGATGGAATGTGTGTAGGGTGGACAGGATAGAGGATCCAGGAATGAGTTGGATATGGGGTCCAGAAACAGGTCTGGAAAGCGTGGGAATATGATGGGATCTATGTCTGGCATACAGGATATGACATTCTGCCTCAATTTGTTGACCATTTGTTTACCTCACTCATCACTCGTCTATGTCGTAGTTATCTTTTGCAATGTTATGATGTTTTTTGTATTGAAATCTTGACATTGCAGTTAAGAAGGAGCACTTACACCACCAATCTTACGCAGCACACCACTTGGACGACCATATTCAAGCATGGCACCAATGTTCAAGACTGCCATTATAATCCATTCACGTACCTTGGCTCCCTCAATTTCGATGCACTCAAGGAAGTGAGCAAGGGTTGACAAGAAGTCATCAAGTTGGATGTTAGTGAATAACATGCCATGTAAAAGGACAAAGAGTTCAGGTGCACGAGCTATGGAGAACAACTGATCATTGACATTTAACTAATTCTAAGTAAAACATGGGTGATAGGGCCTTTTACCCTGTGCATGCAGTGTAGCTAGAGTAACACGATTGCGCTGAATGATCATCCTGTCTAAAAAGAACTTGTACTTAACTGGTGTCATCTCATGACAAATGTTGTGGAAGGCACCAAACCACACATTGATCTGCTCTGCAATTGAAGAGTTGAAGTAGTACCCACCATCCTCATCCAACAACTCTGGGTAAGCCTTCATGTCGCAGTGATTGTGACACAAAGTGTCACTTGCCTTATGCTTTGTCTGGTGATTGAATGCATCACTGCACATGCTGATGCCATCGAAGAATTTGATCTGGCAGCTCATGACTTCATGGAGGGCATTGCAGTTGGAGTTGTAGATTAGGTGCTGTGGTTTGCATGCATGCAGAAGGGAATATATCTGCTCAATAAGCAGCTATGCAACATCAGTAAGATGGACCAAGCTAGAACAGGATCACTTACTAGAACATTTGATACTGCCTCATGATGATACATAGTACTATGTGCATTGATGATCCCACAAGGATGAACAACGAGCTGTTCATTGTTCATCCATTAACATCAGAAAATCACCTTGAGTTTCCTTTGCTGTACAGGTAATGTCATCATCATCATCGACTCCAGTGGAAATTGTCACCACTGGCTGCACAAGGTGAGTGTCTCCGGTGTGTCCATCATGCTTGTACCACTCATCTCTATCTTGGACAGCAAGACCATCTCCAGCATCAATGGAGGCCATGACATCATTGGACTTTGCAAACTTCTGACACCATGTTCAACTCTTGCTGCTTCGCATGGACTCAATGTTGAGAGTCTCCATTTGAAGGTGGAGAGGGTCATTGCAGGCTTTGCAAGGCTTCCCAGACTGACTATCATGAGTCACAGGCTGATCACATTCCTCCACAGCACAAACCAACTCCAGATGCTTGTGTGCAGGGTCGATAGAGCAGTACTAATGGCAATTGTTGGCAAGGGGGTTGGTGCATTGTGGGACAGCACTGCATGGATGCCCCACAGTGACACTGTCAGTGACAACAACCTCTGTGTGGCTAAATGTCCTATCAGGCATCTCAAACACCCACAGGCAGCCATAGCAGGCATGTGGAAGCTCCTCCTGTCCATGAGTGATGATGCGCTCGGTGTGCTCACACATGGCATGCATGAACTGGTCTTTTGCTCTCCTCTGTGAGGGACTTGTAGGCAAATCTTACGCTGATGATGGTTATCAAGCAATGCCAGGAGGGTGAAGGAATCCCACACCTCCTCCATTGTAAGCAAGCTTCCAAATTGCCAGGGAACATCATGATTGGGAGATTGATGAGACTGCGCAATATCATAGACATGTGCACAATTTGTTGCCGAGACACTGAATAGAATAGTTAGAGACAAAAGGAGGATAATGATGAGTACTTACAGAATCTGCATGAGATCCATCCAGCTCATTGTGAGCTTGAGCTGAATGAATTGGTGCTCAGCAACTTGTAGATAGGATGGTATACCACCATAATACAACCTTGTTCTGTCCTTGACATTGTAATTGTTGTGATAATTTGTGTGACATGCTGAAAAATAACTGTAAGTTAACAATAGTTTGATATATTAAGGGCACAAACATGTACCTTGACACTTCAGGTGAATAGACCAGGTGGAATGTGTGCCTTGTGCATGGGCAAACACAACGACATGGCATTGCTCTTCCTTCTTGAGGAGAGAGTTGATGTGCCAGGCATTGCAATCTGGATTAATGCACATCTTGACCAGAGGGTAGAGAGTGTGCTTTGCTGTAAGATCTGTGAGTGTCAAGGCAATATAGAATGAATGATAGACTTACTGATCCCATGCTTGTGACCATACAATCAGAATGTTTCCTCCTCCTCGTCGGCAGCCTCTCCAGCTGTGGGTAACATCCAGACAAGATCCTTGAGGATATTCCATAGGACATCAACATCATCCTTGGAGATAGTGAATCATTCAGCCAGAAACTCATTGATGGAGGGTGGTAGAATCTCAGGCATGATGAGGACAGAGACAGTGTGGGGCTGGGGTTGTAGAATATTGTTTTTAAGAAGGCTGGCACACCGGAGGAAGGCCATAAGATCAAGAAAAGGCATGGCAGCAAGCTGCTCATGTTGCTGCATGGCAGCAAAGACAGAGCCAATGTCCATGATGAGAGCGACCTCAATGTGAGCACCAGCTCCACTTAATTATGCCGTTCACCTCCTGGTTACACCAAAGAGAGGTACTAGGCAAGATGGGTAGAGCTCAGGCAGCATGAGGAGCAGCACAGGGAGAAGATGTGATGTTGGGGAGGGGGTAGCATTGGTGGGCAGCATTGGTGGGTAGTGCCTGGTACAGGACATGATCAGTAGTCATGAGAATCAGATGCAATGATACTTACCTTCAATGCTTGAGTGACCAAAAACTTATTGATGTGATTGGTGGGAGGAGGGTAGTGTTGGCATGCAGTGCCTGGTGGCAACATGATGTGACTGGCGGGAGTGGTGGGGGAGAGGATATATGGTCAGCCATGCTCAGGGAGCACCAACAGCTTCAAACTCCATCAGAGCATCACCACCTGTACCCAGACTGCAGACCTGAAGTCTATGTAGACTTGTACCCAGACTGGCCATATCAGAGATGCCCTCAGTTTGACCAACACAATCTCTATAATTCTGGTACTTGGTGTTTCCTCCTGTTGCTCTAATTACTTCTGCCACTCTTCTATGCATACTATCTATCAATTTGAGGCATTCTTCATCAACAATCTTGCCCCACTCTGCTGCAACTCTCTCCCACAGCTGAAATAGCCCTTATTGTTATTATCATCAGCTTTTCTAATCTGTATACCAGGCAGATTGCTACTAAAACTGGTCTGAGCAGAGTTGCTATCATTAGGATCATAAAAAAGTCAGTCCAGATAAGAAAAATATCAGATTAAATTGTCCTTTCAAGCTTACATCATATAACAAAAAAATCTCTTGTTCATAATATTCCAACTAGGCAGGCTGCCAATGCTACTCAAGCCACCAAATTCATTGATTACATCATCTACACTGCTCTCTCCACTCAAATAGTCAGGAGTACTCTTAAGGCAGCTAATCTTAAAGCTGTAAACAGGCAGAAAAGCCTTTCCTGTCTTCAGCCTATATAGGAAGGAGATTAGCCTTTGCTTTAAAGCCTCAATATTGGACTGTTGAGGACTGGAATAGGGCTACCTGGTCAGATGAGACAAAAATCAATAGGATGGGGCCAGATGGCCAGGAATATATGTGTTATGAACTCAGATAGAGTATCATTCCAATAAAGGAATCAAGGATCAAGTTTGATCAAGGATGAAGCCTTATCAAGTCAATGCCTCCCTTAGGAGCAATCATCTAGACTCCTGCAAAATCTAGAGTTCAAATGGGACAATGGCTAGCCTTCTTCCCAAGGAGCTAGAGTTCAGGTATGAAAGAGAACTGAGTAGATTCAAGTTAGCGAAAATACAAGCAGTAACTAGGGTTTATATACATAAGAGAATTGTGCACAAACCAGGCTGGGCTAAGGGTAACGAATACTAGGAAAGGAAGGTTCATGGGAAAACAGAGTATGAGTCAGAGATAAGAGAGACCATGAGGAAACAGCACAGTGAAAAGGGAGTGTCATGAGTACAGCCATAAGGTGTCCACAGTGATGATGGGAAAAAGAGTGGGGCACTGTAACATTACCCCCCAGTTAACGTCTGAAGTCACCAACTTCAGTCACTAAGAGACTGATAGTTGTTAGGGTCAAAATCAGTGTCTCTTGCAAACTGCTTCTCATGCTCCTCTTGCTCAAGATCTTTTCTATCTTTATAGATCTTGAGTTGGTGATGGAAAGCCCAAGAGTCAGGTTTGGCATTAATGATACATTGTCCTCTAAGAGTGGAGCAGTAGGCAGTAAGGTGTTTTGGGGCATGGTGATGGCATTCTCAGCAAAAGTAGCGAGGGCAGTAGACCTGATGATGTCCTTCCTGCTGGCAGTATCAACAAGTGATGGTGGAATAGTCAACACCATTTTGATCATGATAGGTTTCTTCAGATGAGGCATGAGAGTTGGAGGAGGATATGGGTTTATCTTCATCAATAATGATGGGTGGAGCAGGGGATGGTGTGATGGGATGAGATAGGCCTATTCCAAAGGCAACAGTGTTTCTTTTCTTTCCACGAGCATGACATGGGTTTCCTGCAGAACAAACTGCGAGCTGAGAGGGAGCAGGAACAGGAGTATCATCATTAGAAAATTCCAATGGGGATCTGGGTACTTCTTGGGTAACGAAGTGGAGGGGCTTGACTAAGATGGAGCATTCTAGTTTCACAATCTCAGAGATCATTTCTGGGGTAAGTGCTTGCTCAAACCCTCGATCTAAGAGTCATTCAGTGGTGAGGGACTTGATCTTGGTCATGTGATAGATAAAGGAGCGCTTGGTGGTTTCTTCAGCAGGAGCTGTGATGGTATGGGCATAGCTAGATGCCAGGTCTGCACTGTAATGGATAGTCATTAAAGAAAGGGAAAAATATCTTCAGAAAAGAAAAGATCTAAAGGTAAAACACAAGGAAGGGAAGAAAGGGTTGATTCAACAAGAGCTTGCTTGTGATGAAGTTTGAGCTGAGAGTGATGGAGTTCAAGTTAAGAGTTCGAGGATCGTGAAGAAGGCATATTCTGGGATCAGGTTTCTAGGTAAAGAGTTGAGAGAGTCAAAGGCGGTCTTTATAGGTTTTCAGGATTTCCTGGGCATTGTCTAGTTCCTTTTCAGGGAGCCAGGAGTTATCTGAAGAAGGGTAACCCTTCCATGATATGAGGAAGTGTTGTTTTCCTTTTATGTTTCCCTTATGGGTGAGAATGGCTTCTATCTCGTATTCTTCTTGTCTGTTGATGATGTCAGGGAGAGGTTCAGTATGATTTGGGCTGTGGACTTCTGTTTCCTGATAGGAGGATAACTCAGAAGCATGGAAGACAGGGTATGATTTCCAGGAAGTGGGAAGTCAGATCTTGAATGTGATAGGGGAAGAGATGGCTTCTACTGTGAAAGGGCTGTAGCATTTAGGGGCAAGCTTCTTTGAGGGTAGTCTGGTGATAAGGTTCTTTGCCAATAACCAAACTTTCTCACCAATCTTCCAGGGTTCAAACTTCTTTCCAAAGGTCCAATCAGACATGTGTTGCATAGTGAGATTGTGACAAGAAATGGCTTCTTCTCAGATCTTCTGAAGGTATTTGACTCGATCTTCTGCTGCAGGGACAGCAGAGTTTGGGAGAATATAAGGGATTCCTTGGGGTTCATAACCCATCATGAGGTGGAAAGGGGAGACATTGTGGGCATCATGCTTTTGGTGATTGTGGACAAATTTGGCCATGGGTAGATGTTTTACCCAATCGAGAGGAGTGGAGCAGCAGTAAATGCAGAGGTAGGTTTCAAGTTCCTGATTCAGACATTCAGTTTGTCCATCACTTTGTGGGTGGTAGGTGGTGGAAAGTGCAACTTCATAGTTGAGGAGTCTTCCAAGTTCTTTGGCAAATTTAGAGGTGAACTAGGGTCCTCTGTTGGAAATGATCTTGTCATAGAGTCCAAATCTAAGAAAGACTTTCTTGAAAAAGAGTTGGGCAACTCCTTCTGATGTAATGGTTTTCTTGCATGGTGAGAGAATTACCCCCTTCATAAGGCCATGGTCTACCACGACCATAACCAAATCAAAACCACCTGATTCAGGCAAATCAGTGATCAGATCAATGGAGATCTGCAAGAAGGGGTGAAGCGCAGAGGAAGGGATAGGGTTCAAGGGTGGTGTAGAAGGATGAGTGTCAGATTTTATTTGCTGACATAGGGTGCAACCCTCAATGTATTTGCAGATAAATGTGCCCATTCTGGGCCACCAATAGTTGTGTTTGACTAATTCTTCAGTCTTAAAACATCCTGGGTGACCAGCAGTGGGGTGATCATGGTGAAGGTGTAGAATGTGGTGTTGAAGATGAATGGGGACATAAGCACAGTTTTTATAAAACAAAGTGCTGTCATCAAACTTCCAATCTGAGAGGGCGGTGTGATGATCATACTGGTGCTAGGTGCATATGATCAATAGCATGGTTCTTCTCACCTTCAGGAAAGGAGATAAAGTGCGGATCATTAAATCCATATATATTGACCCATCTGCTCTTACTCTGGTCTGGTCCTAGGAATCTGCCCTCCCATGTCCTATCCATGTCCACCTATCTCCACTGGTGCATTAATTTTCCCAAATGTCATTGCTAAATGAGCTGCAGGTCTTATTACACAACTACTCACAATCTGCAGCGCATGATGTCTTATTACCTATAGACTCATCACATGCTTGCTAACTATGCTACAATTCTCACCTATGCATTCTGGACATTCATGCGCTATGATATAAATGACCACAGTACATACAATTGAGTAGTTCCTCCCCCTGGACTCAGCTCTATAGGAGAGTCATTCTCACATTATTTTTGTAGACCTTGCACAATCCATCTATTTTGCTCTTTCTTGGCAATCCTGCACATTTCAACCACTCTGAAATTCCATACTGCTAGGATCTTACCCTTAAGCTCTTGCAAGAATACCTGACCTGCGACTGGTAGTTTAGTGCAGTTCTTCATTCGCACTATATCCCTTGTGACTGGCTGCTACATAGAGCACAGTCAATTTTGTGCACATTACATCTGCTGCACTGGCATCTGACATCCAATACACTCGCTCATATCTTCCAATGGTTCATCTCGCTCTTGTGATACTAACATTGGTCAATTTTGCCTGTGCTCACAGTTGATTCTTTGGCATAGAAATTCAAAGGTATACATATGGTCCATGCTCAAGTTTCTTAGGCTGACATAGGTTATAACTCCTTTGCTCACTTACTTCCCTTGCACCTCTTAGGATAAGTAGTGCTAGTTGCTAACTGCCTAGTACCAATTTCTTCTTCACAGCGGATTTCATAGGGGGTGCATTTAACCCATCAAGGGCTTGTTGCACAGCTAAAATGACAGGGTCAGAGAGGGGGTTTGTGGTTTTCAGGGCATTGCCAAGGTCATTATCGATGAGTCAGGAAAACATGGTATCAGGAAGAAGTGTGACATCAGAATTATCTGAGGGATCAGAAGAATGATTGGGCCGGCATGAGAGAGCATTAGGAGCAGCAAGTTTGCTCCCTGGGACATGGTGGAGTTCAAGATTGAATTCATTCAGGGTTAATTGCCAACATGCTTGTCAGCAAGTGAGGTTCTGTGCAAAGCGGAAATAAAGGAGATTCTTGTGATCAGTGAAAACAATGACAGGGTGAGGATTCCCTTCAAGGTAGTGATGCCATGCTTTCAAAGCATGGATGATAGTGAGGAGTTCACAATCATAGATCTGATAGTTTCATTCAGCAGGGTTAAAGGACTGGGAAAGATAGCTGCATGGGTGGTATGTGCCATTCTCATAAGTCTGAAGGAGGACTGCTCCAGTGGCAATAAGTGAAGCATCAGTTGCAAGGGTGAATTGTTGAGAGGGGTCAGGGTTATGGAGAACAGGTTCTGATAAGAAACATTGCTTTAGTTTCTCAAAGGAGTCAGTGCATGCTTGTGACACGTGAAGATAGCATCTTTCTTTGTCAAATCTATCAAGGGTCATGTGAGGGCGGAATAATGGGAAATGAAGTGATGATAGAAGTTTCAGAATCCAAGGAATGAGTGGACTTCTTTCACTGAAGTCAGGGTCGTCCATTGACTAATGCCAGATAGTTTGGCTGGATCTATTGTGACTTGCCCAGGGCGAATTATCATGCCAAGGTAATCAACTTCTTAAGTGTCAAAGGTGCATTTTTCGGGTTTTAGGAAGAGAGTTTCTTTTCAGATAATGTCAAGGATACAGCATGTTCATTTCTGGTGTTCTTCTAGGGTTTTTGAGAAAATGAGGATGTCGTCCATATAAACGATCATCCAGCCTTCAGTGATCTCTTTCTAGAAGGTCTGATTCATATAGGCTTGGAATGTTGCAGGGGAGTTGCATAAGCTGAAGAACATGACTTTTGGTTCAAGGAGTCCAAAGGAAGTAGTGAATGCTGCTTTCCAGCGATTGTCAGGGTGGACCAGGATATTATTATATCCAGATTGGATGTCCATCTTGGTGAAATACTTGGTGTCCCTTAGCTTGGCGATAAGAGGGGGAATCAAAGGAAGAGGATAAGTGTTCTTTATCGTCCATTCATTGATGTAATGATAGTCTTGACATGGTCATAGAGATCCATCTTTCTTTCCTACAAAGAAGAACCTGCTGGCTTGTGGAGATTTTAAAGGTTGGATAAAATCTTTAGCAATGTGCTCATCAAGGAAAGCTTTTACAGCATCAGTTTCTTTCAGGGATAAGGGATAAGTTTTCGCAGATTTTGGAATATATCCAGGTTTGGTTTCAATTCAATGGTCAACACCTGGTCAGGATGGGGGAAGTTTGTTTAGGCCATCTTTGGTGAAAACATCAGCAAAATCATGGAGAAAATCAGGGATGAGTTCTTCAAAAGTTTTCTTCTTTTCTTGGGCATCTTTCAGAGCGAATTCTTGAGCTTTATTGCTGGTCTTCAAGTATTCTTTGTCTTCTTTGGTCTTTCATGCATAGATCCAGGAGTTTCTTAAGGGAGATAGAGCCACAGCTTGTTGGATCTTGGAGGCAGAAATGCCATTGCATGTAAGGGTGGTGTCAAAGGAAAGGTTTTCAAAAAGGGTTATAGAAGAGCCGTCTTTGGCATATTCTATTAATACTTCATCATCATTAATTGGATAAGTGATGGGGTCATCAACTTTTCAAAGGAAAGTTGGTTCAGTGGGAATGTCATCCCAGACATTGTCTTTGGTGTCGTATTGGGGTAGTGGATCTTCATCAGGGTCTGGCCAAAGAGGTGGAATTGGTTCTTCTTCTTTTCTTCTTTTCTTTTCAGCATTCAATGGTTCTTTTCCCATTTACAGGAAGTAGAGCATAGACAGGTTTGAATTGCTCTGGGTCTTCTTCTTCTTCAATCATAACTTTTTTGCGAGGTGAAGGAATGAAGCCCCATTTCTTCTTGAATATTTCTTCTAGTTGAAGTGATCTAGGAGTAGAGGGAAGTTGAAGGGTGTCTTTAGCCCAGTCAATATTAGGATTCATGGCAGAAAGCCAGGGTTTCCCAAGGAGGATCATATTGTTGTCGCTCATATTCATGACGTTGAATTTTCCAATCATGAGTTGATCATCAATCTTGATTGTGAGATGACAATAGTGGGTGATGGGGTCCTTAGAAATCTTTCCATCAGTGGTTCGGATAGGGAAGGGTATTTTGAAGCAGTGTGTCTTGATTCTATGCTTTCTTACAAACATCCAATGGATGAATGTGGCAGCTGCACCACAGTCAACAACAGTAGTGGTTTGCAATGATGTATTGGGGTGTATGGAGGAAAAGATAGTTGCTGGGACCCTTAATTCTTTAGTTTTTCCTCCATTGTGTGCGATATGTACATTGATACAAGGAGTGGCTAACATTGTGGTAGGTTCCTGGTTCAAAAATCCATTCTTCTGGTGCTAAGATCTTCTTCATCATTGAGATCTTCAATCTTGCTGATATCTTCTTCTTTAGGCACTGTACACTTTACCATCTGCTTTCCTTTATAGTTATTCTTTCTGACATCTCCATTTTGAGGATGGAATTCTTGGTCATTAGATCTGTGACTAACTTTTCTGCAAGAGAAACATTTTCCTTGCTTCATGTATTCTTTCTTCTCAGCCTCAGAGAGGCGATCAATGTCCATTGTGTTAGGGTCATTGTTTCTAGGGGTGAATCATGGGGTGAATTGTTGATCATTGAATCAGGTGTTTCTATTGTTGTTCTAGGGTCTGTGGGAAAGGAGAAGCTGATAGGAGTTCTTGATGGATACTACCTTCTTGACTATTCCGTCAAGGGTGTTAGGGATCTCTCCAGAATTGCAGAGTTTTGTAATGAGTGGCTGTTTAAGGCCTTGGAGGAAGTAGTCTTTCTGAGTGTTGAAGCTGTAGATCTCTGCTCAGTTACAGAGCTGTCAGAATGTGGCTATGTACTCACTTAAGTCATTGCCTTGTTTAAGGGCATAGAGCTTATGGAGCCCAGTACCAGCTGAGTCAATTGGGTTAAAGGTTTCTTCAAACTGGGAGATGAATTTGTCCCAAGTTCCATATCCATTCTTTTCTCCAGTAGTGGATGTGGGATCAGGTTGCTGAGCATGTTTGATGAAGTCTTCCATCCATGCTGTGGCTATGCCTTCTTTCATAAATAAAAGAGCAAAGGCAATCTTTCTGGTGTCGGTGTCATATATTTCTTCATTCATGTCTAGATAAAGTGTGACAAGATGAAGGAACCTTGAGGTTCCATCTTGATTCCCATCAAAGTCAGGTGGTGTACAGATCTTTCTTTCAATTGGTTTTGGCATGTTGGAGTTGGAGTCAGAGTCTGAGTCTGAGTCAGTGTCTGATGGTTCTGGTTCAGGGGAGGGGAATCTGGGTGGTGCTACCAGTTCAGTGGGCAGAGCGTCAGGAATTTCTTTGTCTCTGTCTTCTACAGGTGCTGGTGCACTTGTTTCAAAATGAGAAACAATAGTGTGGTGTGTAATAGATGAAGGGCCTGGGACAGCAAGAGTAGGGAGAACAGGAGTGTGGGGAGTGTCAAAGGATCCTTGCAATGAAGAGGTTTGTCTAGGAGAGTTGGGTAGATAAGGACTATAGGGAATTCCTGATCATTCAGAGAAAGCCTTCTTGCTTTTCTTGGAAGGTGCCACTTTGGCAATCAATCAGTTTCATGGGTTCAAAAGGTAAAGCCCTACAGATGGAGGGGTTCAGAAGTAACTTGAATCTTGTGTTACAAACTCGGATAGAGCATCATTCCAATAAAGGAATCAAGGATCAAGGTCAATCAAGGATGAAGCCTTATCAAGTCAATGCCTCCCTCAGGAGCAATCATCTAGACTCCTGCAAAATCTAGAGTTCAAATGGGACAATGGCTAGCCTTCTTCCCAAGGAGCTAGAGTTCAGGTATGAAAGAGAACTGAGTAGATTCAAGTTAGCGAAAATACAAGCAGTAACTAGGGTTTATATACATAAGAGAATTGTGCACAAACCAGGCTGGGCTAAGGGTAACGAATACTAGGAAAGGAAGGTTCATGGGAAAACAGGGTATGAGTCAGAGATAAGAGAGACCATGAGGAAACAGCACAGTGAAAAGGGAGTATCATGAGTACAACCATAAGGTGTCCACAGTGATGATGGGAAAAAGAGTGGGGTATTGTAACAATATGTAATGAAATGCCAAAGAACCACTAGAAGAAGGAAAGGTCAAGAAAACACTAAAGTATGGAGTAGGAAACTTGATGGTATGGTGTTATATGAGGTGGAATGGAGTAGGAATTCTCTGTGAGGTGGGGGGGAGGATGAATGCAAAGCAGCATGCAAGAATCAAGAATTAATAAAGAAAACATTACCTTCTAACAAGACAATGACACTAAGCATACTTCAAGTTGACCATAAAATGGTTTGAAAACTATGGTATCAGTGTTCTATCATGGCAAGTCCAGTCCTCAGACCTCAACCCTATTAAACAGCCCTGGTAATTACTCAAGATATCACTTGCAGTCTATCAAGATCCTCAATAGGGGTTATTTCAGCTGTGGGAGAGAGTTGCAGCAGATTGGGGCAAGATTGTTGATGAGGAATGCCTCAAATTGATAGATAGTATGCATAGAAGAGTGGCAGAAGTAATTAGAGCAACAGGAGGAAACACCAAGTACCAGAATTATAGAGATTGTGTTGGTCAAACTGAAAGTCAAAAAAGTGTCTCAATGAGTCACCAAATTAAATTAACCATATCTTCACTTGATGACATAATTTTCTCACGCTAGAGGGACCAAACATAAAGCTTAGAAGCAGAGCTTTCCCACACCTCCCCATGGCTTAGTTGTATTCTCACACCCTAGCTCATAATACAGCAATTACACAAAAAGTCACAAACATTGAGACACTTTGTTGAGCCACTGTATATACAGGTGGGCCAATGGGGCGGTGAAATATTTATTATGTATATTGGTGGGCTGACCTGGGGTATTTTATATAGATGGGTGGGCCAACGTGGGGTATATTAGATAGACGTGTGGGCTGAGGGTGTGGTGAAATATGTATTATATAGATGGATGGGCCAACATAGGGGGATGTCATATAGATGGGTGGGCCCAGATACGTATCATTAAGATGTATGGGCTGAGGTATTGGTATACTATATGGACATATGAGCAATGCTGTTGCACTAGTTGTGATCCAAGTCATCAATGACATTCAGGCTCAGTGTCGTATTCTGTATGCCAGACCTAGATCCCATAATATTCCCACACCTTCCAGGCCTATTTCCAGACCCCATATCCAACTCATTCCCAGATCCTCTTCTGCCGTGTGCTCCACACCTCAGCAGGATTAGCTCTGCTATGGATTTACCCCTGAGCTCTGGACCTCCAGATCTTCACTACTAGCCTGATCCATATACCCCAATCCTGTCCACCCTATGCACACTCCATCCAGCAAGACATCAGGACTTTACCTCCTCTTGGATTCCAGACTACATCCACCACCTCACATATCTCAGTCCTGTTTCCTTGGTTATCTCTGTTTCCGTCTTGCTGATTGATCCTTATACTAGTTTCATCTCTGAGTTCATTTACTTATGTTCTGTCTCACTTACTAATGTGTTTCTGCATGCTTGTACATAGCCTTACTCCATTGCTTACTGATCCTCTCAGATATCCTCTAGTATATAACCCCTGTACAACTCCAGTAGAATCCTTAGTCTGAATATCACCTTAGACTTGCCCAATCTTCTTCCGGACTTCAGTCCATCTGAGTTTGTCCTTTTCCATAAGGCCTAAAGATGGATTCCCTAGGCCAGAATTCTGGACCTTTGGATTTATCCCCTATGTCTCTGTCCCAAGTCTAGGGATTGCTTCCCTAGGCTAGAGTCTTGCCTTTCTGGCACTTACCCTCTCTCTGGACTTTGGTCCACTTCCTGTCTCTCCGACTCTACCTAAGGGTAGTCTACCTCTGTTTGCTTCTACATCAGACTTTGTCCAATGTAGCCCCTATTCCTTCCAGACCTCTGGATGTCCTGTCCTCCTGTCCCCCATACTTCCAGACCTCCAGATATCCTACCTTTCCATCCTGTGTCCCATAGAGATATTACCTTGGGGTCTCTCCACTTCCTGTGTAGTGGGAACTCCTCTGGAACTCTCCCGCACTCCTCTGGATGTTTCCCGCACTCCTCCGGAAGTCCTCCCACACTTCACCAGAGTAGCCAGCCTCTGGAAGTCCTTTAGACTTCATCAAACCATCATTGGACTTCATCTGAAATGAAGGGCACATACTTGGGTAAGGGGCACAGCATATGAGCTGAGGCCAAGCCCCTCTGAGTCAGTCTCTCTCTCCCTTGAGCAAACTGGTTCTTAACACTCAGATCCTGTCCATGTTGATCAAAATCAACACAGCCAAGTGCCCTGTCAACTCAGAATACAGTCCATAGATGTAAGGGCCAAGGTATTGGTATACTATTTCCCTATATGAGTGCATATACCTACCATCAACCATGGAAACCCAAAACCCAAAAGCCTGAATACACCATGTCTGACATTCACCAAGTACTGAAACCCAACACCCAAAACCCAAAACTCAAAACTCAAAACTCAAAACTCAAAACTCAAAACTCAAAACTTATACATTTTTATAAGTTTCAAGTTTCAAGTCTTGAATCACTGAGTACTGAGTACTGAGTACCAAAACCCAAGTATCAACACCCAAAACTCAAACATTGAAACTCAAAACTCATGAGTTTCAAGTTTCAAGTTTCAAGTCTTGAATCACTGAGTACCAAGTATCAAGTACTGAAACCTGAGTACCAACATCCAAAGCTTGAAACTTGAAACTCTTCACCAAGTGCCAAGTACCAGATGCTGACACCTGAAGTTTCATGTTGTATACATTTTTGTGAGATTTGATTGTCAACTCTCAAGATTCAAGTCTCAAGTTTTGGGTTTCAGTACTTGGTATTCAGTACCTGGTACTTAGTACTCAGTGATTTGAGTTTTGAGTTTTGAGTTTTGAGTTTTGAGTTTTGAGTTTTGAGTTTTGAGTTTTGATGTTCAAGTTTCAGGTTTTGGTACTCAGTCCTCAAAACTCAGTGATTTGATAAATGGACTGGCAGAGGTGACATCATTGAAAAACTTGTATATACATCTATCACTATGCAATTATGTAGCCATGTCAACCTCCTCAGAAGACACTTCAACCTTCACCTCAACATCCATCTCAACATCCATGTCATTAGAAGAATTGTATTCTGGGACAAGGTTGCTCAGATCACCCAGGTCCACAATTTCACCAGGCATATCTGGATCCTCTGGATGAACAACTTGATTGTACTCAAACAGGAGACCCTCAATGGCAGAGGCATCCTTGAATTTTGGGGGTATGGGCACCATCCCTGCCATTGAGAGATCAATGAGAGGAGGGAGTGCAGATTCAGGGGGTGACATGGATGTGGGGATGGATTGATCAAGCAACAAGGATGTTGCATTGGCAGGAGGGTCAGGAATTGGGAATGAAGGGTGCCAGTTGATGACTTCAGGCACATCAAGTGCTGCAGCAGGGACTGCCAAACTCAAAGACAGAAGTACTACAAGGGAAAATTAAGGTCAGATGATGATGAAAAAAACTTGGGTGACTTTTGAGCTAGTGCAGGTGCAGGTGCCTTGATGGCAGTGTGGGGGTTGTCACAGCAGTGACAACCAGAGTTCTGGACAGGCCACAAGACTGACTGTAAGTTTGGGCCTTGGATTGGGAGGCAGGGGGAGCTTTGGAGGGAGCCTTGGAGGGTGTCCTGGACCTTGTCTTCCAAGTGGTAGAGGAATCACAAATACATTTCGGTGGGGATCCCAGAGTCATGGAGATGCACAACATACATGGATTCCCAGTCCTCTTGTCCAACTGAGTTGTGCAGGGCCAGTCTAGCTTGTTGCAAGCCTGGCATGGGTTGTTCTGTGGGTTGTGTTAGTGTATGGATGCACTTCAGATAAATCAAAGTACTCACCAGTCTGGGAATGAGAATATCACCTGCATTGATAACTGGGGGTACCTGCACTGGGGTTTCAGGAGTTGGCTTGGAGGGCTTGATGACTGCTGGGTGACTGCTGGCAATCACCTGCTACATTGTAAGCATACACCCAAGTCCCAGACACATAAACGTGACTTACTGTGGCAGGGCCAAAGGGTTTTTTCATTGGAACCCTGGGTGATTGAGGCAAATTGGAGAATCAGGGAAGGATGACCTCTGGAATTCCACCTGAAAATGGCTATGAGAAAATGTAAAAGATGAACCAGATGATATACCTGAATAATTGTGTCTTCCTCATCTTCCAACTCCATGATGGGCTTGGACTTCACAATGCGAGATGACTTTGTACACTTGTGAGTCTTCATTGCAGACTTCAGCGGTTGGGAGGAGAGTGCCAAAATCATGGGAGACTTCCTCTTCCTACTCCCTTTTGTCTCAGGCTCCAGGTTGGTAACAATGGACTTACCTTTCCCCTTGTCCCAGTACTTGGTGGTGGTGTTGGTGGAAGGACTTGGAACATTGCTGGCAAGGATAGGTGGGGAGGGAAGGTCAACTGGAATCAAACCTGTGGAAGGATGAGCAGCAACTGGGAGACCAAAGGCATGGTCACCTAAGACCTCCCAGGTGAGAAGCTTGGCACACCAGATGTGCTTCAAAAGATGGGGATTATCATACCCAATGCTGTGCCAGTTGGGCCAGACCTGGGGAGTTATGCTCTGGATGCACATTAGCTCCTTGGAGCACAAAAGCATGATGCCTGGCAGGGGTCCAGCCCCATACTCCTTGACTACATGAGCCTGCCTGGATGTTAGAGAGAAAAAAAGAAACAAAAAGAATGCTACATACCACAAGTGTACTGACCTGTGATGTCAGAGCAAAGTGGCTGGAACCCAGGGGAATTTGCTGGGTGCCGCTGATGATGGCCATGATCTGGGCAGTGGATGCCTTGAGACCAGTCAAAGAGGTGTCAACTGGAGTGGACATGATGATTGAGTTAAGAGATTTAAAGATCTTGAAATCAGGTTGAAATCAGTTATCACAAGGATAAAGTTTCAAAAGAAACAAGACATTTGATGGATGATCTATAAAATTGTTGATTGTTTGTCTTTGTTTGGTCACAGTTCAACTTTTGGCAATTGCCAGTTTTGTGTTGAACTTTGAAGTTTTTTTGATTATCAGTCAACAAGTCAATCAGTTCCCCACACAACATGAGCCCTTAGCCAGCTGTTCAATTTAATGACCCTCCAATGACCAACTACAATTCAATGGATGTGGTTGAGTACTCTGTGTCCTGGGTACCACTAGGCATGTTGTATTTTTATTGTGCCTCATCTATTTACTGGATATCCCTTAGATGATCTATACCTTGGGCTGGATGATGACATAGAATATGATTCTGTGTCATCCAGATCACTGGATGTCTTGGCTGCAATACCTGTATACATTCATTAGGATCAAGGATCACCATGCATGCTCACTAAACCCTTGCAGATCAATCACCTCCAGCTCAAGCTGATCATCCAGGTTTTCCCATCAATCCAGACTTGTACCTTGGGCCTGAGGATGATATCATTGATGTGGATGAGTTGCTGGATTCTGCTGATCCTAAGATTGATGCTCCAGCTGCATCAGAAGTGTCTATGTCATGTGAGTTCATTCATTCCAGAGGATTATAGATACTTAATATATCTCCCAAGTGGATGAAACATCTACCAAACTTGATTCACAATAGCCAGAGCTCACTGACAAAGATTTATGTTCAATGGTCTGGGAGTTCCAACTATTCAGGTCATACAAACACACCAGGTGTGAGTATCTGACACAGTAAATCATTTATCTTTGGGCTAATTTTTCTGCAAGTGCAATCCATTCAAGATTGACTCAGTGATTACAAACACTGTACTGGGGATCTTCCTGATCCTTCCATTCCACTGCTACTCGAGGCTGAGCGACCCTTCCAGATGGCTTGGGCAGAAACTTCCGACAAACTCAGAAGAGCTGATGCAGACCTCCAGAGGTTGCAAAGAGCTCAACGGATGAGCATCGAAATGCTCAAGGTAGTAGATTCTCTGATCAATCATTTTGAAGATCAAATTTAAATGTAAATTACCAAATTTCTGATAGTAGTCAAATCACATGTGGACTTCCAAATTTTCATTAACATACCCACATCATGTAAACAACCAAATTTGCGATGCATTCCTCTTCCATTTCCAATTGAGTTCTGGAGGCTCAGGAGTTCCTGAGTGTTGAACATGGAAGTTTAATTCTTGCTTTGGCTCACTGAGTCCTGAGTGTTGAACACAGAAGTTTAATTCTCACTTTACTGAGGATCACCAAGTCCCAAGTTCAATTCAATGATTGAACTCAGGACTCGGTGATCCTCAGTAAAGTGAGAATTAAACTTCTGTGTTCGGCACTTGGGACTCAGTGAGCCAAAGTGAGAATTAAACTTTCATGTTCAACACTCAGGAACTCCTGAGCCATAGAGATTGAAATTGACATGTACATAAAGGCAGGCAGTGTAGTATAAGTCCATTACTTCTTTCCCCTTGCTCTAGTCACTTGAGGGGTACTGTCTGATGGCTGTTGCATTGACTTACTCTGGGTTGTCCTCACTGATGGCTCAATCACTGCTTTTTTCCCTGCATGTTCTTTGGTGCCAGAGATGTGTGCCCTCCTTCCATTGCAACATCCTCCTCAACATTGCTGGCGACTCCGTCAGTCAACCCAGCCAGGAGGTTGCCCATTTGTGATGTTAGCAGTGCACTAGTTTTCGCTGGCTTGACTGGGCAAGCCTTTGGAATTGCACATGGGACCACTGTCCCTTCATGTGCTATCGAAGGACCTGGCTCTCTTCTGAGTCTCTTTTGTGGTGGTCTACTGTCAGCTGTGTCATCATCAGCATCATCCTCCATGTGATGAGAGCCACTCTTGGGATTACTCCTGGGATCACTCTTGGTGTCGGTTGATGAATTCTGAGGCCTTCAGATCATCTGCTTTCTGACTTGATGAGTCTGATGAGAAGGCAAATTCCCAGATGCAACCAATGCTACCATGTCTCCATCTTTGTTCTTCCATGCTTTGAACAGGAATGTTGGACCTTCACCTTTCTCCTGCTGAGCATGCCAGAAATTGAGTAAGGCCATAGTGTCCCAATTTTGCAACTTGGAAGGCTCCTTCAAGTCCACATCTGCTGGAACATACTTTCTTGCCACAAAGTCATCCTGAATTTGTATGATGGTGCTCCATGGCATGACTGCCTTGTTGCTCCTGGAACAGATCCCTGTGTCCATGCATTCAACAAATTCTTGGGTGTTGTGACGATAGACTCATGATAGTGTGATGTAAGAAATGCCCTCACTATGGCCTTCTTCTCCTTGAGTTTCATTTTGGTGATGTCTGGAAGCAACGGCATCCCATCTTTGTCAGTTTCCAGTTCAAAAGCAGGCTTTCTGATTCTTTTTTGACCTCCCTTCATCTGTTGTCCTCCATCCCATGCCCTGGCACCTATCATCACAACGATCAACAAATTCCTTCTAGTAGCCAGAGTTCAAATGCTCACCAAACTGTTCCTGCATGTACTCCTGCCAAACTGGCTCAATGTCCTCCCAGTCCTTCATCTTCATAAAGCTGTCCCCATCTCCTAATGCCTCATTATCATTGTGCCTGCATGACATCTATTAAGATCAAAGATCTGTGATGGCCAACACAATTCACTTACATCCCAAACAGCACCTCTCCCTGTTCATTCTTCCAAGCCAACATCACAAACACTCTCATCCCACATTGCCTCCACATCTCCTTCAAAAAGTGCTCCATGTATGCAGGTCCCTTCTTATGAGCAACTTGTGCCTGTATCTCAGGAGGAGGAAAGTTGTTGGACCATTCTTTGGCTGTTTCCTTCACCTTCTCCAACTCATCATCGGACAATTCAGCCATGATTCTCTTCACAGCTGCCTGATAATGCTTGAACATACCGGGACCTCCTGGCTTTGCCCCAGACTCATCCTCGATCCTCTTTAGCACCTCTTCCAGGTTTCACTGGTAGATCACCATCCTGGGCATCCATTTCCTCCCATACTTTATCATATCCTTCCTTTCCTTCTTTTTCCTGTTGTTAAACAACCAGGTCTTGTATATCTGAGCATTGATGGAAGAATACAGTGGCTCAAAAAACTGTCCACATGTTTTTGCATTTTTACTATTTACAATATTGTGTGAGAATACATAAAGACCTCAGTGACATGCTAATACCATATTGTAGTGCTGCTTCAGGGCTTTGGATTGAGCACCACATCATGAGAATCAGAGGAGATATGGTGGAGACACAAGGCTTACAAAATCATGACTCATGCAGACAGTTTTTTGAGCACATATTAAAACTATATAAATCATCATTTATGACACCATAACAATCATGCCATCATTAAATAAATTATAAAGTGGTGTCATTATGTCATTTTAAAACCATATCTAACTATACAAACCAAAAATTTTCATATGTCATGGTTATATTCACCATGAAAGCCACCCCCCCTGCTCAAAGGAATAATATCCTCTCTCTTTCCTATTCTGGCCTCTCTGCTTGTCAAATTTCCTCTAGAACTGGAGTATCCAAGTCCACTGTGGCCAAGTTCATCAAAGAAAGTCACACAGACAAGGAAAACTTCTGTGAAGGGTGTCCATCCAAGCTCACCTCTACTGATAGGAGGGCTATTATTCAACATATCACTACAGGAAAGGCTGATAATGCTGTCCAGGTCACCTATTACATCAATTCCACCATCATATTCCCTGTCTCTTCACACACTGTGAGAAACATTCTCAAGACAGCTCATCTCAGGTCAGTAACAAGGAAGAAAAGGCTTTCCTCTCTATCACACATAAACAGAGATGACTAACCTTTGCCTTAGCCCATCAGAATTGGATTACATGGACTGGAAGCATGTTATATGATCATATAAGACCACAATAAATAGGATTGGGTCAGATGGCAAGGTATATATGTGGAAAAAGAAGGGTGCTAGTCCTCTCTGCATATGTGTGATAGAGAGGAGAGCCTTTTCTTCCTTGTTACTGACCTGAGATGAGCTGTCTTGAGAATGTTTCTCACAGTGTGTGAAGAGACAGGGAATATGATGGTGGAATTGATGTAATAGGTGACCTGGACAGCATTATCAGCCTTTCCTGTAGTGATATGTTGAATAATAGCCCTCCTATCAGTAGAGGTGAGCTTGGATGGACACCCTTCACAGAAGTTTTCCTTGTCTGTGTGACTTTCTTTGATGAACTTGGCCACAGTGGACTTGGATACTCCAGTTCTAGAGGAAATTTGACAAGCAGAGAGGCCAGAATAGGAAAGAGAGAGGATATTATTCCTTTGAGCAGGGGGGGTGGCTTTCATGGTGAATATAACCATGACATATGAAAATTTTTGGTTTGTATAGTTAGATATGGTTTTAAAATGACATAATGACACCACTTTATAATTTATTTAATGGTGGCATGATTGTTATGGTGTCATAAATGATGATTTATATAGTTTTAATATGTGCTCAAAAAACTGTCCGCATGAGTCATGATTTTGTAAGCCTTGTGTCTCCACCATATCTCCTCTGATTCTGACGGTGTAGGGCAGCATAAGCTCACAAACCTTCAATGTCAGCAGCACACTCCCCAATGCATGCCTTTCCCTGTTCTTCCCACTGTGCTCACTGCCAGGTAAAAAATTCCAGCACCTTGTGCATCTCTTCCGACCATCACAGTGCCCTCGCATGGCTTTTGCACCACTTGATTTGTACACCTTATAGTATGTTAGTTTGCAAAATAAAGACCATGATGAGTGCTTACCATTGTTGTCACCTTCATTGCCATGATCAACACCATCCATCATCCAAATCCATGATACATGACATCTCCCTTCACCAGTAGCATATGGGTCCACAAGGGGTTTGACATAATTGTTGGCCAGTTCCTGCAACCTGCCCTGCCAACTGGTCTTCTTCATGATTGTAGCTAGGCTCTTGAGTGCCATCCATGCTGACCAATAATGTTTCACACAGGCCATGCACCTTTGGTAGATGTGGGCCAGGGCATTCTGAGCACAAGTATTTGCACCTTGACCATGCACCCATTCCCTTTTGAATGTCAGTAAGGAGCAGTGAATGCATAGACACTGCCAAAGTTCTTCTAGCACATCATGAGCCTGCACATAGCACAATTCCCATTTGTCATCTTGTAGGCGTGGATCACATGGCTTGGTTTTCAGTTGTGAAGGTAACCAGAGGTGTATACATTCAGCATTCTTGTGGCCTTCACATGCAGCTGCCTGGAGCCCCTTCAGTGACAAACTCTGTATTATATGGGTCACCCGACCTACATAATATTCCGTATAAGACGGGCCAGCGGACTATGGGCCAATGTTATGTATATCCTCAATGTTGACAAGTGGGCTGGGAGGGATATTATTTCCGATGGGGATGGGTGGGCCCATCTATGCCAATGTTATAAATATCCTTGACAATGGTGGATGGGCCAGAAGAAATATTATTACCAATGGAGATAGGTGGGCTCATCTGGGCAATATGTAGAGTAGGATAGACATATATTATAGACAGCTGGGCTGAAGAGAGATGTATGGTAGATATTATTATATAGACAGGTGGGCCAACATATTAGTATTATTTTGTAGATGGGTGGGCTGAGGTGGGGGTTATATTAGATAGATGGGTGAGCCAATGTAGGGTATATTAGATAGATGGGTGGGCCAATGGAGGGGGATGTCATATAAATGGGTGGGCTGACGTAGGGTATATTAGATAGATGGGTGGGCCGATGTAGGGTATATTAGATAGACGGGTGGGCCAATGGAGGGGGATGTCATATAAACAGGTGGGCCCAGATACATATCATTTAGACATATTGGCCAAGGTATTGGTATACTATATGGACATATGAGCAATGGTGTTGCACTAGTTTTGATCTGAGTCATCAATGACATTCAGACTCAGATCCTGTCAACATTGATCAAAGTCAACACAGCGAGTACTGAGTCCCAAAACCTGAACATCGAACCCCGAACATCAAAACCCAAAACCCAAAACTTTGAAACACCAACATCAAAACTCAAAACTCAAACATTTTTATGACTGTCAAGTTTCCAGTCTTGAATCACTGAGTCCCAAATACTGAATGCTGACACCTGAAGTTGTGTTGGTACTTGGACTTCAGGACTTGGTGATTCAATACTCAAAAGTCATACCAATATCTGAATTTCAAGTTTCAAGTTTCAAGTTTTGGGGCTTGAATCACTGAGTCCTGAGTCCTGAACATTGAAACACAACACCTGAAACTGGAAAGTCATACCAATATCTGAATTTCGAGTGTCGAATGTCAAGACTCAAATCACCAAGTCCCAAAACCCAAAACCCAAAACCCAAAACCCAAAACCCAAAACCCAAAACTCAAAAGTTGTAAAAATGTATGAGTTTTGAGTTTGAAAATCAAGACTCAAAACTCATACATTTTTACAACTGCTGAGTTTTGAGTGCTGTTGAGTTTTGGGTGTTGGGTTTTGGGTTTCAGGACTTGGTGATTCGAGTCTTGAAACTCAAAACTCAAAACTCAAAATTCAGATATTGGTACAACTGTCAAGTTTCAGGTGTTGGGTTTCAATGTTCAGGTTTCAGGTTTCAGGACTCTGTGATTCAAGTCTTGAAACTTGAAACTCAAAATTCAGATATTGGTATGACTTTCGAGTTTTGGGTGTTGGGTTTCGATGTTTGGGACTCAGGACTCGGTGATTTGAGTCTCAAAACTCAACACCCAAAATTCAGATATTGGTACAACTTTCCAGTTTTGGGTGTCGGGTTTCGAGTTTCAATGTTTGTTTCTAACTTTTGGGTTTCAGTACTCAGTTCTTGAGACTCAGTGATTGAATAAATGGACTGACAGAGGTAACATTCATTGAAAAACTTGTATATATGTCTATCACTATGCAATTATGTAGCCATGTCAACCTCCTCAGAAGACACTTCAACCTTCACCTCAACATCCATGTCATTGGAAGAATCATATTCTGGGACCAGGTTGCCTGGATCACCTGGGTTCACATTTTTGCTGGACATATCTGGAACCTCTGGTTGAACAATCCAGTTGCACTCAAACAGGAGGCCCTCAATGGCAGAGGCATCCTCAAATTTTGGGGGTGTGGTCATCATCTCTCCAATCGAGAGATCAATGAGAGGAGGGAGTGCAGATGCAGATGGTGACATGGACAGGGGATGGATTGATCAAGCAACAAGGATGTTGCATTGGCCAGAGGTTTGGGAAGTGGGAATGTGGGGTGCTGGTCAACAATTTCGCGCTAAGGCCTTCATGGAGGCATTGCAGGGTATCAATCTTACCATCCTGCTCTGCCACATGAGCCCCGAGAATGGCAATGCAAGCTGTGCCATCCCAAATCGCAATTGCCATGGCATGGAGATCCGGCATGGGCAGGTTGAGTGCTGCAGCAGGGACTGCCAGACTGGGTGCTGCAGCAGGGACTGCCGAACTTGATGACAGAAGTGCTACAAGGGAAAATTAAAGTCAGATGGTGATGAAACAAAACTTGGGTGACTTCTGAGCTGGTGCAGGTGCAGGTGCCTTGATGGCAGTGATGGTCTTGCTGCAACCATGCATCTGGGTCTTGGGGGTTGTCATAGCAGTGACACCCAGAGTTCTGGACTTGCCACAAGACTGACTGTGGGTCCAGGCCTTGGATTGGGAGCCAGGGGAGCTTTGGAGGGAGCCTTGGAGGGTGTCCTGGACCTTGTGTTCTGGGTGGTAGAGGACCCATGAATGTGTTTTGGCAGGGTACTAATAATCGTGGGGATGCACTTGACCTTCTTTGTTGTGCAGCAGACACATGACATACACAGATTCCTGGTCCTCTTGTCTAACCAAGTTGCACAGGGCCACTTGAGCTTGGTGCAAACCTAGCATGGGTTGTTCTGTGGATTGTGTTAGTGAATGGACACTTGTCAAATAAATCAAAGTACTCAATGGTCTGGGAATGAGAATATCACTTCCATCAATGACTGGGGGTGCCTCCACCGGGCTTTCGGGAGTTGGCTGGGAGGGCTCAATGACCGCCAGGTGACTGCCAGCAATCACCTGGTACAGTGTGAGCATACACCCAAGTCCTGGACACATAAATGTGACTTACTGTAGCAGGGACAAAGGGCTTTTTGGTTGGAACCCGGGGTGATCTAGGTGAATTGGAGAGCCTGGGAAGGACGACTTCCGGTACTCCACCCAACAATGGCTACAAGAAAATGTGAGCCAAGTCAAAGATGAACCAGACAACATACCTGAATACCCACGTCTTCCTCATCTTCCGAGTCCACTAGGGGCTTGGACATCACCCAGTGAGAGGACTTGGCATGTCCACAGACATCAGGACAGCTGCTATGTCTGATATGCATTGAATTTTATTGAAGGCATCAGTCGGATTGATGGTGAGATCATGGAGACCCTATGGTCGCGTCTGAACCTGATTTCCCCTGCTGCTCGGGGAATGTCATCCCTGCATTGAAAGGAATGTCTTGATTATCAGATGAATGATTCCAATTTCTGCAAGATGATCCACATGAAAAGGACTCTTTGCCATAAATACAAGCAGGCGAAGAATGGCATCGCCAAAAGTGAAAAGGCTTTCAACAGACATGATGAAGCAGTGCCCACAGCTTCAAAGAAAGAATGGTTAGCCAGCAAGAGGATCACTCAGTCCAGCAGAATAAATGATCCTGTGGCGATGGATGTATATGAGATTAATATCAAGAAGGGTAAGTTGACTTTGGCTACATCAAAGTCAGAATTAATTGTTGCACTCAGCACCAAGCAAAAAGGAGATCAAGCTTAGACTGCTGGAGGAGGGTAATGCCTGTAATGCAGCACCTGCTCACAGATCAGTGGCAACATGGATATCAATGTGGTTGGCAATTGAAGAGGCTCAAATTGCATTGGTTGTTGAGCTCCGAAGAATTGGAAGAAGAACTACAGAGACACAGAGATTAGACATCGCCCAGCAATGCGATCATCTCCAAGGCCAGAAAGATGGATTCACTTGGTCTGCTCTTACACATCTGGGAGAGGGATTTGATGCAGATGATGATCCTGATGACTTGAATGTAGACATTCTCGATGATCTTGATGATGACCTGGCAGATTTCACTGACACATCTGATACATGGGCAAACTCCCCCAAGCTCACTGTCATCCCATTGCCATCAAACCTTGGGGTAGATCAAAGCAGATGCTGTATGGCAGAGGATCTGATTCTGCTGGAGATGTTGCTTTGTGAAGGACAGGCCAATGATGCCCTTCACAACCTCCAGATTCACTTGTGCAACAAGGTGATCCTGTTCTGAACAATGGTCAGGCAGGCCAAATCTCAAGCCCTGAAAACTCAAGCTTGGTCCCAGGTGATGTTGGTGCAGCAGGCAGTATCCCTCCATGCCAGTATATATACAAAGACCCAGAAGCAAATGATGCAACTCAAGCTGGGCCAAGACCAGCTTCAGACATACAAACCACTGCTTTGGGAGCTGCTCAAAATCAGCACTGCCATCAGCGATCCAAATGCCCAAGGTCAGCGGAATGAGTCCTGCGCTTGGTTCTGGTCCATCGATGTGGACCTGGGGGGTCCAGATCACTTGTGGAATGAGGAATGTGAGTTCAGGCATGCTTGATGTATCCAGTGCTCAGCTGATGGGACCCATCTGAAGTTTACTGAGTTCATTGGCTTCGGGCAAAGGCCCTATGGGATCAATGGAAGGAAGAAATGACATTGGTCCAATTGGAGATGGATTGGACATGTAACTTTTTCTTGTGGAAAGCAACCCAATGGGGCGACAGGATGTGGGAATCATTGGTGAAACACCTTCCGGGTCATTCATGCTACTCGGGAAGGCAATCCCAAATGTATTCATTACTGGCACAGGATGCCCAGGCAGCATTTCAAGACCTGCAGAGTGGGTTCATAGATGCTCGAGATGAATGAACTTTTTTGCCAATGATATGAAACAGCTACTTCAGCCCAAACATTTGAGTCTTGGAAAATGCCTGGATGAACAAACATCCAAGTTTGAAAAATTTTATCCATCAACTGGTGGCTCATATCTTCACATCCAAACCAACTGGCATTGTGATTGTGATTTCCAGCTTCATACTCCTGCATTAGCCATGCCTGTATTGCAAACTCCTCCTGCATCCCCTTCTGATGCCATGGATTCTGGCAATGAATACCAACCCCTAAGGGCTTGAATGGCTGGGAGGTAAAGGACCTGTGTACATTGCCACATATTGATCCTATGACTGTTACAGTACCCCTATTCTTTTTCTCACCATCACTGCGGATGCCTAATGGCTGTACTATTAATGCTTCCTTTTCACTGTGCTGTTTCCTCATGGTCTCTCTTATCTCTGACCCATACCTTGTTTTCCCATGAACCTTCCATTCTTAGTACTAGTTACCCTTTGCCCAGCTTGGTCTGTGCACAATTCCCTTACATATATAAACTCTAGTTACTGCTTGTATTTCCTCTAACTTAAATCTACTCAGTTCTCTTTCATACTCAAACTCTAGCTCCTTGGGAAGGAGGCTAGCCACTGTCCCATTTGAACTCTAGATCCTGCAGGAGTCTAGATGATCACTCCTGAGGGAGGCATTGACTTGATAAGGCTTAGTCCTTGATTGACCTTGATCCTTGATTCCTTTATTGGAATGATGCTCCATCTGAGTTCATAACAATGATGAAGTGAGTTCTGCATCTGTGTGAGACTGCCTTTCTGTGTGTTGGTAGCATGTTGACCCATCAACTTGGCAATATTGGCCAGATGATGCCTTCAAAAGTATGTCAGCTTGTTTGTGGCCATCAGAGGGCAATTGCTTACTGTTCCTCTTCCAGGTCTATGCCTGAAGCAATAAGCACACTAGGCGAGATTTCTGGGTGCAAAGAGGAGTCTATACCTCACTGAAGCTCCTTGGCCTCCAGCTCCATGAACTTTAGCCTTACTCCTGCTTGCATTCTAGCTAGACAAAATCATTAGTCCAAGGTAACTGTATAATAGCAGAAAATACTAACCCATGGCTTTGGTCTCAAGCAGATTAGAGATTGATGTGTCATTCAGATTATCTTCCCAAGTTTGCATTTCTGCTAACCATGTAGAGCAATGCTCAGGAGTGATGACAGGATCAAATTCCTTAAATGCGAGTGCATGTGCAGCCTTCTCAGCAAGAGCATCCTTCATCTTGTGCAGGAGAGACACATGCAGCCACAATGTCAATGGCTGCATTGCGCATCCGAGCAGCAATCTCCCAATATCAGACGGAGGCTGCCAACACTGAGGAGCCTTCCACTGCTCAGATCATTCCACCCTAGCCCATCCACATGACAGAACCCCAGCATAAACATGAACGGAATCCCTCATATACCATGCCCAAGCAATGCGATCCCCTTCCACTGCATGAACCCCATGTCTCATGATCCTTCTGGAAAACACAATCATGCAACCCAGATCGTACCTGAACTCCAGCTGAAGGCTTGGCATGCTCATCCAAGCATTGGAATAATTCCCCATGGTAGTGAGAATGTTGAAGCATTCTGGAATAGATAGATGGTCTCGATGATTGGGGGTTTCCCGATTAGAAATGACGGACAGGCTGTTAAACATGGATGCCCAGTACTGGAGAGTCTCTGACATCTTTGGCAGTTCCTTGCTTTCTGCCTTTTCTCCAAGGCTTGCAAAGGCTCACAAACCTGCCCAGTACTGCTCAGGATGCATCACCCTGAGTGCTGCTGTTGCAATGGCTGCTGGCCTCTCAATGGCTTTGAGGATCTTCTTGGAGGATGCCCCCTTCAATGATGCAGATACCTCTGGATCCAACTGATTCTAGGGGATTCATGAGTTTGAGCAAGCTGTCATATCCCACAATCTGGACCCACATTCCATCATATTCCCACGCCTTCTGAGCCTACATCCAGACCCCACATCATATCCAGCTCATTCCAAGATCCCCTTCCGCTGTGCTCCACACCTCAGCAGGATCGACTACGCTCCGGATTTACCCCTGAGCTCCGGACCATTGGATCCTCACTGCTAGCCTGATCCGTACAACCCTATCCTGTCCACCCTATGTGCACTTCATCCAGCAAGACATCCAGACTTCACCTTGTCTCAGATTCTGGACTATATCCACCTTCTCATATTCCAGTCCTGTATCAACCTTGTCCTCCAGATCCCCAGATCTCCGGACCTCCAGATATTAACTCCAGACCTATTTCCACCCTCTGTCCAATATCCTGCGCCTATCCCCATTTAGGCATTCTCTGCCTTCTGGCTTTCGGTTACCTCTTGTTCCGTCTTGCTTACTGATCCTTGTATGAGTCCTCATTTACTTATGTTCTGACTTACTTACTAATGTGTTTCCACATGCTTGTACATAGCCTTGATCCTTTCCTTACTGATCCCCTCAGATATTGTTCAGTATATAATCCCTGTAGATACTCCTGTAGTTCCTTAGTTTGAATATCAACTTAGACTTGCCCAATCCTTTCTTGGACTTTGGTCCACCTAAGTCTGTCCTACCCATCAGGCCTAGGGATTGATTCCCTAGGCCAGAGCTCCGCCTTTCTGGCACTTTCCCTCTTTCTGGACTTAGGTCCAATCCCTGTCTCTCCAACTCTACCTTAGGGTAGTCTACCTCTGTTTGCTTCTACATCGGATGAAGTCCGATGTAGCCCCTATTTCTTCCAGACCTCCGGACCTCCTGTCCCTCGTACCTCCAGGCATCCTGTCCTTTGGACATTCCGCCCTCTGTACCTTTGGACATTCTGTCCTCCTAACCCTCAGACATCCTATCCTCCTGTCCTTCGTACCTCCAGACATCCTGTCCTTCTGTCCTCCATCATCCTGCCCTCCTGTCCTCCTGTCCTCCTGTCCTCTGGACCTTTGGACCTCCTATCCTTCCATCCTGTTTCCTGTAGAAGTATTACCTTGCAGTGGGAACTCTCCTGAGCACTTCCTGTATTCCTCTGGAACTCTCCTGCACTCCTCTGGAAGTCCTCTAGTGCTCTCCAGCAGAGTAGCCAGCCTCTGGAAGTCCTCCAGACTTTGTTAGACCATTATTGGACCTCATATGAAATGAAGGGCACATACTCGGGTAAGGGGCACAATTCCGTTCATGTTTATGCTGGGGTTCTGTCATGTGGATGGGCTAGGGTGGAATGATCTGAGCAGTGGAAGGCTCCTCAGTGTTGGCAGCCTCCGTCTGATATTGGGAGATTGCTGCTCGGATGCGCAATGCAGCCATTGACATTGTGGCTGCATGTGTCTCTCCTGCACAAGATGAAGGATGCTCTTGCTGAGAAGGCTGCACATGCACTCGCATTTAAGGAATTTGATCCTGTCATCACTCCTGAGCATTGCTCTACATGGTTAGCAGAAATGCAAACTTGGGAAGATAATCTGAATGACACATCAATCTCTAATCTGCTTGAGACCAAAGCCATGGGTTAGTATTTTCTGCTATTATACAGTTACCTTGGACTAATGATTTTGTCTAGCTAGAATGCAAGCAGGAGTAAGGCTAAAGTTCATGGAGCTGGAGGCCAAGGAGCTTCAGTGAGGTATAGACTCCTCTTTGCACCCAGAAATCTCGCCTAGTGTGCTTATTGCTTCAGGCATAGACCTGGAAGAGGAACAGTAAGCAATTGCCCTCTGATGGCCACAAACAAGCTGACATACTTTTGAAGGCATCATCTGGCCAATATTGCCAAGTTGATGGGTCAACATGCTACCAACACACAGAAAGGCAGTCTCACACAGATGCAGAACTCACTTCATCATTGTTATGAACTCAGATGGAGCATCATTCCAATAAAGGAATCAAGGATCAAGGTCAATCAAGGACTAAGCCTTATCAAGTCAATGCCTCCCTCAGGAGTGATCATCTAGACTCCTGCAGGATCTAGAGTTCAAATGGGACAGTGGCTAGCCTCCTTCCCAAGGAGCTAGAGTTTGAGTATGAAAGAGAACTGAGTAGATTTAAGTTAGAGGAAATACAAGCAGTAACTAGAGTTTATATATGTAAGGGAATTGTGCACAGACCAAGCTGGGCAAAGGGTAACTAGTACTAAGAATGGAAGGTTCATGGGAAAACAAGGTATGGGTCAGAGATAAGAGAGACCATGAGGAAACAGCACAGTGAAAAGGAAGCATTAATAGTACAGCCATTAGGCATCCGCAGTGATGGTGAGAAAAAGAATAGGGGTACTGTAACAGTCATAGGATCAATATGTGGCAATGTACACAGGTCCTTTACCTCCCAGCCATTCAAGCCCTTAGGGGTTGGTATTCATTGCCAGAATCCATGGCATCAGAAGGGGATGCAGGAGGAGTTTGCAATACAGGCATGGCTAATGCAGGAGTATGAAGCTGGAAATCACAATCACAATGCCAGTTGGTTTGGATGTGAAGATATGAGCCACCAGTTGATGGATAAAATTTTTCAAACTTGGATGTTTGTTCATCCAGGCATTTTCCAAGACTCAAATGTTTGGGCTGAAGTAGCTGTTTCATATCATTGGCAAAAAAGTTCATTCATCTCGAGCATCTATGAACCCACTCTGCAGGTCTTGAAATGCTGCCTGGGCATCCTGTGCCAGTAATGAATACATTTGGGATTGCCTTCCCGAGTAGCATGAATGACCCGGAAGGTGTTTCACCAATGATTCCCACATCCTGTCGCCCCATTGGGTTGCTTTCCACAAGAAAAAGTTACATGTCCAATCCATCTCCAATTGGACCAATGTCATTTCTTCCTTCCATTGATCCCATAGGGCCTTTGCCCGAAGCCAATGAACTCAGTAAACTTCAGATGGGTCCCATCAGCTGAGCACTGGATACATCAAGCATGCCTGAACTCACATTCCTCATTCCACAAGTGATCTGGACCCCCCAGGTCCACATCGATGGACCAGAACCAAGCGCAGGACTCATTCCGCTGACCTTGGGCATTTGGATCGCTGATGGCAGTGCTGATTTTGAGCAGCTCCCAAAGCAGTGGTTTGTATGTCTGAAGCTGGTCTTGGCCCAGCTTGAGTTGCATCATTTGCTTCTGGGTCTTTGTATATATACTGGCATGGAGGGATACTGCCTGCTGCACCAACATCACCTGGGACCAAGCTTGAGTTTTCAGGGCTTGAGATTTGGCCTGCCTGACCATTGTTCAGAACAGGATCACCTTGTTGCACAAGTGAATCTGGAGGTTGTGAAGGGCATCATTGGCCTGTCCTTCACAAAGCAACATCTCCAGCAGAATCAGATCCTCTGCCATACAGCATCTGCTTTGATCTACCCCAAGGTTTGATGGCAATGGGATGACAGTGAGCTTGGGGGAGTTTGCCCATGTATCAGATGTGTCAGTGAAATCTGCCAGGTCATCATCAAGATCATCGAGAATGTCTACATTCAAGTCATCAGGATCATCATCTGCATCAAATCCCTCTCCCAGATGTGTAAGAGCAGACCAAGTGAATCCATCTTTCTGGCCTTGGAGATGATCGCATTGCTGGGCGATGTCTAATCTCTGTGTCTCTGTAGTTCTTCTTCCAATTCTTCGGAGCTCAACAACCAATGCAATTTGAGCCTCTTCAATTGCCAACCACATTGATATCCATGTTGCCACTGATCTGTGAGCAGGTGCTGCATTACAGGCATTACCCTCCTCCAGCAGTCTAAGCTTGATCTCCTTTTTGCTTGGTGCTGAGTGCAACAATTAATTCTGACTTTGATGTAGCCAAAGTCAACTTACCCTTCTTGATATTAATCTCATATACATCCATCGCCACAGGATCATTTATTCTGCTGGACTGAGTGATCCTCTTGCTGGCTAACCATTCTTTCTTTGAAGCTGTGGGCACTGCTTCATCATGTCTGTTGAAAGCCTTTTCACTTTTGGCGATGCCATTCTTCGCCTGCTTGTATTTATGGCAAAGAGTCCTTTTCATGTGGATCATCTTGCAGAAATTGGAATCATTCATCTGATAATCAAGACATTCCTTTCAATGCAGGGATGACATTCCCCGAGCAGCAGGGGAAATCAGGTTCAGACGCGACCATAGGGTCTCCATGATCTCACCATCAATCCGACTGATGCCTTCAATAAAATTCAATGCATATCAGACATAGCAGCTGTCCTGATGTCTGTGGACATGCCAAGTCCTCTCACTGGGTGATGTCCAAGCCCCTAGTGGACTCGGAAGATGAGGAAGACGTGGGTATTCAGGTATGTTGTCTGGTTCATCTTTGACTTGGCTCACATTTTCTTGTAGCCATTGTTGGGTGGAGTACCGGAAGTCGTCCTTCCCAGGCTCTCCAATTCACCTAGATCACCCCGGGTTCCAACCAAAAAGCCCTTTGTCCCTGCTACAGTAAGTCACATTTATGTGTCCAGGACTTGGGTGTATGCTCACACTGTACCAGGTGATTGCTGGCAGTCACCTGGCGGTCATTGAGCCCTCCCAGCCAACTCCCGAAAGCCCGGTGGAGGCACCCCCAGTCATTGATGGAAGTGATATTCTCATTCCCAGACCATTGAGTACTTTGATTTATTTGACAAGTGTCCATTCACTAACACAATCCACAGAACAACCCATGCTAGGTTTGCACCAAGCTCAAGTGGCCCTGTGCAACTTGGTTAGACAAGAGGACCAGGAATCTGTGTATGTCATGTGTCTGCTGCACAACAAAGAAGGTCAAGTGCATCCCCACGATTATTAGTACCCTGCCAAAACACATTCATGGGTCCTCTACCACCCAGAACACAAGGTCCAGGACACCCTCCAAGGCTCCCTCCAAAGCTCCCCCTGGCTCCCAATCCAAGGCCTGGACCCACAGTCAGTCTTGTGGCAAGTCCAGAACTCTGGGTGTCACTGCTATGACAACCCCCAAGACCCAGATGCATGGTTGCAGCAAGACCATCACTGCCATCAAGGCACCTGCACCTGCACCAGCTCAGAAGTCACCCAAGTTTTGTTTCATCACCATCTGACTTTAATTTTCCCTTGTAGCACTTCTGTCATCAAGTTCGGCAGTCCCTGCTGCAGCACCCAGTCTGGCAGTCCCTGCTGCAGCACTCAACCTGCCCATGCCGGATCTCCATGCCATGGCAATTGCGATTTGGGATGGCACAGCTTGCATTGCCATTCTCGGGGCTCATGTGGCAGAGCAGGATGGTAAGATTGATACCCTGCAATGCCTCCATGAAGGCCTTAGCGCGAAATTGTTGACCAGCACCCCACATTCCCACTTCCCAAACCTCTGGCCAATGCAACATCCTTGTTGCTTGATCAATCCATCCCCTGTCCATGTCACCATCTGCATCTGCACTCCCTCCTCTCATTGATCTCTCGATTGGAGAGATGATGACCACACCCCCAAAATTTGAGGATGCCTCTGCCATTGAGGGCCTCCTGTTTGAGTGCAACTGGATTGTTCAACCAGAGGTTCCAGATATGTCCAGCAAAAATGTGAACCCAGGTGATCCAGGCAACCTGGTCCCAGAATATGATTCTTCCAATGACATGGATGTTGAGGTGAAGGTTGAAGTGTCTTCTGAGGAGGTTGACATGGCTACATAATTGCATAGTGATAGACATATATACAAGTTTTTCAATGAATGTTACCTCTGTCAGTCCATTTATTCAATCACTGAGTCTCAAGAACTGAGTACTGAAACCCAAAAGTTAGAAACAAACATTGAAACTCGAAACCCGACACCCAAAACTGGAAAGTTGTACCAATATCTGAATTTTGGGTGTTGAGTTTTGAGACTCAAATCACCGAGTCCTGAGTCCCAAACATCGAAACCCAACACCCAAAACTCGAAAGTCATACCAATATCTGAATTTTGAGTTTCAAGTTTCAAGACTTGAATCACAGAGTCCTGAAACCTGAAACCTGAACATTGAAACCCAACACCTGAAACTTGACAGTTGTACCAATATCTGAATTTTGAGTTTTGAGTTTTGAGTTTCAAGACTCGAATCACCAAGTCCTGAAACCCAAAACCCAACACCCAAAACTCAACAGCACTCAAAACTCAGCAGTTGTAAAAATGTATGAGTTTTGAGTCTTGATTTTCAAACTCAAAACTCATACATTTTTACAACTTTTGAGTTTTGGGTTTTGGGTTTTGGGTTTTGGGTTTTGGGTTTTGGGTTTTGGGACTTGGTGATTTGAGTCTTGACATTCGACACTCGAAATTCAGATATTGGTATGACTTTCCAGTTTCAGGTGTTGTGTTTCAATGTTCAGGACTCAGGACTCAGTGATTCAAGCCCCAAAACTTGAAACTTGAAACTTGAAATTCAGATATTGGTATGACTTTTGAGTATTGAATCACCAAGTCCTGAAGTCCAAGTACCAACACAACTTCAGGTGTCAGCATTCAGTATTTGGGACTCAGTGATTCAAGACTGGAAACTTGACAGTCATAAAAATGTTTGAGTTTTGAGTTTTGATGTTGGTGTTTCAAAGTTTTGGGTTTTGGGTTTTGATGTTCGGGGTTCGATGTTCAGGTTTTGGGACTCAGTACTCGCTGTGTTGACTTTGATCAATGTTGACAGGATCTGAGTCTGAATGTCATTGATGACTCAGATCAAAACTAGTGCAACACCATTGCTCATATGTCCATATAGTATACCAATACCTTGGCCAATATGTCTAAATGATATGTATCTGGGCCCACCTGTTTATATGACATCCCCCTCCATTGGCCCACCCGTCTATCTAATATACCCTACATCGGCCCACCCATCTATCTAATATACCCTACGTCAGCCCACCCATTTATATGACATCCCCCTCCATTGGCCCACCCATCTATCTAATATACCCTACATTGGCTCACCCATCTATCTAATATAACCCCCACCTCAGCCCACCCATCTACAAAATAATACTAATATGTTGGCCCACCTGTCTATATAATAATATCTACCATACATCTCTCTTCAGCCCAGCTGTCTATAATATATGTCTATCCTACTCTACATATTGCCCAGATGAGCCCACCTATCTCCATTGGTAATAATATTTCTTCTGGCCCATCCACCATTGTCAAGGATATTTATAACATTGGCATAGATGGGCCCACCCATCCCCATCGGAAATAATATCCCTCCCAGCCCACTTGTCAACATTGAGGATATACATAACATTGGCCCATAGTCCGCTGGCCCGTCTTATACGGAATATTATGTAGGTCGGGTGACCCATATAATACAGAGTTTGTCACTGAAGGGGCTCCAGGCAGCTGCATGTGAAGGCCACAAGAATGCTGAATGTATACACCTCTGGTTACCTTCACAACTGAAAACCAAGCCATGTGATCCACGCCTACAAGATGACAAATGGGAATTGTGCTATGTGCAGGCTCATGATGTGCTAGAAGAACTTTGGCAGTGTCTATGCATTCACTGCTCCTTACTGACATTCAAAAGGGAATGGGTGCATGGTCAAGGTGCAAATACTTGTGCTCAGAATGCCCTGGCCCACATCTACCAAAGGTGCATGGCCTGTGTGAAACATTATTGGTCAGCATGGATGGCACTCAAGAGCCTAGCTACAATCATGAAGAAGACCAGTTGGCAGGGCAGGTTGCAGGAACTGGCCAACAATTATGTCAAACCCCTTGTGGACCCATATGCTACTGGTGAAGGGAGATGTCATGTATCATGGATTTGGATGATGGATGGTGTTGATCATGGCAATGAAGGTGACAACAATGGTAAGCACTCATCATGGTCTTTATTTTGCAAACTAACATACTATAAGGTGTACAAATCAAGTGGTGCAAAAGCCATGCGAGGGCACTGTGATGGTCGGAAGAGATGCACAAGGTGCTGGAATTTTTTACCTGGCAGTGAGCACAGTGGGAAGAACAGGGAAAGGCATGCATTGGGGAGTGTGCTGCTGACATTGAAGGTTTGTGAGCTTATGCTGCCCAACAGGCTAACATCCATCACAGGTTTGCAGACCATTTTTGTGTGCTGTGGGCACCCTTTCTTTTGCTGGAAGGTCCCATTGACCCACCACCTCAGTTGGCTGAACATTCATTACCAGACCTCATGATTCCCAACATTCTCTAACCTACTTCTGCACTGTACCTGATGTTCAATCCATCACCAGCTGTTATTTGACATTCAAAGTGAATTAAGTTGCTGAAGACTCGACTGGAAAATTGACCAAAATACAAATGACCAAGCTGCAAAGTAATTGACCAAGCTATAGACTATGTCATATCCACATATCCAGATCTCAGATCCGACCCTTATCTCATCTCAGATCCACATCTTATCTCTGATCCTATCCACATCTTATCTCCCTCCAACATCTTGTCATTCAATCTGTCCACTTGTCTGGTCCGGTCCACAACTCATCCAAATCCACAACCAGTGCTCATCTCCTTTCGGTAACCCCCTAACTCTGGTATTTTGGTTATCTGTATATCCGTCCTGCTCCCTGATCTGCTACCTATGTTTCATTTCTGTTTCATGATTTGTGATCCGCCTCTACTTACCAATAGACTATCCACATGCTTCATACATAGCCTTGGACTCTGCTGATTGATCATTCCGTTAGATACCTATAGTATATAACCTCCTGTAACTTTCTGTAGTACCTCAGTTTGAATATCATCTTAGTTCTACTCATTCCTGTCCTCCAGACTTGAGTACCTCTACTCTCATCACCCTCCGAGACTTAGGATTGATTCCTATAGTCTATCTGTATCTGCCTCTGTCTCCGACAGTCCATTACCATTAGTTTCTAGTCTGGACTCATCCGGATTAGCCTTATGATACTTATCCCTCATCCAGAAGTCATCTGGATCCATTACACTACTCATCTGACCTTCCGGACGTGCTAGTCTTGCCTTCCTGAAATAAGGGGCAATACTCAGGTAAGGGGCACAGCACATGAGCTGAGGCCGAAGCCCTTCAGATCCAGTTATCCTTTGAGTACGACCTTAACAGACTATAGGACTGCTAAGTAGCATACTTGATGCATCATAGCTACAGGGACTGGTGAGTGTTCTGCTACCATTCCATTCTGTGGCTGTATACCACAAGATCAAGTGGATATCTGTTGATGCTCAAGGACATGGTGACCCACTCATCACAGTGGATAGCATCCACATTAAGCCTGGTCACACTGCCACTCATGGACGAAATGATGCTATACCTGCATGTTTCAATACTGCACTTATAAATAATGGTACTGGTGATTCTGTGGGTATTGATGATTGTTACAGTGCCCCACTCTTTTTCTCATCATCACTGTGGACTCCTATATGGCTGTACTTCTAACGCTTCCTTTTCACTGTGCTGTTTCCTCATGGTCTCTCTTATCTCTGACTCATACCTTGTTTTCTCATGAACCTTCCATTTCCAGTACTAGTTACCCTTTGCCCAGCTTGGTCTGTGCACGATTCCTCTACATATATAAACCCTAGTTACCACTTGTATTTTCTCTAACTTGAATCAACTTGGTTCTCCTTGATACTCAAACTCTAGCTCCTTGGGAAGGAGGCTAGCCATTGTCCCATTTGAACCTTAGATCCTGTGGGAGTCTAGATGATCACTCCTGAGGGAGGCATTGACTTGATAAGGCCCAGTCCTTGATCGACCTTGATCTTGATTCCTTTATTGGAACGACACTCTATCTGAGTTCATAACAATGATATGGCACAGCATTTTCTAGTATCATGTTGTCTTTACTTATACAATTTATTTACAGGTTATTGTGTTAGTCAAATTCGCACCATTTTCTCACTTCAACAAAAAGATGCATAGTCAATGTTCCCTCCAACATGCCAACCTCCCGAATACCTTGCATATATTGAGTGGTTCACCCCATTTCCTTTGATGCCAGACTCGCAGCATGGCATGTACAAAATTTCTTGTTTGGTCTGTTCAGGTGAGAGAATTGCTAGCATAATCCCTGTTTCAAACATTGCTTGCAGTATACACCTGATCCTGATGTTTGGATGAGTGCCACCTCATCATTGGACAAGTAGCAACATCCTCAAGGAATGTAATACATTTTTTGTTAATTATTACATGGATAGGCATAGTTTTGTGGCCCTTAGATAGAATTCTAATTATTATCCATATCTTATGAAGACTGGTGAGTTTATATCTATTCAGATCTAACTTATGGTAGTCTAGCTCACTTATGTCTACTTTACCCTAGTTTGCATGGGAGGTTTTCCCTGATGATTCCTTTCTTTTAGGTTAGTTATAGTCTGCTGCTCTATTAGCATGAGACTAAAGTATACATTCCTTTCTTTTAGTCATTGTCCAAGTCCATCATCAGCAAAACCCTAAGTTAAGGTCCCCCCTTTTACAGTGCTGTATGGTGCTGTGTGGCACTGTAAATGGGGGGACCTTAACTTAGGGTTTTGCTGATGATCCATCCATTCTTGCACATCACTTCTACCAAGAACAAAACTGCAGGTAGAGCTTGATTGAGGGGAGCTGCTTGTCTATCAGTTGCTAATATTAGCAATCATTTTTTGTCGTTTAATGTGTCCAACTGTCATGTGATTCATTTAGTTCAATGTATATGGTCATTGTGTCCCCAACTCCTGCATTAGTAAAGGAGGGTCTTTCTCAGTCTCATACATCTAATTTCTCACTACCAGCTCTTGCAACCTTAACCTTATTCTTATCTGCTATACATTTTTCAGCAAATCCCATCCTCAATCATTTCATCATGGCCTGCAGTGATTGTCTAGCCTCAGTACTGCAGATTCCTGCAATAATGTCTTCTTGTTGCCTCTCTTTGTCTTTATCTCTGCCAAGCCATTTCCCAACCCTCCCTGGCTTGCAGTGAGCATCTACTGTCAGTACTGCAGTTTTCTATGATAAAGTCTGCTTGTTGCCAATCCTTGTTTTTATTTGTGCTGTGCCATCCAACCCTTCAATTGTGTTTACCACAGACCCCAATCATATACATTTTACAATGGCACACAGAGACCTGTGTGCCAGTCATCTCATTCTTTCTCCTATGCCCTAACTAGCCTCAGCTGTCTGTCATTCCAGCCCCTTGCTTAAAAAAAATTTTGTACCCCTTTCACTGACAGCTATGACAGCATTATGAAGGGTCCATGCATGGACTGGTCTATGGAACAAGCACCTGCACTCCCCATGTGGTGTCAGTCCCCTTCAGTAATGGAATCAAGAAACTCAAAGACATCTCTCACCTGCAGGTGACACATTGGGTGAATCAGTTGGGGCCTGACCTCTTTGTCTCATCTACAGGAAGACTTCAAAAAACTTATAATCTTATTGTGGAGATGCCTGTGGCAGCCCCTGCCCTCAGATACACATTCTTCCAGGAGCATCTGGCTGTGTTTGCTGCACCCAACAGATTGATTTGGATGATAGCTGGTATTATGGAGAATGTGGACAATGTCACAGGCAACATTTTGGTGGTGAAACATGCTCATGAAAGAAAGAAAGAGATCATAGACTGCAACAAGGTAGATGTGGGATGGGTCAACAGTATCATAAAACAGTGAGCACAATGTTTCTGGGTGTAATTATCCATTGACAATGACAAGGACTGTCAGGGAAGGTAGTTTCTGGTGTTCAATGGGGGTGATCTAGATCACACATTGGAATTTGGTTGGTTGCCAAAAAAAGTGGTGCAGTTGAGTAGGTTGAGACTAGAATATGATAGCAATCAGACAGAGATTCGGAAGGTTACTAATGGATGTGACATGATACTGGAAGTTGTACACAAAAGAGACAGGGATCATCAAAGGAGCATCTTGAAATTTCATTCAAATTGAACAAGAAAGGAAGTTGGGGACTTGCTGCATCAGCAGTGATACCAATGCTAGTATACAGGCTCTGCATTTTTTGAGTTATCTGTGAATGTCTGTACATACATGAACAGCAACAGTTGGAACTGTTGAAGGGTTTCTGGGAATCACTGGGGAGATCTGTGAGCATCTGTGCAGAGATCCACAAAGTAAGGTGTTGCTGTAGTGAGCTGGCAAATGGGGACCAAGTTGTACATCTGACATGCTGTACAGCTCTATACAGAACCTAGTGATTTACTGATGTCACTGATAGTTAGCCTGGTTTAATGCAATACAATGACACTATAGCCTGGACTTATAGTACATATTGCCAGGGCCCAGCAGCTGGCGCTCGTTGCATCACAAAAACATCCGCTAAATACATTGGACTCATAATTAAATACATCTCTGGCGATGCACATCAAATGCAATTGATACCCAAGTCTTCAGCAATGATCATTGCAGCCCGCTCTCCGATGAGAAGTGCCGTCGAATACGTGTTCTGTGTATCATATCGTTAGACCACACATCAACAATCCCCTGTTCAGTACCCACCGCACCAACGTTCAACGGCACAATGGACATATCTGCGACCTTCAGGTTCGACACGCCGTACACATTTAGCCGAGCGTCGACGACTCCTTGATCTGCCTCCGATTTCATGGCACAAGTCCCAAGCTACAAAAACAGAGATCAGATGTGAAATTATGAAAGGTTCAGCTGCACACACCGAGTGCCATGCCGTTTGCACTGATGTTCGATTCAGTATTTTACCGTGGCAATGGAGATGGCAAATCAGGACTTACCGATGTCGCAGTGGAACTGACTGATCGCCTCGTCATCTTCGGCAGTGTAGACGATGTCAGGCGCATTCAAGTCCACCGGCCCGGGAGCTTCTCTGCAGGCTGCAGCGCTTCCCTCTGGGAAATCAGGATGGCCAGCAGCGATTTCACCTCGATAGGAAACCATGCGTCGAAAAACTTCGCGCATCTTTTTGTACCCAAAGTCAAGAGGAGCAATATCGGATGGACTGTGCGGAGTGTCATGGTCACGCAAGTGCCCTAAAATGATGTGCGTCCACTCACTCGTCTAGGAAGCCTGTAGTAAAGTCCATTCCTTCTTTGCCATCCTCCGTCACCTTGACATGAACGCTTCCAATAGACACAGGGTAAAGCTATTGAAGAGATTCAGAAAAAAACAAGGGGTAGACGGAGAGCAGTACTGTATAATAACCGGCACTCATGTAGTTGCGAGGAGGAAGGATACTCGAGAGCGGCCTCGAGAGCGGTGGATTATATCTGGCTGTCATGAGCGTTGCCATTTCATCAAAGCCAAGCAATATGTACGCACCCTGAAGAGGCAGAGAATATTGCAACAACTTTGTCTGGGCGGTCCTGGAAGAACTCCTTCCAGCGTGGTTGAAAAGCTGGATTCATGGCCTTTAATTCCTCGTCATCAGGACGCCACTTGATTTTTGAATCGAGGCCACTGAGATACCAATCAGCACGGCACCGGCAGTGATAACTTGTACCAACTTTTGTGCAATCAATGACTTGCCGCTGCTGTTCCATTGTGCAAGGCTTTCTATATTTGGGTAGTTGTAAGGTGCTGCAATCGTGGCGAAAAAACATGCTCACCCTCTAGGATACTCTCCCCACGCCAGAGGGCGTCCATGGTAACAGCATCGTCGGCAGCCAAGTATGGAACAAGGACGAGATTGTGATCTGACCGTCTTAAGCCAAGCTCTTAGAATAAACTAAAAGCGCACCTTGATAATTTTCTCCGACGCCAGGTAAATCCACTAGTTGCTCGATACCGCACCGCTTGAGGATTGCTTCGGCACCAATCCCAGACCTCTCCAGAATGGTCGGGGAGCCGAACGCCCCAGCAGAGACAACAATAAGTTTCGATGCTTTCACAATACTCGACGACTGATCCGCGTCTGGGCAAGACACTGGGTCGCTGGTGAACTCGACACCTACAGCACGCTTGTCCCTTTCATTTGGAAAAGCCGTCAACAGTTTGCTGCGATCCCAGGTGGCAACTTACTCGAAAATGATACGCTTTACGCGCTTTCCGTCCCAGACTTGTAAATTCGAGTTGTGAGCTTGGTTGTAGACATAGTGGTGAGCCGCGTCCGAACGCCTTCCGGTTGTCCCATCAATATACCTTTTATATATGAGTCAAACACTTGCATACGAGTAGCTTAGGAGTACAGGAACTCACTTTCGCCATGGCTGAGACAGATCTGGTTAGTGGTCGCAGTTAGGAAAGAAAGATCATAACGTACACTGTATGTATTGCATGTTTCCAGATCATCGGTGTCATCGGCATACTGCCTCTTGTGATAGGTCGTGCCAACCTGGATGAACTCGTCGGAGATACCCATTTTATACCCACCGGAAGACACTTTGATAGGTCCGTTATAGCCATGGGTTGGAAGATCGGGCTGCACCTCATATGTCTCCAGCTATAAAGTGAACATATAAGTAACAGATATACTGAAAACGTATTCGAGACCTTCTTCATGAGGGGAATCAGACTCTCAGATTCCCAACCACTGACTCCCCAATCATCATAGTCCGAAGCAGGTGGACGAGTGTATACCATAGCTGTCTCATTATCAGAATCTTCTTCATCTTGCAAATATGTTACGCACAATTCACACATGAGCCTCCACCAACGCAGCGACCACAAGGAACAATTGGTACACGGCCGTTCAGACGAGGAGATGGATTTCCAATGTTGAATGTGACCGTAGTGCTCGTCGGTAGTTGATTGAAGGGATATTGGGAGGGTTGCACATGAATAGGTTTATTGAGGGTGTGTTGACCCGCTTCCAAAATCAAGATCCTCAACGAGGGATCATATGCAGCTAAGCGACCTGCAACAACACAGGCTGTAGTACCGCCTATACAGAATGATGTGTGAAGAGGCCCGAGGGCAAACCACTACAAGACGTTATTTGCTCACCTCCAGCAAAAACGATATCGAATTCTGATGGGATTGGATGAGACATTAATAAGGAGGGTTACGGGCTTTCAGGCCGTCCCTCACTGCCGCCTCCATCTTATAACATTTGCCAAGTCATACGATGAAGACCGTGATAAATGGCGATAATTATAATGACTGAGCCGCATCAGCAAACCCACTGAAATGAACGCTTAGCTTAAGCGTCTTACGAACGCTTACGACTTCAGTAGCGCACTCTGGTGAGTTAACGAAAGTCACATCACGAAAATTACCACATTCTGACTGCACGTGACATGTGCCCAAATTTGGACACAGTATTACACGTCAGCCATGTGCAATTACACACTGGCGGTTTCGGAGTTTTGACTCGAGCAAGATTTGAATCAAAATGCGGTTGATAAATTAAAGATTTCCACTTGAAATTTTGAATTGAGAAAATCAAGAAATTTGGATGAACGGTGAAAGAGACATTTTGACAAAAATTTTGAGTCATGTGAATATTTGAGGTTTTCAGTCAGGAAATATATATGAAATTTTGGTAATGATAGATAAATTCAAACTTTTGAGCGCAAAAATAAGTTGCACAAAATATTATGTAATGATGGACATTTCCCTGCAGGAGTAAACATTGAATTTTCCTTGTGTTGAAAGTCAGAGGGAAAATGGAAAATTCTATGCATGGGAAAATGGTATGGGTGATGAGTCCCAGGGAAAACTGGACATGGCCAAAACTGTTAAGATTGAGTGGAATATGACAAATTTAGAAGCACAATATTTCACCATAGGAGACTTGCTGTGGAGACAAATAGAATATTTTGCATCTGTTGCAATCTTCTCGAATGTTGTAGGATATGCTAAGAATATTGTTATCATATCTCAGCATATTTCAGTTCAGTTCATGTGGTACGACAAAATTGGTTGTATTTGGGTGAATTATGCTATAATCTACTGATACAAATGCTTCAACCTGCGACCAGCAAATACGATACAGGATGATAATGATAGAACTAGCACAACAGTGAGAAGCAGGCAAACTTGACAGCAGCAAAAGAACAGGAGTGATGTGGACAGGTGAGGAGTGAGACAAGCGAGCACAGGCAGCAACCAAAGTCTGAGAGAGGATTGGGCAAGTCTAAGTTGAAATTCAAACTAAGGAAACTACAGGAGTATCTACAGGGGTTATATACTGGAGACTATCTGAGGGGATCAGTAAGCAGAGGAGCAAGGCTATGTATGAGCATGTGGAAACACATTAGTAAGTAAGACAGAACATAAGTAAATGAACTCGGAGATAAAGACTCATACAAGGATCAATAAGCAAGATGGAACAGGAGGTAACCAAAAGCTGGAAAGGCAGAGATGCCTAAATGGGGATAGGCACAGGATATCAGACAGAGGGTGGGAATAGGTCCGGAGATCTGGGGATCTGGAAGACAAGGTGGATACAGGACCAGAATATGAGGAGGTGGATATAGTCCAGAATTCAAGACAAGGTGAAGTCCAGATGTCTTGCTGGATGGAGTGTGCATAGGGTGGTACAGATCAGGCTAACAGTGAGGATCCAGAGGTCCGGAGCTCAGGGGTAAATCCAGAGCATAGTCGATCCTGCTGATGTGTGGAGCACACAGCAGAAGGGGATCTGGGAATGAGTTGGATATGAAGTGTGGTCCAGACATAGGCTCAGAAGGCGTGGGAATATGATGGAATATGGGTCTGGATTGTGGGATATGACAGAATGATGTAGACAGGCAAGGAGTGAGACAAGTGAGCAGGTGACAGTGGGCAAACAACTTGAATAGCCTGGGCAAGCTAATACATGGGACCATCGATGACTTCGCGGTTCTTCATCCAGCACCCTGCCTTTTCCTAAGAGGTCTCAGCAACTTGATAATGTGAGTAGTAAGGCTGTACTTACGAGTTCTCTAGCCTCCCTATCATAAGACTGTAGACAGAAGGGTTAGTAGAATGAAAGGATAAAGTGAATTGGCGATATAATACCTGGACCTGTGTCTTGTTCAATTTAGAATAATAGGCATTGAATTCATTGGTGGAACCCAGTGTAACCTGTTTAAGCCAGCACAAGGCACAAATGTTCCTATGTGATTTAGATAAGCATCAAACCATTCAATGAGGAAGCACATGCTTACCATCCTTTCTTTGTTGGACCTGGATGCATTTTTGAAGGTTTCTTCGAAGATGCAGTAGTTGGAACAGTCACATATTGCAGTGACCTATCTCTGTATTATACAAGTGAACAGATGTGCATAATATCCCATATAATACAGGCCAGCAGACCATGGGTCAAAGGTAAAAATATCCCCGACTGTGACGGATGGGCTGGGAGGAATATTATTCCCAATGGAGGCGGATGGGCCCATGTGGGGGATATGTACAGTAGATGAGTGGGCTGATGGACATGAATATTCTATAGACAGATGGGCTGAGGTAGTTGGATATTATGTAGATGGGTATACCAATGTAGATGTGTATCAGATAGACAGGTATGTCAAGGGTACTTGTTATCACATACACAGGTGGGCCCAGATGTATATTATATTAGATGGGTGGGCCAAGGGCAACAATATATGATATTAGACAGGTGGGCCAAGGGTGGTATATAATATAGATGAGTGGGCCCAGGTGAATGATAATTGTAGACATGACAGAGCATAGGTAGTTGTATATCATCAATATCAAAGGAGGTAATAATTCAAAGTTGGAGCATGGGAGAGTTCCAGAGTACAGGAAATACTCAGAGGAGGTCCCACTGCACAGGAAGTGGAAAGACCCCAAGGTAATATCTCTATGGGAAACAGGATGGAAGAATAGGAGGTCTGGAGGACAGGAGGACTGAACATCTGGAGGACAAGATGCCTGGAGGTACAAGGAACAGGATGTCTGGAGGTCTGGAAGGAATAGGGGCTACATTGGATGAAGTCCAATGTAGAAACAAACAGAGGTAGACTACCCTAAGGTAGAGTTGGAGAGACAGGGATTGAACCTAAGTCTGGAAAGAGGGAAAGTGCTGGAAAGGCGGAGCTCCAGCCTAGGGAATCAATCCCTAGGCCTGATGGGTAGGACAGACTTAGGTGGACCAAAGTCCAGGAGAAGATTGGGCAAGTCTAAGTTGATATTCAGACTGAGGACTCTACAAGAGTTGTACAGTGGTTATATACTAGAGGATATCTGAGAGGATCAGTAAGCAATGTAGTAAGGCTATGTACGAGCATGTGGAAACATATTAGTAAGTGAGACAGAATATAAGTAAATGAACTCAGAGATGAAACTAGTACAAAGGTCAATCAGCAAGACAGGAACAGAGGTAGCTGAGAACTGGAAGGGGGGGTATGCCTAAATAGGGTTACACACTGGATCTCAGACAGAGGGTGGGAATAGGTCCGGAGATCTGGAAGGCAAAGCAGAAACAGGACTGAGATATGTGAGGTGGTGGATGTAGTCTGGAATCTGAGAGGGGGTAAAGTCTGGATGTCTTGCTGGATGGAATGTGCATATAGTGGACAGGATGGGGTTGTACAGATCAGGCTAGTAGTGAAGATCCAGAGGTCTGGAGCTCAGGGGTAAATCCATAGCAGGGCTAATCCTGCTGAGGTGTGGAGCACACAGTGGAAGGGGATCTGGGCATGAGTCAGATGTGGGGTCCGGAAATAGGCCTGGAAGGCATGGGAATACCATGGGATCTAGGTCCAGCATATGGGATATGGCAGTATGCAACATGTGAATTTTTCACTACACAAATCACTGAGTATCAAGTGCTAAGACTTGAAACCTGAAACTCAAGAACCAAAACCAAAAACCAAAACTCAAAGAAATGCATATAACATGAATTTTTTTGATTTCATTGCACAATTCACTGAGTGTCAAGTGCCACAACCCAAAACCCGAAGCCTGAAACTTGAGACTTGACACCCGAAATTTGAAAACCAAAAACCAAACACCAAATCTCGAAGAAATGCATATAACATGAATTCTTTTTATTTCATTGCACAATTGCCTGTGTCAAGTGCTGAAACTCGAACCCTGAAACCTGAACCCCAAACCCCAAACCCTGAAACTCGAGACTTGACACCTGAAATTTGAAAACCAAAAACCAAGAACTGAAAACCAAACACCAAATCTTGAAAAAATGTATATAACATGAAATTTTTTTATTTCATTAAACAATTCACTGAGTGTCAAGTGCTGAAGCCCAAAACCCGAAGCCCAAGACTTGACACCCAAAATTTGAAAACCAAAAACCAAACACCAAATCTTGAAAAAATGCATATAACATGAATTTTTTATATTTCATTACACAATTCACTGAGTGTTGAGTGCTGAAGCCTGAAACCCAAGACTTGACACCCAAAACTCAAAAACCAAACACCACAAACTGAATCTCAAAAAAATGTATATAACATGAAATTTTTTATTTCATTACACAATTCACCAAGTGTCAGGTGCTGAAGCCTGAAACCTGAAACCTGGACATATGTTTTGTAGTACCAGAGACCATCAAAACCCGAAACCTGGTACTACTGACTTCCAAGTGTTGGGACTCAGGACTCAGTAGTCAATATAGGCAAATGATGATGAAACAATGAAAGTTGTTATTATGCTTAACTTTCTTAACAAAGGTTGTTGTCTGAGTCAAGGTGAGTGTCTTGGTAGTCTTTCCTTGTCAATTGGTTATCATTTGACCGAGATATAAGCTAAAGAAATCCAAAACATCAGCAATAATGAAAAAATGAAAATCATTGTTATGCTCAACTTCCTAAATGAAGGTTGTAGTCCAAGTCTATGTGGGTGTATTGGTGGTCCTACTGAGTGTCAGTACTTGAGACTTGGGAATCAGTACTTGGTACCCAGGAGTCAGTAGTCGGGTACTTGGTACTCAGTTCTAATGCTCGGTACCTGGGAATCAGTAGTCAGGTACTCCAGCCAACAGTCCCAAGTCCTGAGTACCAACACTTGGTATTCAGTGGTTGGGTTTGGAACTCAGGTTTCGGGTCTTGATAGCAGGTTCTCAGGACTCAGGAGTTATATCACCACCAAGGTGATAATGATGACTACCAAGTGTTGGGACTCAGTACTCAGGATTCAGCAGTCGAGACTTGGTAGTTGATATTGGTAAATCACTCTCCCTCAGGGATAATGAAAACAATGAAAGTTGTGGTCCAAGTCTAGGTGAGTGTATTGGCAGTCTCTTCTTGTCCATCGGGTATCATTTGACCAAGATATACAGTGGCTCAAAAAACTGTCCACATGTTTTTGCATTTTTACTATTTACAATATTGTGTGAGAATACATAAAGACCTCAGTGACATGCTAATACCATATTGTAGTGCTGCTTCAGGGCTTTGGATTGAGCACCACATCATGAGAATCAGAGGAGATATGGTGGAGACACAAGGCTTACAAAATCATGACTCATGCAGACAGTTTTTTGAGCACATATTAAAACTATATAAATCATCATTTATGACACCATAACAATCATGCCATCATTAAATAAATTATAAAGTGGTGTCATTATGTCATTTTAAAACCATATCTAACTATACAAACCAAAAATTTCCATATGTCATGGTTATATTCACCATGAAAGCCACCCCCCCTGCTCAAAGGAATAATATCCTCTCTCTTTCCTATTCTGGCCTCTCTGCTTGTCAAATTTCCTCTAGAACTGGAGTATCCAAGTCCACTGTGGCCAAGTTCATCAAAGAAAGTCACACAGACAAGGAAAACTTCTGTGAAGGGTGTCCATCCAAGCTCACCTCTACTGATAGGAGGGCTATTATTCAACATATCACTACAGGAAAGGCTGATAGTGCTGTCCAGGTCACCTATTACATCAATTCCACCATCACATTCCCTGTCTCTTCACACACTGTGAGAAACATTCTCAAGACAGCTCATCTCAGGTCAGTAACAAGGAAGAAAAGGCTTTCCTCTCTATCACACATAAACAGAGATGACTAACCTTTGCCTTAGCCCATCAGAATTGGATTACATGGACTGGAAGCATGTTATATGATCATATAAGACCACAATAAATAGGATTGGGTCAGATGGCAAGGTATATATGTGGAAAAAGAAGGGTGCTAGTCCTCTCTGCATATGTGTGATAGAGAGGAGAGCCTTTTCTTCCTTGTTACTGACCTGAGATGAGCTGTCTTGAGAATGTTTCTCACAGTGTGTGAAGAGACAGGGAATGTGATGGTGGAATTGATGTAATAGGTGACCTGGACAGCACTATCAGCCTTTCCTGTAGTGATATGTTGAATAATAGCCCTCCTATCAGTAGAGGTGAGCTTGGATGGACACCCTTCACAGAAGTTTTCCTTGTCTGTGTGACTTTCTTTGATGAACTTGGCCACAGTGGACTTGGATACTCCAGTTCTAGAGGAAATTTGACAAGCAGAGAGGCCAGAATAGGAAAGAGAGAGGATATTATTCCTTTGAGCAGGGGGGGTGGCTTTCATGGTGAATATAACCATGACATATGGAAATTTTTGGTTTGTATAGTTAGATATGGTTTTAAAATGACATAATGACACCACTTTATAATTTATTTAATGATGGCATGATTGTTATGGTGTCATAAATGATGATTTATATAGTTTTAATATGTGCTCAAAAAACTGTCTGCATGAGTCACCATTTTGTGAGCCTTGTGTCTCCACCATATCTCCACCGATTCCCACGGTGTAGGGCTCAAATGAAAGCCCTGAAGCCATACTACAATGTGCTATAAGCATGTCCTTGAGGCATTTGTTCGTTCTCACACAATATCATAGATAGTGAAAAATATCAAAACATGTGGACAGTTTTTTGAGCCACTGTATTGCCCAGATGGGCCCACCCATCTCCATTGGTAATAATATTTCTTCTGGCCCATCCACCATTGTTGAGGATATTTATAACATTGGCATAGATGGGCCCACCCATCCCCATTGGAAATAATATCCCTCCTGGCCCACCCGTCAACATCAGGGATATACATAACATCAGCCCATAGTCTGCTGGCCTGTCTTATATGGGATATTATGTAGGTCGGGTGACCTGTATAATATGGAGTTTGTCACTGAAGGGGCTCAAACAGTGTCGTTTACCTGAGGGAGTATGGTGGGTATACCAGATGTGAAAGAAGTGTTTATGGGGTCTGCATCAGAAGTATCAAGCACAGTAGTTGTAGTTGGCACAGGCGCCAGCTTCAAACTCAGAACAGTATTGGAGGTATTGAGTGCAGTAGTGGTAGTTGGTGCAGGCACCAGCTTCAAACTTGGAACAGTCTTGGAGGTATTGAGCACAGTAGTGCCAGTGGTAGTAGTTGGTACAGGCACCAGCTTTGGACCTGGAACAGTTTCAGGGGTATTGAGCACAGTAATGGTTGTTGGTACAGCCAATTTCACTAATGGCTGGCAGGTCAAACCTGCACTATGGATGGTGTTGTGGTTAGTAATACTGTACAAATAGAATAGATACTTACAGGGGATTCATCAGAACAATACAGGCATGAGTTGGCAGTTGGTTTTCTTTCTTGACTTTAGGCAATGGGGGTGGTATTGGAGTCACTGTTTGTGGAAGGCTCTCATTGCTACTAGTAGCAGGGCTGTCTTCAAGCAGCATTGGCTGGGGGTCAAGAGTGCCATCCAAGTGGGATTCAACAGCGAGAGGGTTCATAGATTTGCCTGAAAAATACATATAAGTATATGCTCATGAAAAAAAAATATGATACCTTTGACAATGAGATGGGGTGTGTCTTCAACTGTCATAAAAGGGTCCATGGAGTCATCTACTTAGTAAACATGAGTTCATGTGTCAAAAATGAAATAATAGAATACTTTTCATGTGCTTTGAAGTGCTGCCCCCCTCAAAATCAGGGCTGCACACTCACCTCATGCTGCCATGGTGGCCAATATCATTGTCTTCTTGTTTGACTTTCTTTGACTGCTTCAGGAGATTACCATCAGCATCGAGATGGTTCTTGTGCCACAAAGGATAGGCAACACTGCACAATAAGTCCAACTTCCAGCCGTCCATTGCTAATCTAAAAAGAGGGTGCCTCTCTTCCATTATGCTGTGGAATAGTGTTCTAGTCAAGTGTATTATCTTGCTCCAGGTGGTTGCAAGGAGTCCTTTGATGGCAAACTTGAACCAGAGGCCACAAATGGTTTTGTGCATAATGTCAAGTAATTCTTCTGTAATCGGCTCACCATTCTCATCTTCTAGGAAAGCTGCAGGTCCACGCTTTCCCTTCTGTTTGAGCCCTTGTGATGTCATCTGCCATTTATCCCAATCTGCACGTGTCCAGAATAGAACATTTGGATAATCATTTTTATCAATTGGGGGGAGCTGTTTTGTTGAAGATGTTGTTAGGGATATACTAGCATGTGTGAAATTCATGGGATCTGCATTGATGAGCTGGACACTACAAGCGAGCTCCTGAAAGGCTGCCCTGTAAAAGCAGACCAATTTAATTAATGAGTAGAAATCCAGAAACATTACTTACTCTAGAGTTGAAAATGCTGACTTGGCTTGGATAAGCTTGAGTTGGAGCTGGTTGATATGATTCTGTAATGCAATAATGCGAGTGTTCCCGCCATGCATATATCCACTCTAATAAATATCACAAATCAGTGCAGCAAAGTTGAACATTTGTCCTGCAATACTCAAAGTGACTTACTTGAGAAAGAGCAGAGTTGCCTAGATGATCAAAGCCATCAACTGAATCCAATAATCCAGGAGAATAATCAAAGCCATGTGATGGAAGCTGAGTGGGACCCAAAGGCAATGGAGATGGGTTGTGCAATGTTGGGCTGGCATTATTAGAAGAGCAATACTGGGGAACATGTGGGGTATAGAACATCATGGTGATAGAGAAAGAGGCATACAGTTGGGGAATAGGGATATTCAATATCAGAAGCTTAGTCAACACAACAATCAAGTCACTGAAATTCTTCGAAGTCTTTTTCTTCAATCCTCCAGTACATCTTCCATGGCTTCATCTAAAATTATCAGCTGCACAGACAATGTGCTTCTCCAGGACAATATTGTTGTAATGGATGTTGAGAACCTACTTGCCAGATGGCCAACCTATGAAGTAAATTTCACACCCCAAAATCCAGGGCCCATGGTGAGTAAACTGAATGTTACACTTGACTATATGCTAATGATTATCTGATAGAAACTCATCATTTGGCTCAAAGATGCTGTCAAACTCGTTCATGTTGAAGACTCAACAGATAGTGAGGCTGAGCTATTACTTCCAGTCAAACCAAAAGGACAAAAGAGGACCTCTTCTGATTGCAAGGACAAGAAAATCAAGATGTAAAGATCAATGTTTTCATCCTATATTCTTCCTAATATACTTATAGTGACATGACTGTTGATATGAACAAGATCACAGATGATTTTGCTGCCCTCAAAATATTGTCCACATGTTCTAGGTATGATTTTATTTTATTTCCTTGATTGTCAAACTGACAGTGAAATCATTTACCAAAGTAACCCAGCCCAAGCAAAGCCCATATGCTTAGTAGAAATTCCCAAAGCTCCTGCTGATGTGCCTTTCAAACAACACAAGTTTAGTGATAACTCAGACACACCATGGCCACCTTGTTGCCCCCATCGTACCCTCAGAGACATTGAACCCAGTGAAGAAATCATGAACTTTCTTATGTTCAGAGCATTGCCTGCTGCCATTGCAGCAGAATAACTGAGTACATTGTAGAGCATGTTTCTCTTTATATGCTTCTCTTCACAGTTCTTATAGCAACTGTCTTGATGCAGTTCTTGTACCCACCTCATTCATTGCAGCTTTTGGCCTCATTGCCAGTGTATTTTTACATCCATCTCATTGCACTTTTCATGTCTTGCTGGACCTTGCTCGCATTCTGAATCACATACCATACTGTAATTGATCTTGTCATGCATATTTGAGTCACAATAATAAAAATATGTTTGACTAACAACTATTGCCCATCCATTGCATCATCTGAGTCATTATCACTGCCTTCACCTTCTACTGCATCATCCACTGGCAGAATACCAAATGATGCCACATCAAGACCAGGCTTTTCCACCATAAAGAAATGGTCTTCAACAACTTCAGATGGTAATCTTGGATGGTGGGGAACCATTGTGACCACATCAGTAATGCTCTTGATGTCAATGACATGTATACCATCATCTCCATAATATGCACAGGATGTGACAACATGAGACAAGAGCTCAAGAAGCTCATTATCTGGGAGGGAAAATAGGGAGATGACAGCAACATTGATAAATGACCATTCTGTTTCACCATTATCACCGCCAATGGTCTCTGTAGCAAGCTGCATGAAATCGTGAACCTCTCTGAATCATATCACACCATCAAGAGAAAACTAAACATGTAGTGTTAGAGCCTTGAAGGTATTTAAATCAGCAGCAAGAAAAATACCTTGATATTGCGAGATACTTGTAGAGGTTTAGTACTATGCATTGATTTTAATGATTCTCACCAGTGTGAACATGCGATTTGTCCATTAGGCAGCTTAAGACAAGCCCACTTGAAAATTTTTGGAGCAGGCTCATCAAGGAAGAGTGCAATTGCATATTTTTCAGTGCCTTGTGGGTAAGATGACCATTGATCTCATTTCCAGAGCGAAACATAGCCATCCCCAAGGTCGACTGCACCAGTTGGGAATCCTTCAGGTGGTTCATCAAGCTCTGGAAGCATTGCCTTGAGCGCATTGACTTGTGAGTGATGGACTCCTTCTCTAGAAAGATTTGCATAAGGTTCAGCAGGCTGTCTGATCTCCTGGCCAAGGTTTCTGATTGTCCATTCCATTGTCCACTGAGCATAACAGACTGGAGGTCCCTAAAGGATTAATATAATCGCGCGGGTCTGTAACAAACGGACTCTCTCAGTCATTGCGCGCGAAGGCAAATGTCTCGTGATATTCACCTGTAACAAACGGACTCTCTACTGGAAGTAAGTAAAGGTGAATATATGAAAATGTAAGTATCTCACCTCAGTCGTTGCGCGCGAAGGCAAACGTCTGAGGTGCAAGGCTGAATCCATAGCTAACTAAATACTGCGCGAGCTCTTGTGCAAGCATATACGTATCTGAGACCACGACAAAAGGAAAAATGGGGCGCTGGCCCAAGAACTCGATAGTGTTTCATAAGTACAATGAGAAAGACGTTAACAAGGTTAAAAATAAGTAAAACATATGTGTCGCTGGACGTTCGAACAAAAGGACAATGCGAGAATGTTAATGCGCCTCGGCTGCGAGTGCGCTTGCCGCTTTCCAACAGTCCCTTCTGAATGGCTTCAGTTATGAGATGGTTGACTTGGTGTGCACATGGATGAATGAAATGTAACTGATCTTGATGGCACTGATAGTATAGCTCTTCGAATTCCAGCTCCCATTCACCAAGTATGACCTGGGCTTGTTGCAAATCAAAGTGGGTGATACAATGTTGGCATATGATCCAAAATCCTGCAATGAGCCTGCAATAGTTAAGCCAGTATGGCTCCAGCAGAACACCATATGTGAGTGCAGGAGCAAGGCCAAACAGATACAGTTGAAACTCCCAGGTCTTGTAGCTGGTATTGATGTTTTCCACAATGTTACGTGGTCTTTGGTCAAATGATCCTGGTAGATATATTCCTGCAGCTGCAATAGCTGTGCCATGAGCCTCCCATACATCACCATGCATAACTCTCCACTCCCACAAATCAATATCATCAGAAGCTGCACAGTCCATCATTCTGCACCAGAGTGAAAGTAGTAAGTCACTTAACAGCCCAGCGAGATGCATGATATCAAAGAGAAGCAAACTGGTACCTGTAGCATATGAGACGGATTAAGACCAAGGAGAATGCTGGGTTTTGTGATGCCAGTCTCCATCTTTCGCTTGTCATACTGACATTGGTTAGGTGATGGTACAAGATGGAGGAGGTTTGCAGCATAGTTGTGCGATGCAGCAAGAGGGAGGTTGAACACATCAATATCAGGATGATCACATCCTGCAACATGAAAGTTGTTCAGACGAAGAAGGACAGGGTAATAATGAGTCCCTTGCTCCTTTCGACACCCGATCACACCACAATACATATGGCACCCATTCTTGCCACAGTGACCAACCATGCCATCAAAGGATATGAGACTAGGACCATCAGCAGTTGCAAGAAAAAGATATAGATGTGATAGGAACACAATGTCACACCATGCATCATAGACTGAGAGGCCCTTGTTCTGAAGTGCAGTGAGGTGATGGAGCCCAGGAAAGAGGAATGAATCGATGTTTTTTGGTTTGTTGGGGCCAGGGATAAATCCACCAGGAAGGACATGCTTTTTTTTATATTGAACATTGGGAGCATGATCCATAACAACCCAAGTGTACAGCCAACAATCTGATACCTTGGTCTGGTAGAGTTGGGCACCGTCCATCGATATCATCAAAATGATGTCATTCTCACTGATCTTGCCTTTGAGAATGGCATTGAGATAATCACTCCCCATGATGAAGTCATCATATGTGTCAATTGACCCCCCTGACTTGTGAAGTTTGTCAAACAGTTTCTCTGTACATTCAGTGTGATTTCACATACATTTTGCACTCTTGTGATCACGATAAAGAGCCTGAAGCTGGGGTCCAATGGGAATAGTATGGAATTGCTAAGCAACCTTGTTACGACCCCTACTGGCTTGAAGTTTGATTTGATCATATTGATGTTTGTGGCAGACAGGGCAGTGATTGAGGTCAGCAAATGGTCCAGTGAAAGTGATACATGTGTCAGGGCATATGTCATGAGTTATGGATTCAACTCCAGTGTACTTGGCAATCATGTGCTCAATCCAATAGAAACTGGGCATCTCATCAGCATCAGGGTATGTGCATGCTGTTGAAGCATGAATGCACTCATAAGTGGTCTGCAATGAGTGTTCAAGGGCATAGTAAGTTGAAATCCAATGGTGAATGATGGGATTAACGATATCTGGAGGTTCACAAGGAGGGTTCCACAAATTACTTCTAGTCTCTTCATTAAGTTTCACAACAGGGTCATCTAATGATGCAGACTGCAGTGCTAGAATAAACTCCATAGCTGTTTTGATCTTTGCAAGAACTGCTCATTGTGCAAGTTCCTCAATATCGATAGCTGGTCATTCTCTCTGAGTCTGATTGTCAGGTTGGGGATCAGGCAACTGCAGGATGTTATTCTCTCCCTGCACATCAAATTCTCCATCTCTGTGCCCATCAAAGTCATGATCTGTCCCACCAGCCTGTCCCTCAGAATTATCATGCCCCTGGCCCTGCACTTCAGTATTATCATGTCTCGTAGTAGGTGTGATGGTGTCATCTCAGCTGCGATGTCTTTCATGTGAAGATGATGGGATATCCTGGTGGTGCTCTTGTGCATGCTTTGGACTCCTTTGGGCTACCTCAGAGTCACAGAGTCTTTTTGATGGGCCACTTGAAGATTCACCAAGAACTTGGGCATGAGCTTGAATCTGTGCATATAAATTGAGTGAGAGATTCCCAGCACAAATAATGGCCCTTTCTTCCTCACTCTCAGCTGCTTGCAAGTGTTTGTACCATGCTGCACGTGAGACAGAATGGGGACAACCACCATTGTGTCTCTTGCAGACACATGTGTAGCCCACTGGCGGATCTACAGGCATAGGTACACTGATACAGTGATTTATAAGTCAGAAGACACTACGAGAATTAAACCTACAGTGTTATCAGCCACAGTCTGGCAGATACTAGTAGTAGAATAAGAGAGAGGGAGCCTCAAGCAGCTGAGGACTACTGAAATCACACTATAGTGCACCAAACAATGAGAACTTCAGTGACCCAGATAAGACAGAGTTTGACATATGAGAGGATCTACTCCGGATGACAAGGTAATATACATGTGCAAATGATGTGTGCATGCGACAAATGCAATCAGTTGTCAAGTGAAAACAACATGATACAAGTAATGTAACATTTTTGTGATGCAGTGCAGTGTTATTGTGATGCACAGACGATCATGCCAGTGAGATTACACAATATTATAGCATAAATTATATTCTAAACAATATTTCATGCTATCTCAACTGTTTTGGCCATGTCCAGTTTTCCCTGGGGATGAGTGTGCATCCAGCAGGCATTTGGTGGGCATTAGTCATGCAGGATCATTTCATTTTGGACATGCTTGCATTTCAGTATGGTATAGGAATATGGTAATGACAATGGTAACAACTGATAAGGAGAACATGTGTAAGGGTACTGGAATTGCAGAATCAAGAAGGGTAGTCTGGCCATAATGCAAATGTCAAAAATTAAAATCAGAGTTCAGGGATGAGAGTTCATCCAGGCTAGTCACTGAGGATGTCTTGCCACCATCATGTGATCCACTGTCATCATCTGACACAACATCATCTAACCTGTGTCTCTTGCCAGTTGGAGTGATTTCTACCCATGAAGTCACTATTGACTTTGTGATCATGTGAACACCTGGTTTTTTCTGCAATACTGGTTGTTTCACAGCAGGGTCTTCAGGCCAGCCTGGTTCTTGAAGATACTTGTTGTACAGTGGCTCAAAAAAGTGTCCAAATGTTTATGCATTTTCAAATAATTGGATAATAGCAAGCTAGCACCCAAGTGTGACATAAAGGCATAGGAATATGTCTGAAGGCCCTACATCATGGCTAGAATCTGAGATATATATCATGGGAATTGGACCATATATAGGCATGATATGGTAATTCTAGTTACATGACTCATTTGGACACTTTTTTGATTTTATATTCAAATCACAAAATCAGACCATTCACACATAATATCCTTACCTCCCTTGGCTTTAATCACTGCTACTAGCTTCCTAGCCATACTTTATCAATTTCTGACACCCCTCCTCAGTAATCTTTTCCCACTCTACTGCAACTCTCTTCCATAGTTTAAATAGCCCCTTTGGATGATCTTGATAGGCAGCAAGTAGTCTTTTGAGTAATTCCAAGAGATATTCAATGGGATTGAGGCCTGGAGAATGTGCTGGCCAAGATAGAACATTGATATCATGGTCTTCACACCATTTTGTGGCCAACTTTGAGGTATGCTTGGGGTCATTATCTTGTTGGAAGATGATATCTTTTTCATTAATTCATGACTTTTGCATACTTTTGAATAGACACTCCTCTAGAATGGAAATTTACTGCTCTCCATTCACCCCTCCTTGCACCTCACAAAGAATCCTCACACCATTCCACCCCATGCAACCCCTACCATCATACTTCATCCTTCAAACTTTACTGTACTCTTGGCTTCTCTTTTTCCTGATGGTTCCCCTGCCTGTTTCCACACAAATTCTTGGTCATCTGATCCCACTCTATTGATTTTTGTGTCATCTGACCAAATTACCTTCTTCCAGTCTTCCACAGTTCAATGTTGATACTTTAATGCAAAGGCCCCTATAAGCTACTGAGGAAAGAGGTATTTTTTTCTTTGTAACAGCCATAATATTAGCTGCCTTAAGGGTATTTCTGACTGTTTAAGTGGGGATAAGCATGAGGATGATAAAATTTATGAACTTGGAGGCTTGGACAACATTTAAAGCCTTGCCGGATAGAATCTAATGAACAATAACTCTTTTATTCTGTAGAGTATGCTTAGGAGGACATTCCATTTTATGATTTTCCTTCTCTATCATGTTCTGTTTTATGGCTGTAGTGATAGTAGACTTGTCAAGACCACAATTTGCTTAGTAGATAAACCAGAGGAGCAGAGAATAAGGATATTATCCTCTTAAGCAGAGGAGATGGGCTTCATGATGATTATGTGAAAGTTTATGATGTTGTGTGGGTTTATATATTCAAATATTCTTAAAACAAGACCAAATTATTATTATGGCACCACTTCCATTAAGGATATTATGTGTGAATGGTCTGATTTTGTGATTTGAATATGAAGTCAAAAAAGTGTCTGAATGAGTCATGTAATTAGAATTACCATATCATGCCTATATATGGTCTGATTCCCATGATATATATCTCAGATTCTAGCCATGATGTAGGGCCTTCAGAAATATCCCTATGCCTTTATGTCACACACTTGGGTGCTGGCTTGCTATTATCCAATTATTTGAAAATGCATAAACATTCAGACACTTTTTTAAGCCACTGTAAATGCTGATAACAGAATTGTGTGAGTGTTATAATCAAGCTAAGTCTGTGACAAGCAAACAAAGCAAGTGAGTAACGTAGAACTTGGATTGGGGCTCATTCTCTTCACACAGCTAGAGATGTTGGCAGCAATGAGCTCCCATGAAAGTACTTGCTAACACTGACTTTTGTAAATATCAGCATCTAGAGATTTGTTAGCAGGGCACTGAGCCTCATGACTGCTCAAGTGCTTTTGAGTTGTGAAAGACTTTGCACAACCCAAACAGGTAAGGTCATCCATACCATAAGATGATCTCAAAGGACAGAAGGACTTAAGGGACTTGAAGGAAGAGGAGTAGAATATTTATATCTCACTGTGTAGATCTAGCTACACAGTATGATAACACAGGACCTAGAGAGATGAAGCTCTATGTATTATGATCAAGCTAAGTCTGCGGTGTGCAAACGAAGCGAGTGAGTAATATAGAACTTGGATTGGGGCTCACACCAAGCCTGCTGCAACCAGTGAGTGTTTGTAGGTACAAGTTCACAGCAATCAACCTAGCTGTGAGGGCTATGATTGATTATCAACAATTACGATGGCAAGTCATCAATTGTTCTCTTCACAAGGCTAAAGATGTTGGCAGCAACGAGCTCCAATGAAAGTACTTGCTAAAGAGGAGAGCTTGCTTAGGGCTCAAAGGGTAGGCAGTATGAACCAAGTAGATTCAAGTTAGAGAATACAAGTGCTACCCTTAAGGTATATATACCATTGGAAGGGATCAGGGCAGGTCTGCCATATTAGTGGCAAGGGTAAAGGGTGAAAGAGTCACAATGAGTCAAGATCCCAAAGTAAGTAGAAAGTACTGGTTGAGTGGTAAGGGTAAAGGGGATGTGAGTCATGGTGAGTCATGACAAGTCAGAATACCATAGTAAGTAAGAAGTACCAGTTAAGTGGTAAGGGCATAGGGTTGGTGAGTCATTGGATGAACCAAGGATAAGGTACAACCGACAGAACAGTCAGTGGAATGATCAAGAGAAAGAGATAGAACAGTCAAGAAGGAAAAGAGGGGTGATCACCCAAAGAGGAAAGAGTCCAGCAAGGGTGTAAGCAAGGAAAATGAATAGGGGCTAAACAAGTGGATGTTACTGTAACACTATGCAAGTAATTAGCATACCAGAATACAGAAAGAAATGATGATGTGGCACACCTGCAGACCATGATAACAGCAAAGATCCATACAGGTAATTAAGATTCCAGAATATACAAAAGAAAGTATAGTTAATGCACCTGCCAGCTACTGATCCTGATCCTTGAGAATCCATGATCATGCAAAGGGTTTGCAAGCTGCCTCACTGGGTGCCCATTGAAGATGCTGTTTAGGATCATATGATACCCTGTTAAGTGTCAACACATGCCCACATTATGCATAAAGATTCAACTTACCTTGATTTATGGTGACCAGTGTGGATAACACAACTTGGCTAGATAGTTGTTAGAATACCTAGCCAATATATGTCTACTAATCCTGCCTAGCTGCTACACTTGCAAGCAAGAATGTTTGACCCGAGGGATCTGCTGTCTAGTCAAGTTCAATAATCAGTACTATGCAAAGGGTCAAAAGTCCGAAGGTCAGGAATCAAGTCCAAAGGTATGGGGCACAGTCCAATGCATGGGAAATCAGGTCCACATGTGCAGAGATTCAGAGATGGCAGGAGAGTAAGGGAAAGGGAGGGAATGCATCAGGACTAGCTTGGAGATGCTAGGGAACGTCAGATGAATGAGTGACACTTGTGTTGGGTCAAGGAGAGTGGATAAACAGGTATATTGGCAAGGGTAACTCTAAGGACAGGTATGGGGTGACCAGTATCAGGGATTTCTCCCTCCTACTAAGTAGTGATTGTAATTCTGGTCACCCAACCCTATATAACTAGCTATGTGAAAGTCCAGAGTCCATAGGCGAAAGCAGTAGCAAAAACACGGGTCTGATAATATGTAGGTAAAAGGCCATGAGGTACTGCAGCCAGTGGGAATCCATGTAATAATGCTGTCTACTCAATCAGTAATGAGAAATAACTGACTACACACCAGTGGGGTTAAGCAGGACTGGACTGGACATGGTAGGGCAAGTGTGTGGGATCTCTGAGCAGGTCCAATGCATTGGAGGTGTGGAGATGGTGGGAAAGCATCGGAGATGGGTAGGAGATGTGCAGACTGGATGGGGATTGCAGAATGGGGTCCTAGCAGGCCAGCCTGAACATGATTGTCACACTGGTAACAGGCAGACACTGCTGCAGCGCATATAGTTAGTATAGTACTAAGTCAACGGTGATAGTACTGTGTTGTGTTTGTTGATCAATCACCATCAATCATGTGTTATGAGCACATGTTATGAGAATCACATGCAGAAATTAGTATGAAGTCACGCCGATACATGGGAAACACAATACTTATCTCTTAATCTCACACCCCCACTAACATCCTCATGGCGCCCAAAAAGCATTCTAGATCAATCTCAGTTTCCTCTCAATCTTCTATCTCTTCCAATAGCAACAGAAGCTCACTTAGTTCTTCTGAAGATTCTCATACTCCTCCCTCAAAAAAGCAAGTCAAGAAATGTGTGTGCACTGACAAGGAGGCTTCCAAACAAAAGTAAGTTTGAACCAATCTATCCAAACCAAGCATGTATTACTTACTATCAATAGGAAAGCCAAGAAATCTAAGACAAGCAAGGAAGATCCCCACAAGGAGTACCTGGCCACTGCACATGGAATCACACACTGTATCGACTTATTTTGCAAGGTCGACAAACTCATCAAGATTGGCTGTCTGCTTCAGCAAGAGGAAGCTGCAGAGAAAGGAGAACTCAAGGAGTCTGAGGCTGAGAAGGAGACCCACAAGAAGAGACTATCTGCAATGTAAGTCAAATCTGATTGAAATCTTGTCCTTGATCTAATATTTTCTTTAGGTCACTCAAGACTCGTGATCAATACACACAAAACTATCAGCACTTGCTCCACTTAGCTCTGAGCAGAAGAAGCTTGCCAGTGGTGGGATTCGCCTGACCACAAATGGCTTTCCCACATTCCTTTGGTCTGGGAACCCCCCTGGATGTGACTATGACGATGACACTATGACAGAAGGCCTCCTCCAGGGCTATCTCATTGAATGTGTAAGTTTTTTCTTCAATATCTTCATTATTATCATGCTAATATGTGTCAAGGTAATGCGACATATATTTACAGGACCATCTACAGCTCTAGGTCAAGACTCATGGGCTACATGAACTTGCAATGCTGTACTACATGACATGACAACTGTCAAAGCAGAGCATATTGCTTATGCTTGTGTACAAGTAAGTCTTAGTGTTCTGGCAAATGCTGGCTCACACCATTTAATTTGCAGGCACATTTTGGAATCAGTGCACAGAACAAATGGTCAGACATTGATGGAAACTTCAAATATCCAGAGTTTTACCATAACATTATTGATTTCATTCATGACTGTGGAGATACAGACTGGGTAGGGGAACTCAAGAAGTGGTGGAACATGTATGTATTTCTCTAAATAAATTTAACAGCACTTATGATCATGTTTCTCATAGGGTGCTCTTCAAGAACAAGGCCAGTCGAGAAGGCAGACCAGATGCTTGGTCAGCTGGAGATGAGTATAGAAGAGATTCCTCAGGTTCTGTCAACAATCTGGCCAAAATGCAAGCACAGGTCATGGTACACACCAAGTCCTCTGCAGCTCCTGCAGCCCCTGATCCACCACCACCCTGTCCTATTACTCCTCCACCAAGCTCTCCAGCCCCAACTCGTGCAGGCTCTCTACCTCCTACTCCTCTTCCACCTGCCCCTCAGGATGCTTGTTCTACACTTCCTTCAAGCATTACATCTGGTTCATGCAAGTCACCTGCATTAAGCGAATTAACTGATGACAAAGGCGCACCCGATGACATCACCAATCGAAAGGCAAAATGGCTGGGTGGGAAAACTCATTCAAAGGGGAAGGGTAAGCAAAGGTGCATTGAGGATTCAGATGATGAGGAAGTTCAGCAACCAGCAAAACATGCAAGGAAACAAACACACAGGAGGTAGACTGACAGTGAGTTTTTTAACATGGTATGTCCCCATCATCCTCAAATTGCCAAAGCACTCATATCTTGGATTGCAGGACTTGTTTTCACTCAGTTTCGGCCCTTGTGCTTTTATCATGGATTCCTTCCTCCAGACTCACTGCCATTGTCATTATTTCATTGCATCTGCATTCATTTCCTCTGCCTGATGCATGCCTTTTCTGGACCTCACACTACATTGACTCACATTTTCATACATTACAGTGTATTACATGATTTTGTTCCATCATATAGATTCAAAATACATCACACATCAGCAAAACCCTAAGTTAAGGTCCCCCCATTTACAGCGCTACATAGTACCATACAGCACTGTAAAAGGGGGGACCTTAACTTAGGGTTTTGCTGATGCATTGCATGGATATATCTAAGTGATTGACAATATCTGAATTAACTACTAGACGAACAATGTCGGAAGCTGAACTATGACGTAGACGCATATGTTGATCGAACTTAGCGTTCCCTAGGATGACAAGACATACTGGGTCCGAAACCGGATATATCCGACACTGGTACTGATACCGCAAACATGAGCTTACATAGTCAAGTCTGGGCCGAGCAACCTTTGTGATGATTCCAATATTCGATTCCCGCGGTTAGCGTCGGCATCAGCTCCAACAGAAAGCAGAAACCTCGCTCGATGATGATTGTAGTGCGGTGGCTACCCTTGGAACCCCTAGTCCAACGGCCAGCCTAATACTCAAGGCGACATCCTCGAGGTATTATTTGGACAGTGATGTCATGTTGTTGTCTGGTATTAACGTTCAACTTTAGTACTCAACGTTCACTCAAGGGAAACATTCGAAAGTTGTGTGCAGCATCACTTCCTTTGCTGCGCAAATTTAAGCTGTTGATTCTTTTCATAATCGTAACACACGCATGAGATAAACCTTATACTGTCCTCTCTCAAGCTCTGGCCCCCACGCAGTCTCAAGGCTGAATTACTAGTTTCTTATCGCTGACAAGATTATTCTTCCGTCTCTGCAGACCGGAAGAGACGCCTTTCAAGCCGCCTGGGACGACTTCAACAGCGTTTGGCTGACATAAAACTATGCGAGTATCGAGGATACGTGCATAGACGAGCGACAAACTTTGATTGTCCCATCGGAGAGTCATTGCATTAACACGGGCTAAAACTCTTGCCCCGCTCACGGTTGGGAGGAGTATATAAAGTCACCATACACGTGGTAGAGTACCTCGTCCTCGATTTTGTTAACCACCTGAGGCCGTGTCGCCGTTATAAACGTTCCTCCAGCAGTAATGATGTCATGAGCCGTATATTGCGTCAGGAGAAGGGATGGTGCCGAAGGCCAATGTAATAGGTGATAGTGTGATCTTGGCGATTGTTTCTTTCAATACAGCAGTCGAGAGCTTACATCGAGTACGTGGGCAGCACCAGGTGAGGAAAGGAGTTCAGTGTTGTGCAAGGAAGCTGTGGTGATGATGGGGGAAAATCCAGAGAGCCTAGCAAGCTGGATCGCTACGTACTTTGCGAGAATTCAACCAAGGAACAAAGTTGAACTTTCACGCACGTTACCGCCCGACGGACGATGTACCAGCAATGATGACGATAGGCTGCCTGTCACGCTTTTCATTCCCCCTTCCACCTGTGACGCAGTGTGACCCAGGCTGTTGTGCACACAAGGCAACGGCTTGGACAACAGGTATGATGCCAACCTGCACAGAGGCCACTTGGTCGAAAGAGACATTCTGCGAAATCTAAAGAGGAATCAGTGTGTGGGATCTCGATTTTGTTGGAGCTTACAGGACCTTTGCAGCCAAGCCAGTAACTATGGTGCAGTATTGTTGGAAGGTGGAAAACTTGTTACTCATGCACGCTTTAAATAATCTGTTGCAGAAACGCTAATGCAGTCCTACTTACTATCTTTGATGTCACCTACACCCTGTTCCCTTAGTTGAAATCGGCAATGCCATCACCAACGGCTTCCACATTACCAGCAGCCTCTCCACCGATGATCGCCGAGTAGGACTTGAAGAAGATGAATCACTCTTCCTGGATTATCCAATATAAAGGGTTCAGACCATTCGAAACGATTTTGACGAGAAGTTCGTCAGGGCCAGGTGCGTTGATCTCCCTAGGACCAATCACAAAATCTTCTCCGATACCAGGAAGCTACAGAGCGCATTAAGTTGACATGATGGTGAAATCTTACGATTTTGGGAGATATAACGAACAAGATGTAGGGTTTATACAAGGAGAGAGTTCCTGCAAGAAAGTGAGTAGATATCAGCATAATGTAAATTGCTAACAAGTTGGTGGGGTCCCCGTATCAGTAAGCAGCATTAAAGCCATGATATCATCGATATCGCCATGGTGAAAGATACATTGTAGAAAGAAACCTTGCAGGCAAGGGCATTTCGCTCCGTGTCTGGATCTATCGTGTGAATGTGAATCCATTATATGCGCTTGGAATCGAAAGCTATCGTCGATCATTAATTGTCCTGAGTAAGAAAACCAGCCAGCATTCGTGTCCCGTGTTTTTTTGTCGTTGGAATCCCCAACGACAACGAGCACGGGATATGGATCATGCTTTTGTGGAGGAACTCCTCCATCAAGCGCAGCACTTGTCGGCGCTGATCATCAGGAGGAGCTACATCATGCATAGCACAGTTTCTTCAGCAGTGTCGTGGTCTAGTATCACCAGAGGATCAAAAGGATTTGACTCACCCATTAGACAGCGCGTCGTAGAATCAAACTTTGATACGTGAACGAACGTATATGTGTATTGGTATACGCTGCATCCATGTGCCATGAAATCATGCAAAGAATGATCAAAATCAAAACTGGAGTATCGCAGCTCCCTGCCAAAACAGGATTCCTCTTGTTTCATGATTCCTGTGGAGCAGATTCACATCACGCGCCTGCCAAGGATCCGAAATGGACAGCCGCCAATGCTAGGATTAGCTTGTAAGCACTCAAATATTGTTTGATACATTGTAGATGGAGGGAAAAATAAAGGGTTACATGACAATGTTTATATGTATGTATGGATTTGGCATGATGTGATGATCATGATGTTGGCATTGTGAAAATGAATTATATGAAGCCTTGTTATGCAACGTGCTCGACCAAATTCCCAGCTCGTGTAACGCGCTTTCAGCTTTTCTATCTCTGTCCACGACCTGCACAAGTGTTTGCTCGTTAAAGGTCTTTGCGGTTTCATTACGTGCTATCAAGCCAGGTTGCAAGACGTCGTTACAGCTGTCTTCTAGCCTTGGTAAACAACTGTGCCGACTTGACTGCCTTCTGGCTAATCATATAACACGAAGATGGGCTCTGCAAACGCACAGCGCAAGGGCGTTTGGGAGCCCTTGCCTCTCATCGTCTATGGCTATGCCGTCCATCCACTATCGCCCTCCAAACGCGACACCAGGCTATCAAGTCGTCGCCCCATGTCGACTATTACAGAGGGCTCCACAGACGAGAGTGGTGTGCACAGGGATGTGGTCTCCCTCGAAGTTGGCGATGAGGTCTATGCTTTCGAAAAGTATACCCCAAGAGGAAACCAAGCGGATGGCATATGGTACAGAGGGTGCGTTATACTGGCAACAGAGTTCTCGTGTCGTCTGGAGTACTTATTACTCTTACAATATTCAGCTACGTAGTCTGCACTGCCCGCCTTCCACCGGTCACCTGGTCTACTTCCTCTGACCCAACTTCGTCTTCATCCGCCAAACCAGTCAAAACCGAGGAACCGCAACAGGTTTTCATTGGCATATTTCCTGCGTCCCATATCTTTGTCCGTGATGAGCTCTCAGATGCCGAAGGACGCCTGCCAGACCTCGTCACATCCCTTACAACCAGCTCCTCGAACCACAACGGGTCAGTAACTAGTGCAGACTACCTTGCACAATGGAAGCGTGAGCGTGCAAACTCAGGCCCAGAACCCCCTCGCGAGCACAGAGAAAGAGATCGGGAAGTCAGAGAACTGACATATGACGACGAACGCAAATCATTCAAACTTGGGCCCCCACCAGACCAGGCCAAGTCCACTCGCGCTGCGCTTGTCGTATATCCCGCGAGCATACACTCCGTGCCAGATTCCGAGAACGCGAAGCCCCTCCCTCCACGTCCATCTCTAAAGTCAGGTGATGATACAGCCTCTGGCGCGGTGCAGCCCATCATCGACGAGATCGCTAGTGCCCTTCGAGAATGGCATAGCATGATGTTCCAGTACCTCGCAAGGCGGGATTACAAGCTCTTTCATACGGTTCGCGAGCATATTGAAGCGCTCCACCTTGGACGAAGACAGCTACTTGCGCAAACATTGAGTGCAGAGGAGACGGTTAGTCTGAGGAGGGATTGCGTTGCGCGCTTGGTGAGCGGTAATGTGGTGCAGGATCTCGATATAATCGTTCGCCATCCGACATGGGGTGCGCTAGTGACAGTGGATGTAGAGGGCGAGATCGATCCTCGCAGCTGGGTCAGCGCTGTGCGGATGTATGCCATGCAAACTTCTCTCGCATATATCAATGTGCCTATAGACAACTCATCCAAGCTTACCATCGGACCTTCCGAATTCTCCACGATACCCATACCCACTCCTGCACATTCTGCATTCCCCGATATATCCCGAAACAAAACCATCTCTCGGCAGGTCGGTTCCCTGGGTCCATACCAGCCTGAGAAGCCGACTGCAGCTAAATTCTACCACATTTTCCTCGACCTCCGCGCTTTTGTTGCAACTCCCTGTGCACCAGGCGAGACGGCCGAGCTTTTCTTTTCGGTCTACAAGCACTCCGAATTCCCGCGGTTCGTTACCGAAGACTGCTGCATCGTACTTAATCACAACGGAGTGCTGTCACGCGACCCCAACGCCCGCATTCGCACACTCTTTACTGATATCGCACAGTCGGATGCGCAGGACCCGCTATTCCTGGTCTGTCGTATCGTGCGGAACGGCGCACTTAAGATGAATAACACGATGGGATCAGGTGCCCCGGGTGAGGGCGGGCGCAGGCCATCTGAAGCATCGCTGTCTGATATCCCGTTGACACCCTCCCGTACGACTCTAATGTCGGAACTCCCGATGAACTTCCGTAGGCCGTTTGGTTGCGCAGTGCTCGAGTTATCACAGCTCACGAAGATGATGGTCGACGGTACGGATGTGAGCCCGATGAAGGAGCACTGCATGCCGATCTTCGTGCCTACCAACGAAGCACTTTTCTCGATGTTACATCAGGACATCATCGCAAATAACGTGAAGGAGTTCGAGAAGTCGCCAAGGTGAGCGTGACGTCCAATTTTCCGTTCCGTGTCCTGACGTTGCGACCAGGGCTGAGATGCTTGCTGTTTCTGTGAAAATATTCCATGGTGACTCATCTACTGTTATCAGAGAGAATATGTCTCTTCTGCAAGACATTCCGTTGACCCTCCGACTTGGATTCCCGGATGTGGTGTTTCCTGGAGACGTGCGCAACGAGCTCTACATCAAGTTGTGGACAGGAGATTTCCCATCCTCCCCCAGCGGTTCCGCCCGACTCAGCATGGTCAATTTCACGCGTCCTGGTCCAGTGTCCCAAAACGCTCAAGTGTCGATCGAAGTCAGAGATCAAGAAGGTCGCACCATTGAGAATGCCATCTCTCTGGGTAGTGGCGAGCCCAGCGTGACTCAGTTCCATTCAATGGTCTTCATGCGCAACAATCAGCCCACATTCGGCGAGCTCATCAAACTCCAGCTTCCACTTCGCGGTATTCCCAACTGGCATTTATTCTTTACATTCCGGAACCGCTCTGGACGAGGGCTCAATGCGGATAAGCCGTTCGCGTTTGCATTCCAGCCACTCTTTCCCGGTCAAGGGGCGTTTTTGGAGGATGGCAGTCATACTTTAGTACTGTACCGCGCAGATAAGCTGCCTGCAAGTCACGACGGACATGTACCTCGCGTCGTCACCGTGGGTACTCCCTGGACAGCGCCCTGAGCAAGTTTCTGTATCGCCAGATCTGCTGAAGCTGGCTTCGCCCATGAGGGACACCGTCATCATACGGTCATCTCTCTGTTCCACTAAGTTTACACAGAACCCTGTGCTTATGAGTTTGCTTAACTGGGAGCAAATAAATGACAAGGAGCTGCTGCAGACTGTCCTCAGCAAGTTTACCTTTGTGGGCGAAGGAGAAATCGTCAAATTTCTTAGGGACATCTTCGATTCGCTCTTCGGTATCATGGAGTCGCAGAACAACCAGGCCGGTGAGATGGACCACCTCGTCTTCAGTGCCCTGGTAACTGTCCTCGGTATCGTGCAAGATCGTCGATTCAGCAATTTCCAGCCCGTCTTGGATGTCTACATTGAGCAGCATTTCAACTGCGCTGCAGCTTCTTCGCACATGATCCGCTCGATGGACCGTCTGCTCCGGAATCCGACTGATAATGATGCAGCCTCGCCTTTACGCGCAGCGCTAAAGGTTTGGCATTATATCTTCAAGTTTATCACGCGCGCACGAGAACTTCAGAAGAGCACTGAGCTGGGTATGGGTGACGGAGCAACCGCCGAGCACTTGGAGACGATGTTCAAGAAAGAAATTCGTTGTCATCTCATTGAAGTTAACAAGATGATGGCAACTACGTCACCAGCGTCTATCATTGGCACACAGACCATTGCATTGCAGCATTTTACGTCCATCCTTCCAGAACTTGCCAAGATCATCCCCACCATCGAGCTTGTGACGGTCACTACGAACTTTGTCAATGCCAGCTCGACTGGCAAGGGCAAAATTATCATATGGCGATTGATCATGTACTTGCAGATCGTCAAGGGTTTCTTGTTCGATAACCCCAACTCACGGTCATTGCTCGTTCAAGCTGTCGTTATGTGGATCAAGCCTCACTTCGGCCGATATGATGAATTCACGCAGACCGCCACGGCGGATTCCGATGGCGTGCGTGATGGAGCGAGAGTGAGCTGGTTGGAGTCTATCCGGCTTTGTGTGACAATTCTTGCGGTGATGCTGGACAAATTGCAGCTGCAGTTGGTATCGTCATCGGTTATGGCGGATCGCAATTTGTTCAGGCAGGAGCAGGAGAACATCGAGTATATACTTATGCTCATGCCGAGGTGTGTATTCTCTATATTGGCACAATTATGATGTATTCATTTTTGCAGGCTTCTTGACTCTTATCGCGAGTTCCAGAATCCGGCTAATCACCGTGCCGTGGAACGGACGCGGACGCGTACTCCAACCACAACGACTGCCGCAGTACCTGTCACATTCCCGGAATCTTATCCATTTTCTCTGATGGCTTTATTGCCTAATGCCCCCCGGAATGCTACCAGCACATCGCTGACGCACGAAGACAACTTGGTCTTCAACCCTGGCTTGGGTGAGACAGCCATAGTCCTCCTTTCCCTTCTGCTCTCGGCTCCGACGAAGCACATCTACAACTTTTTGGAGTCTAGCTATGACATTGAAGGGAAAGAAAACTTTGCCATTCTGCTGACGCAGTTTTTCAAGGTTGCGACATCTATACTAGAGAATGATGCCTTCCCGAGCAACTGGCTGAATGTGAACATCCTAACACACAAGGTGTTGATCAAGATGATGGATCCTGTTGCCACGCTTCTCAAGCGGATTTTCATACCCCCACCGTCGGCATCGCATCAGTTTAAGGCGGAGCTGTGGAAGGACGCTTTCTTCATGTTGCTGAAGCTTTTATCATCCGAGCAGCTTGTAATCGAAGATTTTAGTCCACAGGCACGTATGATCTTATTCTGTATTATATGTTCTTACGTTGGGATTCAGAAACGGCGTGCTGTATGGCGTTTGGGCGGCGATATTCGAGGTGAAGGTGCGGACATACTGCTGCGACTATGGGAAGCCCTTGCCTGGCCGGAACCTACAGAATCCAGCTCGGTCTCTCAAGGGGTGCGTGTTTCCTCATACCAGATTTTATCTGGACGTTCAATTACTTGACAATACCCAGGGCTACCAAGCAGTGCTGAGCTCATTGATCGGGTACATCGTGAACCTCTGTCTCAGTCACCACGACCAACTACGAAACAATGCAGTCGGGATCCTGTTCGGCATGATCATTTCAGAATATCATCAATACGGCCACTTTGACCAGATCGAGACCGAACTGGTCAGGAAGCTAGATTCCCTCTTCATGTCCCAGTCCAAGGGCGATGATATCTCTCGCGTATTCTTCATTGCACAACTGCGGCACCTATTCGAGTCGTCCGAGGTCGACGATCAACTGAGGGAGCGCGTCTCTGCTTTCCTTGACTCGGTGGATGCCTTCCTCAAGCTCCTGCTTAACGTTCGCAGCCTACCTGAGGGCGAAGAGTTTGCTGATGACCGTGTGATTGCCACGGTGAGTATCCTCATATCCATTGAACATCCAAACGAGATTCTTAAATTCTTTCCCCTTTCAGCTGCGCCTGATGAACTTCATCCGCGACATTGGCAGGGAAGAGATGTACATCAAATACGTGCACCAGTTGGTCAATGTGAGTTATTGTATTGCTAAGGATTGATCGGTACTAACACGTTCGAAGGCCCACCTACAATCACAAAATTATGTGGAAGCTGCGTTGACTCTAAAGCTCCATTCTGATTTACATAATTGGGATCTCTACTCGTTCGTTGGACCTATGGAGGACCTCGGGCTGCCTCAACAATCTCACTTCCATCGGAAGGAGACCCTGTGCTTATTGATTTTGGATTACTTGGGTGAGTCTACCGTACAGCTCCTATGCTCTCCATTGTATCCTTAGTGCTGTGTAGGCAAAGGCAAGGCATATGAGAGCGCAATTGAAATCTGTAAAGAGCTGGCAAATCAGCACGCCGAGGTCACATTCAACTAGTATGTACCTGCGGCGCTTCGCTATCTATTGACCAATTCCAATAATCTTCATAGTGCGCGGCTGGCAGAATTATTGCGTCATCAAGCTGCATTGTTCGAGCATATCATCACAGATCAACGTTACTACTCCGACTATTTCCGAGTGGTATTCTATGGAGACTTCCCTGACGCCTTGAGGAATAAACAATTCATTGTATGTCAGTCGCAAATTGTTTTTGATATATTTACTGAAAATTCTGCGTGCAGTACCGTGGATATGAATGGGAGAAATTTGGCACATTCTGCGAACGGCTGCTTAACAAACACCCGGGTGCTCAGTTGCTGAAGAGTGATCCTACAGCGGATCAGCGATTTGGAAACGATCAGTACATCCAATGTACTGCTGTGACTCCCGAGCCAGACCGATCCCTTCCTATTTTCACCAGTCCCGATGTCCCACTAGCCATTCGCAATTACTACGAACACAGGTCAGTTCCTTCGTAACAACGAGCTGTGCGCAACTAATTATTTCGGACAGTGCCATCAATGTCTTCAGCTCTACTAAGCAAATAACGAAATTTGACCGCGATGGCAATGAGGAGATCTGGTTGGAGAAGACGTCCTTCACTACCGAACAAGTCTTTCCCACAGTTCTAAGGAGATCGGACATTACAGAATGGGAAGTAGCCGAAATATCACCTGTCGAAAATGCTCTCCATGAGGTCGAGCAAAGGAGTAGGGAACTGGCATCATTCCATCTGCGATATGCGGCTCTTGCCAAAACTGCTCAGGTGTTTTCAACGAACGCTCTTTCTATGAGCCTCAATGGAGCCGTCGATCCGCCTGTGGATGGTCTACCGGTTTATCGTGAAATATTCTTTGATCCTACGTACTCTACCAAGCACCCTGATAGAGTGGAAATGATCGACCGTCTCAGAGTCGCGATAGATGAACAGGTATGTTTTTGTTTTTATGACGATTGTTAGAAAGTTGTTCGATTTGTTTACCGGCGATATAGGTGCGGGTGACGGATAGCTGCCTGAAATTACACGGTCAAATCTGTCCACAAGAGATGTTACGGTTCCATCAAACCTTGGAAGAGCTCTTCAGGAAAAACTTTGCCGAAGAAATCCGGCGTATATCCGCAGAAAACGGTTTCCAACATTTCCCACAATCAGCCGCCTCAATACGGATTCATGACCAAAGCTCGTCGTGTGACGATCGTTCTCGTCAACGATCGCTGTCAGACTCATCAGGGCGACCGTCCTTTGGATTCCCTCTTTCAGTTAGCGGCTCATCCATGAGCCCTCAACCAATTTCACCTCTATCATCGCGTCCCCCACTCTCTCATCATTATGAAGGCGCCAAGCGCACCCCGTTGCAGATGCACGCCGCACACGTTGCCCGTCACGGTATAAACGGAGTGTTGACTGGCTGGCGAGATGCTCCAAGTGATACTACCACAGGCTCTCCACGGGATTCATTGATCACGGTCGGAAACACAGGCCCAGCACACTCTGGCGCCTCCGTGGCGATATCGACTATAGGCAGTGTGAATTCTATCAAAGGGCGCTTATCATCGCGATTCGGTAGCTTTACGCGCAGTCGTCGAGGTTGATACTGGTTTAGTTGTTGTATCCTCTAGTTTCCTACTTTCATTCCTGGATTATCTACATGTCAAACTTGTTTGATTCCTGCTATTCTTCGTTTTCGCTGACACTTATTTTTCGTAGTTCGCTGTTCCTATTGAATACATTTACATTGATACCCCAATGGATTACATGCCAATACAGTACATAGGGACAACTAGGAGAGGTATAACGCTAATTACAATGGGCCATACAAATATCAAAACGCGGCTCTCCGGATACGAAAAGACTGATGACACAATAGCTGGCAAGATAAAAATAAAGATAGGATAGAGCACATAAGCGATGACGCAAAGGTAACGTATAGCACAGATGAGTAAAATGAATGTTCATGCAACCTGACTAGCCAAGGAAGGATTCATGCTGTGCTCTCGTAGCGTCTGAAATTCAAACGAGTCGTACGTATGCATGGCATATTGGGGGATGGAGTACATGTCGAGGGGTTCGTGGGAGGGAATGAAATCAAAGGCAGGACGCTGATGGTCGGCAGGTACACCTGAAGGGATGGTGACATTGTCCCGACTTTGCAAGTCCCAAGTCGGATTGTGGTGGTAAGCGCTAAGCGGTGACATAGGCGATGGGGTATTTGCAAGTGCCATCGAAGGGTCTATAGGATAGTGCGAAGGATCCATGCTCGGGACGAAGTAAGGTTCGTGACCTGGATAATACCGGGGAATTACGTCTGGGTCCACGTACACCGACCGAAGATGGTCTTCCGGCATATGGTAGAACAAGGAATCCTCAATGGGTGACTCTAGCTGAGGCGATTGGGACACACACGACGCTTGAGAAATTTGTGAGAGATGAGACTGGGATCCCTGCGGCCCCTCCAGATGAACGCTATCGCCAACTGATGGACAAAATTCCAGTTTTGGCTGCATATTGGTCCGCTGTGCGGACGTCTGATAGGAAGCTGACTGACTGCTTTCCTTTGTTGGGATAGGCCCAAAGTTGCTCAGGGACTGTAGGTCCCTTAGTGAGTCGCCCAAAGCGGAATAGTAATGGAAGGACACCACTTACGTATTTAGATATGATCTTATCCAATGCTTGGGGAAGCAACTTCCAATCAAAGACTTTCAGATCTTTCTCGATCTTGCGCGGTTTCGGATCTGGAAAATCCATAATGCGCTGGAATAGACCTTCAAAGCCTGGACGCGACTTCGAGACGGTGGTAGGTCGCAGGCCTTCGAGGTTCCGTCTAATACGATTCTTCTCCTCAACAACGAACTCTGCGGCGACGAGCTTCTGGAGCAAATGGATGATGTCAACAGACGTAACGCAGCATGAGTCAGTCTCATCGCGGTAAATGCACGAGATGACGATATCTTTCGCATCATAGTCGCCTGGTGAGATGCGCTCCGCTGAAACGAGGAGTTTGTTCCCATCTCGAACGCGTGAGAAGCGAACAAGGCGCCTGCCAGCTTGCATCTCCAAATCATCCCAGTTATAGCAGAAGCTGTCAAGGACGACCATAATGTCAAGGCTTGCAGTGGCACCGTCTTCGGAGGTATCGATTGCCTGCCTCATGCGCCGAAGACCCTGCGTTTGTGGCTGAGGGCGCGTAGATGATTTCTGCGCCTGTGACTGGCCGGGTTCTGAATCTGAACACGACGCTGGGGTTGAAGGACGGCTGTATGGCTTAGACCGTCTCCTTGGTCTATCTGACGACTCAGAACGTGAAGCAACAACGGTAGGTGTAGTCCGTGTGAGGGCCGGACTATTTGACGAGAGATTAGGTGCATGCTTTCGCATCATAGTGGTCGTATTTTTTTCACCCTCTATTGGAGTCTCTGGTCAGAATACTGTCTCGGGATACTATGGCATTCATACCTGGTTCCTGGTATGTAAATTCACCGAATGTGACAGAGTCTAGTAATGTCTTGTCATCGGCTAAGGCTTGAATTGTCAAGGGCAGGTTTGATGATGTAGAATTATGCCGGGAGAACATAGGAACGGTTGCCTCGAGCTGCCAATGACCATAGCCGGCTGGCCCAAGCTCACGAACCTTAGTACCCACTGCCCGTCGACCGACAACGAGACGAATGTAGGACCCGGCAGCGAGATCAGTAGTGCAATTGAAATTCACTACGACGGGAACGTTCTGTTCTCCTTCGGCGGGGGTATAACCCAGGACGTGCAAAATACCAATGGAAGAGGAAGGAACGCGTGGGTATGAATCGAGTGGCGCTATAAAGCTCTGACATGCGACTGTCGGACTGCTGAGGGCATGCGCTTCGCCACTGGAAGGTCCTTGTGTATCCTTAGACTGAATACTGTATGCCGGCATAGATTGTGTGGTCATTGCTACTCGGATATTAGGTGACTTAAATAAACTGTAACGTTGATGAGATAACCTCACCTCAATGATGCCGGTAGAAAGTTCTAGTAGTGGTAAGCGAAGTATGCTAAGTCTTTAAATGCTTTACAAGTAAAGGAGAGCAGCTGACGGAGTAGTCAGAAAGAAAGGACGAGGAGGATGTGAATATGGGCGAGTGGCTGACTTGAGAACGTTATATCGAAACAGTCAAAGTTGCGATGGCAAACAAGGACAAAAAGTATATTTGAGGGCAGACGTGATCGATGCGGGGACAGAAAGAGTTATGAATTATGGTAAAAAGAGGCGAGATATATAGGAGGCGAAGGTTTATCCACTCCAATCTGATTCGGAAAATAAACTTAATACTATATTTAAACTCCAAGCTATGATAAACCAGGAATAAAGGAGATGCAGGAAGTTGGCCGGCTTGCCATCTGTCCTATGGTACCTACAATGGACAGTCTGCGATTTTTCTGAAAGTTGACTCGTTGTAGAGCAATGGATAATGGTTTGGTAGCCTCGTGCCCATTCCTGCCTTTTTCGTCCCAACAAGAGCATGCTTCGATCAACTTTTGCCAGATTTATTCCAAATAGAATTTGTGCTTTCGGCCTCTTTGGGTCTCGTCAACGCCGATCCCAAGATCTGTGACAGCCACTTGGCACTTCAACAGTCAATTTATTTGTTTTGGTCCTTTGAACCAGCGAATGCAAGCTTAACCAAAACGCGCTCGAACAGCATGATTGCCAATGCCATCATCAGAATTTACCTCAAATGATTGTGGCAAACCTTTAATAGCATAACCTGTCCTCGCGGAGTTGTTTATAGCTATCCGGGACCGACTATCTTTCCCAAGCACCGGTGAAAGCCTTGAAAGTCTAAGAACAATAGAGTCAGACTGCCACTGGAAATGTGAAAAATCAAATAGAAAGTGGGGTCCAACAGGACAATAGCCTAGCGACGGGCCCATGACTGACAGGGGGGATGCACGAAAACTACGGAGATGATCGACAATCAACCTGGTGCCTAGCGTGCTTACTAACTTAATTTGTTTACATGGGATCGAAGTTTGTAGTGGTTTGTCAGAGTGGCGTTTTATTCGTGTACAATGTAATACTGTGTCATATGTTTTTGCAAACATCCTCTTTGCTTGCTTGACTTGAGCCAGATCTACCGCAATTAGCATGCAGATAGCGTAGGGAACCGACGGGACGGTGGCCAACCGGGCGGGCCATGGCACATGTCACCCCACTTGCAGCCTAGTCCATATGAAAGGCACAAAAGTGAGGGTAAAGTAAGGGCGCACTATCTACATAGCTGCAATGTGACGACTTATCATTTTTACATGCTCCATCAGACTCCATCCCGGAGTGTGATAGTGCCGAGCCTATAGGTGAACTCAAAATCATTCAATGTTAGTATCAAATGCTATCAGATTGGCATGGCTGTCAGCGCTCCGAATAAAAAAAACCCCAGGTTAAAATTCGTCATGGAGACGACATGAGCATACTCTTTCGAAGGCGGCTCGAAACCGAGCAGTACAATGAATTGGAGAACACATCACTTGAAAAAAAAAACATTTGTCTTGGAGATGGGCCACGAGCACACTCTGTGAAATAATTCGTCATGGAGATGCCACGAGCATACTCTTTTGGAGGCAACTCGGACCGAACCAAGCATAGTACGTACGCTATTCCAAGAACGTCATTCGATCAAAAGAACACGTTGTGTCCGGAATGAATTCAGGGTCAACCCCAAGCCCGTTAACCGCAGAATTTACGTATATCAAGAATCAGTCCACAAAATGCAGTAAATAGATTGGTCACCGGTGTCCAGTCTCCCAAGCTCCAACCACCTAGATAATGATCAATCAGTTGTACATACATGTAACATGACGTGATTCCCAATGTCCAACGAGATGATCCGTGGTTTGACTCCTCGCGGGAGTAGCGTCTGGATTAATGATAACACCGGGATCAGGTTCATCTGTTTTGTTCACATCAAGATCAATAGGTTGCTGAGTAGGAATCCATAGACGCCCAGCGGGAGGAACATGGCCCTCAACCGAGAGCACCCGTTCGCAACTAGTACATCGGTCGACAAAAAGTCCCTGATAAGACACCAAAAGATACTTGATAAACAATCAGCACATGAAAAGTAACAAAGTTTTAATATCTTACGACGAGCGTCTGAAGAGGAACTTGCGGATGAGACTGGACCATTTTTGCGATATGCTGAGATAGTACTTGAAACGCGAGATAGTCGGACTGCATGTGGGGCAACTTCTATTCAAAAGTGGCAAGTACATTGTAGCCACAATCAGAAGACCGGGTGAAAAAAAAAGTTGACTTATCCGTACCATCTCTCTGGGACCAAAGGCGGTTACACTCTCTACAAGGAGTGGATCTTCCGAGTGGGTGAACACGAGGGAGACGTAAGCCGTAAGTACATCTTCGATTGTGAACCGTAAGATTACGGGACTAGTCAACTTTGGTGGCGGCCCATTCATTGATCGGTAAAGTTGTGGCGACCGTGTCCTGGACCATATGTAAAGTCTACATTTCGGCTGGAAAGATTCACTGGTCCCTGGGCCGGGGGGTGACTTTATGTCACCTCTATTGAATTCTCGAATATATTCTACCAGTCCCTCGGCGCGCAAGCATGGAGACTCATCCTCAATGGGTGGGAATAATGATGAAGTTCGCGGTGGCGGAGGTATGTAAGGCTGAGGTGAGCCGACCGGAGACAGTGGTCGTCTGAAGATCCGGAAAGATGAAAAAATCAGAATATATATAACGTACAGGCCGTTACATGTAGGGATTTGTGCTTACTTCCGTTTGCGACTGTCTCTCTGGAACAAGCCAAGATCGCTCTTATCGGCCTCTTCGCTCTCGCGGGCAACCTTGAGCGCTTCTTGTAGTTTTTCAGATCGTAGAGCATCGGCTATGGTTTTTAGGGTGCGAAAGTCCTGTGTTGGAGTAGTGTGGAATGGAGCTGCAAAGTCGTGGTCGGCTGGGTCGAATGGAGGAGTAAATTCATTTTCATGAGATAGGGAGGATCCAGACGGATGCCTCAATAGTAACGAAGGTATATGTCGGATGGACTGAAGACGAATGTGGAAGTCTCTAAGGGTTTGAATACGATCATAGGTGCCAGGTCCAAGGTTCGAAACAGTTTGAGTGACTTTTGCTTCAGCAGGCGTTGTATCCACCTCCATCTCTGGGTCTCCTGACATAGCTGAATAGAGAGTGAAACGTTCAGATCTCTGAGCTAACTTGACAGTACTGCGTGACTTATGTAAATGAGAGTTTTACATAAAAGAGAACACTAGTGGTTGTGGCTGTGTCAGTGTGGACACCACAAAGTTCAAACCTCCGTATCGCTCTGGTCTAGCCGTCATATTGCATACATCAGAATGATCCTGGTGATCAGTTTCATTCAAGACGCCACCCCGATGCCTGCTAGCCCACACCAACCAGCCTTCGATCGGCCGATGAGAAAACAAGCGAAGCACGAGTCTTGACGTCGCGCAAAGAACCGGTGACAGTCCTCAAGGCTGTCCAACAGCTTTCCAATGGCACTTTCTTCTGAACCCTCTAACTTCACTTTCCACTTCTCATCGTAAAGTCTATCCATCTGGTCTATCTGCACCAGAATGTTAGATGCCATGACGATCAACGACAGCGTTTCAGATCTTGTACACTAACACCCACCTCAGCGTCTGCCCATGCAATAAGCCCTAATTTGTCCAAGACCTCCTTCTCATGGTTTCTTTGATAATTTCCTTCCCCTAGCCATACACCAATATCCGCAAATTCATCGCTCTCGCTGGTTTGTCCCGCAACAAAACTTCCGCAGTAGTGAGATTCTGCAGTCTGCTGCGCTGCTCGAACGAGCTTTTCGAGGTAGTCAGTGACGGCTTGTGGGGCAACGTCTGTGTGGCTGGGAGCAATTGATGATGATTGTAACAAGAAAATAGGGGGATCGTAGTGGATGGGTTCTAATTGCGCTCTGCTGCGAAGAAAAAGAACTTGTAGTGTCCTCACGGTAGCTTGTTGCGATCGTATGTTAAGTTGTTCCATGATAGTGCCCGCATCTTTCTCAAGGATGTGTGAATCGAGCTTGACAGTGGTCATAACTTGAGCGTCAATGATCGAGTTGAATGTGGAGTCACTGCGGCCAAGACAGTCGAAATCATATAAAGTCTACACATGACTACAGATCCGTTAGACAACTCTGGTAGTCCTGCAACATGACAAGAAGGGATGCGGTAGCTCGCGAGGTATCACCGGGAGCACTGAGGACTGGGTCGACGAACGCCTTGTTACTCAGTGCAAGGGAAATCATATAGGATATTATTCAACGCAGGGAAGTGTTACAAATACATAATCAATTCAACGCAGTACAACTGTCGAAACTCGGGCTGTCGGGGCTCCAAGTATTTGAGAATACTATGAGAAGATGGAAGAAATCAAGGTACAGACGACAGGGAGCAAGTACGCATGACCACAAATCTGAGATTCCTATCCCCTGGTAATTTTGTGTCCGTAATATTCATCATATGTGAGCTTCCAGGTCGTATTCTCGGAGTCAAGATAACTGAGATCTTGCTCCCAGATGCAGTGGCTGCTAATAGCGCGTTGCAAGATTGCAGCTTGTCCATAGTCCGAGGTGACGTAGGCGCGTAGCTTGGGAATGAACTTAGCCACAGCGCTACTTCCATCTCTGTTTTGTATTGTAAGTTCCAGTAGGAAAAATAAAGGGAGGACGTACCCAACGCCATCGAAGTAGAGCGCCGGCGTAGGCATCAATTCTCCCGGGCACATAAAGCCTGGAGTTAAACAATACGCTGAGACGAAGAAAAAGACCAAAAAGTAGTCACAGACCAATTCCGATGTCCTGAACAAGCCCAGTCTCGTTCTTGGCCTGCAGCAAACCTTTCCCTCCATGCACAGGGTCCTAAATCAGTTATCTCGTGAGCTATCGTGATACAGACAGTACTTGATCAAAAGGCAATCTTACAGAGAAATGGAAGACCTCATCATTATCCTGAGTCAAGGTCGTTACTTCACCTTCCTGTATGATAGCTTGGCGTTCATGCAGGGAACCATGGAGAAGATGAACGTTGCTCACATTGATATTGACGCAGGTTGCAGCGTCAATGATGGTTCCTTCGTCGACCTGCGCTTTGAAAAAAGCCAGTCTAGAAGATGGATTAGTCAGGTTTATGAGCTTGATTGGGAGATATAGACTTACTGGCTCGTGTAAGTCGCGTGCACGGTGTACGGGCCTGAGACGAGAGGCCATAGGTAAGTTGGAAATCGAGCAGGGAAAATGTGGGACAACATGCACCTTCCTTTCCAAATGTGCAGACCCTAAGATATTTCAAGGTATGAAGTAACTAGTAACACAGGCAGAAGCGGAAGCCCTTACTTCCATACCACGGGGCAGAAATTCTTATAGAGGCCTTTCATGTTGCCATCGAAAGTGAGTAAAAGCGTCACTTCCCTACCGAGGTCATGGCTGCGAGATGGTCAGATAAAAAGATGGGGCAGCACAATAAGCGCAAAGACACTCACGTCTGAAAGTTCAAGTTTCTAACCAATGTTTCTGACATTGCTTCAGATTGAGTAGCTTCAAGCTCTGCAGTCCCAGCCTTTTATGTCTCGAATGGGTGCATGGGGCGTAGTACCCCGCTTCCTTGGTTTACATCGTCAGCTTCAAGTTATCCCTGACTCTGGGCCTTTCCTCAGCACCTTGGTGCCTTCGTAGTAATACGTACCTGCCGCTGGAGACATACTAGATGCATCACGCCTCAACTCATTCTCTCCACTGTTATTTAGCCAGCTTTGTCTTGGTGGTCCCTTCCTGTACCTTCGTACCTGCCGCTGAGGACTTAATACATTACACCCCTCACCTATATAGCTAAATTATTCTTAGCTTTTCAAACCGTGCCTCTGTACCTGCCGCTGGGGACCTACGTACCTGAGTTTCGATCCCTATGGACTCAAAAGCTTAAATTTTTGCGCGCTGCCAACCTGAAGGACATACCCATACCTGCTTCCTTGGCTTGATATACATTTTTCATGCCTTTGCTAGTAGTAGCTGCACCTTCGTGCGTCGGGGGTTCGTAATTGCCACTGGTGCTTATTTGACAATCTTTGTGCCCGTCTCTTATGGTACCCTCCGAGTCCCGAACCCGGTACACCCCCGGCCCTCTTCCTCGCCCTCCGATTATCATATTATTTGTAACTTATCCCTATATGCCAGCCGTTCCGCCTGGAGTAATGTCAACAATAGTGCAGATCGAGTTGCAACTCGCACCGAATTCATATCAACAAGTGCGCATTGTGGTGTAACACTACGTGTTCTCAATGATTCTGCCTCCATCAGCCTCGAGAAAGCGTGATGGTCACACGAAATATTATAACTCTATCCAAGTTGAATGCAATGTGTCGTTGTGACGCGTGACGATGCTAAGGTTGTGTCTATACAACACCGCAAGCCAAGCAGGTCCAGCCACAGGGCAGCGCGCCCATGTAGTTGCAGTGGTATGAAGGTACGAAGCTGTAGGAAAGGAGAAGTTAGCTATATTGGGAGAGCTCACACCTGGGAGCTTACGGTTTGTGCTTATCCATGCTCGTGCTCACAACTCCCCGGTTGCGCAGATGCAGAAAACAATTTTTCGTTCGCATCCAATCTCAACTGCATTTTTACAATGTCAAGCGCCTTCGTCAGAAACTTGTATTTCCAGACGTGAGCGTCCTTGTGCTATCTCCTTTATTACTTTTCACCCGACCTGTTTCGCAGGAAAGATCTCGGCAAGGAAGTGACACTCCTGCTGACTTTTGATAGCGACGTGAAGGGCATCTACCAGACATGCTTTCCCGCCATATGCTGGTAAGTACCCGCACTTTCGCTTGCGTTGGCTTCGAACCTTGCAACATTTCAGGCTCACCACCTTCGGACAAACAGGTGGGTGTCGTCTTTCTTGCCCAATTGCCCAATTACTTATGACTCCTCGTCCCAGGCTCGTACAGGATGCATGCAAACTACACGAGCCAGTAAGTTAATGTCGATAAACATGCTCATGAACCGTACTCATTCTGCGTATAGGCTTGCTTTTTCCAGACCACAAGTTACAGATGGGAACATAATTGAGGCTGAAACCTGCATGGAGATCAACGTGGGAGACTCTCATCTGCTCTGCGAACACTCAATCGAACGCCGTCATGTAGGATAGCGAAATGACCGCATTGACTCAGGAAGAATTGTGTCTTCCAGTTCTCTGTAAGTCCTATTTTTATTTATTTCTGTTCCCACAGCTCACGAATAACCTGCAGATTCCTGTGAAGGGAGTCTCTGGTTACCTGGAATTCCGGAACGATACTGGTTCCGTTCAAGATATCGCACTCGGTTTGTGACCACCATATTTATTTTTGGCCTCAGCATAATGTTTCAGTTGCAGGCTTTATGAGCCCGAGAGACTTGATGCCTAGGCCAATTTTATACTTCAAGGAAATTGAGTATGTCGTCTTTCCTTTACATATAACCAGATAACTCACTGTGTAAAACGCAGACACGCCAGTAACATCACGATTAAGTTCACTTCGATCCTGCGCGCCTACATCACTTCAGATTATAAACACACCGCAATCTTGCAGGGAGCCATCGACACTCCTGCGATCTGGGAGCAAAATCTCGCTGCGCTTTCTGAGTCCACGACATGGGACCTCAAACGGGACCCATCCACTGGACATTACAAGATCACTCAGGCTGATCAAGGCATGTCAAATTCGAGCACTCAATTAACTGTTGTTGGGGGTCTGTATCTCAGGTTTCTTCCTGTTTTCGCATTATCCTTATCTGCAGTCCCAACAGCATGATTCAAATTCTCTTGCTAGCCAGTTGTTCGCATTTAATCACGTCGTTCATTTCTCGCGTATTATACTACTGAACACCGGCTTGCGAGAGGCTGGTGCACAGGTATGCATTTAATATATTTACATACAGCATTCCATTATGTTTGGATTCGCCTGGCGTAAAATTCATCCGCATGGTATAAGCCTGTCTAGACCCTGCCAGTTCACCCGTGCGCCCTCCACCATCCCTGCTACGGCTCATGATGCATGATGGATGGTCGGTTGCTATTTTACTTTGCGAGCGCTAACTACATACGCTGTTTCAGCTCCCCTGCTCGTGTATCAGGCCGCGCAACAGCAATTTCTTAGCCTCTAATAAGCAGACCAATAGAAGGAAGACAGATGTTACTTCTATAAATGTAATCGCCCGTGTTCGATAATCTTTCGTTTTGGTGTGGACCTCAGGCCTAGGTGGTTCACGCCAACGTTGCAACGTCACGCCAATCATATAAGGGTATACCCCTGGATCGTTCATCGTCTGCGCTCCAAGTTTATACACTCTAGCCCGAGATCACCCCGAAGTAAATGGAAGGAAGATTACCTTCATTCGTCCATGGAGTCTGTCTAGGAAGCACTACCCCAAAGTAAGTCTGATCTCAATTGATACTAAGAGCTCGCTAGAGAACGGCTCGTCCCGAGAAAAAGGCGGTCACTGTACAGGTGTCATAGTCACAATATCATTTCCTGAGATGACATCTTTGGCGCAGGCGTTCACGGTGTAGTTATTTTCATACCATGGCTACGTGGCAAAAGAAGCCACAGCATTCAAGAACTGTGGACTTATCGGCAGGAGATGATCCTGCCCCCCCATCATCGTGTATGGTGCCCCTCGTCATCAATGACTTGTATTATGACTTGACAGGTTGCCATAACATCCCTGTTTTCTTCGTTTTCTTCATCGTCAAAAACTCGAGGATTATTCGTCGGGCAAGACAAGAGAATGCCGTCTCCCATCGCTTTGAATCCACCTACCCCTTCTCCGTCCATCTTCAAGAAGACAGGATCACTCAGCAAGCTACCATTAATGTCGACGGCAATGTCGTACCTTTCTGCTGTTCAACAGGCAGACACCCGCGCTCGCAGTCATAACAACTCCTCTGCAGCATCAACTCCTCCACGATCCACCCACTCCTCCGTCACAACTTCATCCGAAGACACCATCCTTAACGAGGATGATACGAACAACTGTCTCGTGAACCCCCTTACACCGCCCACCTCCGAGGCCTTCGCTACTGTTCACACAGAGTTTGGTTACTGTGCGAATGAGGCCTATCGTTGCGTCTCTCAGCATGATTATACGAAACCTTTCCAGGAACACACAATCGAGGAGCCTCCATATTACATTCTCTTCACTACCTACGTAAGCTACCTCATGGTCATTTGTTTCGGTCATATGCGCGACTTCTTCGGCAAGCGTTTTGCCAAATCTTACTTCACCCACCTTATGCCCCATGATGTAAGTGCCGTCTTGATTGTGATATCTAATTCATTTGATGCCATGTACAGGGTTACGCGCCATTGAACTCGGACTTTGATTCGTTCTACACCCGCCGGCTTCAACGCCGCGTGGGTGACTGCTGTTCCCAGCCTATCGCAGGTGTCCCCGGCCGCACTGTTCTCATCCTCGACCGTTATTCCACTGATTATAACATTACTCAGGTCTACACCGGTACCAAAACGCGCGCCTTGAACATCTCATCGTATAACTACCTCGGCTTCTCCCAGGCCCGAGGAGGCTGCTCAGATGCAGTCGGAGAAAGCATCCGTCGTTATGGTACCTCTACCTGCGGCACACGTCTTGAGACCGGGAGCAGCGAGCTCCATATCTTTGCTGAAGCCCTCGTCGCACGTTTTCTAGGGACAGAGGACGCGTTGGTCAGTTCTGTGGGGTTTGCCACCAACTCCACTTTCATCCCTGCATTGGTGGGAAAGAAGTCTTTGATCATTTCTGACGAACTGAACCACACTAGTATCCGTGTTGGTGCGCGCCAGAGTGGTGCGGAGGTCCGGATGTTCAAGCATAATGATATGACAAGCCTCGAGTCCGTTCTGCGTGAGGCGATAAGCCAGGGCCAGCCCAAGACGCATCGTCCCTGGAAGAAGACCTTAGTCATTGTGGAAGGGTTATATTCCATGGAGGGTACGCTTGTGGACCTGCTTAGGATTGTCGAACTGAAGCAGAAGTACAAGGTCCGTACTGCAGCTACTGTTTAGGGTTATGATGTTCATGTTTTATTCAAGTTCTACCTCTTTGTTGATGAGGCACATTCAATCGGTGCGGTCGGTCCCCATGGACGCGGTGTGACGGACTATTTTAACATCCATCCTGGCTCAATTGATGTCTTGATGGGCACGTTTACAAAGTCCTTTGGTGCTGCTGGCGGATACATAACAGGGTCGAAAACCCTTATTGATGCTCTCCGCCTGCGCGGACACTCATGTCCGTATGCGGAAGCAATGGCTCCCCCGGTGCTCGCACAAATTATCGCATCGATCGCGAGCATCATGGGCGTTGCTCCAGCACCACAGCTGTCCAAGTCCCAAAATTCCCTCAACCTTGCTAGCTCAATTATCAGTCGGAAAGACCGTGCAGATGACCTCCAAGGAATGGCACCTGCAAGCATGCTGCCGGCATGGATAAATCTTCATCCATCCCTCACAGACGGATCCGAAGCTCGAATGCGCATCCGCCGCCTTGCCTTTAACTGCCGTTATCTGCACGCGGGCCTCAAGAAGCTCGGTTTCATCATTTCTGGACATCCCTTCAGCCCGATTGTTCCCCTGCTTATCTTCAACCCAGGCAAATGTATGATGTTCGCGCGTCTGATGCGTGTGCGGAGAATACCGATTGTGGTCGTTGTCGTAGGGTACCCTGCCACTCCGTTGGAGAAGGGTCGTGCACGGTTCTGTGCTAGTGCATCACACACAAAGGAGGACATCGATATGGTGCTGCAGGCATGCGATGAAGTGGGTGGAATTCTAGACCTGAAACATGGTTTGGGTGAGCGGTGGGGGATTGATGAGATTCGCGAGCGCGCAGTGGAGCTTGTTCGCTCCGCAGTGTGAATGCTTGGGCCTTTTTATGGAATATGGGGTGGTCATGGGGATGGTAAATGAGCTTATCAGTGCATTAAGTTTGATTAGCTTGCGGTGTTTTCTACTTGGGAGTGGGATTTTACAATTAATGGAGTGTCGCGCGCAGACAATATATCAAAGGAGGAGGCTCGAGCGGGACAGCCATGAACGTCTGAACGTTAAACATCTATTGTAGACCATGATGAACTTCAGTCTAGTGTGACTGGGTGGTTGTGACCTTTAATTGTGACTTGAATGAGTAACGCTGAGTTTTGCAAATCAAAGTAGACTTCGCGTGCTTGCTAGTTACAAGTTACAACCATCCTCCACAAACTTGCCAGGGTTGTGTCTCATTGTATGCTTCGTTTTACTGGAAAGAATGTTGCAGTGAACAGGTTTGTGCCCTTCAAACTACTCAGTGGCATACTGACACGATGTTCACCTCCAGCGTCATCCAATCACGGCAACTACACTTGGTACTTTCGGCCCAACGTCTTGCTTCTGGTAGATTACAGCTGTCTCACTACGCAAGAGTCGAACGGAAAGTTCCAGCACGGTCTGCCTCTACTTCCACTTCCTCCAATGACAAGTCTAGTCATACCTCAAATCTACCACCTTCTGCCGTATCACCTCGCAAGCATCGGGTGGAGCTCAAACCTGGCCCATTGAAGAGACCTTCACCATCAAGCGCGACACCAAGGCCTCACTCGACATCTCCAAAACAAACACACCTCTCATTTCCAGCATTTCGTCCTTCTCCAACATCAAGTACACCAGATTCTGTTCCGTCTGCAATCGAGCTAGCGAAGCAAGACATAGCAGATGCAACTGCTCAGGGAGTTCTTCGATCAGCTCCACATGATGCCGGTACCATCAAGCGCTTCACTCATCAAGCCTTCGAACTCCTTGTCTGTGTTTAACCTCATTGGCGCATTCGCTCCCCTAATGTCTTTTGGCCCTGTCAGAAATTCTATTTCCGAGGCCTAAAGGCCATAAATACACACCGTAAACAGGTAGCAGCAATTCGTTCACGCATAGCTACAGGCGGTGCCGCGCTCTCCAGAGCGGAGTCGCGTTTCATCAGAACATTCCAGCAGGATGCACTGAAGTACACATCCATTTACCTCTCTTGATTTTTTCTCAAACTCCCAACTCTAGGCTCATTCCGTTCGTTATTATTGTCGTGGTTATGGAGGAGCTCATTCCTTTTATTGCCCTTTACGTCCCTCAAATGTTGCCATCTACGTGTGTCCTTCCAGGTCAACGTGATCGCATCAGTGCGAAGGCACGCAACAATCAACAATTGGTACTCGCAGGGAACTGGAAATCATTCGATCTTTTGCGGAAAGAAAGCGAAAGCTCTGGCTTCATTCCGACTCTCAGTCTGAAAAATCCAGGGACACTTTGCGGGTGCGTATTTTCTCGAAGTATATTTTCAAATCTGTATAAAAGCTTTTGTAGAGTCATCGGTGTCCCCGCTTGGGGGCCACTGCAACTGGTTCAGTGGCGTCTACAACGCCACTTTCAGAACATTGCGTCTGACGATAAGATGCTCAAACAAGAGGCGTATGGACGTGATCTCACCCTTCCAGAGTTGAAGGAAGCCTTGCAAGAGCGTGGAATGTATGTATCCTATTTTATAAATGGCTTGTCCCTGATATCTGTGTTCCTCGATAGGCCTATGTTTAGCGAAACGAATTCCGCAGATGAGCTGAGGACCCAACTCAAGTGGTGGATAGATATGACAGAGATTATGCCCGAGGGCGCGGATGCTGTCAGTAGGCGCTTGTTCATGCTCAGTATTATTGGGTCACATAAGTGAATGCTGTCGGCGTGCCCTGCTATCCTCCTGTGGTGCAGTGTGGGACAGACAGACTTTCTTAGATCTAGAGGTCAATCATAATATCTCAACTCCACTCGTTGTATTCACTTGTCCCTATCAGTAGAAATCTACCAGCCTAATACCTAGTGATGTGCGCATGAAATATGTGAAGCTAAAAGTGCTAGGATGCAATGTCATACCAATGACAGCCGAATCTCGTGTCACTAACCCTCAAGTCAATAGCGAGGTTTCTAAGCTGTTCACGATATCCAATCATGTCCAGAGGGCGTTTAAAATTGCGATAAAGAAGGCGTTTGGCCGAACATGACGACCCACTGAATAACACCTTCACCGAGTCAGGAAGCCATTCGTCGACAGTGGCCTCCCAGCCGGGGTCAAGAGCGACAAAGGCCAAGTCTCGCAAAGATGGCAGAGACAACGAATCAAAGATGCGAGCTAGAGGCGCTACATTCCCAAACTGAACCACATCCTCTGACAGGTAGATACTCAGTATCTCCAAGGCCTGATGCTTGATGAGGGTCATCGCACCAGGGGGAGGATTAACTACCTCCAGGCTTTCGCCGTGGAAGAAAAGCTTGATTTTCAGCCGAACTAGTGCTGGGAAGTCAAGGAGGATTTTCATGAAGTCGACTTCTGCCCCTGGTCTGTCGAGTGTAAGATGGGTAATTTGAGGTAACGTGGCACGTGGAATAAGGTTAATCAGCGCTTCCTTTCCACAAAGAGCGACGTGCGTGATGTTCGACGTGCAAAGGGTAAGAGGATGTCCGGAGTTGACAAGGAACGACGTTGGCATGACGGATATTAAGATGTGTTTCACAGCGTAGGAACCGCTGGAAATGAATGCATCAATGTAGCCGCGGCTGGCTTGTATATGAAGATCATGAAACCGCCCCGAGTGTGATGCAAGCAGGCGGAAAAGGCCCGACTGTGTTGGATCGTACTGGCGAAACCAATCCCATTTCTGGAGGCACACTACACTGACACTCAATGGTCGAGTACGTGCTGCTGCAAGCCAGCGAGCCACCATTGCCGTGTAGAAGTCTGCAGTCCAGACGCCCCAGTCATGAACGTCAATAGAGGACCAGAGTTCTGGCGTTGCCTGTGCAATGTCCCTCCAGCGGCGACAAATTTGGCAAAGTAAAAGCGGGGCGGCCAGTATGTGGGGATTGACATATCGATCGTTGGGGAGGCAGGATTTAAATATTTGCTGAAGAATTTCTGTGGGAAGGAACCTCACAGGGCTGATGCGAGCTCTGTTTTCGAGGATGCGAGTTTCCACAGTGCGCCGTTTCTCTTGCTGAAGAGCTATGCGTGCGTGTATTGCCTCAATTTCAGCCTGCAGGCTATTGACCACAGAGTCTATGTTCAATAACTCTTGTCCATCTCTGTGCAAGGCGATCCGAGCTTCGTTGATCTCCACCTCTAAGAGAGAGTTTGCAAAGTTTATCGTACAAAGGACAGCATCCAACTGTTTGACGCTGACAACAGCGCCAGAATCCATCGCTCTGCAGTGTACCGAGGATGTTTCAGTCAAAAGCGACATGCCTGTAATAACCTAGTTAGATTCAGATCTCGTATGTCAGGTTATCATTCAAAATTTTGGATTGCTCACTCTTTTGCGGGACAATGGTTCAACGAAAGAGTACCTCAGCCTCGTAGACAGCCGTTCGAAGAGGAACACGAGGCCCGGTTCATCGAGGTGAGGCCGGCCATTGTGCAAATGCCCGCTTGGGCTTGGCTGAACGTGTTCTATTACTAGTTAACCGAGATCGAGACAGACTCGGACTCGCAGACTTACTCGGGTGCCCACCGAAGAGATGCAGCCAGTAGTGGCCATCATTAGGGCACGGTCCCAATTTCGGTTCTACGCCAAGCAAGACTTTGAATAGGTCGCCCGCGGAATTCGGCTAAAGCATGTACGATTGCCAAGTGCCAAGGAGAAGAAGGTTCATAAACAAGTTGATCAAAACCGGTTCCACTGACTTCAAGCAAGTTGCACTACAAATACCTAATTAGGCGCCCCCTCAATCAAATTTGAGTTCGTTCTAACTTCGACGTTTACCTTGGTAAATCTCGTCGTTTAAATCGACTTATCTACCGAGTGTTCAAGTTGCAAGTCAAATGAAGCACTTCGCTTAAAGTGCGCTCTCCCAGCCGCAGAGAGTAAAGAGATTATAATTATATGGTAAAAAACCGTCTCCTGAGAGCTCTGTGCCGCACGCAGCATAAATTATTTCACAACTAATCTGCACTGTTCCGGGGTATCACGGTTCGCTGTGAGATAACGGTGCTCGGCACTATTGGCATGCGTGCAGTCCAAGCATACATAGCCTTGTAATTAAAATATTCATATCTGGTCCCAATGCAATACGCCCTAGTTGGGTATTCGCTAAAAGCAGAACTATCTTGAATGTGGTGCGGAAATAAAGTGTGTAGAGAGTGACAACATCCCGGTCCATCTCCGACGTAGACATCGTAAAAATCGTAAACATGTCCCGTCATAACTGGCTGTGCGCGCCATCAATGCATCGACAGCTCGTCTGCGGCCTGACATGAACTAAGGTCCTCTGTTTGAAGAGGATAAGTCAAGGAATGTCTGTGCAAAGCATGGACTTCTCACGAAACAGAAGGATGGGACCCGACACTGATACCAGCATAAACACAGTCCATCTTTACAGCCGGCAGCACTTGACCACTCGTCCCTGTTTGTAAGCCTGATCAATGCACCATCCTCGTTACCGTATAAGAACCCTACCAGCATGACAATACGGGATTCCATCTTCCTTATGGCCCCACCACATCACAGGCGCCCACTCATCCACGAGATTGGCCAGTATCTGGAGGTGGCCGTATGCAGCTGGCTGAGGCCCGCGTCGTTGGCGCAGTGCCACGAGAGTGAAAACAGGTGAACACAAATAGCACTATAAATAAGTTGAAGATCTGCGCAAGTAAATAAAGATGTTGTAGCGCCTGTCTTATATAGTGAATACGAACCTGCATCGGATACATATTCATCCCATTGCCGGCCGCCACGAAAATGACGTCGGAATTGTTGGTATCAATACGATATATGACACCATAGAGCACGAAACAGAGCCCAAAGACCCAGTCTATGTCGTTAATGATTTTGTTCAAGAACACACATCTAAAGCAAGGAGCGAAAGACTTACGTAGCGCAGGCTTCGCGATGAAAAGCGCAAGACAGAGCGGATTGACAATAACTGACTTCAGCGGGTTCATCGCCGGTGTCATCCCTTTTTGTCCAGTGCCGCATCTCCATTGTCCTTCATCTCGAATGACATTTGCGATGAGCTCAGAGCAGTGCAGACAAAGTGTCAACGGTCCCTGGATAATAGCCAGGTTGACATAAGTCAGAATCCACCATGGACTAGGTCCCCCTGTGAGCAAAAGCGGGTATCGAAGGCTGTATAAGGAATTCTGATCGTCGGGGAAGAACGACCATGATTTCCAGGTTAATGTACCGGTGTAACTCTCATACGTATTGTGGATGTACAGGACGAGAGCACCCCATCCAGCACATGCTATGACTAGGGCCCAAAGAGAATTGATAACTTTCCGGATGCTAGGATGCGCATGCCATGCAGAAGGCTGTGTCTCTGATGGCCTTGTTGGACCTCCATCCACATCGAAATCGGACACGCTGCGCATGCACCGGAGAAGAACTGGGGTCAATTGTGTGTGGTGGACCAGAGCAGCGGTTAGATCCAGAGATGAAGAACTCCATGTCAAAATCTTAGCAGCCCGCATCCCTGACAATGCGATCACCACCTGGAGAAGAAGTGCGATGCCCAGAATCAGAAGAGGCATCCCTATGATACCGACTTCAAGCGCAATGTTCTCCCCATAGTCAGAATACACATCAGAAGTTAATGTGACCAGTGAGACTGAGCTATAGGATATGATGAGGAGGACAACCATGGTACCGTTAAGCAGGGCACCATTTCCATCCACGAGCTGCGATCAAAAGGTGCAGATTAGAGTTGAACCTGAGTCGGGACTCTGAGGCCAGCGCAGAGCGCAATGAGATGTTGTGTACGAAACCTGTGGATTCGGTGCACAATGTGACGATCAAGTTTAGTGAGATGACCAGCATCTCTTTCCTAGGGTATAGCACGGGTATGGGCCACACCGCGGGTATGGGGGTCACGGGTATGGCGGGTACGGGTACGGTGTAGAGATTTGGCACCCGTGGTCATACCGTACCCGTTTGCACGGTATACGGGTATGTTCACGGGTACTAGTAGCCGCGCTATTTCCGAATGTTCTCCGCGGTGTTATATGTTGGACATGACAAGAATTCATCACTCACTACGATCCTTATTTTTCGGAGGGTCGTTGACTGCAACAGTGACGGTTGGACATGACAAGGATTCGCCACTCACTACGATCCCTATTTTTCGGAGGGTCGTTGACTGTAACAGTAACCCGCTGCACTCGGCGATTCAACAGTATAAAGTGAGGTATGTAGACTCTGCATTTCTCAATACCATTTATTCCATCATCATCATGGTTAATCAGTCTACCGTCAATGACACGGCCTCGCTCGCTGAGTCTACCTCAACATGTTCAAATATATCGTCATCTCCGCAGCCCATAGTGGACAATGTTGCAAAACGTGTCAAGCTTATCCTTGCACAGGCCACAGCAACCCCCTCTGAGTTGCACTCCGCTGCTCTGGAAGTAATTGATGTCGATGTCGATGTCGATGAAAATGATGTGGCACCTCCTGCCGCCGAACAGGATGACGAAGCTGATCTAAGTACATGAACTTATTGCTCGCGTTTGCGTGGACCTTGATTAATTTTCGCTCACAGATACTCTCAAGAAAACATGGCGTTCAGCAGTCTATTCGTTTTTTAAGCTTGACGCTGTGGCTGTCCAGTATCACGATGGACGTCTAGTTCATTTCTTCCCTTGCGGGGCACACAAGTGCAAGCTCCCTTCCGGAGGTGTCCGCCGCTTCCAGGACTCCAGGGACAAGTCATCGACTACGAATCTAAGGCATCACGCCAATGGCTGTTGGGGCAAAGAGGCAGTTGATCTTGCATTTAGTGGCGGAAAGGTACAGGCCACGAGCGGATCAGTTTTCTCTGCTTTTGCTCGAAAAGGACAACAACCTGTCCATCATACTTATCGGATGCACACGAGCAATGAAGTTCGGTGAGTCAACATTTTCGGGGCCTTAATAACAAGCGGCATCTCTAGTAGATGAGCTTGACGACTATTTGCGGCAACCAGTGGAGTACCAAAGTCCAAAATGTGGGTCCATAATCAAAAGACGTATCCGAATTTGCACCGGATGGCACTTGATTACCTTAGCATTCCTGGTAGGTTGTGCACCATCGCTCTCGCTAGCATCACAGCTTATGTGTTACACACCATAGCTACCTCAACTGCAGTCGAACGTGTATTTTCGCAAGGCCGGCACCTTCTGCACTTCACTCGAAACCGCTTGTCTCCGTCATCGACTCGCGCATTCCTCTGTCTTGGCTCGTGGCTCCGCTGTGATCTGGTAGCACCCGAGGATCTTACTAAGATCATGAAGTCTCTGAAGAAAAGAAAACGAGAGCACGAGAGTGTTGGGTGAGGTTATTAGACCTACAGGCTACGTAGTGTTACTATTTCTTGTATGTGTACCCGCGGGTAAATGCAACACCGCGGGTAAGCTGCTATACCGCGGGTTAGTACGGGTAATACCGTACCCGTACCCGTACGGGTACGGTGTTGACGGGTACGGGTACGGTGTTCATCTTCCGACCCGCGGGTACACCCGTGCTATACCCTACTCTTTCCGCAGCGCGATGCCGCTGCGTCTGGCTGACATTGCAGTGGCCGCACCTCCAGGAGTGGTCAAAATAAGAGTGCCTGCTACGATGCAACAGCAGCTGACAATACTTGCGCATGCCACACCAGCGAGGGCAAACCTACGACTTGTCAGACTGCGGTCGTAGAAATCGGTCGCAGACTTCACGTCAAATGTGACCGAGTCAGAGGCATCCAGTTGATTCGGGAGTGCATCATATGCAAGAAGACTAGATGGGTTTCAAGCTGTTCTTGTAGAAGCAGTTACCATGATGTGGGAAGCGGAGAATGGAGGGCAGCATATCACATACATGAGGATCAAGTACTTATATAATAACCTTTGGTATAGCATGATCTGGGTGCGGTATGTAAGTTGTTTGCCACAGCTTCGCAACTCTGATGGAAGGAAGATGACTCGAACCTCTAAGCGGCGTTTGATACGCCCATCCACGCAACTTGATCACCATTGTGGGCAAATTCAGGTAAAACAAAATTTTCATAGCGTAAAGCGCGCCAACAGATACATGGATCTCAAGGAAGTAAATTTTCCAAGTCGGGCATGAGTTCGTAAACCCCTCACCAAACTCATCAGTGTCATCACCATGGACAGCAAGAAGGTTGCAGGACAGAACTTCTGCTTTCCACTTCGCAACAGTGGTGTCCACCATACTCCCCAAACGCAGGTCATGTTCATAGATGTCTATACTGGATGCACATGGTGTAGTTCAGATTGTCAGAATTTGTGATGGGTAGCAACATTACTGAGTTCTTCGCCTTTGTATGATTCAATTCTTCACACACTGTATGCGTGCAGTGTTTATGGCTCGAGGAGCTAACATCGACGTGCAAGGCATTATCTGGGTGCACACTGTGCTCGTCAGGTTCCTTGTCTTCCTGATAGATGGCTGGATCTAGGGGTATATAAGATATCGTTCCGTCACGTTAGTTTCTTTGGAAGGGTTCCAGTCCTTCGATTTCCGACGTTGCAGATATCGGACCGACAATCACCACCGCGACTGCCAACAACTGTTAACTTGGTGTCAGAGCCTTGTGTCTAAGACTCTAATACGATATTGAGCTGAATTTTAAAGGGCACGAACCTAGCAAAGTTTCGTCTGAATTCTCCACTCGAAGCTCGAGCTTTCGCTGCAGTGTCATATCCCTCCCGTTGGCACTCTACTTTCCAAGGTCGGTCCAGAATGTAAGTTGAGAGAAGCTGAGAGTGTGCTTTATTTACGAGTCGCAGCCAATGAGCCTCATTGGTTACCACTTGTAAATACATCCTACGAGGTAAGTAGTCTCCCCTAGATCATTCGAAAGAAGGTGGTTGTTTGCGTGTAGAATCGGGTCAATATCGGCTCTTACATACCGCCCTTCGCAAACCGCCGAACGAAAGTTCCTCTTTCAAAATTTGTTGAACTTGTTACAACTCCAACAGTAAACAATAAAGATACAAAATACAAAATTCTACTATTCAATTAAATATCGAACCGTCGTTCCTCGATACCCCGTATACCAGCACTGACGATCCTTCGCTCATCGAATGCAATGGTACCATATGTACTTGTACTGTTTGTTCCCGCAAAACTGCCCTCGACAGGCCCAGCGACTTCAGTCCCATCTCCGCCCTCGAGGTCCCACACCCAAATCGCTCCGTTTGCATTCAAACTAACGCAGCGCCCATCTGCAAGAGAAAGCGCGGAAACAGGGCCCAAAGGTCCATGTAGAGTCCGGACAAACGTCAATCTCGGTGTATGGACCGATGAACTCGAAATTGGGGGTACATGAAGGCGGTATAATTGAAGGTGACTCGATGAGTGGCTCGGAGGTGAGATGTATGGGAGTGGCTGTGGCTGTCCCTGTTGGGGCGCTGTACCTTCTGAAGGCCCATGGGATGTCGGAGAGATATTGGTTACATCCCCAGGGGCTAGAACGACCCATTTTCCATCCGTTTGTGTATCTGCGACTTGTTTCACTTTCCGGCCCCATTGGTCACGCATAAGCTGCAGCTTTCGTTCGTCTATCCACCCTTGCGGGACGTCAAAAGCACGGGTAGACCTGGTGACGCTCACTTCAAAAGCCCCCTGTGGTGATGACTCGCTGGAGGACATAGCGAATGCCCGTTTACGTGGTAAAATGCCCGATGGAGATATAATAAGTTCTGTGGCACCCACACTCCAGTGAGCAGGGTAAACGGGGATAGCGTAGGCCATGATAAGTTTGTACGAGGCTGCTGAGGGTATAGTGGAAAGTACAAGTGACGTGGGCGGGTGACTGGTGAAGGATGTAAGTGTCTGAGTGTGGGTGATACAATCATTGCTCAAGTCGTATATCATGAGCGTAAATGAATGCGACAACGTGACGAGCAACGGATGATTGTAGGCTGCGTGGGTCACCGGAGAAGTACGGTGCAGGGACGAAGGGACGTAGGTTTGCTTTGGAGTTGTGGCTAAGGACAGGGAAGAGTGATCATGTTCGAATATACTGAATTCTCCAGTTGTCAGGAAAGCAGCCAGGCGTATGATATGTGAGGAAGATAAGGAAGGTGGAGATTGATCGAGTGCTATAGCAGATATTTCCACTATAGATGTAGCTAGAGTAGACCTGCAAAGCAGAGTGCGCGATACTCCACTGTTGTCCCGTATTAGCAGAGAGGACCCACAGGGCTTCGACGAGGATATGGTGAACCCGCCTGCCAATATAACGTGCTGACGAGGAAAGGCTGGCGACGGTGCTAGAGTTGTTCCCTCAGCGTCACTGAAGTTCTCGACAGCACAACGTCCTGGATATGCATGAGAGAGTGAAAATAGATGCATGATAATTGTAAGATATACCATTCTTCCAGTTCGAGCTGATGCGGTACATCCACTTCCAGTCAAGAGCGTCATCAGCTGACGACGTAGATGCAGAAGCTCTCGAGGGAAGCGGTTTAACTGATCTTCCATCAGTGCGACCATAAAACCCCTTGCCACCCCTCAGCCGTGTTTTGCCATACTCTCTGACAAACAGGGCTTTCCAGAGCTACAAGCATAATCGGAGCAGTGGGCGATCCAATTGTGTTCAACATTCATTCTCTTGTTGCCCAATTGAATCAAATATATACCTGGTTGTCGCTCGCGAGCCTCGCACAGTTTCTGTTCGTCCTATGCATGGCACATAGATCTCGGGAGTTCAAGAACGAGAAGATAAAGAGAATGAGCTCATCATAGAGCGCATCATCAAATGCTGTGATAAGCCGATGCTCCTGTGACGAGATTCGAGAATTATGTAGCCTCTTTGCAGGGGGCAGAGGCGCTGGGGACAGTCGGTGCTTAGACATGGTAGTATGGGGGAGAAATGTCTAAGAGGCATATCACCAATCATTGCATCGGCCTGCCGGTAATTCATAGACCGGGTGGGTCCGAGGAACTTCCACATTTGGGGCACTAGAAATAGCGGCTCACCGATGTTTGTCCATGTCCCGCCAGTAGAAATCACTGAATATATGCTCACAGCCCACTCTAACCGCCAAGTTGACCATCAAGATTACATACCAAATGCTGACCATGGTGGCCGGGTCAGAGCTGGGTCCAGTCAGTCCACGAACATCCACAGCGGCGTTCGAGTTGTGTATCCCATCGCATATTTCCTTCACTGATGTTCGGGGATACGTAAACAAGGTCAAGGGTAGGGCCATCGGCAGATGTATGCTCCCTGAGAGGATTTCATTACACTACATCAAATGAAGGCAGCAGCCCGAGGCAATCAAATCATTCAAACGTCAAACTTGACGACCTGCTCCCCGCTCCCTCGCTCAATCTTGATCAACTTCTTTGCCACACAAGCATACATAGTTCGCGTGCCACCCGCGCTACCACCACCTTCCGCTAGCGCTTCCTTAAGTTTATTGAGCGACATCGAGAAGCCGGGCTGTTTTAGTAGAGTGAGCAAAAGCTGACAGGTTGCGATCTGTTGCGAGGTCGGCTGGCTAGGGATCATGGATGGCGCAAGCGATGAAAATGAGGATGCAGTTGGGGATGCAGAGGAGGGTGTCTGGGAGGAGAGGGATTCAAGATGGGCACTAGGGCATGTCAGCGGATTAGATATGAAAAACTGGAGTGAACGTACAGAGTTTCCTTTGCCCTTGGAGGTTTGCTTCCGCCTGATATTGACCCCGTGGGATCGAAAGGATGGCCCGGCATGATGATCTCGCCCACTGTGCTCCATATCTTCACCTATCAAATGCCACTTCAGTTTTACACGCTTTTGGGTTATGTGACCAGGATACTTACCACAATCTTCTCGATCTCCACATTCAAGCGTACTTTTGGTTTTCTGGCGGACTCAGGAGGTCCTGCGGCAGGGGTCTGCAACTCTGAATTTGCAGGCAACGGTGTTTCAGGGGGCGTAGTGCCATCTGGCGGCGTAGGATTCGGTGGTAACGATGAGGGCAGCTTCTTGAGAACCACGGTTTGTTCTCCGTCTCCACCATCCACCTCCAGCTCACTGCCTGGAGGATCTTCCTCAGGTTTGCCTAATGGATCAGGCATCACAGAATTGCCTTGACCACTATCGTGTTCTCCGTTATCTAGGGAATCATCGTCCACAGGAAGACCTAGCGATGATAATACAGACCGAGGCCGAGGAACCGGGCTCGTAAAGGACATAATTGACACGTCATTGATGTCTACTTCCTCATCCATTAGTTTTTCAGTGAAGCGAAGCGTCCGCGCAGATGCGGCAGGCGTGTTCCAGAACATCTCTTCCTGGGCCTCAGGTACAGTCAGAGGCGAAGGAGCCTTGGCCAGTCTCGGAGCGGGCTTGGACTTGGGAGCAGGATTAGAGGTGCGAAGGATGTCATCTTTCTGTTGAGATGTGAAATTTAAAGGATGCACGGACATGGAAGAAGGCACACACCTGTTTACGCAGTTCGGTAAGACGAGCCTGGAGATCTTGTATGCGTCGTTCCTCGTCCGCTGCAGTGGACTCCTGCGAGCTGGGGCTTGATGCCGGATTACTACTTGTTAACTGTGCGGAAAACATTAGAACCTATGAGGCCAAATATTGATAGTACAAACCTGCTGTAATGTTTCACTAAGACCTCTGATATTCCGTCGTGTCTCATCCAGCCTGTTTATAAGTCCCTGGACCTGGGATCGCGCACGAGGCATTGGGCGAATTGAGTGACTGAAATACCACACAGGACAGGTTGAAACAGGATATATGCCCTAGAAAAACGCAAAACATACTACCGATCCAAGTACTTTAACGCAGCCTGTGCATATACTTCTGGCTCATACTCTCTCGGTTGTGTCATCTCCTGCCTTCGAGAAGGTGGTTTTTTCAGAGGCGTAGCGCCAGGAAATTCTACACGGGATATCACACCCCTCGCTTCAGACTCAGTTGGTACATGAGACGGTGGGTGTACTAGTGTGAAGAGCCCGAGTTCGGATGAGTCGATGTCACGAATCAGATCACCTAGAGCAGTGTTAAGGACAGCTGTTGTGAAAAGCCCATCTGATGTCGGGAAGCCATCAGCACTGGCTTTAATGGATTTCGAGAGGGAAGTCAGATGGTCGATCTGGTCGGATAGAGAAGGCATTACGCTGCGATTCACAACGTCCAGAACGTTCAGATTCAGAAGGACGCGAATTGCACGCGGTCACGTGAGTTGGTGATCTTGGCTAAATATTTCAGCATCTCTCTAACATCCTCTCCATCTGGTACACTTCCAAACATTAATGAACGTTGATGTAGACATTTTCGAATCCCTAGCAACTTCAAGGTGAATAGTAGCCAGGGAACTGGGACAATGCTGGTATGGCGCGAGTTACACACGCACGAGACAGCGGAAGGGGGATCATCGTAGTGACGTGGCGATCGACGGTATCTGGTCGTCGCTGTCCCGAACCAGTGACAGGCTAGGGCAAGACTCTTCATGACGATAGGTTACTGAGGGTGATGTGCGAGGAGCTGATTAACGAGTAAGTCCGACAACTCTGAATTTCTTCCTTCATCCTCAACAGCATTTGACATTATTTTTGCTAGAGGTGAGCAATTATCGTCTTGTAATTGCCCTTTCACACGGCGCTCTGTATAGAAGGTAATACGGCTTGTGTTGTCGCAGGTTGCCTAGCTAGCTGCGCGTGATCCCTCGCTCGACGCTGAGGATCTTAATTTTGGAAGTGGATCAACACCCTCATTGAACCTGCCCATGTGCAACCCTATCAATATCACTTCAACCCAGCACTGACGAACACGGATCGTTGGGAATTCATCTCCTTGTCTCCGCGTGGTGTACACTTGTGCGCCTGCTTCGGACTTCAATGATTGGAGAGCCAAATGTTGGGAATCTGAGAATTCGATTCCTTCATGAAGCAAGCCCTCGAATGCGTTATCCGTCTACGAGGTACAGCCCGATTGTTCAACTCGTGGGTACGAGACCTATCAAGGAGCCCTCTGGTGGGTTTAAAATGGGTATCTTACGAGTTCGTATCACTCATCCAATAGACCCCAAATCAACAAACAAAACGAAAGAAAAGCTTATGACGAGATAAGTATCCAACATAGGGTCTATGACCCCAAAGGACTACATTCTGAAGAAAAAAAAAGGGTATCTCCGACGAGTTCACTAGGTTGACATAACTTATCACAAGAGGCAGTATGCCAACGACACCGATAATTTGGAAATATGCAGTGACCAGTGTCTCGCCCAGACGCGGATTAGTTGTCGAGTATTGTGATAGCATCAAAAGTTTGTTGTCTCTGTTAGGACGTTTGGTTCCCTGATTATTCTGGAGAGGTTTGGGAATGGTGCTGAGACGATCTTCAAGTGGTGATGTATCGAGCAACTAGTGAATTTGCCTGGTGTTTGGGAAAATTACAATGGTCCGCTGTCTTCTATCTATACGCGACCTTGGCTTAAGGCTACCAGATCACAACGCCGCATTTGTTCCATACTATATTGCTGATGAGGCCGTTACCATGGACGCCCTTTGGCGTCGGGAGGAAAGCATCATACAGGGTGAACGTGTTCTTGGTACGTTCACAGCATACCTCCATTTACTTAAACGCGGAAACCTTGTGCGATCAAGTAGGGTTAGAGTTAGCGTAGAAACCAATGCAATCGCTTATTGTACAGAAGTTCGTGCATTTTATCGCAGCTGGCAATGTGCTGACTAGTATTCCAGTAGCGGTGACACAAAGATCAATAGCGTCCTGATATCGAGGAACTGGAAGTCACGGGTCCGGTTTTTCAACCACAGTGAAGGAGTTCTTCCAGGATCGCCCAGACAAGGCCGTCGCGATATTTTCCATCTTTCGGGCTGCGTGCCATTTACCTTCCTTTGATGGCACGCAGATACTCATGATACCCAGATACTTGGGGCCACATTTAGGTAGTCCTCCCCCCTGGGAACTACGTAAATGCCAGCTAATTTTTTTTACGGTCCTGCCCTCTGTCCACTCCTGGCCATTTCTTTGAATCTTTCAATAGCTTTACCCTCTCTGTTGGAGGTGTCCACATTAAATTGGAAGAGACCGGCAAGGAATGGACTTTACAACAGGCTTCCTAGACGAGTGAGTTGACGCATCTCGTTTCAGGTCACTTTTGTGAATACGATATTCCGCAGTCCATTGTACCCCTTAATTTGCATGCAAGAAGATGCGCGGGGTCTATCGACGCGTGCCTTCCTATGGAGGTGAAAATTTACGTGGCCTAGTGGAAGCAGTTATTATCCCCAGTCATCGCGACCTTAATCGTGTGATTTGTGACGTGTTGCCAATCCCCAATGGGTGTCAACTACCGATGAATGTTGGCGCTTCACTTGGGTGAGTGTTATAAGATGGAAGCAGCGAGGAGCGGCCTGAAGGTAACTCTCCATATTAATGTCTCATTCAATCCCGTCAGAATTCGATATCGTTTTTGCTGGAGGTGAGCAAATAACATCTTGTAGTGGTTTGCTCTCTTCACACATCATTCTGTATAGGCGGTACTACCGCCTGTGTTGTCGCAGGTCGCTTAGCTGCATATGATCCCTCGTTGAGGATCTTGATTCTAGAAGCTGGGCAACACACCCTCGATAAACCTATTCATGTGCAACCCTCCCAATATCCCTTCAATCAATTACCGACGAGCACCACGGTCACATTCAACATTGGAAATCCATCTCCTCGTCTCAACGGACGTGTACCGATTGTTCCTTGCGGTCGCTGCGTTGGTGGAGGCTCGTGTGTGAATTGTGCGTAGCATACTTGTTGCAAGATGAAGAAGGACTCTGATAATGAGATAGTTATGGTATACACTCGTCCACCTGCTTCGGACTATGATGATTGGGGAGCCGATGGTTGGGAATCTGAGAGTTTGATTCCCCTCATGAAGAAGGTCTCGAATACGTTTTCAGTATATCTGTTGCTTATACGTTCACCTTATAGCTGGAGACATATGAGGAGCAGCTCGATTGTCCAACCCACGGCTACGACGGACCTATCAAAGTGTCCTCCGGTGGGTGTAAAATGGGTATCTCCGACGAGTTCATCCAGGTTGGTACGACCTATCACAAGAGGCAGTATGCCGATGACACCGATGATCTGGAAACATGCAACACATACAGTGTACGCTATGATGCACCTTTCCTAACTGTGATCACTAACCAGAACTGTCTCAGCCATGGCGGAAGTGAGTTCCTGCACTCCCAGGCTATTGCAAATGTTTGGCTCATGTATAAAAGGTACATCGACAGGACGACCGGAAGGCGTTCGGACGCGGCTCACCAATATATCTACAACCAAGCTCACAACCCAAATTTACAAGTCTGGGACGGAAAGTGTGTAAAGCGTATCATTTTCGAGTAAGTTGCCACCTGGGATCGCAGCAAACTGTTGACGGCTTTTCCAAATGAAAGGGACAAGCGTGCTGTAGGTGTCGAGTTCACCAGCGACCCAGTGTCTTGCCCAGATGCGGATCAGTCGTCGAGTATTGTGAGAGCATCGAAACTTGTTGTTGTCTCTGCTGGGACGTTCGGTTCCCCGACCATTCTGGAGAGGTCTGGGATTGGTGCCGAGGCGATCCTCACGCGGTGCGGTATCGAGCAACTAGTGAATTTACCTGGTGTCGGAGAAAATTATCAAGGTGGGTTTTTAATTTATTCTGAGAGCTTGGCTTAGGATGGTCAGATCATAATCTCGTCATTGCTCCGTACCTGGCTGCCGACGGAACTGTTACCATGGACGCCCTCTGGCGTGGGGAGAGCATCCTTGAGGGTGAGCATGTTCTCGCCACGATTGCAGCACTTTACAACTACCCAAATATAGAAAGCCTTGCACAATGGAGCAGCAGCGGCAAGTCATTGATTGCACAAAAGTTGGTGCAAGTTATCACTGCCGGTGTCGTGCTGATTGGTATCTCAGCGGCCTCGATTCAAAAATCAAGTGGCGTCCTGATGACGAGGAATTGAAAGCCATGGATTCAACTTTTCAACCACGGTGGAAGGAGTTCTTTCAAGACCGCCCAGACAAGGCAGTTGCAATATTCACTGCTTTTGCAGGGTGCGTGCATATTGCTTGACTTTGATGATATGACAACGCTCATAGCAGCCAGATATATTCCACCGCTCTCGAAGTCGCTCATGGGTATCCTTCCTCCTCGCAGCTACATGAGTGCCGGTTATTATACAGTACTGCTCTCCGTCTACCCCGTGTTTTTTTCTGAATCTCTTCAATAGCTTTACCCCGTGTCTATTGGAAGCGTTCATATCACAGTGACGGAGGATGGCAAAGAAGGAATGGACTTTACTACAGGGTTCCTAGATGAGTGAGTCAACGCATATCATTTTAGGGCACCTTGCTTGACTCCGCACAGACCATCCGATATTGTTCCTCTTGACTTCGGATACAAGAAGACGCGCGAAATTTTTCGACGCATGGCTTCCTATCGAGGTGAAGTCGCTGCTGGCCATCCTGATTTTCCAGAGGGAAGCGCTGCAGCCTGCAGAGAAGCTTCCGGGCCAGTGGACTTGAATGCGCCTGACATCGTCTACACTGCCGAAGATGACGAGGCGATCAGTCAATTCCACCGCGACATCGGTAAGTCCTGATTCGCCATCTCCATTGTCGCGGTAAAATACTGAATCGAACATCAGCGCAAACGTCATGGCACTCGGTGTGTGCAGCTGAACTTTTCATGATTTCACATCTGATCTCTGTATGTGTAGCTTGGGACTTGTGCTATGAAATCGGAGGCAGATCAAGGAGTCGTTGACCCTCGGCTAAATGTGTATGGCGTGTCGAACCTGAAGGTCGCAGATATGTCCATTGTGCCGTTGAACGTTGGCACGGTGGGTACTGAACAGGGAATTGTTGATGTGTGGTCTAATGATATACACAGAACACATTTTCGACGGCACTTCTCATCGGAGAGCGGGCTGCGATGATCATCGCCGAAGACTTGGGTATCAATTGCATTTGATATATATCGTCAGAGGGGTATTTATTTATGAATATGCATTCGGCGGATACTTTTGTGCAAGATCGGCACCAGCTGCCAGTGGACTCCTACAATTACAACAGGTCAACCATAGCCTATAAGATTTCCTGAATAATTTTCCTCGACAAAAAACCAGAACCAACTCAACTGTATCATACCACACTTACTAGCCCACACCTGTCGTGCCTTCGGCACAGGAAGAAAGTGGAGTGCTTTGCGCTCCTTTGGGAGGTGGTTGTGGTGTCTCAACTTCCCAATAATCATATCGGATTTTTGAAATAAATTAACAAGACGGGGTAAAATCTTTGTTTCCACAAGTCTAACTGGCCCGTGCGGCAGGCAAAGAGATCGCGAAGATAAACGCGACTCCCTGCAGACGACAGGGAGTCCTATGAAAATTTGGACTGGTAATACATGGCAAGTGAGCCTGACAAACGACGAACGAGGAAAAGAGCCTCGGCACAGGCAGAAAAAACTAATAATACATGACACCAAGAGAGTGCAACTAGACAGAACCAAACATCAAATTGAGGGTTGCTTATTACTTAACCCAAACGAATGAAATGGCTCCTTCACGAGGTCCACAAGCACTCGCTCGAACGCTCCATAAAACACTCTCGAACCACCGAGGGCCCGTCCATGTCGTTCGATATGCCAAGGGAACTGCAAAATACGTCCTAAGTGGGGGACAGGATCGCGCGATACGTCTCTGGAATCCAGACCTTGGTACTGAGATCAAGAAGTTTGAGGCCCACGGATACGAGGTCCTTTCTATATCTGTGTCAGTCACATCCGCAGTTTCTTGGCCTCTATTGGAGTTGACGAATAAGACCGTGTGTTGTGTAGGAGTCATGATAATACAAAGTTTGCATCTTCTGGAGGAGACCGTTCTGTCTTCGTATGGGATGTGACAGCGGGTGTGACGACGCGTAGATTGGCAGGTCATATGGGCAAGGTGAATGTGGTGGAGCTTAATGCAGATGCAACTGTACTGGCGAGTGGTGAGATGATGCCTTTCACTCGATGTGTAAATAACAATGTTCACCACGCTTTATCATAGGCTCGTATGATTCCACAGTAAGATTATGGGACTTGCGGTAAGCATGGAACCGTTTGAGCTTAAGGATAATGTCGAACTGTTCTCGGCAGAGCACCAGCGCGTGCGCCGATTCAAGTACTCGAAGAAGCTCGCGACGCAGTGCAGACCTTACACGTGGATGCAACCACGATAATTGCAGGTTCTGTAGACGGACATGTACGAACATATGATCTCCGTAAAGGCGAACTACGTTCAGATTTCATAGGGCGTAAGTCCTGTAGATATTTATTACACACATGTTGATCATGCCTCACAGAGCCTGTCACCTCGGCTGTCCCCTCGTCTGATGGTACCACACTTCTCGTATCTACGCTTGATTCGCATGTCAGGCTATTCGATACAACCAGTGGTAAGCTTCTTAATGCATTCACTGGTCACAAGCACACGTCGTATCGCTGCCGAGCATGCTTTGGACATGCAGAAGCGACGGTTGTTTGTGGAGATGAAGACGGCGCCGTTTGGGCTTGGGACTTGGTTGATGTGAGTATTCAAGTTCACAAATATCATTACTGTGCTTACATTTGTGTTAGGCTGCAGTTTTGCAACCCAATCCTCCGCCAAAAGTTCATGACAAGGTGATCACTTGGACAGAGCATCACCCAATAGACCCTGGGGAGATGGTCACAGGTAGTGCAGATGGGACTGTGAAGGTCTGGCGACACTCAAGCTAGACTTCCTTTGCTCTATCCTTGCATATGATTGTCCTTTCGTGTGCCAGTGAGATGTAGATCGTGAAACAAAATATTCAATTACCGGAAAGCGTTCATAGAATGTATCCACTCCCTGTGAAAACCAATAATATTACAAAGGTCATTATGATCAATGTGCCGTTCCTTCCACAACAGCCTTCAGTCGCTGTCTCAGCATATTCCTCGCGCTGCCTCCATCTTTTCCGTCTTTCCCATCCTTCTGCGACTCTGGCGCTGTCACCGTACTCTGCATTTCTAATTCCGAAAACGAGCTCAACGTTGGCGAGTTAACACTTATAGACGGGGTGCTAGGACTGCCAAAAATGGAGCTTGTGGCAGTCCCATATCCGCTGAACTCCGTGGAATCGCGTAAAACACCCAACTCGCCTGGACCCACAAGCTTCGACAGTCTCACTGAGAACAGCAATGCGAGTCCAACGCCGGAAGCGCGTGTACTTTCCCATTCCGCCTTTCGAGCTCGCCCCTTCCCACTTGTTGTCGCCGTACAACCAACCCTCTGGGTCTGTGATAGCTTCATCTTCAGACGCAGGATCGAGGAACGGGTCGCTGGAATATTGTTCGCCAGTCTGTTCGGGCGACTCGGTAGGACCACTGGAGCTCGTGTTCAGGTTGTCACGGCCGCGTGCGGCGCGTAGCATCCGTGCTGCAGTAGATTCATCAGGTCCGTCTTTATCTCTTGGGGGTGTCTTCTCCACTCGCCAGACACCTTCCTGGCCTTCTTTGCGTATGATAACGCGCCATTCAGGTTCTTCCCACGTCCATCGCGCTACACGTTTTGCGCGGCCGTTCTTGCCGACAGCGACGTATGCCGTTGTAGAGGAGGGAAGAGGAAAAACTGAGGGAGGGGATAATGGAACTAAGGAGGAGCTACACCATGATGGGCGCTCATTGGGAAGCAGAGCAGCTGTCCAATCAAGACCCATCCACCACCGCTGATTCTCGTAGACTGTAAACAGGAAGCGGAGAGGGGGGGAAGGCTTGGGTACATCATCCGCTAATACAGATGCCGGGCGTATCTTGGTAGAAGCTTCTAAAGGAGAGGGCGATGAGGGTGGTGGCAGGGGCACCCCTGAGACAAATGCGCATAGCCGGTAAAATGCCCATCGGATATGTGCGCTGCGAGTGATGGATGCTCGAGCATGTCTGGCCCAGTGCGCTCTGTGAGTCATGAACAGGGTACCGCATAATGCGATGCAAATACGGAGACCAACGAAAGATGTGAGGATAAGGTAGGGCAGATAGATAAATGCGAGTACTCGGAGAACAACAAAGGACGGAGGGAGGGGGGATTCGACGAGGGGTGATGAGGGAAGCAGGGTGCGAATGGTCGTCAGATCAGATACGAGAGCGTGAAGGGAACTGTCGGTTATTACCGGCGGTGACATTGCCGAAGACGTGTGAGTGGATGATGTCCACCGTCTCAGTGCGAGAACGAATGTGACTGCAAGGGGTAAAAAGAACCTGGCGAACAAACACGTCCAAAATCAGCCAGAATGCATAGATAGTTGAATACGCATACCTCAAGGTCGGTTCGGAGAGCAAGCAGAACGCCCACCATGTGGCAAGAGCGAGCCAGCTTTCCTCCCATGAAGACTCCCAGCTAATAATCTGTGCGAAGTGCCTTATGGCCTGAATATATGGCGCAAGGGCAACTAACTCTGAAGCAAGTGGTGTCGGAACGGTAGTCACAAAGTCAATGAGTGTTAGAGGTGACTGCATGGCAGGGCTCATAGTAGCTGCTGAACTCATAGGTGCCGTCAAGGGCACCTGCAGTATCTTTGGTTTGAGATTGATATCCTTGGACTTGGGCGACATCAATTAGCAGGTGATTTGGTAGTAATAGACTTCACACGACAGTTCGGCCACTGTGCTGTCAGCGAGAAAGTGCGTTTACTTATAATCTGTTTATGCTGGTCAGTCATAATTCTCAAACAGATATGAGCAACGTACGGTAAACCACAGAACTCACTGCTGCGCTGAAGCCTGACGCTTGAGGGAATGAAACGTAGCCCGGCGTTCAGCCTGGCAGCAGGTCATGCTTATTCAAGTGCAAAGTACACTTTCACATCTAAAAGTGGATCAGATTACATAAGTTTGACACGTAAACTTCACCGACTGATTGGTTACTTTGCAAATAGGGACAAACAACACGAAACTCGAGCTTGAGTTGAAGCTTAGCTTGATCAGTGAAATGCAATCAGCAACGACGAGGCATGTTCGAACTTTACTAACTCTTTCTGTGGTAGTACGACTTGCAGTCTGGATATTAGTTTCGATTTCTGCACACTCGCTTCCACTGTTCGATTCATCACCATATATTTGGGTCAACGAGACACTCCCATCCTCTGTCCTCCTTCGTTGGGATGCGTTCCATTTCGCGCACATAGCAAGAGAAGGATACGTGTATGAACACGAGTGGGCATTTTTCAATGGATTGCCACTACTAATGCGTATTTTGGCCCACCTGCAGGCCCTAGCAGGTTTGGGTTCGAACGGTTGGGGAACACTTCTTCGAGGTGGAGCAGGCATGGCCATACTGTGCGACTCAACACACGTGCTGTATCACCTATCATTACATCATTTTCGCTCACCTTCCCTGGCATTTTTATCGACTGCACTCTCCGTATTCTCGAGCAGCCCCGCTGCGCTTAAATTGGCATCCTACAGCGAACCATTTTTCACATATTTCTCGTATCGGGGCATGCTGGCATGTGCTCGCTCCAAGTGGGCTGCAGCATCTGTATGCTTTGCATTAGCAAGCATGTTCAGGTCCAACGGAATATTCTTGTCCGGATTCATATTATGGGGCATGCTGGTCACACCTTTTCTGGCAGGGCAGAAAGATCAAGTAAGCATAGGCATCCGATTCATGACATCCGAGTTAATGCAATTATGCCAGCTTACTCCTAGGCGTCTGCTTAAATGCGTGTTATTGACTGCGTTGCCTCTGATCCCCTTTATCCACCACAATACCATCGCATATCTGCGGTTCTGCAAGTCCTCGGAAACACGCATCCCGGATTGGTGCACGAGCAATATGATTCCTTCAATATACTCCCACGTGCAATCCAAATACTGGCACGTTGGCTTCTTGCAATATTGGACTGTCTCCAACATACCAAACTTCATGTTCGCGTTTCCTGCCTTGCTCCATGTGTTCGCGTTCTGCTGGTTTTATCTGTCGAACTTACCTTCAATTATTCCCCACATCGCACCACGGATCCTCTCAAAGAACAATGACGCCCCTTCCCCTCCTCAGCTTGACTCTCCATTTCTATCTCCATCCCTATTGCCCCACGTACTCCATGCCTTGGCGCTCACATCGATCTTGACGTTCAACGCTCACGTTCAGATATCACTCAGGCTTCTCCCGTCTCTTCCACTCACGTACTGGGCTGCCGCTCGCCTCATGCTCGACATTCCGAAGTGGGGGAAAGCATGGGTCACGTGGAGTGTTTTGTGGGGTGCCTTGAGTTGTGTCCTATGGGCTGTGTTCCTCCCCCCTGCTTGAATTTGTATGTCAAACATTAGTGCATAGTGGAATAGATGCACATACCATTGGGAGATAGCAATTTGCCCCAACATAACATGCTTTGTCGTAGATATCTGACATCCCAGTGCCACAGATAACTCCTTCGCTTATTGACGACAAGCACCGAGCCCCATACCTTCCCCAAGTTAGTCGGTCTCAAAAGCGGATGATTCCTCATGTGCAAACGGTCTTCCCTTCCTCGAGTACTTATGTTCGTTGTTAAATAATGTCGGGTCAGTACAACTGTATGGGATACAATATCAGATATACATTATGGATTATACAACGCAAAGTGATATCGGTACAAACGTGGGATCTAAGCCAGCATATCATACAACCTCCAAAAAAATAGAAACCTTTTCCCTCCTGTTTCATCATTTACTTCATCCAAGGGTTCGTCGGCATATTCGTCACTATACAGATCAATCGTTCGGATGTCCACAATGTCGGACGTCCACTTGTGATGAGCTTCTCGGGTTTCAGTGTCATAGGGTATCAGAGAGGTCGTCTCATTAGGGGGATCCAGAGGGGCGTTACCTGGAACTGGTGTAGAGTCTATGAAAGTATTCTTAGCAATGACCCAACAGAGGCCCATGACAACCATGACGGGTATCTCGATGTAATAGGAGACGAAATCTACTGGTGAGAATGTGGGGATTATAGAGGACCATCCTTGGACTTCTCAGCTCGTCAGTAATCAATATGCAAAGGCAGCGGTGTAATAAGAAAAGTACGCACTCAAGATCAGGGCGATCACTGTGATAATCTGGGAGGTCGTATGGGTTAGAGAAGAAGTAGCTAGCAGTATTAACACACGCACAACAAAGTAAGGACCCCATGGCCAAGTCCACGACGCTCGAAACTTCATTTCGTCTAAAGACCGACCCTGTCTGATCCAGGCTTTCCTGAATCTCCAACTGGCCAATCCAATTGATAACCAGGCAATCTAGATCTTTCTTAGTCCAGGATTACCACACATTCGCGTATTGATACAAACCTGGTTTGAGACTCCAACAATATTTTGCAACCATCCCCACAGCTGGCCGCTGCCAATATAACTGCTGGCTAAACAGAGCACGCTAATGCTACTGGTCGCAAGCAGCGCGTACAAAGGGACACCTGCTCGAGTGGTCCGAGAAAATATACGAGGTGCGTGAGGGATGGGGCCAACAACAGATAGGCCGTACAGAACTCTTGTTCCCGCGAAAAGAGCGTGGTTACCGGCAGATAAAACAGAGGTGAGGATGACGGTATTCATAAATGATGCGGCTACATCTGTTTGAAATAGCGTTAACACTTGGGCGAGGGGCCAGGAGGATATGCTCACTTGAACCAGCCAGAGTAAATACAATCGTAAAAGGGGATGTAGTGGTCGTTTTATTCGACAGATTCGGGTAATCCCATGGCACTAATCGAAACAGTTAGATGTGTAGTAGTGCTGTGAGCAAAGAGTAGCCCACCGTTCAAACCGATGAGCAGGATGCTCAAGATATAGAACAACAGAATTCTAATCTCACCGCCCGCACATCAATAATCTATACAAAAGTCCGAATACTTCGCTTGCCTCCAGAACACAAACTTGACAACCTTTGGCATGTTTTGTGAAGGGTTCTTCGTTTCTCCTGCGGTGATACCTAGACTTTCTGTTCCACCGTCTACAGACTGATCAGGCGATTAAGTTCACAATTAGCAATGCAACTCACATGCGAAACTAGCTGTCACAAAAACCTTGGCAAAGCCACCAAAGCCACCAACGAATGGAGCGCCAGGAATGTGCCAATTGTGTGTTCCGATGTAGGTATGGGACTTGTTGACGCCGACATTAACGAGGATGCCAACGACAATGAAGATCACGATGGTAGCGACCTTCAGGAATGAAAGCCAATACTCTACCGCAAGGCGTTAACTACCATTTTGGAAAGAAAAAGGAAATCTATGTTGCTGACCCAATTCTCCGTAAGCTTTGACGTGAGAGGCGTTGATTGATACAAGGAACACCCAAAAGAGCAGGCTAACCACCCAAGGATGTGACGTTGTCCAGAATTGTAACACCAGCTGAGCAGCAGTAAGATCAGAAGCAACAGACACTGCATCATTGAACCAATAATTCCACGACAGCGCGAAACCATAAGACGGCGAAAAAAAGCGCGTCGCATAAGCGTTAAACGACCCTTGAAAGATAGAAATGGTCAGCGCTCTACCTAAATACGAAAAAAATAGGTCACACCGGCCACTGGGTACTGTGTAGCCATCTCCCCTAGCAGCAATAGCGTCACGTATACAACGAACCCCACTATGCCATAGCAAATCAGTATGCTGGCAGGACCACCTTGAGCAAGGGATCTTCCGGTGCCTAGGAAGAGTCCAGTTCCAATGGTACCAGCAATTGCGATCATTTGTACTTGTCGTGCAGACAGGCCACGATGTAGACCTCCGCGCACTGGCTGAGGAAATGGTGCTTCCGCATCATTTATATCGACATGCTGTTCGCGTCCAGAGTTGTCCCCGGGACTCTTAGCTGAGGACTTGATCCGCGGGGAAGAGGAGATGCTGAACGACTCATAGACCAAGGCGCTCAATGCTCCACACAATGAGCGTGAAGGAGAAGTCGGAAATAGACACGCAATTGCAGTACTCAGATCCATTTATTTTCGTCACCTTCTGGCGCGGCGCACGGAATTCTGGCGCCATCCTGCGCGACTTCCATACTTACCCTAGGATTTGTGACAGTGTCGTGTCACATGAGCCGCGTTAGTGCCGCGTCAACCTTGAATTTCACCTGGCCCTCTTACAACATAACGCGTAAGGTCTGATACCAATCCAACGAGTTCGAATTGCCCTTGTCCTTGCCCTGCACAGTTGTCAGCATCTGGCGTTTTAAGGTAACAGTAACTTCTAAAAGCAACATGGTTGGTACTACACCTCATGTACAACCATGCACGTGCAGTGTATCTCGTTCCGATATGGGGGATCGATCTCAGTCATCTGAACGCCCGGCATTACCAGACCCAGCGACACCGAAGCCTTCGTTACCACCCGGTATGGTGCTTGGTCCGGACGGAAAACCTTGCAAAATATGTACGGCGTTTCGTAATTGGAGGCCCGCCGCTTCGGCCACTACCAGTTCGAGCAAGAAATCTACCGCAGGAATGATGGCTGCCTTTGCATCTGGAACGGGCTTCCGATCCCCGACCCTAAGCCAGAAAATGCAACCCTGCCCCCACACTGTCCGCCGGATGTCGAAGCCCTTGGACGTGCCACGTGGTCATTTTTGCATGCGACTGCAGCATATTACCCAGTACGGCCCACTACCCACCAGCGTGCAAATATGCTAAATCTCATTCACGCGCTACCCGCCCTGTATCCATGCACACACTGCGCCGCGGACTTTGGCGACAAAATGAAGGAGCATCCCCCAGACGTGAGCAGTCGGGAGAGGTTGAGCAAGTGGTTTTGTGAGCGTCATAATGAGGTGAACGAGAAGCTGGGCAAGGAAATGTTTGATTGCGCAAAGGTTGATGAGAGATGGAAGGATGGTCCACCCGACGGCAGCTGTGACTAGACTGTCTGCAGTGCGTTCGTGCAGGTGGGTTTGCATCTTAATCACTCCTCAGGAAACACATAAAACCATCAACAAGTACGAATTGCAAGCTCCAAATAATACCACTCATGAAAAAAACAGTCTTGTTCCGGGTCGAAGGTTTGATCACCACCCGACAAGGGGACCAGACAGTGGCATGAGCCTCGAAGCCGTTCGCAGCCGCACCGACGTAAATGGTATGCAATGCGCTTGATAAGCGATGGGGACTCGGTCTCTTGAATATGAGGTAGACCTCGCGCACTGCATGAGGCAGCAACGTGTAGGTGCAGACTACGGTTGAGTCTTTCTTTAACCCCACCTACACTTACCTGTCCTCTGTCGTGTTGGATCTGAAAATCTTGGTATGTTACATTCCTTACCAATTTTTTTCGAAATGTTTGACTGTCGTCAGTATAATTCAGCAACTTAAGCCCAGTGTCTAGATCGATACCAAAAGCAAGAGGGTCGTGCATATGTCGGTGCGTGTTTTGCACATAGCATGCAATCTCGAGTGTTCACTAGATAGTAGATGTTCAACGTACTCGTCGTTGGCCAAACTGGATGTGGGAAGAGCTCGGTCGTGAACATACTCGCTGGAGAAAGCCGGGCACCCACGTCAGACGACCTCGGTCACTGTACTAAACACTGGACTGAGTATGCAATTCCGGTCGACGGTCGTTCATTCCAGGTCTTTGATACCATTGGTTTTCTCGAACCTGGGCTGGATACAGAGGGCTACACGGATGCTATCGCTAATACATACCTCGCGATCGATTTCCTAAGGAAAAGAGGCGGCATTGATCTACTCCTTTATTGTGTACGCGACGGAGAGATCGAGAAGATGAAGGGTCACTATAGGTTGCTTCGTGAAGTGTTTTGTGAAGAAGAAGTTCCGGTTGCTCTTGTCGTCACAAACCGTGGCGTAAGCCACAAAGGCTACAAGGCAATTTTCCGCACACACAAAATCGATTGCGTGGACTACGCCTGTGCAAACATAACTAGCACGCCTGGACCTGGTAGTTCAGCTGCGAACACCGAATCGCAGAAGGCGATCAAGGAACTGCTAGTGAAATGTTGCGATGCAGGTCCTAATCCCAGGTCCACTCTGCAACAGCTATGGCTGCGAGTTCAAAAACTCGTTGGGACAGACCAGTCTCAATCTCTCAAACGAAATGAAGTATTCACACTACTCACACGGCGTTGCAAGATGCAACAGGAGGTGGCTGAGCAATTGCTCACAGCCCTCAACCTCCAGTTACCGTCAAGTCGGCTTTATCGAGCACCCTACGCAGGCGGTAAATGTTGGTTTTCTGTATCCTATAACGTCACATTGACTAATCGGTGATTGCAGCTGTAACTCGCGAGTTGCTTTCGTCAGAGATCAGTGCTAGTACTCGAGATGAACAAGTGTCAGAGGCCAGGCCGAGGTAAGCCTGCCAATTGTTTGACGAGACTTGAACTTGAACGTATTGTGTATTCCTTCCCCTCAGCTCTGGATCTCGATTACATTCTGTTGCGGATAGTAACTCTCTGCATTCTCGCTCAGACAACTGATGCTGTTACCGAGCACCAATCCGTCAAGTATCAAGAACGTACATGTGTATTTATGCGATGAGATGCTGATCTTAAACCAAATACTTCGGCTATACTATATGCTCCCCTCCTACATGCTATTAGAATTTAGAAACAACGCACTGATGCCATAAGACGTTCCAGGACAACTTAAATGCTTTACTCGATATACGCCACGTGGAGGAACTATTGATTAATGACCTCCCGAGGGCATAGGATTATTAATGTATCGATAACAGGATGGTGTAGACATTGGACTAGCAGTCTGTAAAATCCCACAACTCTGTATGATCGGTGCAAGGTGGGGTTTGAAACGCCATGTGTTGAGAAACCACTCCCAAGATAGTCGACTCGTCTGTCACAACATCTTGCAAGTCGGGCATTGCTCGTAAATTGAACAGGAGGCGTGAAGCGAGAACGCTATGCGTGACTAGCTGTGGGCTTCTCCGACTCAGCTTTAAACACAAAGTAAGTAACAATACGGTTTACCCAGCAAGAAGTCCAGTGTAGGATGGCTGTCCGCCCGGATCAGATGCTTATATGGGGATATAAAAACAACTTGCTCACAGGTAGTAAAACGATGGAAATGCAATTTGCCATCGAGACCACTACGAAAGGTAAGGCCACATTACACACAGGGGCCTTCGAACTCACGAGTAATACATAGTATATAAGCTACACCGTCCCGACATAAAGTAGTCACCAGTGGACTGCCTTCCGATCGGAAAGATTTGAAGCGTTTGTACAGTGTCAGCATCATTAGCACTGTGAAGGATCATCCGGTAACTGAGCAGAATCATTGCAATGCTACGTACCAAGTTCAACCAACATCAACAGACCATAAACAATGCTAGAGTCACGTCCTTCCTCAAATACGCCAGTCGAATCTGATGAGATGATGTGAGCAAAAGAAATTCGGGATAAAGATACAGACCTCCGGATTCACTTGCACCAACATCTGCGATTACCAGCACCACCACTGAGACGGCCTGAAGGGACGGTTGATTTTTTCAGTCAAAAACAAATAGATCAGGAGAAAGGGACCAAGGTCACCGTGGTAAAAAATAATGTCAAAATCAAAAACCTCTTGTCACACCCCCAAACCACGTATGTCCTTAACACAAGCAGGACTTTGAATAAAAGAAGTCATCAGAAAGAAAACAATTTGACTTAGAGTTGATACTCACGCTCAGAAGCAGCTATACCCAACCAGCGGACGCCTAGAAAATGATTGAGGACTGGACTTCAAGTGACGTTCTTGTTATACAGACTGTCATATACAGCAGTGAATATTCCATGATCGGGCTGAAATATTGTCATGGGTATTTTTAATGTTGTATCGCGAAGAGCTTACAATTCCTCCATGAGTGGACCCAACCGAGTCTATCCGCAGGACCTCGATGAAGGGCAAGGGGAGACAAAAGGTCGCGAATACTCACAGTATACGGTCATAACAAGACCTACGAATGGCACGTAGCGAGAAACGACGAAGATTATTCTCGTGATCCCCCACCCTCTTCCCCATGTCCAACGAACCTGGCATCTTATTAACTTTACATAGCGCGCCATTGAAAATAACTGACCTCCGAATCGAAAGTGATGATGAAGTCAAAAAGCTACAGAGAGACATCAGTATTTATGATCGTCTTCCGTTTGGTCCTACTTACTAAAACTGCTATGGATGCAACTGTTACGATCGAGGATTCAGTTTTGCCAACAGAAAAAGGAAAATATAGACGACCTGCAACATACTGAATTCAAATGAGCAAATAAAAACGACAGGTGAGGAGGAGTACGTACTGCGATAGTCTGAAAACCGACGGAATCGGGAAAATAGTCACTCATCATATAGAGCTGAGGTTAACAGGTAATCTCCCGTAGTCAAACTAAATTGAACTTGAAGAAGGAATTAGACAGTCGTTCCATCAAGGTTGGCGTATTGGGCAGAATTCCCTCGGGTCACTTTTAAGTAGTAACTCTCCCCACAGCAGTTGAACACAGCGGCCACTGGTAAGGAACCGATTTAACCAGCATAATGGTCAGGCTAATGATTAGACAGCCGAATTGCCGCCTGCTGATATGTTTGGTTATATTTTTGGTACAAACATGTTACCCCTGTTACGATCACGTCTAAATCATGATGCAAAGCACTGTAACGTGCCTTCAACGTTCAACTTCCTTTCTTGCTTGCAAAAGGGGAGAGGATGCATCGAATATGTATGTATGAGCAAGCGGTTTGTAAAGACCGAAGTAGTACGGGAAACGGCCAGCAAACTGAAAGCCAATCACATGCCTGCTATCGCAGCAGGCTGACGATTCAACTCGGCATATAATAATCAGTACTTACTGTTATGCTATTGCTATTCTAGCGCTAATGTCGAAACTAAAGACCGTCAGCATCGGGAGTCCGAGACCACCCGGTGATATGTAAGGACATTATGCCAAACAGTACGCATCGATGCCGCCGCGCGATTGCCTGAGTGTAATTATATCTGTTGCCAACTCCCTGACACATCAGTGTGCCTACAACAGGCGCATGTGCACGTATCTCATGGGATTAGCAACGAGACGGCCAGGCTTGGGAGGAGTAGACCCCCCTTATTGTTTTCGGCTTACTTGCAGGATTTCCGTTGCTTGTGATGCCTGCCTCGAAGAACGTCAACCTAGCGCCCAAACCCAACAATAGGATAGTAGAGCCCACCTTGCTATGCGCCTGTCATTCCGGCATTGGTTTGTGTACTGCTGTTTGTGGAACGTCACAAAGAGGAGGCATAAATGAGTGACGCTAGGGGTGTGTGCGAGGGAGGATGAAAGGGTATTAACGGTGCTGGACAAAGAGCCAGCCAGAGTGCGTGATGAATAGTTGGCCTCCGGCGTCTGCTTGAAGGAAATTAGAGGACCCGGGTATGCATATAGGTCCTCGATGTGCAAATGACGACTGCTCAGAGATCTCTGGTCTTTGGAAAAACACATACAACTACAATACCCCAAGGTTCCTGACGTCTATAATATAGACAGAAGCCACGTCTTTGGATTGCAAAATGACACTGTGATCCGACGTGATCCTCGTGTCTTCTCCCACGCAGCACGCTGCTGTGCTGAACGGCTGTCCAATGCGAACGATCAATCGCAACACTCACGAGAATTTCCAAATCCCGTTCTGGTCTGGCAGAGAGTTTACACATGAGATTATTACACACGCCCGCCTGGAGAGTTGCAGCGTCGAGGACGGCCCACGTTTATTAGTCCACGACAGATGAGCAAGTTGGCAACGAGCTAACAACATATGGTACTTCAGCTGATAGTAACGCATCTTGATCATGCGTAAGTCGAACTTCAAAGTGGTCATGCCGCGTGCACAAGCGCTTTAAACTCCGCTCAAATCAGATCTTAGATCGTGTCAAACAGCATGGACGCGTGATAATTGCGTCGCCAATGTCTGAATTCGTTCTATCATTGTATCAATGTCATAGTGCGTACGTATCTGTCTTATCTTTGTGTGGGCAACCCTGCTTCCCAGGGAAGCATAGGCCGTTCCCGTTTTCGGTTTACCTGCTGGATCATCTCCTTGTACTAGCAAGTTCCTTACAATGCCCGCCTCGAAGAACGCGAACCTTACGCTCAAGCCCGGCAAGAAGTCTGCGGAGCCCAACTATGTGCTTGTCATCCACGGCGGTGCTGGTACCATGATACGGGAGGGCTCAACACCTGAACAACGTGCTACGTACAGGGCTGCACTCTCACGGGCATTGAAAGGCGGGCTACGAGGTGCTCAAGAGCGGAGGAGAGGCTATGGATGCTGCGGTCGAGGCTGTATCAGTCATGGAAGGTGGGATAAACAAGTATTCGGGCAGTCGATGGCTAACTTCTGTATGTGATTTATAGACTGCCCATTGTTTAACTCTGGGCATGGCGCAGTTTTTAATGTTGCAGGCAAGGTACGCTTCCTTACCTATGATTAAGGACCCTCGTGTATATCATGCTATCTAGAATGAGCTCGAGACTTCTTTGATGGTCTCCAAGCCTCCTGCATCACACCCTGCAATGCCCTCCTCTCGGCGCGGATCCTCGGTTACGTTAATCACTCACACTAGAAATCCTTCTCACCTCGCATCGCTGCGCTCTACCTCGCACCCCAGCTTGCCCCTCATCCAATGTTGTCGGGTGCAGCAGCAGAAGCTACAGGTGCTTCACTTGGCGTACGTCAGGCCGATCCATCCTACTTCTGGACTGAGGCACGATGGAGAGAACACCGACGTGGTCTTGGATTACCCGAAGATCCCGTTGAATACCCCAGACCTGAAATACCCGATGACACAAATTCAGAGACTACGGATGTCGCCAGCCTTTCTGACGACAAAGACAAAGAGACCTGGGAGCCTCTTGATTTGATGCCAACGGGTACTGTTGGTGCGGTCGCACTTGATATCCGGGGCTGCATTGCGGCAGTAACCTCCACTGGAGGACGTACGAACAAGCTTGTCGGTCGAGTTGGAGATACCCCCGTAATGGGATGTGGTTTTTGGGCTGAAGAATGGGAGAGGGATGGTGGGCTTGTGAAGCGTACCTGGGATCGCCTAAGAGGCAAATCAAAATATCAGGGTGTAGGCGTTTCTGGTACTGGTGACGGAGACGTGAGAATCAGTCAAGCAGATGTTCAGCTTGCAAGTGCTAACCATACACTTTAGTATTACATTCGCCGTGCTGCAGCTTCCAACATTGCTCGGCGGATGCAATACCTTGGCGAGTCCCTGGGCGAGGCATCCCAGAATGTCATTGATGACCTGTTCAAGGAAGGAGGAATAGGTGGTGTCATTGCACTGGACAGAGACGGAAACGGTACGTTTATGCTCTCTTGTAAAACTTCACACTGACTCAAAACTCTGGGTGTACTAGTGGCTCTTCCACTGAACTGCAGTGGCATGTATCGCGGCGTTATTCGTCCTGATGGTGTACCGCTCACAGCGATTTTCTTTGACGAACAACTTACTGAACTCTAAGCTGGGCAAACAACCTGTACCTGAGCGTACATTCATCGCTGGTTTGATGAGACTTGGCAACGTACATCTCTGTACAGACGCGTTCATGTGGGACTGGTTGATAATTAGGACACTGGGAAGGTAGACACTAGTGAATTTAGAATTCGCGAATCGTCCAATCTCGTCGTACAATCTGGAAGAACAAGATCTTGTGGAACTCGAGAACAGTCGTTGAGATAACCCATGTGATTGTGTATACTTTATCCTCGCAAGTCAACAAGTCACTTTGCCGGAGTGGTTAACGGGATCGCCTGCTATACACAGCTAAGCGGTTGGGCTTTGCCCGCGAGTGTTCGAATCGCTCAGGTGACGCTTTTTTGGTACATTTTGCAATCGAGGGTTCCCACGGGGTTTAACATGGACGCAACCAGTTATTCTACTTACCGCGAGTCTGCACATAGTGTGAATGTTTAAACGTTCACGATGAGCGCGAACAAATACGCAAACCTTCCCGACATCGTGCGTATTATTGCCACTACTCCTATGGTATCTCTACTTATTTATTGGTGACAGGATACTGCACCAGATGTCTATGAAACGGAGGACGTGTTTCCCTCATCTGATACCAACGTCAGTGCTCCTTGTGTCGATAGAACATTACCCACGAACAACTGATCTCTGTCAGAGAGGAGATTCGGATTCTGACGAACCCTCAGGTCCGCGGGTACGCACTCAGCGGGGTACAGATGTCTCGAAAGAAGAGCTCGATAACAGCAACTTGATCAGCGCGGAAGATGCGAGCAGACACTTTCGAAGAGCTGAACGACGTCGTGCGTTGTATTTCCTTAAACATGTATACCCTGTATCTGGTTGCTAACATCTGACCACTCATCAGGCCAGGAATCACGCTTTGCATACCCCCCGTCACCGACATCCTCTCCATCACGTTCGCCATCGCCGAGTAGGCGACCTCTCCCTGCGCGCTTACGAGCACTACAAGCTGAGCTTGCTGCTTTGGAGGGTGAGGTTGCAGATCCGTCTAATCCTGCGCTTAAAGCCGAGGGTGTTGATGCTGGTGAGATGATAAGAGGATTAGTAGACGTGCGCAGGCGGTTAGAGAAAGTCAGGATGGGGCGTGAGGGTAGAGGGAGATTAGTTGATGTTGTGCTTGGCGATGGCGGCAAGGAGGATGGTGAAGAAGACGTGGAGCAGCCCGGTGCGGATGTCAAGGCAAAGGAGTCGAAAGTACAGGGAGTACCGGAAGTTCGAGGCGTCGCTGAAATGGACAAACGAGTCGGGGAACTAGAGAAACTAGTGGGCTCTGTCGGCGCGACTTTGGATGAGGCATGTATTTCTCGACGCTAAGGGGCAGGGCGCTAAGCAGTTTTCAGTCCACGCCGATTACTCCACCCCTCCTTCCTATGCTCACGCGCTTGAACTCACAACTGATGCTATTGACTCAACCGCGGCATATCGACTCCATTTCCCGTCGATTGAAACTGCTGCTGTCCGACCTTGAGCGAGTTTCTACCGCGCAGGCGCAAAAGCGCCAATCGCCTGGGAGTACAACAATAATTCCTGGCACTGCAACCCAGGATGCACTCCTTCCCCTTTTAACACGTCTGGCTCCTTCACTTCCTCACATCCCACATATATTAACTCGTTTGCGTACCCTCTCTGCGCTGCATGCATCTGCGGGTGAATTTCAAGCCACGATGGTGGCTCTCGAGGAAGAGCAGCATAAGACAAGGGACGCTCTGGAGCTCTCAAAATTGCGGTCGGAGACGTGGAGGTCAGCTTAGAAGCTAACAAGGGGACAGTCGCAGGAAATGTGCAAGGTCTGGAGGACAGAGTAGATAGAGTTTTGACTCGGCTCGAGGAACTCTCAAAGTAAGTAGCAGCAGGCAATTATAATGATACCATTAATTCGATGACAGTGAATGCGAGTAAAATACAATCATCTTATACAGCTTCTTTTCGATTAATCCAGATTGGTGACCCCACTATCTGCGAGATACTCTCTGGCGTGCTGCTTGGCCGCAGCTGAAACGTTTGGATCTGAAGACAAACACGATTAGAAGGTGCTTTGTAGTACGGGAACGGATCTTACTATGGATGGCCGCCTTGTATCCAGCAAGAACACGATGCTGGTGTTCCTCTTCTGAATGTGTGTCAAGCTTGTGCTGGATACCAGCAGCCTCCAACACTTCTCTGGCGTGTTGCTTGGCTTCCTCGGAAACATTTGGATCTGCGTGAATCAGCAGGACGGTGCGCCCTTGCAAGCAACAGACCTACTGGAAGCTGCTGCCTTATAGCCCCGAAGAACATTCTTCTCGTGTGCCTCAGCCGCTGCCGACTGAGTAGCCTTTGCCTGCGCTGGCATTATGGGGTCTACTGACTGACCCATCTCTTCAAGGCGTTTCAGGGCGTTCTCCTTGGCCTCACCCGATACATTAGGGTTATGGACGGCCGCTTTCAGGCCAGCAACAACGCGCGCTGTGTCTTTGGTGTGTTCTGTGGTTCCTGAGACACGACCAACCCGTGAGTATCGTAAGGAGACGGCTTAAGATACGAAAAGACGTACCAGACATTATTGTGTTTGTTAAAGAAATCAGGGAACTGAATTGCAGATGACATCCCCCTAGGGGATACTTTATATGCGGCGGGCTTCATGGACTGACGTCGGTATGATATCACGTTCACGTGATGTGTGCGTCAGTATAAATATTTCCTTCTTACCGGATTTCCTTACATAATAATAGAACGTTGCATGTACACTACTGAGCGGGCCGCCGTGCCGCAAATCGCGCTGACTAAGCGTCTCCCTCATAACCAGGGTTCACTTAGTTGCACAGCCACCGTGTCCCGCGAGCAGGAACTATAATCGTCGTCAACGATCCCACAGTTGTTAGTGTGCCTATTTGAATCATAAGGTCCGTCCATCAATATGTTCCCTCTTCAATTGCACCCCAGAGTCAAGTACTATCTGCTTCTAAAATGCTGCTCGGCCGCGCTAGGCGATCATATGACAGTGGGCCCCCGACCCCGCCGTCACCGATTTTTGGCGTTGATGACGGCGATGACGAGCAGAGCGATAGCAGTCGTCGAAGGCGCAGCCATAGTAATCACCACAGGTCTGCATCCTCTAGTGGTGCAACACCGCGTCCAAAACCATCCGTTTTCCGCTCGGGTCCCTTCTTAGCCCTGCCCACTTTTCACCATGAGCATGATCGCCGCCGGCAGCAGCATGAAGCATTACTTGATGCTGATAATTACCCTGATTTTAATGGTTCTGCACCGCATGCGCGTCCCAATCTGAACATTAATACCCTTAGCTCCGATCCGTTCCTTGCTGCGCCTCAGCAACAATCATCAAGACGACTGGGCTTCTTTACTGCGTCGAACAGTATTAGCAACCCCAGGAATACAAGCCCATCTCCTTCGCAGCACCTCAAGCACGGCGACCGGTCGCATTCTCATCCTTGCGCTGAAGCTGCAACCTTCCAGTCATCGATAATGGCTTCTGTCGCATCTTCGAATACCCTCAAATCACATACATCTCCCTCGAAAGTATGCCTCCCATTTATCACGCAATCTAATATTTGATGTCCGCTACCTTAGCCCTCCTCTACTCGGACTTACGATGCGAAGCTTGTTTCACGAGAAATGCACCGCCTCGGGACTCTCGCAGGTCTTAATCCCAGTATTGCCCCCTCTCTATCCACAGGTCCTGTTGCACCCCCTCTTACACTCACACCATCAACCTCGCCATCCAGCAGTGGTATTGCAAGTACTCCTACACTTCATTCCAGCGCGTCAAGCGTGGGTATAACAGACAAGGACAATCCCTGGCGCACACTACATGTGCATGTCCTCCCTCTATTCAACGAGGAGCCATTACGTGTACCCATGTATGTTTGTTGCACGATCATCTGTTCTGTAGAGTTTAAGTATACACAGAGAAGATCTTAACGCCCTTGTACGGCGGCATATTCAAACGGTGCTAGCTGTGTCTCCCTTCAAAAACCCTGGCAACTCTCGAAACGGACGCGCGCGAGCTCATCGCAGCAGGCATGGTCACTCTCAACGCCAAGCTCTCTAATATTTCAGACGAAATATTACTGGGCCGTGTCATTGAGATCTGGGCCTTTTTCTGGGACCAAATACTCCCGTATATCGAGGGGGTTAGTTGTCTTTCCTAAGAACGGCTCATGTTTCTGCTCTAAGGTCATATTTTAGGTCCTATTACCATTGCAAACAGATTCTTTACTGACCTCGCTACATCGTACGCAAAAACAACACCGGTCATCTTCGCCCACGCGACAAGGCAGTAAACTAAGTGGCTCATCAGCGCTATCTTCGTTATATCCGACCATTGACGTTCGCAGTGTTGCCTTATGTGCGTTCCGCGATCGTGTCGTGCTTCCCATCCATAGCCGTCTACAAGACCTGCTGTCCCCTCCTTTTGGGAAAGACATGCTTGCACGGCTAAGTCCATTCCGTCAACCGAGATTGCAGCAGATGTGTGTGCCCTATTAAATTTTAAATCTAATTCCTCGTGACGCCTTCGCTAGGTTACTGGTCCTTACATCTGAGCGGCGTGTCCGTTCCCCCTCTCCACCCCTTTCACTACACACACCTATTATCCAGCCTTCGGCAGGCGAGGCAGCAATAGAATCTCTACTCCGGCTAGTCTCGAATCCACAGCGGCTTTCGCATGGACACGGTCTCGCACCTCGGGCGGCCACACCCAGTTTCCTGTCAGCTGGGCGCCCACGTGATCGACGTGGGCGAATTGGCTCCTCCGGAGCGGCGAGTGTACTTGGGATTGTTGGCGGGTGGGCAACGATGCCCGTACCGACAGATGAGCGGGAGGAAGAAGAAGAGGGTGGAGAGACTCCGAAAATTGGGGGGATCGATAAAGGGCTGGCGAAGCCGTATCACCAGCGTGGGGGTGGATGGGGTCTTGGAGCTGGGAACGAAGACATTATCAGGCCAGTTGAGGAAGATGACGATGACGAAGCGTTAGACTGGGATCAGGCTCAGGTTAGTGGGAGCTATCCGGTTGAAGCAATTTCAAATTAATGGTTTTAGGCTGCGGTCGAGAAGATGGTAGGAATAAAACCCGTTGAAGCCGTTGCTGATTTGCGCAGAAGGGCAACTTAGCTGATATAACTGATGTATGTCTTCGGTGTTGATTAATCTGTGTATTGATACTGTGCCTTGCCACGGGTGAAGGTTTGTCGTCTTTCACCAATAAGGGAATCGCTTCCTTGCAGTCCATCCTCTCGAGGAGTGCATAAATATCAACAGTACAATGACTCCTTTTGTACCACCGGCCACGGTGTGCGTGAAAGCGAGCGGATGGTGCTGAGATGGACTTTCATCGACACGACACTCCTAAGATTGATCGGGATGGCCAACTAAAGTCCGGGCTGTCGTGTCGATGAAGGCCCAACTAGTACTTTTTTCTAGGTGTTCTTCATGTGGAATATCAGCTTTGGGGCAAATAGAAACACAAAATACGAGAAGCGACTATATCAATCGATATCGTGATCACGAACCCATCTTCCCCGACATTTCTCGTTCAGTATCATCATGGTGCCCTCAGTGCTAATCACGAAGCCTTCCTCGAACTACCTTCAGAGGTACGACAAAATATCCTTGTATGCCCTCATGTCCTCCAGAACTTTGCTGTCAATTCACTTCTAGAAAACCCAACTGATGAAGTTATTGAGAAGGAAATTCGCCGTCACCTTGTGGAGTATCTCCTAACGTCGACGTGGAGTCTCGGACGGATATCAGCGAAGTTTATCCCAGAACTACCACAAGACGAGAGGTCAGGGGAAGGCCTACATCAGACGGGCGCTATTAAATGCTTGGATTGCATTGGAGCAGAAGGAAATTGGAGGAACAATCTTCGCTAACGACGAGCTTCCGAGACTCTAGTATGTCTTTCGTCATCGGCATCCCCCCTGGACTGACGGTACCCTTACTTTTTAGCCTTCTGACATGTCTGATCAGGGGTGTACTGGTGCGTGAAGTAGCCTTCATGGTGTTCGTAACCTTTGCAGATGGCCCAACTTCCGGGTACGTCAAGACGCAGGGGGAATGGATCAGGCATTCGGTTGCGCGTGCCAACAGTCAATGTTCCGCTGACAGCAGGCAAACGTGTCTTTTTTCTTACAATTTCTTTACTACTATTACACTCTTTGAAATAGAGGAATTATCACGCAAGAAGAAAACGAGCTGCTAGTTCCTCTCAAGCTCCAAATCCTCATACCATGCAGCAACACAACGGAGCGACCCAGAGCAATCTGATATTATTACAGCAACCACCTGCCGCTGTCACGGCATCCACGACAGTCACCGAGACTCCCGTGGCAACTGGAAAAACCTCGTATCCTGACACCACCAGAAGACGTGCCGGATGGCGGACTCGCTTTCTGTTCTGGGTTTGCTGCGCACCCATTCAGAACACAAACAGTCAACATTAAAAGACTATGTCAAAACCGCATCAGTTTTGCAATTGAATGATTTTCAATACGAAATTAAGGCTTCAGATGACGAGCAAGGGCTTCTGCGGGGATTGAAATACATGTCGTTCAACCATCTGTCCTGATACTATCGAGTCCTTGCGCCAGAATGTCCAGCACCTTTTGCCTGCATCCCCGAGGAACTCCGATGGATATGTCAATTCTTCCCTCTGGAGCACGCCACGATCCATCATCTCCGCGCCATGGATTGGCGCCAAAAACGCGCAGATAAAGCAAGCCATGCCCACTCATGTGATGTCTATGCGACTCTGGTTGACCAAAGTGTGCTGAACACCAGTCGATGCTAATGAGTACGTGAGTCGAAATCAAGACATGAAAGGCAACGGATAACGCACGTTGCCATAGAATTCACGGGCATAATTTCGGTAGAAGGAGGGTAGTAAAATGATTTCCCTGCCTTTGCAGCTGCGAGCATCAGGTGACTAGCTGCGGACATCCATGTTGAAATGACTTCGTGTTGTCGATAGTGCGTGAGGGTCTCGCGGATGCTTGTGGCGATACCTGTGATATCTGTCGGGTTCTCTGGCAGTGCTGTCAAAACCTACAGAGAGATCAGCAAGTAACGAAGATCCATGTGCCTAACATACGTCGATTACCGCATTGCCAGCAACATCAGGACATGCGAAGCTTGCTCCAGAGAAGCGATACTAAAATGACTGTGTCAGCGGGGTCTGTAAGCGGAACGACAGAACACTAGCAAACGCTGTCAGTGACTTTGATCTTGCGTATTTGATTAGGCAGAATACGGTTCATAACGGTGACGATGTATGCGGAGAGACTGTCATGGATTGACAGCCGGCTTACTGCTGAAGGTGATCTTTGACGCAAAGAGTTACAGAGTGTCTCCAATCCCTGCCTCGCAAAGAACCAATTGACCCGTTCTGAGGTGTGTACTCTCTCTGAGTACTTCTTGCGAAGCTCTTCCTTGCTACAAAGTTCGTGGAAGTAGTACATTAATGGGCGTAGTTCTTCAATGGTACACTCCTCAGGCTCAGGGAAAACGTGCTTCTCGAACGTAGGCGGTGGATAGACGAGGTGTAAGCCTTGGTAAAATTGGGAAAGTGCATGAGTGAAGCGGAAGAACATAGTGGCATCACCTATAAGGTATGAAACGCGTGAAAATTACTTCTCGCAGATAACAGCCTACCCAATGTATGGTTCCAAGAGATGCCGAGTGTGGTTTCATTGCGAAAGGAGACGATTTTAAGTCTCAAAAGAGGGACTTTGAAGTCGAGCGCACTGCGCTGATGAGGGGAGTTCAGCAAGCCCGAGAGGTCGTTCTGAATTACGTGATAATCAAGGACAACCGAAGACGTTGATTCATGAGGGCGCTCTTCGAATTCAACTGGGACTCCATCATTTGTGAGGTAAATCTTGTAAGCTCATAAATTTTGGTCTAAATTTTGGTACAGAGTTGAACTTACCTTGTATTTCCCGCCATCGTCTGTCAACCTTCCAGCAGTATGAGGCCACAGTTGCAAAGTCCTGGAGAGCGCAGCACTGAATTCCTTTATATCCAGCGAACCCACAAGAATGTGAACGTTCTCAATCTAAATAGGATTCAAGTTCGGGGATGTACAGGAAAATGCATAATACGCACCATGGTTGCCCACAGTTCATAACCAGGTAGCTCCACTTCATATCTATCTGACAATGCAGTTGGCTGTGCGGGCTGCACAAAGAACGTCGGCATTGGCTTCTCAAACGAGCACTTATGGAATCTATGTCACGAGTCGGCCACATCGTAAGTAATGTGTTCGTTCGTTCAAGTTGGATCTCACTCAAACTTAAATCCCTAGTTAAGTACTAGAGTGTGCGACGTGACGTGTTTTCCGTGTCAGGGAGCTTGGTGGTGTCCTACGTACTGCTGTCAAGTCTACATGATAGGGTTCTCCGGACCGCCATTTCTTGCTACTTCGGTAGCTTCTGAGGTGAGCATTATTCCCAGATGACAGCACGGACTCCCGCGCGTTCCTCTATCATGCAAGGCCCAAGTCTTAGAACATTCCCACCACATGATTCCCAGGATTGTCATTCTTGCGACCCCACGGGTCGAGATTAAATTGATGCGTATTGTAGTCAAAGCCAAAGCTTTGATAGTGTGTTCAGCAGTCATCAACTTCAGGGAATCACAAGCTGGCCTACTATTCTTTCTCAAGACGGTTTATTTCCACTATGGCATCTTCAAATTCGAAGGTGTGGTTTGGTAAGCGAGGAATATTTCGATAGCCTCAAAATGCTAATCGTCGTTACTAGTGACTGGGGCATCTTCGGGTTTTGGTCGAGCAGTTACCGAAGTCATGCTTCGAAAAGGAGACAATGTTGTTGCGACTCTGCGGAAACCTGCTATGCTAGATGACCTCGCGAATTTATACTCAAAGAATCGGCTTCTTGTCTTGCCTCTGGACGTCACAGTTCCTTCTGATATCACTACCGCTTTTCTCAAAGCGCGTGAGACATTTGGCCGCATCGACGTTATTTTCAACAATGCGGGATTATGCATGATCGGTGAAGCGGAAGGAATGCCTGATGACGACGCAAAGCTCCTGTTCGATACATTGTTTTGGGGTGCCGCAAATGTCACGAAAGAAGCCGTGACAACGTTTAGAGATTTCAATCAACCCCGTGGGGGACGTCTCTTGCAAATGTCGTCTCGCGCAGTCCTGCGAGTTGTTCCAGGAGTAGCGCACTACGCCGCAGCGTACGTGACGCCTTCTCGCTCATCGTTTTGGCTGACATTTGCATAGTAAAGCAGGTATATACAGTTCACTTATCCTTGATTTGAAAAATTTAGTCGCAAATAGCTCTTGAATCTCTTTCAGAAGGGTATGCTACTGAATTGGATCCAGCATGGAATATCAAGGTGAGTCCTACGCATGGCACTGATTTCAAACTCGAATTCATCATCCACAGATCACTGTCCTCCAACCTGCTCGTTTCCGTACTGCCGCACCCTGGACCAATGTTCTCGTGCCAATCCATCCTGCATACTCTGATCCAAATTTACCTTCTAGACAGTATCGCAACATATATCCAGGAGCTGAGCGTTTTTCAGATGGAGACATCTACAAGTTTGCACTGCAGATGTATAGGCTCGTGCAACTAGATGATCCCCCGTTTTATCTCCCGTTGCACAGGACGGCCTTGGAAGCGGCAAAGATCAAAGGTCAGAAGTTGTTACAAGCTGTCGAAGATTACGGTTGTTGGTCAGATGATGTATATCTTGACGAGGAAAATAGTCAGGGGCGAGCATAATTTTGTAAACTTCTTCAATGCGCTAATTTCCGACATGTACAGTTTGCATGTGTCCTTACCCAATTCTAAAATACCGTTATCATTTGGGACAGGGTTAGCGGTATTCGGGATAGTGTTGCCGTCGAAGTGAAGTGACTGAGACTTCGTTTCGTCCACAACGAAGTCTACCGAAGTGCATCCAATTTCCAATTCGATTCGCTTCGCGGCAACACTAGAGCAGACTAGAGCCTCGGGTCCCACGACAACGATATTTTGGGATTGAGCACCCTTTGTCCAATTTTACCATCTGAAGTTGATGTTCTCATGACTTCGTGACCGATATCCACTAGAGGTCTATCGGTGATAGCCTGGTTTATCCCTTCTTAATAAGGCTCAGTTTTTGTGATCCCCATGAGTGTCTTCCGCAGATTGATCCCAAGCGCTCCCAGAACTTGGGGATACGTCGCCAGACAATATTCAGCAATGACCTCCCCGAAAGTTTGGTTCAGTCAATTTGTTTCTACTGCTGACTAGGAAACGAAGCTAACCACTTCCTCTGCATTCAGTCACTGGCGCATCGACTGGTCTAGGACGAGAGGTTGCTGAATATGCTTTAAGCAAGGGAGACAACGTACTTGCCACCTTGCGCAAACCCTCGATGTTGGAAGACCTCACTGCTAAATATCCCTCCTCCCGCCTCGTTACTTTCCCGCTCGATGTAACAGATACGCCCTCGATTGCCGCGGCATTCAATGAGGCCATCTCGCGCTTTAATCGTATTGACATCGTGCTGAACAATGCAGGATACTATATGGTATCAGAAGCTGAAGGGATGTCTCACAGGGCGGCACGAGAGATGTTCGACGTGCTGCTCTGGGGTGCAGAAAATGTCATGCGTGAAGCCATACGATGCTTCAGGGACGTGAATCGTCCAATGGGCGGGCGATTATTAAACGTTTCTTCCCGGACAGCCATTATTCCACAGCCTGGCACTGTACATTATGCTTCGGCGTGAGTTCGCATATTCTGCACAGTTTACTTTGTAGGCTGACATTCAAATGATAGCAAAGCTGGTAGGCAGGCTCTCAATTTCATCTTGTACCTTTGAAGTCCAACTGGGCATCATTAGCTTTGGAGTGTTTGTCGGAAGGGTATATCAGCGAACTTGATCCAGAGTGGAACATCAAAGTAGGTCGCACGCTTGTATTTTTTGGTATTGGAAAGTAATTCATCTCGACATAGATCACTCTCATTGAGCCAGGGCTGTTTCGTACGTCGGTGATCCAAAGCCGTGTGACAGAACCCGTTCACCCTGCTTATACATCCAATGCATCTCTCCCTACGCGCAAATACCGAGCTCTCTATCCTGATATCGAGCAGACACATTTTGATGGCGATCCAGCCAAGTTTGCAGAAGTGGCCTACAGGTTGTCTCGTTTGGATGAACCCCCAGTACGCCTCCCTTTGCATAGGGTCGCCTTGGAATCTGCGAGACAGAAGGGGGAATTATTGCTTGAAGCTGCTGAGAAGTGGTCCAGTTGGTCGGACGATGTGTATTTTCGTAAATGAACGAAAACAGATGTCGTGGTTAAGTGCCATGTATCGAGATATATTGATTCCAAGTATATACACTATCGTGAATGTTACAGTATGTACAATACCATAGCCTGATGCGTGTTAGTATCGATATATGCTTTTGTGTCCCGGGTAACCGTAGCCCTTGTTGGGACTGCCATAGGAACCACCCACACCACCCCTCATGGGACCAGACGCGCCGATTGAAGAACCTCTTGTAAATCCGCCCACCGCACCTCGTGCTAGCCCTCCTACTGCGCCTCCAACAAAGCCTGCTGCTCCTCCAGCGATTCCGCCCACGGCGCCGCCTACTGCCCTCGCGGCACCAACGGCTGCACCCCTAACATTAGGACTGCCCATCGTGTTGGTGTATGTAATCATATCGGGCTCGGCACTCCGCGCGCGCCTGCTATGGTGTTTATGATGTCTACTAGATGACCGGTGGTGTCTTCGGGGTAACTGAATAACAGTCGTCGTGCCTGGATAGGCGGATACCGTTGTGACGTTTGGGGTGTTGTTGTATGGCGAAGGCGCGCGGTAAATGGGTGGCGCATGTACCGGAGATGCGCCTCCATATACAGAAGACCCAGCACCATATGCAGGGTAAACACTTCCGTGCATCCTTGAAAGTCCCATTCCATTTCCGCCAACTGGGGGGCTCCCACCACCATAAATTGCAGGGTTCGCCCCCATGCCCATGCCAGGTGAAGTACCCAAGTAAGGCGAGCCCCCAATCCCACCTATAACCGATCCTGCTCTGGGGCTATTAGTATATACTCCTGTAGCGCCATATGGGGCTGGCATCGAGAGCCGCCTGTGTCTCCCAGTCCTCTGGCGGAAATATGGTGCTTCATAGTCAATGGCATGTGGGTCGATTACACTAGCCATGCCAGAACCTGCCATCCCGGGCGTTCCGAATCCCGAACCATATGTGCCAACATCCATTCCGGTATCGTACCCCGTCCCAGCACTCATATCCCCTCCGGCGAAACTCGACAAGTTCTATGATAGCATTGCATCAGTATCGGTGCGATCAGTCAACAGCCCATGGAATAGCTGTCCAGGTGATCAAATATAGGAATACTAACTTCATCGAATATATGCAATGCAGTCACTGCTGCGGCTTCGCAGGCTGGTATACAACCGTCCACATCAGCCGGGCTTGAGATCATGTACATCTTGATGGCTGGATGACAAATAGTGTGAGTCGTGAGGAAGTAAATACTAGCTAGAGTTGGTACCTTCTGCAATGGCAAGTCCTGTGAATGATTCTCTCTGGCGCTCAATTTCTGCGCCGAAAAGCTCATAAAGCGCGATATTATGGATCCAGAATCGGTATGCTTCGTATGCTGAGGCATATCCGATTTCCTGGGGAGTCAGCGCATTGATTGCACACTGGTGATACATTTATCTCGTTCAATATTACCGGACTCGATAGAAAATATGCCTCACAATACCACCATATCCACGTCGGTGCCATATGCGAGCCTCATTGATACCTACACCCACGGGAGCCGTATCTGCACTAAAGATTTTACCATAGACCTGATTGAAGATCGCACTGAGACATAGTATGAGCGATCATGCTATGAAACGAGATGGGGTTGCTCTTACGGATCCATATGTGGTGCGTGGGCTCTGAAATAATCATATCCACCCCCTACGCTCGACCACTGAGTTCCTACGAAAAAGATATCGGTACACGACGTAGTTACTTACAAGAAGGCTGTGGTTGAAACTGAATCGGGGGAGGACGGCCAAATTGTAGCTGTTCTCTTGGTCAATAATATCCCCAGTGCTCAGGCAACCGACTTACTTGGTTACTTCCCCATCCATCTAGAGTTGACTGGTAATAAGGGTAGGACATTGGTTTAAAGTGCGAATTGATGCAGAGCAAGGGACGTGCAGCTCCACAGCATACTCGCAGCTATTAAAATGCATTATGAGTATGACATCACTATCGGTATCACGCAGGTGGCCGTGGAGTTTGCACCACAATGCTTGATCTTGTGGAGCACTTGGAGGTTCTTGGTGTAGGTCCTAAAGGTATTAGTAAGCGAAACTAACCCATCAGTGAATAACGTGACACTGGTACTGCCTCGAGTTTATCTACAGCATTCTATTGATATCCAGACTGCGATACTACGATTGGTGAGTGAAAGATTTCCATATATAAAGCTGCCAAAAAAAAGGTTTAGTTTCTGACCCAGACGGTGCGCCTATGCCAGTGTCAGTATGTTTCTAACTTAGTTATCATACATTTGATTGCTGATCCTCATCGGTACATAGGTCAACGTTATTCAACCGTGCTGATGAGACTCCACGCGAGCCTATTAGATCACAATGGGCCAGTCAAGAGACAAAAAGTCGCTTTTGGGCGACGTACATGCATGAAGCAGCTGAGCATGATGGACAAATTCTCGACAAGTACAAAAGCGACATGGATATCGTTCTAATATTCGTGCGTCTTTTACCTTAGCACAACCTCTTTTCCTATTCATTCACTCGACCCGCATACCTATTGTTATAGGCTGGTCTTTTTTCAGCTGTCACTACATCCTTCATTGTCAATATGCAGCAAAATTTAGCTCCCGATCCAACCACAGAGACCAACATGCTTTTCAAGAAGCTAATTCATATAATTGACAATTCAACATTCCCAGGCAACGATTTCGACACACCACCCTGGACTGGTCCTAGCTCCACCGAAATATGGGTTCAGTCGCTCATATATGCAAGTCTATCCGCGAGCCTTCTTGCAGCACTGGGAGCAATGCTGGGCAAGCAATGGCTCAATCATTTCTAACACTTTGATCACGGAACGGTTGATGGTCGTGGAAGGCAACGGCAACGGAAGCTTGATGCTTTATATGCGTGGCATTTCAACGCTATTCTGGAAGGTCTTCCCGTCCTGTTGCAGCTGTCTTTGTTGTTATTTGGAGTTGCGCTTGGTGCAAATCTATGGACAGAACAACATATTGTCGCCTGCATTGTCATTGGTACAACGTCATTTGGGGCCGTTTTCTATGCGCTAATTGTTGTCGCCGCATTGATATCTGATGTGTGTCCATTTCAAACACCGGCATCTAATCGACTTCGCAGCATCGGTCAGCACGTTGTCCGCTTCCACAACGTTCTTCAGAAGGGAAATCGGACTATCCCTTCATCACTCTTGCGCTTCGTCAGTTATATTCCCTATATCACAATAACTTTACTCCACTCATTCGCATCATACATTTCTCACCGGCTTTCCTCACAATACGCAATCGAAAATACGGACGCCCCTTGTATCCGATGGCTGCTTGAGACCTCCGATGACCCAAATGTTATTACCACTGCCGCCAGCCTGGTTCCTGAGGTCGAGTGGCCACCAGATTTGGATGTATCTTGTGCCTCGCTTAGGCTGCGAGACACTTTCCTAGATTGCTTTGAGAACACACAGTACGGCCAACCGAAACTCTCCGATTTTGGCCGCGATTGTGCGATTGCATGTGGAAAGGCCTTCTTGCATCTCTACATCGAAAGGCGGTCGATGGATGCCAGGCCCGTCTTTCTGCGTGCCGTTCATGATCCAGAATTCGCACTTACCAGCTCCTCTCGTCTGCATGATGCCCATTGGCTAATGTGGACTCGTCAAAATGACCCAGAACTCTCTTTCATCTTTGACCTTATTCTCGAGATAGTGCTGGATGTTGGCGTCAGCATACCCATTTCGCTTGGAAACCCGAAAATTCCGGATACCTTTCTGATGTGGATGTCTCATCCCCTACTTCATTGTCTCAGCGCAGATCGGTATGCAAGGTTTTGGAGACGGCGTGCATTGGACGTAGTAGAAAGGCTGCTTGTGTCGCCATTACCTCCAACGAATGTCTTAGCAAACTGCCTTATGGCAGCGGGTTTGCTTCTGGATCAATCCGTTGATCCAAATCAACTAACCAGCACAAACAAGGGGTAAGAAGCTTTTTGATGTCATGTGAAGCTTGTAAGTGACCCATAGTTGTGCAGGTCATCGGTCAAAACACTGCTTGTATCTGTCCTCGAGAGTATGCAGCAAGCCATTGGTATCGACATCCATCTAGAGCTACGCGAGCGCTCGTCTGTTTACGCCCTTAAACTTCTACGACCTTTGGCGGCTGTTTTAGAAGTTGAGCAGTTTCGCCAGGTGGCGTACGATTTGGGAATGCCCGACTGGGGTGTTCGACTGTGTCAAAGCTTTGTCAACACAGTACTTCATCATCCGGAACTCTGTAGACCAGAAGCACGCGATAAGGCCTGGGTGGCTGCTCGCGACGCGCTGCATTTCAGCGTCATCACTGCTGGGAGTGGCGATAGCGACCCGACCGATGATCGGATTGCCTGTAAGGAAGAGATTTCTCGTCCCCGCACGACCAGGAATGCTGGTTGCGGCTGGCTCCTCGATTATATCATGCATCATCATTCGATCTCTCATCAGTCAGCGCTCACTGACGCATTCTTCACGATGAGCGAAATGAACATCGACATTGCATGCAGGGAGAAGATGCCGACCTATATTAATGCGATGATTTTTGCAATGGCACCGGATAAGCCTCCACAGCTTCGCAAGGCTGCGCTTCGCGCTGCGTATTCATCAAGGAACTATCTTGCCCTGTTGGACACCGATTGTCTCTCCCCAGATCTCTGTGCTCAATTTTCGGCAGCGCTTTCTGGCGTTGCTGCTGACAGTCTATCCTTTGGTCAGGGCGAGGATGGCATTCTTTCTGAACACTCCAGTATGTGTGGCAAGCAGAACCTTCGTTATTTGCACATATTGTTCTCGTGGACTCAAAGTGAGCTATGGTCCCATCACCTTTATGATAGTGGACACCTCGAGGCATGCCTATTGATCGCGAACAACCTTCGTTACTTTGAAATCTACCCTCTCACAGAACATCTCGCCTTATACATCATTGCAATCATGGCACGACTAAAGGGAGAACACGGCAACCTCATCCCGAACGATCTTTGTGGCCTTCTTGTACACAAGGCTTGGGCATTCGTCGCTCTTCGTTCTCTTAAGCCACTCGAGTTGTCTGAGTGCGTCATACATGAAGCTCTCGAACCATTTGCCAAGTTCACAATCCAGTTGCTGAAACGTGATGCGGAACTTGTCGATGTCACAAACGAGTTCAAGTCACGTGTAATGCAGACACTGTACCACTTGGAGCAAGGTTCCGCGGACAATGTGGTGATATCGCTAGTCAAGGATGTCGTATCATTGGTCACTACATGACCTACCTGTGATTGAGTGGGTATTTTAGTACCTGTTCCTCTTGACTTAATGATTTATGTATGTTGTTTGCCGGTGTATCTGTATGTATCTGATTCTCAATGCGAGGTCAAATAGTATAAGGCAGTTCCATCGCCTCGCACAGCTCTGCTTCGAGCCCCAAGGGAGAGTCACCCAGGCACATCAGTGACCGATTGGCAGTGAGACATCTTTATGTCATCCATGTTGTTCCTGGTGTGTCTTCTGTGTAAGGGTTTCTCTCAAATATTTGAGTACACGATACCTTTTTCGCGTTGATGCTCACCGCAGTTTACTTCTCTAGCATTGGCTGTGGCACAACGACTGGTAAAGCTTGACTGTTAAGATGTGCAGTTACATCATTCGGGCGCTTCTATCAAGGTCCCACAGTGGCAACTGCTGCCGTTAATCGGGAATGATATGGCACAGCTCTGCATATGAGGACCTTTCCAGTCAGTATTAACCGCCCTGCTTTTTGTTTCACAGGTTAACGTTCGCACACTGAGCGCTTTTGGTGTTTCTATAAGAGCGAGATGTTGATATGATCCCATAATCCCCATTCCAATCAAGAGGGTCAACCTATAGCCTCACTTGCCACCGTGACAAGATGCCGGGTCAAAATGTTGGTGTCCAATTACCGGCAAATGGCAATGGCGCAGAGTATGTCCCTCTGAAATAGTTCCGCTTGTCGACTCAATCCAATTGGATTCTTTAGGGCTCTAGAGCTTCCTCAGAACTTGAAACCATTTGTAGAGACCATGCAGTGTCCCCGTCCATCACAGTCCCAGGGCGACGGGATAGATGCCAAAACCCGCTTCTGGGCCACCTATACACGGGAAGCTACGGACCATGACGGAGAGTTTCTTGAGAAGTATCAGTCAGACATGGATATCGTCCTTATATTCGTCAGAACATTTTCTTTGTCCTTGATTCATCATCTGAGCTTGAATCACAGGCTGGTCTGTTTTCAGCCGTCAATACGTCGTTTATTGTAAACATGCAGGCGAACCTCAGCCCTGATCCAATGAACACTACAAATGTGTTGCTTGGAATGCTACTCCAGGCTGCCAACCCGTCCTTCATCCCACAGTCCAATCTACCCTACGCGCCGTGGCAGGGACCTAGTACCTCAGTAATCTGGGTCCAGTCGTTGATTTACGCCAGTCTTTGCGCAAGCCTACTTGCCGCCCTTGGAGCCGTGCTAGGGAAGCAATGGTTGAGCAACTTCAAACGCTCTAGCCGTGGTACCATTGATGATCGGGGCCGACAAAGGCAGACGAAACTTGATGGTCTTCGGACTTGGCATTTCGATGCTGTGTTGCAGTTCTTGCCCTCGCTCTTGCAGATCTCTCTCCTCCTTTTTGGGGTTGCACTGTCCGCTAGCATGTGGACAATGTCAACCACAATTGCTACCATCATCATCACATCCACAACGCTTGGCTTCACATTCTATCTAACAATAGTCTTGGCATCACTCATGGCCTGCGGATTGCCCTTTCCAGACACCAGGATCAATTACCCTTCGTGCTTTGGGTCGGTCTGTTCTCCGCTACTATCCATCGTTGCAGAAACGTCGGAATTTCAGCAAAGTCTGTTTAAGTTTCGTGCTTTACATCCCGTTCAAGATTATTTACACTCTGAACACTATCTCGCAACAACTCACGCCTTCCGTCTTCGTCGCACAGCAAACAGATGCTCCGTGTATCAGGTGGATCATCGAATCATCCAGCGACCCCGATATCATCACAACTGCGGCGAGCTTTGTTCCTGAGGTGGAATGGCCACCCGAGCTTGACATATCCACTCTTCTCCTGCAACTTTTCGACACATTTCTCGGTTGTTTCGAAAATACCCACCACGAGCAACTGATGCTTGTTCCACCTAGACGGGAACGTGCAATCGCTTGCGGAAAGGCATTCTTGCACCTGTACTTAGAGAGAAAGTCTTTCCTAAATTCTGAAGACTCACCATTCCCAGTCGCTGTCTGCGAAAAGGACATCCGCAAGCTCATATGGGTACATCACAGCGATCAAGAGATATCATTCATTTGCTATCTTGTTTTCGAGGTGGTCTTGGATAGGGATTCTCCAACACGCCTTCATCAACCCAACATACCGGACGCTTTTCTTTGCTGGATGTCACATCCACTCCTCCATCGCCTCAATGATCTGCGCTACTCCTCCTTTTGGCACGAGCGAGCCCTGGATGCCATCGCAAGAATTCTCGTAAACCCACTTCCTCCAAAAAATGTACTTGCCAATTGCTTTATAGCTGGCAGAATGCTCCTTGGTCAATTTACCGACCGGGATGCGATTTTGAAGGTCACCAAAAGGTCCGTTTAGTTCTTTTCAAGTCCATGCACGTACTAACAACTTGTGATACAAAGTTCCACCACTGCACTTGACATTTTGCTAGAGCATATAATGAAACAAGAGTCTCGTGAACAGTCCGCAATCGTGCTGAGACTGCTAGAACCATTAGGTGTGGTCCTCGAATTAGAAGAGTACCGTCAAATCGCACAACATCGTCGTGTTGCGGAGTGGGGACTCGAAGTATGCAAAACCTTCGTCAGGACTGCTAGTCAGAGCCAAAATGCTCAGGACGCAATCTGGAACGACGCTCGCACCGTGCTACACTTCACAGTTATCGTGGCCGGTGATGGTCCCATTAACCAGGGCGATGCAGGCCAAGCGTGGCAGCAGGGGCCATCTCGGTTATCGATTCAAGAGCCCGTTGATTGCGGTTGGCTCATCGACTACATCATCTATTACCACAATTCTAATCACATCGCTGTCATCGACGCTATGATAGCACTGAGCCAGTCACCTCACGTCAAGTTTAGTTCATCCAGGACCCCAGCGCTGGTGGAAGTTATAGTGTCTTCTCTAGGTTTAGAACAGCTGCCAGCCCTTCGAGAGGCCGCCCTCGGTGTCGCTCATGCCTGCAGGAAGATTATCTTTGCTGACACTTATATGCCGGCCCAACTGTTTCCAGATTTTTCCGCAGCTCTTCATTCCACTCTTACCTACAGCGACTCACCACGACAACACCTGCTTTGTCTGAAAATTTTGTATTCTTGTGCCAAAAGTGAGGCATGGAGGGCTCACATGTTCGGGCATGGATATCATAGCAGCCATCTCCATATCGCCAACACTTTCCCCTACCCTGATGTTGATCCTCTGTCATCCGAACACCTTGCGCTCTACATCATTGCGAATCTGCAAGTCATGCAAGAATTATCTGACCATCCACTTGACCTCCCGGACGCCAGTTCTTGCCAAATGCTTGTCCAAAAGGCTTGGCATTCTCAGGTTGTTCGACAGGCCGGAAGCTTGAAGGAGACCATCGAGCATCTTAGTGCCTTTACTAAGGACTGCTTAAATGAAGGCATGGTCCTTGGTACGGAGGATTTGGTTTCTTCCATCAGGCAGACTCTCGGTCAATTAAGACTGGGCAGTTCTGACGTTCGATTGACAAGTGCGGTGAATGATCTGATGCTATATATTACGGATTCCAATGGTTGACACTTAGTGTACTAATCTGATATATTTATGTAACTCAGGTGTAGTAGTTTCTTTGTATGTAGATCGCAGGCAGACTGTGAGCTCTGGGGAGGGAAATTGATGTTGTACCAGCTACTATGCATGTGGTTTTGTAAGCCGTGGGGGAGTCTGAGCGAGAGGCTGGTAACGGGGAAGCCCTGCAGTTATTAGAAGGGCTGACATAGCTTCACTTGCGTGTGATATAAAACCTGTCGAGATTGGTAACAACAGCCGTGTTGTGCTGCTGCTTTTACGGTGCAGGATCGAAGGGCCAAAATCAGTTGGGCGCCGGCAGGTGAAGTTTAACGCTATATATAACACCACCTCACACAACTTAGCTGACGCCAACTCGAAGGTGCTCATGCATCTGATGCGGTGAACATTCTGGGGCTTCTGTGGTAAATGGTTATAGAGTACACGGCGGTCGTGCAGGCGACAAATGGAGGGGGGAGGTGCTGTGAATTAGCCTGACCTTTCCACGGTGCATGTGGAGCAGGCCTCATGCACTTCAGTATCTCAATATTTAGAGCAAGACACTGACGGAGTAAACCTGAAGCCTTCGTCGTATTCACAAAGTCGTTCCAAGTGTCTATTTTGCTCGGTAAAATCCCAGGTCAGATATCCTCCAGTACAATTAATTCTGCATCAGTGAAACTGCGCACAAGGCTCATTACCGACCCACATCGTCTGCAGCCGAACTCCCCGCCAATCTGTGGTATGGTATAACGTGTCGTCCCATTCTATGGGGGAATAACATCCAAAGATCATCTTTGCGGGCTATTTGAGACCTCCGGAACACCATTATACTGCCCAAGACGCGACTGCTGTGAAAAGTTTGGGTTTATGGTCGATGTGGTGGTTTGTAAGGTAGAGGACAATGGCGGCGGGAAAGTGCTCGGGTCGGCGGGATCCTGCGCAAGATGATGAGTATGATGCGTCACAAACGTCGTGGAAAACATATATAGAAACGCGAAAGCTGCGTCATTTGGGGTTGGCTGAAAGTGGGTAAGGGTGCTCTGCGAGAGTGACGGTGCTTAATGAAGAACCATGCTGCAAGACCTGCGATGGCTCCAACTCCGACAATTCCTCCGACAACACCCCCAGCTATAGCTCCGACATCTGAGCTCTTCGAAGTAGGCGATGAAGATCCTGTGCTCGTGGTCGAAGTGGGTAAGCTAGTGGATAGCGATGTAGTCGAAGCGTGTACGCTAGTGAATGTCACGATGATCGCGCTACTAATAGTGGTCGGTGGCGAGGTTGCAATAGACTCCGGTAAATCTACAAGAAAGTGAGTGACGCGTTTGTACCACTGAAAAGTTATGCGTGTGAGCTGACCTCCATCCAGCTGAGCTGCGGTAACATTGAAAATATTACCGGTTACCTTCAAAGAAATTTAGGGTATGACAGTCGTGATGCTTCGTGTACTTACGACGTCCAAGTAAGCCCAATTCGGAACTGCAGTGCCAGTCGGAATGGTCGTTGGATATCTGCATATCAAGTAAAAGAAGTTCAAGAACACAACCCCGGAGACTGACAATTGTGTAAAAGCCGTTGTGCAATAGGTTTTCCAGGAACTCCAGCTGTGAGGGAATAAGTACTTCGTCAGTCGAGCATATTCGATGCAACTTACGTCACAGGAGTGAGGCCCTGGCAAACACCACACGCGCTCGTCAGTGAGTAGATTACTGAATTGCATTGGCAAGGGTTTGCTCCATTGAGCGGGGGACCTAAATATTGAGTACCTGCGGGGATAGCAACGATTTCATAGCCTGCCAAAAATGAGTCATGCAAGGCCAAAGCTTGCCGAGAAACGAAAAGCCATACTTCCATCAGCGTAGGGGCTCCCGAAGTAGGCAGTGACTAAGCGTGGGTTCTGGCTAAGACTGTTGTTCATCTAATATCACCCAATCATACCATCAGAACTCGCAACTTTAAGGTGAAGCAAAGGAACGACGTACCCAACCAAAGGAGGAGAGGCACGTTATATTGGCCACAATCTGCGCATGTGCCTTGGAATCCAGCAGCTGCCACCAGGGCCACTATCGACGACCATGCCTTCAAGGTGAGTAGCGACATGACGGATAAAGAGAGAAGGAACAAAGCCTATGCCTACTAGCAGAACCCAGTTATGTATAAGGTAGTCCCTGCATCAAAAAGTTCTCAAGAAGCATAACAACCACTGTGCAGCCGCCAGTGGAAGCAGTACTCTTTTTTTAAATGCAAGCAGTGGGGCGTCACCACCGAGTACTGATCGATGGGCCGGCGATCAAAGAGCTGGACAACCGTGACTGTACAGCATGCACATCAGATCCGAGATTTGGGACAACCAACAAGACCACGATGCTGACCTTCACGATATGTATATGGCCTACTAGTAGTAGGAGGTCACTGACTTCCACCCTCTGTTTTATCTCGAAAACGAATTGAAATATGCTAAGCGACTTGGACGAGTTCCTCCAAAGGTCCTCGATGCATTCTCAGTCCATTAGATAAATTCCGGCAGATACATTTCATGCATTCATTTTATAACCAGTCGTCAGATATGCGTGCCATGTGTCACCATGGGATGATTCTGAGAATGCTCAGCACTCGGGGGTTTGTGGTTGTAATTGATGATCTGCGTCATGCGCTAAACTCACACGCGTTCTCCCACGTGACATTTGGCAATCAAGAAATTCCGGACCAGCACTCGTCTTAATCCATGTCTCGATGACGGGTAAGTACTTTCCTCTCATATCTCGCCTCACTTAATTTTATACCACGTTAGACTACTCATTGTTCACTATCTCCGACTTTGATGTTAATGACTACGCCAACGCCATTCTTGCTGGCGAGCCGTATCCACAGGTTCACCAAACGCAGTACGCAAAGCCTCGAACGGGCACAGCTTTAGAATCGGCCAAGGAGGATATATCAGTCGCAATATCCAAGCTGGACTTGAGCATTGAGGACGTGAGCAAGCAAATCAAAAGTTTGGTATGAAAATATGTCATCACATTGATATGCTGTTGATGACACAATGTTTGCAGGTTACCACCCACCATGAAGAGCTACTTCAGCGAGCAGCGGGCGTCAATAACCTCTCTGGATCACTGACTTCAGTTCGACGTGGCTTGGATGACGTTGATGCCTCTTTGGAGAAGTACGTACTAGGTCTTGTCGTAACGTCGTAACTTGACGTGACCTAATCAGACTTCGCCAGAAAGTTCGTGTTCCATACCAAACTTTGGAAACGAGCGCCATCAAGCTTCAACGTATTCGTCAAACCTCAGATGCGTTGCGACGTATTTCACGTTTCGTTGTGCTCTCGCGACGTCTAGAAACTCAGATTTCCGAGCTTGCTACGTTTGACAAGCCGGGCACTGCTGAAAAGAAAAGACCTAACAGTTCAGAAGGCTTGTCTGCGGATCAGCAAGATGACAAGGAGCGCACCATTGCTAAGGCAGCATTGACAATTGCAGAGCTAGGTTCGCTTGTGCATTACTTCGCAAATAGCTCCTGATTGTTCACTCGTATCAAGGTGCCTTGTTGGATGGACCTGAAGAGACCGGAGATACCCCAGTAAAAGACTCGTCAGAAACTGACGATAGGACTGCACCAGCAACGGATACCTTGGTCCCCCTCCGATCTGTAAAGGCAGCAGCAGCACACATACCATTTATCGAAGAAGCGCAAAACAAGGTTACGCATGAGATGGAATCAATGATCATGACTGGTCTTTCTACTTTGGTTTGTTATTCTGCATTCCAACGTAAATCATCATTAACTTAGACTTCAATGTTAAGGATCAATCACTGTTGGCATCCTCGTTACAAACAGCGTACAACTTACGTGCACTCCCGACGCTCATACAGGGCTTATCAAGAGACCTTTGTGACGCCGTCGAGGAACGGATACGAACTGCATTCGATCTCTCACGTATTTCCAAGGAAGTTGTTTCGAAGGGTATGTCGTACCGAGATCATTCTTCCTTTACTGATGTTTTTGTTCTTCAGAAAATGTGCCTTCTTCTCAAGGTCTCTTATATAAGTCGCGTGTGCGAACAGAACCAACGAACATCACAGCACCGCAATGGACAGCTGCGCTTTGGGCCCGCCTTGAGTCTCTTATCGAGGAGATGGCTGCATGCTGTATCAAGGTGGCAACTTGAGAAAATGTTCTATATTGTGTCGACTTACTGCCAGTCGTCCTAGGTGTACACTCTTGAGAAGGTCCTGAAATTGAAGAAGGATCCGATAACCCAAAGATCATTCCTTCATGATGTAATGAAGGTGCCTTTCTTGCACAACAATGCATCCAATCCATGACTAATAAGTACTCGAAGGTTCTAGAGAACAAACCTAGTTCTACATTCTGGACTTCGCTGGGACGCTCGCTTGAGAAGTACGCTCGTGACGCTGCCAAGGGTTTGTTTAAGTCATTGGTGCCATGCACATCACCACTGAAGTGTCATGACTAGGTTCGACCTTCCTTCAACAGACTCTTAGCTCTGGTTACCCGAGGCTCTTACGTCTTTTCCACGAATTCTTTGCCAAAATTGCAGTACATACTGACACAGTCTATACGCAATCCCAGCAATCGTAGGTCTTCCCCTGCTCATCAAATATCACACCATACATAAATCTTTAGACCAGAAACTGTTCTCGTCCTCCGTGCTCTTTCTACATTTGAGGCTCTTTACCTCTCTCGTTCGACAACCCGCTTGAATGAAGCCGTTTCCCAGGCTTTCGTTGGCGGCTCTCGCGCACCTCCAGGCGCTAACGAAGGTGTCGCAATTGCGCGGGCAGTGATGAACGAGCTTGATTCAGCTAGGTTTGATCCTTTGTTAATGCTTGCGGTGGCGAGAAACGTTAGCGCAGCTCTCGATGGAGCGACGATGAGGGCCGAGGGTCTAGTGAGTTTTGGGGGAACTCTGAATAGGTACCACGCAGCTCATGCGTTGAAACTAGATCTCTTCAGATCGCTCAGTGGTCACACTTCTTGGGCCGATGGCGACTCCACAACAAATTTTGAACGGCCAGGTTGCGACGTGCCTTTATTACTGCTGGACGAATTTGGAGAAGATAGCTGAAGAACACACCGAGAGCGCTGCTTCGCTTGTAAGACCTGGTGTAAAGGTATTGATTCTCTCAAGTATAGAGTATAAAATCTTGAAATTACCTCACTGCACAGAAACTGCATGTCACTTACGATAGCATCGTTGACCCCCTCCTTACGGCAATACGAAGGGAGCTCGCTTCCATCGTCTCGAGACTTCATAGGGTTGACCTGCAGAAGGCCATGGGGCCGATGGCAGGCATGGCAGGGCCAAGCCTGTACATGAAAGACCTCGCTGATAAACTCAACTACGTCAAGATGCAGATCTTGACTAATTTTTCGAGTGACATGACACAGTCCTGGTATGCCCTTCAGACATTTGCTGTTGACCTGTCGTGCTAAAGAGAACAACCAGGGTGCTCTCTATCGTGAAATACGTTATCCGAATCTTTGTGCTTCATGCCAGTATCGCGAAACCGTTAGGAGAGAGCGGGAAGCTGCAGCTCACGACAGATATGACAGAGCTCGAATTTGCGTTGGGTGCGTTTCTTGGGCCTTCAAGCAAGCGTGGCCTTGAAGTAGCCGGGGAGGAGTATAAAATGCTCAGAGCTATGCGGTTTGTTCTATCCCTCGCACAATCTGACGCTCGCTCACTCACTCACTTATGATAGACCCCTCCTCTTCCTCGACACAGCTTCACTTGCAAGTCCAACGCACGCCGCGAACCTGCCTCCGCTTGTAGTGCTGCACCATATTCTTGTACGGTCCCCACTGCCGCTACCGCATATAATGCATGGATGGCAAGAAGCGGAGTATGTGCGATGGGTGGAAGAGCATAGAAAAGAGGATGCGTGGGGGCTGGTTGAGGCTGCGCTGGTCGGGAAGGAGGGAGAGTTTGTAGAACTTGCAAGTAGGGTGCTGAGGCAAGCGAGGGGTGAGTGAGGCAAGAATTAAAATGCTTGCGAAAAGGTATTCAGTCCTTGCTCGCGGTTATTTACATGTGGACTTTGATAGTGTACCGTCATTTCTACATCCACTGCATTTTTCTGTCCGAACGTTGTCAATTTGGTCCTTGTTTGCGAGTGTTACAATCCCAAGGTCTTGCCAAACAATATTACGCCCAATTTGGTTTTCACCCTGTTTCCAACTCAGCATAGAAAATCGGCCCACTGACAGGAATCGAACAACATACAGATAAGCGGCAACGAATGCCACTGCCAGAACCCGCTACGGTGATGATGCTGGACTGCATTACTGATGACGATGTGGGACGGAAGCTCCGTGTTGCTGGACGGTAAGTCCTTTGTCTCCTCTTCCTTGTTCTCTATTATTCACGCGTGCAAATCTACTCACATTCACTGCAGTATGCTCACATATGACCCTTCCACCGCACTTGTGCTTCTCTCATTTTCCTCCCATGGACTTCTGGTAGACGTTTCTCTCGTAATCGATCCCGATGCGGTGCTTTCTACTGTAAAATGGGGCGGAACACTTGATCCAAGTGTGGACTATAACTGGATGCACGAACGTAAAGCATGGGTGTGGGTTATGGGATGGTTGGAAAGGTCTGAGGTGGGTCGCGTTCAGTGCACATTCCTTTAGCTGATTCATGGGACGCTATATCGACGTGCCTATGGAAAACGCTCTTGTTGTACATGCTAATGTATCATTACAGGACCTTCCAATACCAGAGCCACCACCCTACACATCACAACCAGACGTTGACACGTCGATCGTGCTTAAGGCGCTGAACGTCACTCCTGCGCGCGATCTGGATATTGCCGGGCTACGGTCGGCACTTGCGGCAAGAGGAGAGATACCACCTACGACGTATCCAGTGTGAAGGATGTATAGGCGCCAAGTCATGCCACCGATCTTGTGATGTGAGTGGTTAATGATACAATACTCTACAGCAGGCCTGATTTTCCACTTTGCAACTATATTTGGCTGTCGATTCACAGCTGGGCTTTGCAATGCCTTTTTTGGGCTACGTGTCTGTGCCGCGCATCTTGCAGGGCATCTGTGCATATTCATTTGGTCATGTGGGCATATACACAGAGAGCCGTCCCGACGAAACTTGTGGATTTGTGAGCTGAAATCTACTCTAATGTCAACAATTTTACATATCAAGCTGTTTACTGTCGAGATACGCACCTAGGTTCGTCACACCGTCACACGCCTGGCGAATCGAACCTATTTTTCGTGACGGTCACACCAATTTTGAGGCCGTCGAACCTAAATTGTGACAAGTGGTAAAAACGCAAAAAAAAAACATCTAATGCATCCAAAAGTCTTTGTACTGAGTGTTTGCAACACGTCTGCGCTTGCCACGGCCCTCAGCCTCAACCTCCGTAGACCCATCAGCCATAGATTGAAGCCCTGTCATGTCATCCAGTACCCCTCGCTCATAGCTCTCCGACTCGTTATCCACCAGCAAATTACCCAAATCATCAGCGCTATAGCCATGAGGGACAGATGATTCACCTAATGGACTGAGCTATGGCTCGCTCGCCAAACATTGGAGGATCCACACTGACAAGACTTTACCATAACATAGCGAGAAGACATTGCCATGTTGCCAGACGGAAGTCAAATTAGAGACGAAGCTCTTGAGGTGAGCATCTCCAGCCGCGGGTCATGAGGATCACCGCGGCCCCTTAGCGCTGCATGTATACAAGGGAATGTGTCTACCCCAACATTGGTCGTCGAACCTAAGCGCAGTGTGTCACGCGTCACACCCCCCTGCGAACCTTCGAACCTAACGTTCATTTGGTCACACCCAGATTGGGTCGAACCTAGGTGCGTATCTCGACAGTATTTTACGTTTCAAACGCTTATACTGGAAGTACTGATACGCCGTGAGTCAGAACGGACTTCTCGTTACATGTACTAAATTAGATATACTTACCTAACACTCATGTCGCGAAAAGTCGCTCTAGTAACTGGCTGCTCAAAAGGCGGGATTGGCTTCCATTTGTAAGTTCACTGTCTTCAATGATCTCCCTTCAAGTTTCAAGTTCCTTGAACTTATGACAACAGATGTGAGCGTTTTGCGGAGCAAGGATGCACTGTGTATGCCACATCCCGTAGGCTGGAGACAATGGACGGCTTCAAGCATTCCGTAGAAAAGCGTGCCATGGATGTGACCAGCGACGACGATGTGAAACTGGTTGTACAATCCATTCTGGAAGAGCAGGGAAAAATCGACATCGTTGTGAACAATGCTGGTGCTATAGCCATCGGTTCGTTAAAACCTTCCAAGCCACAGTGAAATGATTGTCATGTCCGTTTTCTCGCAGGACCGTTGCTCGATGTATCGTTAGATCAGGCTAGAAAGGCTTTTGAGACCAACACATTCTCGGTTTTGCGGGTTGCACAGGCAGTCGCACCCTCCATGGTGGAACGCAAGCAAGGGGTTATCGTCAATATTGGATCGATTGCAGGACACATGTGAGCACGGTGCTATGATGCCATCTTTCAGCTGACCCCGTCTTCATAGCTCTGGTCCATGGGCCGGATTATACTGCGCAGCTAAGGCGGCAGTTCACGCGCTCAGTGATACCCTGGCTATGGAATGTAAACCCTTCGGTGTTAAAGTGATTCTAGTAGCACCAGGCGGCATTCAATCGAATATCAGTGCCAACCAGGCGGCTACCCTTAAATTATCCCCCACGTCCATCTACAAGCCTTACTTTGATCGGGTATACGAATGCATGTATGCCAGCCAAGCCAAAGGGAGCATGCCTACTGATGAATTTGCACGCCATGTGGTTGCAAAGGCGCTGAGCCCCAACCCTCCGACATATATGTCACTTGGGAGCAACTCGCGCATTGTCGCATTCCTCCACTGGCTCCCCCATTGGCTTCTCCTATGGATCGTTGGATCGATAGCGGTGTGGAAGAAGACCTGAGCTATCTGCGTAGCCACCACCTAACACCACATGCTATGGACAGGAAGGAATGACGGGGACGACTCAGGTGACTATGGATTGGGGTGCCAATGTCCTCCTGATTGAGCCATGACGGACCTTGGATAGACATGTTAGTCGGTCAAGATTTTAATTACAAGATCGAAGCACTGGCGGGCCTATGGCAGAGACTGTGACACAGCGTAAGATGCACGACTCGGAAACCTCAAAGTTCGAATTTGCACAGCTTACAGCTATCTTCATATCGATAGACCAGAATCTAGAAAATTCACTTAGCCACTCTTGTTTATTGAGCAACACCAAACCGTTGCTCTAGACTCGTGACCAGTTGCCTTACACAGCCTAGTGACGAGGAGATGTGCTCAGCTCTCACGCAAGACATTTTCGGGCACTTTGGGGAGCCGATATGTTTCGGAACAGTAACAGGGCTTCGACTGTAACTTCCTATTCGGATGCGAGGAACTTGTCACGTTGGACTAAAGTTGATTCATGCAAAAGTTTTCAGCGGATATACCACATATATACGGTATGGCGATATGTCTCTTTCATACAGGTCTGTGATACATCGAGGACATGCTTCCTGTCTGACCGTTTCACAGATTCGATCAGAATTTGACGATCTGCTATTTCGTCATGCTTCAAAGTGTGGCGCAGCTGTGTTCGACAATACAAGAGTCGCCGAACTTTAGTTCGAGGGCGAAAAGCCTGTTTCAGCCGACTGTAGGAATGACAGCACCGGGACACAGGGCCGTATCTCTTTCAGCTACCTAGTCGATGCGTCAGGAAGGAACGGGATCATGTCCACAAGTATCTTAAGAATAAACGTTATAATCGGGCCCTCAACAACGTCGCATGCTGGGGATACTGGACCGGAACCGGGTCTTACATGCCGAGTACCACTCGCCAGAATGCTATCTGGGTCGAAGCACTTGAAGGTATGAGATCTTCCTGAAGTCGTCATACTGACCTGAGTGTGTGCAGACGAGTCTGGATGGGCTTGGTTCATCCCTCTTCACGACGGATCCACATCTGTGAGAATTGTGATGGATCTAGAGTCAAGCAACCATAAGAAGAAAGCTTCTCGTGCGGCCTCAGGAGGATCAGGTTCCAATCTTCTGGCTCATTATAAGGAAGAATTAAGCAGAGTCCATTCGAAGGCTTTGGAGCGAAGAGGATGCCCAACGTTGGCACACCTCAAAGATTGCCACCTCTTACACGAGGCATGTGGACCTGGTCGCTGGGGCGATAGCAACTAACACGACGCATGCTGTAGGTTTTTTCTTGTCGTCCTTGGGACCTACAAACAGATTCACAATCAGTCTATGCCAGTGATACGCACATGGACACTGGTGATGATTGTGGGTGCATGAAGAGTCCTGGAAGGTGTAGCGGTGAGTCAGATCTTGCCTGACGGGGTGAAGGAAAGGTGCTGGAGGGCTAGGAGGACACAGTTGGAGTAGGGGTGATGAAGTAGGGGTGCAGTTGGTTGTGGCTTGTTGGCAGTGTTGCTGGGAGGGTATCGCACTTGGTAGGGGTGACGGTGACATGGCCGGAATAGAGGGCAGCGCTGGTCATGGTTGGATGAGGTGGGAATGTCAATTGTGTAGGGTGGGCTGTCGACGCCAGAATTGGGCTGGGTGTAAGCTAGTCGCTCGGGAGTACAGGGGACCGACTAAATGTTGAAGCCAGACATTAAAACACTAAAACTTGTCATTCACAGTAGATAGATGACGATGAATAAACCACGTACACGTACCCTTAGTAGACACCTCAAATAAACACTTGCCCGGATTCCTCGGCTCCAACGAGAACACACTAGGAAGCTGGAACGGGTCGGAGATTTACTCATAGCAGCCCAAGACTCGCAGCCAGGCAAAATCAAGCCAATGATTGACTCAGAGCAAGTCTTTGATGAGTGGAAAGGCCGCTTATTCCCAGATTGAATGAGGAACAAAGGTTGCGTTTTCGATGGTCGAAATTTGACCCTGCGTAATATGTACAAGGTGGATGAACAATACAGGCCCCTGCGCCCGAAGCTTAAAGCTCTATGCGCGTGAAATCATGTCTGAGCATTTGACTGGTGAGCCGAAGTATAAAACACTTGCTAATGTATCTCCAGCGCATTTTGAAGTCAAATCCGGCCGACCGTAGCGGGCTCTGCCGCGAGCGGCCCTTCGCGCTATTGAAAATGTTGCAGAACCCCAGGGGTGGTACATAGTACGGAGTCAGAATGGACTTCTCATACATGGACTAAATTAGACATGCCTATAAGTTATAGGAAGCAATTGTCCTGCCTCACCTAACACTCATGTCGCGAAAAGTCGTTCTAGTAACTGGCTGTTCAAAAGGCGGGATTGGCTTCCATTTGTAAGTTCACTGTCTTCAATAATCTCCCTTCAAGTTCCTTGAACTTATGACAACAGATGTGAGCGTTTTGCGGAGCAAGGATGCACTGTGTATGCCACATCCCGTAGGCTGGAGACAATGGACGGCTTCAAGCATTCCGTGGAAAAGCGTGCCATGGATGTGACCAGCGATGACGATGTGAAACTGGTTGTACAATCCATTCTGGAAGAGCAGGGAAAAATCGACATCGTTGTGAACAATGCTGGTGCTATAGCCATCGGTTCGTTAAAACCTTCCAAGTCCCAGTGAAATGATTGTCATGTCCGTTTTCTCGCAGGACCGTTGCTCGATGTGTCGTTAGATCAGGCTAGAAAGGCTTTTGAGACCAACACATTCTCGGTTTTGCGAGTTGCACAGGCAGTCGTACCATCCATGGTGGAACGCAAGCAGGGGATTATCGTCAATATTGGGTCAATTGCAGGGAACATGTGAGCACGGTGCTATGATGCCATCTTTTAGCTGACCCCATCTTCATAGCCCTACTCCGTGGAATGGATTATACTGCGCAGCTAAGGCAGCAGTTCACGCGCTCAGTGATACTCTGGCCATGGAATGTAAACCCTTCGGAGTTAAAGTGATTCTAGTAGCACCAGGTGGCATTCGGTCAAATATCAGTACTAACCAGGCGACCACCCTTGAATTAACCCCCACGTCCATCTACAAGCCTTACTTCGATCGGGTGTACGAACGCATGCATAGCAGTCAAGCCGAAGGGAGCATGCCTACTGATGAGTTTGCACGATGTGTGGTTGCAAAGGCGCTGAGTCCCAACCCTCCAACTTATATGTCACTTGGGAGCAACTCGCGTCTTTTCGCATTCCTCCACTGGCTCCCTCATTGGCTTGTCCTCTGGATCATTGGATCGAAGACGGTTTGGAGGAAGACCTGAGCTATCTGCGTAGCCACCACCTACCATCTCATGTCATGGACAGGAAGGAATGATGGGCGATCGCGGACGACTCAGGTAACTGATAATGAAGGGACGGTCTGTAGGAAGAACTGATCATGTAACAAATGCTAGTCTTACCAGCTTTCTTTTTATTTCGCTCATCTTCTTTCTTCTAGCTCGTTTTCTGTGTAAGCGGCTTCTCTGATTGTTTTGTTGACATGTCCGTTTGTTGTTAATTCGAGACTGGTTTCGTCAAAAATTAGCTTCTTGCTTCCCTGGGGATTACGGAGGGCTGATCGAAGTAGTGCTAAAGTTGGGTCGGGAGACGACCGAGGTGAACTTTACGACAATTTTATGTTGTCATGCATGTCCTTCCTTCCATCCTTAGTCTACTTGGCGGGAAGCGCTGCCTGAATAGCTTTCAGAGGACTGGAACAACCAACCTGGGTCCTAATAGGACGGCTCAATAGGTTTTGCTGTCAAGTTTCCACGAGGAAGCAGAGCATCTTACTGTTGATGAGAATGTTTTTTGAAGTAGCTTTACGTGCATGCAAGATGAGCGATTTGGGAACGGCAACTGACACATCGTGAGCCAGATTTTGAGCCAGGTCTAGCAGCGTGAGTCTGGAAGGAAGTCCAACTAAAACACGAGAGACGAACTATAACCAGTGATAGACTTAGCAATTCGCGACATCCTTGGGTCCTCTGTATAGTCCACCTCAGAGGTAACTCCAGCGACTCTGCCACTCACAACAATGCCTGTGAGTGGTGAAGGAAGATGGTACGTGAGGCAAGCAAGTGAAATGTTGCGAAGGTTGTTGCTGGTCGTGGAGGGTCGTTGACAGGAGACCAATCGCATCGTAAGGCTCGACAAGGAGGCGTTTGCGTCATGGTTATGCAAATCACGGAAAAGTAGAGTTGATGACGAGCGAAATGTGTATATTGCGTGCTGTTTAAATTGCAGCAGCAATCGACGACATTCGCCACGCCCGTCAATCCTCGGAGATATGCAACTGATAGACCCATTGGCTTGTGAAGCACACGATATGGTCGCACACTGGATGAAATGCGACTCAGTATATTAAATGGAATTATCGAGAACGACAAAGGAGAGCGGGTAGCAAAACAATATTGTAGAACGAGAACATAGCATTTCAAATCGAGAAAGTAAATTTCGCTTGTTACATGCGGCACTTATCATGCAGTTCCAATGAAACGAGCAGTAGCAGCAATGCGAAAATTCATGGGTATGACAGTGTGCCTGAAACACTTTCAGATACGATTGCCCCCATATAACTTGAGACTTACTCATAATACTGTTGGACACCACCGCCTTCCATGATCAGTACGTCTCCCTGAGAATTTTCAGGTCTAGGACAACTGCACTTTTGTGAACACGACTTACGTGTCGGAGGATCAAAGTCAGCACGTTTGACGATGAATGTTTTGGCTCCTTTGATGTAGCACGGGCACGAAAATGCATGAACGCCGCAGATCCTAGTGAAAGGGAAGCTACGACAGGACCTAGCCCGTGTTCACTATCACTGTGGAACTAAGATACGTCAATGCAAGACTACGAGGCAATTATTTACTGGGACTTACAGACATCTTTTGTTTTTCCATATATGCAGCGCTGAGGATCTCGTTAAATGGTATATCTTTTTGAAGAGCGAGACGAGATCTCTCTTTGATCAAGGCGAGGGCACCACACACAGATGATGGTGCCTTATCGAAAGGTACGGTATTTCCTGTTCCACCAACATACTGTTTCATCCTTGAGCATTTCGTCATTAAAGCAGATGCAGGATGTAATGACCTGGTATGGTTCGCCCGCTGCATGCCAAAATGCTCAGCACGAGAATCTATAGTCAACAAAATATATACACTCACAATTTTGAGAAAAATAATTAGTAAGGAAAGTTCCACGAACTGCGACACAGTTTGAGTAATACTGGCATAGTTCTAAAATCTTCATTTCGTACGTTTTTTCTGGATGGATTTCAGAAAGACCTTGTAAATAAAAGGAAGCTACCCACAAGCCTGAGTGGGTATCTTCTAAGAAGCAGTTCTCCTTCGTTGGCTTGCTCCTGATACTGTCGAAATATCTCGTCCGCCTGTTTATTTGCCAATGGAGTGCCCAATATGAGATGGATCCTTCCTCTGCACGACTTCCTCATCAGGATGACGGCGCACCATACTAGTGTGACTCTTACCTTTCATGAGGGAGAATGAAGGTGAGGTAATGTGTGAATCCTCCGCCATCGCCCAATTCGAATGGCTCTGGTCGACGAGCGACGATCCCTGCGAGTCGCATGCAGGTGAGGGAGAAGTGTCAGTGAATGATATGGCGCCGCAAACCTGATTGTTTTCCAACATGCGAGTGTAGATACTCTACTGATGGTCGCTGGTGCCAAAATTCTTTTGCTGTCCGCAGTCTTCCGGGAACTTTGTGAATCGACTATGGGAAATACCTCAAGGGAAGCCACATAATAAGAGGGAACGACACGTACATGACAATTAGAACATTCCCAATGTTCCCATTTGAAACTTCAAACTTGCGTGAGGGTGGCACAGTATATCCGCGAAGCGACGCTTACCGACTCGAAAGGCGCCCGCACTTTTCGCAGTGCCAACCCTTGCTAAATGCATACGAAGTAGTGATGGAATCCATCGGTTCAATGAGCTTCGCAGGGCGAAGCTCTGGAAGATTGGTAAATACCATTGCAATTGGACGTAAAAATGCAGTGTCATAATCAAGTTGTTCCAATTCTCGTCCTCCTAGACTCCAAAAGGAAGTGCAGGAAGGGTTCAGACACATCCATCCCTGAGAGTAAACAATAGGACTCTTCTGAGAACATTTGTTGCACGTCACGTTGGCGACGGCATTTGGCAGCGATGGATCTTGTCTGGAAGCAGACCGACAATCTGCTCAAGGGTGAGAAATATCGAATGGGAGAATATCAGTAACCCACCTCTGACTGGATCGTGAAGCATATCCACATCATCGCTCTTGAATGATGTCCACCACGGACTGCCTTGTCCTTCGCACCACTGGAAAGCAAACTTCCAGCGGACAACCCTCCCGCAGCCATTGGATGCGGGTTGATACTCGGCTACAGCGAGAGCTCAGCGACTCAGAAATGCGAGTTGGATGTGTCATACCCCATGCATGAGATATCCAATATAATCCAAGGACGACATACGTGCAGCCCGACGCACCAAGATCAAAAGGGAATAGAGCGTACTTCTCATCAGCTAGAAGAACCAAAGGTCGTTTGTCTGTGTAGCTCTTTAGTAGAGCACGGACGGATTTGTCTGTGGCTTCTTGATCCTGAGCCTGTTGAAACCGAGCAGCACCAACCCGGTAATCGAGGATGCTCTCAGCTTTACCGCCACTGTATGGCCACAAATCAGACAACTTGTGGAAATGATGTGACATAGACTAACCCATGGGAAATAATCAATCTTCCCCCACAATGAAAGATATCACGGCTGACCTCATTTATTTAGCGACATCTCGCCTTTTGATGGAAGAACATACCTTGCGGGTGAACCGCCCAAAAGATAGCCTTTAACAATATCCTTCAAAGAATAAACACCACTCTGGTAGCTTCGAAAGTAGTCGAATGATTCACAGACTTCTTGGCGAGACTACATGCCAGTTATGAGTGCCGTATGATCGCACAATGTTATGCGTACCTCGGCCCAAATTGGCGGCTTTACCGGTAAAGGAGGTCTCTGTTGTTTAATTGTTGGCGCACTGACATCCGCCACCTCCTTACAGCTGGACAGCTGGGGTAAAGCATCGTTAGTTGAAGGTGTATCGAATTCGTTCGCAATCTCATCGACATCCGCGACGTCATCCTGATCGTCATCGCGAGCCCAGTCCTCCATATGCACTGAAACTGTCTGGGAGTGCATTAATGAGGCGTTCCTACCAATATCCGTCAGTAGGCGATCGACGCCTTCCTGATCAAGGACTTGTCTCGACGGTTGGGCACAGGTGATCTGTTGTCCATGCCTTGGTGGAATATACTTTGACGACACTTTGCGTGGCAAGGGGCGAAGAGGCCGTCGTGTAGATGGAGGAGGTACACCTGCAACCATAAAATTGGGAGATTGCGCTACAAAGTGATCTGAATCGTTAGATTGTAGGCTGCTATCCTCCCGATCGTGGTTTTGGGGCTGGGGCAGGTTGTCATTAGCAAGGACTTGTGTACCTTGTCCTGCATAGATAATGCTGTCAACATCGCTCAGCGGGCTACTAGCCAATCCTAAGTGGATTGCGCCTGGTGATTGACGGACGGGCGATGAAGGTGCATCATCTAGATAATCCTCCTGACTAGGTAATTGCGGGAAAATAGGCAGGTCAATCGAAGAAATGTTGCCCGAACTGCCGCGGATGCGTTTACCGTCGGGAGCCTCATTAGACTCAGGCGCCTCAGATGTGCGGGAATGCTCTTGTGGTGCTTCGGTGATTGTCAAAGGTGTCAAGCTTGAACGCTCCTGACCACTGCTGCGGCCGCGATCACGACGCCGACCACAGCCTCGATCACGATTCTGACCTTGACCCTGACCGCTACCGCTACCACTACTGCGGCTGCCATTAACTTTACGACCACGCGCCTTTGCGCTGTGCCCGCCGCGGCCCGATCGTGTGCCTTGCGTGGCGCGACTCCTCAAGAGTTCGTGTCTCTTCTGTGAAAGGTACTCCGCTGCGTGGTCTTTTGCCTGTAACAGACGATAAAATTCAAAGAAGATGGCCAGCGTCTTTGGGTCATTGGCAGAGAGTCCTAGGATTTCTGTCTCGTCACAAAATGCCAAACGGAGCCATGCTCGAACTGCGGCAAGGGCTCGTGGCTGGTGTGTCCAAGTTGTTAGATTTAGCATATTATATTTATACTGGTGCGCAAGACATACATTGTCTCGCATCTCCCCCACGAAGTTATTGATAATGACTTTGCTTTCACCACGAGTCGAAGGCTGGGAATATAGAAAGCAGTAAGATAGCAGAGGTTCATGATCAAGCAAAGACGTATCATGCAAGCTAACTGGCAGCTCCATGGGGCACGTCCTGCACTGCCTTCAATAAGTCCACTGCGCCTGGTTTCGCAGAAGGGAATCCTTGAAGGGAAAGCGGCACGCATACTACCCAGGTACCCTCACACATTACGCTCTCGCTAGAGTGGAGCCGCGGAAATATCCGGACTTTCAAACGTGAAGAAGCCGCAACACAATGAAACTCAAAGACACGCAAAAGTAAGAGAGTTATCAAGGCTGGAATAAGTAATACTCTAACAGTACGGTCGGCGACTAGGATCACGAATTTACTTCGACCCCAAAGCATGTTGCAGGGCTTCATACACATCAGCCTCTATCCGTGCTTCCATTTTGTCCTCCTCGGATCCGTTCCCTGTAGCGACCTTCAATGCCTCCTGTAGGTTTGCACGAACAGCCTGAGAGGATAAATTTAAGAGTACGGTGACGCGTGTAAGAACGGAACTTACTTCGGAGGAGAATAACTCCAGTGGCGCAGCCTCAACGACGTTAATGGTGAGTTTGTTACCGGGGTGTACAGTTGCGAAACCACCGGACGCTAATGCTGCATTAATATCATTTGGAGAATAATATCAAATTTTTCAACACACCAAACCACTTCTTAGAAGCGTTTCCCGACTCGATGACTTCGATCATACCAGGACGCAGAGCCTCGATGGAGGGAACGTGGTTTGCCAGAATACCCATGTCACCGGTTGCAGCAGCAAGGTTCACCTGGACAACATCTGTAGAGGTGAAGATAGCCTTCGCAATATTCTGGGTTCAATTCCGAGTAAATGGAAGGAGTTACAGCGGACGCACCTGGTGAGGAAGGACCAAGGAAAGGCTAATTTTGTCAGCTACTTCAGCGTATCCTCGTCGCTGCTGTGCGAGCGTTGATGGGGCACGTCGGGCGGCAGAGGAGAGCAGACGCAAGGCAGACATGATCAAAGTATTTTGTGGACGTGACCGAAAGATGAAGTGAGGAACGACGTTCTTTGGTCGGATAAAGCCGCTTCACGGTCACGTGAACCGATGTCACATGACTTCGGTTGACCTGCAGGCATGCCTACCTCTGTATCATACTGTATGTCTTCTCATGCCGGGCAGTCTATGCTAGTCTTTGCTCAAGACCATTTTTGTTCACCAAATCAAGCTGCTATTCTTACATGTCTTTGTTCGTTATCAATCTTGTTCTATATCACGCCGCAACCAAAATATAACTCAATGTCACCCTGTCACTTCTCTGCTGACATTCGCGACCTCCGAGGAATCATATCGTGATCGGCATGCCGCACAAGCCGCCGTTGTCATTCCTATGGTCATCACCGTGTTAACGCTCCAATAGAACATCCGATCATGCACTGTCGTCCGCATAGCATGCGGAAATTGTGTGCTTGTCTTGCACTCATGCTGCCCAAATTTGAAAAGGTCTGCATATAACTTGAACCCGCGCTCCGTGTATTTCATCGGTGCTCTGACGGTGAAGGGGTTCCTTTCATCTTCGATATGAAGGCACGGATACACGAACTTCCCTTTCTCCCACAAATACTTCCATTCGGGATTCATGCCGACGTTGCTTTCTGCCGTGATGTAGTTCATGGCGACCGTGGAATGAAATTGCAAAATTGGAGCTATCACGCAATTCCAATGGATCATGATGATATCCATCCGCTTGCCCCATTCACCATCTTCCCTATCGCACAGTTGTCGTACTCCGTCTTGCGAGTTGCTACAGATCTTCTCAGCGATAGTATATCCCTCCTCCACAAGATGCAGCATGATTTGGCACAAGCGACGAACCAGAGGCCATAACGATGAAGATAACAAGGAGAAGGACGAGAAAACAAGGGAGCACAAAGGAGACCAAGAGGCCAATTCATGCTGACAAGTCTATTATCCCAATGAGGTTGTGGCTAGCAGATTTTTTTGTATGTACCCTCTTCTACAGGAATGACAGTAATATGGACTGTAACAATTTCTAGATCTACGATTGTCAAAAACACATCAAGAGAAACAATACATATCGTCACATGTCAAGCGCTGTTAGGCTTGGAATGGTAGCCGTTGGTGGGCGTGTAATCCTCCGGTAACAGCTCTGGGACGCGTCGCACGCCACGCTCACTGTCGTAACAAGATTTGAGAACCTTACAATATATTCATCATGTAAATCACTTACATCTCGTCCACAGCAACCATAAGGTCGTAATTTATTTCCTGGCTCACAACAGAGTCACGATTGTAGTTTGAGTGAGAGCGCACGAAATTACGAATCCAAGTCGCGGGCGTCTGTAAAGAGCCTAAAACTGATGTAAGGATACATCTAAAAAGAAAAGAAAAGAAAATTCCGTGCCTATTGCGCGTCTGCGGACAAGGTCGAGGTATTTGCTTATTTGTAGCCTGTCTCCCTCATCAACGTCTAAGGTGTCGATGTAAGCCTCGACGACGCCAAGTAAACCAGGGAACTTGGATCCCTGACACAAATGTCAACTGTTGAAGGATGCAGGCAAAGAATATATAATCACTTTTCCAGCAAAAATCTCTTCCACAGTCATCTCCTCATACTCATCTTCAATCGGTCCATCTTCCACATGCGATGGTCGAGAAACAGGGACGAAACAATTGCGAAGTAGTTTCTCCTTCGCTGGAGCACCTTCCGCAGGCGAACATGATCCAGAGCACGAAAGTGGACTAATGGTAAGAGTAGTCTGTCCCGGGGGGAGAACGTCCTTCCGGAAATAAAACTTGCCGGAACGAGCTGCGTCTCTCCTCTGCGCACGGGCCATGTTCTGGTCAACCTACTGCAATATCAGTCAAATGAGATTGGCAAGAAATATCCGTTTGAACCTTGGAAATAGGAATATAGAAATTAAGGTTGAATGCTAGGATGGCACGGGAAAGGAGGACGATGAAGACAGCAAAGGCAGCGTTCTCAAAGTCTGTCATTTGCACTTCCATGCTACGAAACTCTACACGCCAGCCGATGGAAGAGTTTGGCGGGGGCGGTTTGAATCTAAGAGTCTGCCAGTTTGTGGATTGAATATTCTGCCAAGACATTCAGGGTAACAAAAAGTAGGACGAAGAGCGATATCACCTCGAAGTGGTCACTGCTAGTACTGTCATCTTGATTAATGGTTTCAGAGAAAATAACGAGAGGATCTCGAATGAATAAATGTGCTATATGCTTGGCAAGCACCTCATCTATGCCTAAGTCCAATGGAATTAGTCACAATAAAGTCACGAAGGCCCCTTACTCACCGTGATTACGAAGACGTTGAAATATACCTTTATTGTAGGGTACAGGTGCGTCGTTATATTCGGGTTTGTTGGTCCAATCATTGGCGATGTAGAGGTCAACGCTGTCGTAACGGGACTTGGGAATTATATGGTTGTCTTTCGAAGGCTAGGGTATTCATTTCAGAAACCCCAATATTAAGGCACTGAAATGATACCAACTTTCAAACCGCGCTCTTCTGGTGTGCGATCATCGACGCTGCCAGCGATGACATTCCAACGGCAATCCACATCAGCGAGATAACCTCTCCATGCGGGACTAGCTGCTGTCAAGGCAAGCTGCAAAACGTCTTGATACGCCTAAAGGTTACCTCGCTAGAGCACCTACGCACCATAATTGGCCCAACGGGGATAAGAGCGTCATACATACGCCTTGCTTCATCTACATTGCAACTCTGGAAAGTGAGTTGTAAACAGCAACATCCCATTCCGAAGCCCATTGCGTCCATGTAAATATGATCGATCAATGCCGCACCGTTCTTCGCCTCTGTTCACCGACAGTTTAAATCTGTTTTAGTAAATGGGACAGGGTTGCGCTTACCCGGGTCTTCTGGGTATATCGAACGTTGCCATGGTATAGTGGGATCGACAAATGGTCGAGGTGTTCTTTCGTCGATGAATATGGGAAGGTTGATTGCGACCTTGGAGCCTCGTCTACTGCGAATATTGGCCGTTAGGGTACTAAACAATTTAGATAAGTTTTGCGCCCATGTACAGCCAATATGATCAGCCACTGACGGGAAACGTGCGTGAGGGTTCGTGATCTCTTCTGGCAAAAAGAGGCTGTGGCTAGACTTGGCGTCGTCTGGTGAGAAATAAGGTTCAGTGAAGACGTCATACGTTCCCAGGCGAGGGAAAGATGTGAAGGTGAATGGAATTTCATTTTCCTTCAGATGCTTTCTTGCGAGTGTACGTCTTGTTAAAGCCAAGGTTCAATTTCAGGCAGAATACCCGCAGAAGTTGAGGCGCGACATTACCTGTAGTGCATGTTTGTCTCGACGGATAGCAAGTCCGGGATAGAGCCCGTGTATGGAGAGCCAGGAGTTGACTCTAGCATGTATCTTCCATACTCTGGGTGGAAAGTCGGAACGGTCATGCTGAGGAACAATTCTATTACGGCGCTTTCCCTGAGGATCCAATTACTCGTTACTCACAGGGCGGGTGTATCATCGTCGGTGAGGTCGCCTACGACCTGACTGAGCTTTGCAAGGATCTCGGTCTGGCGGAGAGACAGCTTTGCATTTTTTTCCTCGTCGTCAAAGGTAACGACCATGTATTCCACCTTTAATTATACATAAGCAGGCAAAATTGGGACTGGCAATATTTACCTCGTCTCCCCAGAGCAACTCATCGCCCCATCGGTCCTTAACTCGATCCCAAGTATGGAGAAATTGCGTGATACCATGTTCTCGAACGTGGTCCGCATGCTGCTTTGCTTCATCCCATGTTAAGGGTGTTCCGAGATACAGGAGGCCCATGGCGTATTGTGCGGGCACAAGCTTGTGCAAGCTCCTTCAGGCTTGCGTGATATACGGGGGACACAAGATGCTCCGGAGTCCAAATACAATACCAAAAGTCACAGGATTTGGAATCCGGGATGGTCGCAAGGCTATGATACTCTGAATATGAATATTTATTTGGAATTGGATCACATGCACACCGATAACGATTTGTAAGGCAAATAGGGATAGGGCTGACGAGTTTCAAGGTCGTTATCATCGTGTAATCGTTATGGCATGTATCACGCAATGACTTCAAAGCTTGATGCCACCACTTTGAGCCAGCATGTCGGTAAGTAAGGTTCAACGCTCAATGATGGCCCATCTGGACTACATCGGTTGGTCCTCCGATCGTCCTTTTAGGAAAGCCATAGAAGCGGGTGAATAGACGCCCATACCTCACGTGTACATTATCGTGTGAAGCATAGTATTCTGGTCAGAGAATCGCAGCGCTCCAAAAGAAGGATAGTCACACTGCTAGCAAACATCCCTGCCAGCTGGGCGAGCACGTTATACAGTTACAGGGAAATGATGTAAAATGGACTGTCTTTAGCCGTTGCCGCCATTGGTTGTCCACTTCAAGACAATCTTCAGCGCAAGTAGAACGTGCCTAAGCGCTCGAGTCCATGCCTCTTCCTGACTGAACTGAAGTTTTACAGACGCTTCCCCTATCTTATCTTTGACAATTCTGCCCTCGAAGGATCAGCGTGGCGTAGGATTAATATAGAAGACGCTCACGCACTGATGGGGGAATTCAACCGTAGGATCCTGAGACTTGACGGAATCTATGAGTTGCTTCAAGCATTCTAGGAATGCTACCATAGCAAAATCAAAACGACGGTTATGTAGCAGGCGACCCAGGTGGAGGTCCCCTGACCCGTACAGTTCGTATGTCGCTTTGTCTCCTACAGTTCTTTCAATGCGCGAGAATGAGCCCATTGGGATCAAACGGTAGCTGTAAAAGACCCTCAGTATGTATAAACGGCAATATCGAATTCTGACTTGCTTCTCGAATGTGTAGTCAAGCTTCCGTGCAATCGTATATAGCAACAGAAGGGTCTGACCCCATGCTGCATTAATTTCGGGCCATTCAACCTGCACGTTGTCAGGAATCGGGTCATTATGACAAAGGCTAACATACTGGGACTCCGGGAACCCGCCCAAGCCTGAGGCCATTGATTGTTCCAAAGACACCGTCATGACCAATGCAAAACGCGTCATTGTAAACATTTGTGCGCTCAAGCTTCTCGAGCGTGGCGTAATCTGCAGCATATGCAGCACGCAGTGACGCTAAACGTGAGGCTTGTTCAGCCAAGACTAGGAGGTGCTCATTGTGCGATCGCCAGAATCTACAACGGAAATTAATTTGCGACCAGATGAGCCCAATAACCAACTTACTCAGCCTCCTCTTCTTCCAGCGCTTTTTCCTCCGCCTCCAACAATTCGAGCTCCTCATCAAGTTGTTCCCTCTCCCTGTCAGCAAGGCGTAATTGTTCAATGGCTGCCCGTTCGTCGTATTTGAGTCTTTCGATCTTTTTCTCTGCATCCTGCCTACTGAGATCCAAGCTCTCCCGTTCTCTTTCCTTCCGAACCTCCTTCTCGAATGCGATATAACCGTCACGCTCTTTCTTTGTCTCATCAAGCTGCCTTTGAAGTGATAAAAGAAGGATTTGTGTACATTCCGCACACAAAGGGTGATCAATGTCAGACCGGGTAGAAAGCACATTAAAAAGCCTCATAGTGGAGCGCAGGTGGTGTGAGATAGGTGTTGGATTCGAATGGTCTGGCTCAGGTTGCTGGTGTGCAGCGGGTAGTGGACTAGTGTTTTTAGCTGGGAAGTTCTTTTGGTTACCAAGAGCAGCTTTCTTGGACATTGCAGCTCCTGGAACTGGAGAAGGTATACTGCGTATCATGCTCTCTTGCAAGAGCACAAATGACTCATTCGGTGCTGGGAAGTTGCGCTGGGGTTGTTTCCCCTGTGCTCGAGTGGAAAGGGGTGGCGAGGCCCTTGAGTTTTCTGAGGGTGTGGCCTGCTGCCATGCTGCTTTGCTTGCAGATGGGGATGGGAGTTGGGCAATTTTCTTGGCATCCGAGTCTGTCACATAGTGCGCACGCGAGGCTGGCACAGAAGGCAAAGATGCTACGATCATGTCATACGCAGAGGGTGCGAGATCTACCAGTGATGCGTCAAGCTAATGCTCATCAGTCCTGGTCCTTGCATTTCAATGAACGATAAATTGTCACCTGGAGTGGCTCCTTACACTGTTGGCACACGTAGCTCATCGTGATGATGGATCGGTTCCAAGTGAAGTGATTGATTCTATTGGTCTATAGCAGTCCAGGCAAACTCCAGCTGTTAATGAAAACTTGGGAAGCGTAAAGCTTATCAGCGAAGGAAGACGTCACTGCGCAAAGGTGTGCAGACCGTGGACTAATGGATTACGTAATTTTTGTGGTCCATGGCTTCGGACCACCAATTGTCAAGCGCACAAACGATCGTGCTGATGCTCTCTCTTTCCTACATGAATTTCACTTGCAGAATTTACGCCCTCGAACCAGCTGCGGTGGTCAGTTCAATGAAAAAATGCGTTGTGCCGAAGAGTTTACGTCAAACATGCGTCTCTCCACCTCATCTTCACAAACGTGACGGAATAAAAGTTCCTGACGCCGTAGTCGTTTTATCTTGCCAGTCGTTTGTCAGGAGCCGATCCGATCCAGTGGCACTTTCTCCTTCTACTCAGATTGCTCCAGCACATGGAGAACAAATGTTTGTTCTGAGCCAGGCAAGATTCAGGTATGTTCCGTTTCGCACTGATCATATCCGAAGCTGATGCGACTCCACATGCCACTGTTTGATGCCCGTTCTTTGGCTTAGCGGTACCTCTGCCGCGTCAACGAACGCGTGTTTTACGCGCTGCACGCATCTTCCAAAGACACGTTAGCGTGATATACTATGAGTAAAAAGTACTTAAGCTATCGTTTCCTGTTACATGTTGTCCACAGTTCGGTTCCCCTGCATCGTCAATTCTTCAAGAGGTGAGCGACCCCCCCATTTTAGAGGGTACTCACCTCCTAATCGTGCCTAGATGGCTTCTCGTGTATTCGCTTTGTTAATTGGTATCGACGATTACAAATCCGGAAAAATTTGGAACCTCGAAGCGTGTGCCCATGATGCGCAGCGCATGAAACAATGGCTCATGCAAGACCTCCAAGTACCCAAAGAAAACATCGCGCTTCTTGTCAACCAAGAAGCCACGAAACGCCGTATTGAAGACACATTCACGAGTCATCTTGTTAACAATCCTGCCATTGCAAAAGGCGATGCGTTGATTGTATATTTCGCTGGTCATGGAAGCACCTTACGCGCACCATCAGACTGGTGCGAGGGCAAGCCTGGTAGCGTCCAGGTCTTGTGTCCTTACGACCATGATACGAAAGGACCAGAAGGACGTGTAGCAGGCATATCTGACCGCTCACTCTTCGCGATGCTAGCAGAGCTCAGCCTTATCAAAGGTGATAACATCACCCTTGTTCTTGACTGCTGTTTTCCGAAGGCACAGCTTATCTCAAGTAGTAGAGACCGCCGCTTCGTCCGCTATACGCCCACATCAAAGGCCATGCCCGAAGACCTATTCTTGGGCTTGTGGCGAGGCGCCATCGGGCGGAGATTTAGAGGAGAATTCGGCTTTTTTCAGGACGACTGCCAGAGCCACGTCCTCCTTGCTGCCTGCCGGCCAGGAGAGAAGGCGCTGGAATGGAAGGAGGGAGGAAAATTCACCTCAGAGCTTCTGACCGTGAAAGACGCACTCCCTCTTCATCAGATGAAATCTTCTGATTTATCAGAGCACCTCGCAAAAGGCTTGACTCACATTCAGCAGCACCCAATCTGCGTTGGCCAACGCAAAGACCGAGTTTTCTTGAATGGTGTCCCCTTCGTTGCCGATGCCTCCCTTGTTCCCGTCAACGGCGAAAAGGACCGCCTCCGTCTGGAAATGGGGGCCATGCATGGCGTTGTTGAGGGGACCGAATTCAGCATTCACGAGCACAATCGCTTTGGCTCTATCAATCCGTCACTCGACAGCTTCCGCGTGTATGAAGTTCATCCTACGTGGTCACTCGCCAGGCGCAAGAGTATGAGCAAACCTGGGGGTCGTGGTTCATGGGCGCGCATTACTCGATGGAACAGCCGCACTCCTTTCCGAGTTTACGTCAAGAGAACATGCTCTTATCTTCTCAGGCGCCTCTTCGGTCGCAGCAAGAATTCAGAAGCAGAGTTGGACGGTATTCCTGTGAAGGAGGGGTTGAATATTGTGCAAGTCGAGACTTCTGCTAAGGCGGATATGTCGGTTGGCGTTCACACCCGAGACGTGCGGGTCCAAAATCTTGATCACCTCGTTCCTTCCACTGCCCACCCGCTTATACGCATCGAGAAAGATAGGTCTAGATCTGGTGTCATCCTCAACGAAGCTGCACGCTTCCATATGCACCTCCACCGAACCAATCCCGCCAAGCCATTCCACGAATCACTGGGCATGGAAATCTTCCGGGTCGACCCTCACACCCAACGACGGGTTGGCCCAAACCTGTTGGTTGATGGAACGGCTGCAATATCGCATAATGACGGTGCACGCTACGCCGTAGTCCTTCACAATCACTCAGATACAGATCTCTGGCCGTATTTGGCCTATATGGACTCCAACGGAGTTGACATCCAGTTACTCTACCACCCTCAGCCATCGTACCCTATGCCCCCACTGCGGAAGCGCAGCTATCTTGACATAGGCTGCACAGGCAGTGGTATCCCCCCTCTGAATTTCCCTTTCCCTGATAACCAGCAGCAAGAATCTGCTTTCTTAAAGCTCTTCGTCTCTACTTCATACACTTCGATGGGTTTATTAGAGCAGAGCTCTTCGACGTATAGCCGTCCGCCCACACCCGTCCCGCCTCCTACACCCACAATGGAATCGAATCAACCACAAAACTGGGACACTGCACTCGCGTGCGTCATCATGAGAAGGGCGAGGGCAAAGAGCTGAGTATGAATTGTAACTCCTTTTGTTGTAAATCATGAGTGGAAAAGTTATCGGAGCGGGCTTCAAGTTGGCATGCAGTATTTAGGTCGTTTATTGGGTTTTTATGGTGCTACAAACGGGCTATCTATGATTTCATGTCGTAATAAGTAGTGGTAGCAAGGAAGTTTCGAAGGAACAATCCTGAGTGCTAGCGCTGAGCGCTGAGCACGATTACTTGCATGTGATGTTTGTTGAACGCTTCTCAGGAGTTACACAGCCACTACAGCAAAGTCACGAAGTTCAGAACGTTCACGATTGAACACGGCAAGAACACCGTGACAGTGGCATAGACCAGAACCACACGGCGAACGCGAGGTCGTTTGTTCCCCTGACCCAACGTGGTATGGAGCCAGAAAAACCTCCTGAACCCTCTCAAGACTCCGCTAGTTTACTCAAACGATTGGCTGGTCCCTCCTCTACCAAAGCTGGGTTTGTCACCTCCTAATAATACTTGTACCTTGAACACGTTTGACAGCTTGCAGCCTCGCTCATGATCAGACTGCAGTCAATCGCATCATTGCCGAGGCTTCCAAGGGCTCCAAGTTCTACGAGGCAAGACCATCATTCGAGCCACCCACCATATCACTCAGAAAGATATATAGAATGAGAAACGCAAAGATAAGGAATTATCGGAACGTATTGCCAAAATCCTGAAGCAACGTGACGAAGCCCTACAGGGCGTCGATATACGTGCGTTAATTAGTTTACCTTAAGTCAAAGTTGGATTCGATCACGATGCTTTACCAGGTCCAATTGAGAGAAACATTGATCACCTCGTGAGCAGCAATTACAACCCAGGGAGCGCATTAAGACAAGCCAGATTATAGCTCGAAGAACTCGAGTCACAGCGCGATTTAAGTCAAACTGTGGTACATGTTGACATGGACGCATTCTACTGCAGCGTTGAGCTACTTGATGACCCATCGCTGCAGGGGAAGCCAGTTTGCCGTGAGCTTGCAATGTCATATTGATGCTGTATTGTGAACTACGTTTCCTTAGGTTGGAGGCGGGGTGGTCTCCACTGCTTCCTACGAGGCGCGTAAATTCGGTGTGCGCTCCGGGATGGCGAGTCCGTCTACGTTTGCTGTATTTCATTGCATCATTCTTACTGGAGTCTTTTTAGCATTCGTCGCCAAGAAGCTCTGCCCTGACCTCATTCTCCTGAGATCTAATTTCGAACGTTATTCAGAAATGTCTGATAAAATCATGGTCATTTTTGAGAGATACGATCCTACTATGCTCGCGGCCGGATGCGATGAAGGGTACTTGAAGTGTGTCATGCTAGCTATATGTGAGTGTGTCGGCACTAATCGTCTGTTTGCTCAGCATCACGAAATATTGCGAGGAACACATGGTAGATGCGGATACCTGTGTACAAGAAATTCGTGACACTGTCTTCAGGGAGACATTATTGACAGTGAGCGCTGGGATTGCTCCGAACAAGGTGTGTTTGTCTTTTCTTTTCAATGAAGCCGTAGCTTACGATCCTCAGATGCTAGCAAAGGTTGTTTAAGAAACTTTACTTGGTTTTGTCCCTGATTGAACTTTTGTGCTGTCTAGATATGTTCAGACAAGGTTTTAAGAACGTCTCGAAAATTAGTGTCAGCGCTGACTTCTGCTATAGAATAAGCCGAATGGTACAATATCATCTGCCGTTCGACTGCACTTCTATCAAAGCTTTCATGCACTGATCTCTCAATCCGCAAGGTGCCAGGGGTAGGACGTGTCAACGAGCGACTTCTTGAGGCTCTAGGCATTAAGGTCAGTGCTCACAATGCTGCATTAAATATACACTGATTTCGCATAGACATGTGGTGATATCTTCAAGCATAGAGCGACTACTGCAATTAATGGACAAGCAGTTTGGCCTGGTATTCCTATTGAGAACATATCTCGGCATCGCATCCAATGTTGTACAACCCATTCAACGAGAGGAGAAGAAAAGCATTGGTGCAGAAAGGCAAGTGTTGTGTCGCTCTTGTCAGTGTCACGCTTCAACAACTATTTAGGACCTTTCACGCATTAAGTAACAAGATACAGATCTTGAGAAAATTGGAGGAGGTGGCGGGGGAACTTGGAGACTGACTATGGTCAGAGGGGGCTGGACTGGGAAAACGGTGACACTTAAGTTTAAGTTGGACACATTCCAAGGTAAGCCCTAGTTTGCGCAGTATCTGGGTATATCATTTCTTGCTCACGTCTCGCAGTCTTTACGCGAGCAAAGTCATTTGACCGTTGGGTCAGTTCGAAGAAGGAAGACCTTTTTACAGTAAGTGAAGGACCAAGAACTCCCGTCTATCTGCAGGTCTCACTGTCGAGGTACATCAGATCGGGAAGGAATTATTACTCCCTGAGTTGCCCCTCACACTCCGACTAATTGGCTTGCGAGTCACCAAGTTGAAAGACCTGCATGCACCAGAACCGGCAGGAGGCATTAAGCGGGTATGTTTTATTATATCTCATTAGTCAACAATGACGACAAAAAGATTCTGGATTGTCCCAGTTCTTTGAACCCGCAAATTCGTCGCCAAGAAAGAGACTGAGACTTGCTAGCAACGCGGAAGATTGCAACGACGAGGAAGACGACGCTAGGGAAGATCATGAATCGATGCCGGGGTTCTATGAAGAAGAAGAAAATGCAGAAGGGCGAGGTTTCGATGCTCCCGATGATGAGGAGCAGACTGATATCCTTCATGATTCAAACCCTCCACCCCATGAACGACGAACACGACCACCGGTGTCAGCCCCGGGGCCCTCACGGACTAGGCCAAGTGATTCATCATTCTCGGCAACCACGTCAAAGCCAATGAGCGCCAGACAAGGGGATCGTGTTCGGCATCAGGACTGCCCTATATGCGGGAAGCTGTTGGAGACGGACAACAAAGGGCTGAATGCACATATTGATTTCTGTTTGAGCAGAAATGTCATCATGGAAGCTCAGACTGAGGCACAAAGCACTGCGAAGAAACCGAAGGATCTTGCGCTTTCTTGGCCAAGTAGTGCGAAGGGGAAACGGAAGCGGAAACATTGATCGATTCCACGTTCGCCAGAGTGTTCTCGGTCTCACATATGTATCTACCAATGTGCAGAATAAATTATATTGATTGGCAAAACTGGCGACCCGGTACAGTTGCAGTATATCATAGTCCGCCGCGTTAGGATGTTTGGCCCGGTGTTATGTGGGGTTTATACTGATAGGTGAAGGGACGAGTGCCAAAGAACGGGCGCGTCTTCTTGACTCGAGCTAGGCTTGAGCAGAACAATGTATGCCTCACGACTTATGCATGATTGCCAGTTCGAGGTGATTAAAAGATCCAACGACCATCTTGCTTCTGTTTGGTCTACATACGGGAGACTAATGATACTCATAAGTACCACAATGAAACTTCGAACCGAAAACAAAATTTCCCGTTCCTTGCAGAGCATTCGGCGAGTGTGGATCACACTGAGCATCCCCGCTACACACTACTGCTACAGTGCCACTGGTGTTTGATATATGATGCAGGCGTTCCTGGAAAGCAATTGAAATAACACCAACTACTGCCGCTTTCGCATCAAGCGTGACTGCCGACATCTCTGGCCCAGGTGCCGATTGCGCTGGAGGGGGTAGTACCACTTAGTGCAAGTGTGGATGAGCGCTGAGCACTAATACAAAAAATATTGTTTCTCCAGACCCATTTCTCTTTTAAATATACAGAATCACATGAATAAATACCAAAACGAAACATCGAACAAAAACAAATTCTCCCGCCCCCTCTCACAAGTGTTGATCACATCGAGCATCTCCCGTTACAGACTGCTGTTGGTTGACACACGCACGTGCTCCTGGAAAGCAATTGAAGTCATGCCGGCTGCTGTATCGGAGTTGGCCACGAGCTTGGCACGATATTCTCGAACGCCAAGGGCCAGGCGCGGTCCTAGCACAAACATCTGCACAGATCGGAATATTGCAAGAAATCTGAATTCTCAGGGAATATGTATCCTATAGAAATGATGAACCGTGGTCGTATGCAGAAGTCGGTGACAGATCGGCATACCGAAGTCTGCGCAAAAAAGAACCAAGGCCGAGGCATGAAAGACCAACAACGCTATCACGCCTAGGACGTCAGCAGACAAAGGGACCCACATTCACCGATGAGCTCACCTCGCGAAGTAAAACACGTGAGTTTTAATGAACACTGTGAAGCAGTCACCGATGATCCCTCCCGCAGAATGTTGTCGCAGTTCACGGAAGTGTTTTACGGCAATACAGGTTGCGAGAAACAGTATGAAGACCTCCCATACAGTGCCGAGTATCCAAGGTACGAAATCCAGAAGTAAAAAATCTCCCTCAAAATCACTTACGCACTGATAAGTGCCGGAGATAACAACCTCCCCTGGTATTTGTTCATGAGCCTGATCCACTGAACTCTTTGAGTCACAATTAAACATACCCACTGAAACATCTCCCGTTGTTATAGCGTTGCTCACTCGGATGAAAATGGTGGCAGAAACGAAGAATACGACGAGAGGTATCAGTACCTGTCTGGATCGCTGATACATGGCGTGTAACCGAGCGACCATGATCACTTGAATAATGTTTCAGTTAGCTGGAGATCACAGAGGTATTCGCCCGCCGCCTAGCACTACAGTTACGATGATGCCGATCCAATCCACTGCGACGTACATAATAAAACCTAACAAATCCAGTAATGTTAGTGGTCAGCCTCAGGGGGTCAAACACTCAAAACCAACTCACAGCTGTGGTAATCATTTAGATTGAACCAGCAAGATGGTTAAGGATCTCACTCACCCCTACATGGGAGTGCAGGTGATTAGACGGGAATAGCACAAACCGTTGTGGAATGCTCACTGCATTTGTCGTTGAGATCGTCGGAACAGACACTGTATACAGCCGGTCAGAGGAAGCAAACGCGATGTATGGAAGGCATACACAGCACCATGAGGCTGGTTGTGAGACATGAGCACAGCATCAATTACTTAGTCGACCAAACTCACACAACATATAAAATTCCAAGGTAGCGCACCTAGGATATGCTCATGTCAGTACGGCCTCGTCAACAAACAACGACAACACAAGCTACATACACTGAGAAACAAAACGGTTATGAGGGACCAGTGTTGCCTCTGTTGCGAATTGATTATACTTCCAAGTTGCTCTTCTAGTGCGGCACTCTGCTCACCCAGACCAGCTCAACCTATGGACCCATGTTTAGTGAGATTCTTGCCCCGGTCATGATACGACATAAACGTACCTCTCGTCCAGAAGTCAGTGCTAAAAATATCGTAAGAGTATCTCCGATTTTTCGAACTACGTTGCTCAGTGCTCACCCCAATCGTTTATCACCCCAGCGGAGGCGGCAATCACGAAACTATAGTTCAGGGTAGACCGCGACGTCAGCCGACTAGACATTCACGAACCTATAAAATAGCTGCATAGACGATACGAACTGATGAAGGACCACAAACTGAGATCATTTAAGATTGGAGTCATGGTATTCGAGGATGGATGTGAGCGAGCTTGCGAACCTGGTAGACAAGCATTCGTGCAAGATATAGCACTATCCAGCGCTTGTACGGCCCAGACGAGCCTGAAGGGATAATATTTGTTGCTGTTTTGATTTATTGAAAATGATAAAGCACTGGAAGGTGCTGTAGTACCGCGGTCCGCAGCTGCTCATAATCAAACCACGGGGATAAACATATATCCTGAATTCACGATGCGATATAGACTGTTCATGATCGTCGTAGCGGTTGGTAACCTGACAATGTGGTATATCTGAAACTGAGTATTTGAATCTCGTGCTAAGTATGTGATAGCGAGAGTGGAGGGAAACAGATGCCTTACTGTTGCTGGCAGAAGATTTTGCGCGCGTGTCCTTCGCATGAGTCACGTGCATTTGACTTGGGCCATCTCAGTGCTAGTGCCTCCGCGACCTGGCCCACAATAGAAGGTCTCACTCAATGCCATCATGTCTAGTCGCTCGCCGCCATGTTTTTCGTGCAATCCACTCGCGAAGGAATCTCAGCATTAAGCTCTCTGTCTTGCATGACGCAAAACAATCCAGGTCATTTGTTACTGGCCGGCGGCGGAACGCCGGCAGCTGCACCCGAGCATATAGCAGTAGCCCTCAAACCTCCAACGATTCTCTAGGGAAAAAGGCGTCTTCAAGTAGACACGAGGTTTCATCTCTCTTGCACAGAATCTTAGAGTTTCTACCTCGCGCACTACCGGGATCTACCACTGACGGAGGAATACAGTCCTCCCAACTCTGGAGTGAACTTTTGAGCGAGGTCGACGCAGATTTATGTTCCCCGTTAGAAGTGCATCCGAGTGCTCGCGTAATCGGTGAGTCCTCCGTCCAACTTTTTATGTTCATGTATCCGACGAAGTTACCTCTTTACAGTATGCGGAGCTGACCAGTGGGCCGGCTCTCATGAGCTCATCACAGCTCTCCTTGAAAACCCGTTTACGACTGATGACGCTTACAGCGATATCCTACGAAACCGGTGGAAAAACCAGCCTGCCTACCTTACAATTAAGTGTGTCCATGTTTTATGTTCGATGTCGATGCAGGATGCTTAATAGATGTTTTGAATAGTCATAGGTCATCAACCTCCCTCATCAACGGCACCCTTACCATCCCTGCATCCTGGCTCCAACAGTACCCCTTCCCCGTCCAACTTACCGAAATCCCATATCTTTCCTCCCATCCTTCCCTCCCAAAAATGCTCCTCAAAGGAGACGTACTAATCCTCCTCTGCAATCCACTAACAACCCCACTACCCACGCTCATCTCCAACGCCCAATACATTCTTCAAAGACCGAACACAATACTCGTCCTCACTGTTTCTAGCGCATCCGGACATGCGATAGATTACATTTCCAAGGAACTGGCAGCTGCAAATTGCACGCCCGGAAAAATTCTTGCTGTGGACCCTATTCGTGCACTGGAAGCTGTTTCTGCTCTTAAATCGGATCCTTCATCTCCTGCTGCTATTCAGAGATACCAGGACGATTTTACGGGGTCGAGGATATCGCTTCTTGGTGATGTTCTGGCGGGGATGCTTGGGTTGAAGGACTCGGGTCGCACAGCGTCGTCGTCGTCGTCGCTGTTGGCTATCCGCACCCGGAGTGCTGTGATACAAATGCAGGGCGCGTTATATGCTAGCGCTCGATCAGTATCCCAAGCACGCGTAGCGATAGACCACGTCTTTACAGGCGCAAGCGAGCTGCAATCGCAAGTCGAGGAAATCCGCGCGAGAACAGACAGGGAGGTGCTTGTAGAGTCTGGAATAGACGAAGCTCTGCTTCGCGGCTCGAAAGAGATGAAAGCATTATTGGAGTCGTTGACCTGGCTGAAGATGATATGGCGCGTTGATGAGATAGATTCTTTGGTGAGTTCCGCGCTGTATAAGCACTGGTGTAGGGAACTTGAAAATCAGGTATACACACATCGCATAAATGTATTTTTGTTGTTGTAAAACTGATAACCTACAGCTCATCCTGCAAACGGGTCGTCTTGCCTCTACCCAGGCGTCCCTAACATCATCCACCTTTTCCCAACTCGCCAAACTCGCATCTTCATCCTCATCCCCCGCTTTCCAATCCCCTATCCTTGACAACCACCTCCGTCAACTGACACACTCCCCTACATACGCACTCACCCCAGATGCCCTCACCCGCCCTATTCAAGCACGCCGTACTCAGCTGACAAAATACACCACCACGCGTTTACACCGTGATGCGCAGAACTCAGTGTTGGGCGCGTTTGGCGGTATGTTTGTCGGTACTGGTGTAGGATGGTGGCTTGCATTCGGAGAGAGCGCTTTGAGCGTTGGCGCGGGTTCTGAAGCAGGTACCGCGTTAGGTGCTGGTGCGCTCATTGCTGTTGCCAGTATAAGGTGGGCGGTGAGGAAATGGGAGCGAGCAAAGAGAAAATGGGTGGAGGATGCTGATAGGGTTGGGGAGGGGCTGAAGAGAGATCTGAAGGTGAGCATTGAGAGGTTTTTTTTGCGTGGACTGGACTTATGAGTTTGTTTGACAGGTGACTCTGGAGCGAGGGATCGAGAAAAATGTCGCAGTTGTTCCTATAGCAGCGTATGAAGGGCTGCGAGAGCTTGCCGGCAAACAGCAGGAAGAGATCGATATTGTTAGGAGCGATCTTATTTTGATGCAAGCTGACATTGAGGCGCTCGAACCTACTCGACCTTCATAGTATGCAGCATGATTGAATATACTGCATCACATTCGTCAGATGATTTGGGTCCACATAGCCTTAGATGGTACACTAAATGATGATGTACGTGGTGCCATAAAAATTCCTTTGTGTTCATGAACCGTTTGTTTGGGAGCGAGTCGGAGACCCAATGTTGAGACAAGCAGACGTTGACGCTCTTGCTCGATCTTCACATGATGTAACACAATTGCATTTGTTTTCTGAGTTAGATCTATTGAGGTGCAAATACATGCTACGCTACTAAATGATGGTATACATAATGTTATAAAAATCCCGTAGCGTTCATGAACTGGTGATAATTATCTTTGGAGGGGGGGAGGGAACGTCTTGAGAACTTTCGTGCTGCAGTTGTGGTGTGTCTACACCATCCTCTTCGCCGCTATCATCACCAATATCAAACAACTCTTCTCTTTCGTCCCAGACGTCGTTTAAGCGGGTGGCTTTAACAGGCTTTGACTTGGATGAGGCTGAGGGATGAGAGTACAAGGGCAAGAGCTGTGTTCCGGGCATCCCTTCGTTGTCTGACACATCGTCTGCATCGGAAATGTCGTCTGTCTCCAAGGGGCGGTATAGGCGTGCGATCTGGGGAATTGAGGTTTGCGTGAGGTCGCTGGACGATGTAGGAAACGGCTCACCTCTCTCCGCGAACGGTAATATTTCTCAATATAATATGCGAGATAGAGTCCGACGGTGGAACCGAGCCAATTTGCCTGTCAAGTATGGTTAATTGATTACTGGATGAAAGGCGCCAGAGCCAAGAGTACATACCACCACATCACCAGATTGAAATTCCTTGTGCTAGTTCCGCATGGTCTCGTCGTGCTCGCTCAGACAAGGAAAGGGACACGTACTGGAAGCATGGAATGCACAATCTCGCTCACGAAGCCTCCAAAGAAGAAACATATGACAGCGGTAAATATTAACCCTGAATGGCGCCAGAACCAAATTCTACGAGCTTCTCTACAATTAAACCCCAATATTCAGTAAAGTGCCAGTAAGCTAAAACGTCAAAACTCACTCCTCGACATCGAATACGAAATAAAACACACCCGTTGCGACGCACAAACAAGTAAAGTGTAAGAACTTATCGTTCAGGGGCAGGGCCCGGGAAAAGTTGGTGAACCCTAAGAAAGCAAATATCACCATTATAACGCAGGTGAATACGAGAAACCACTGATGAATTTAGTGATCATGAGTGACTTGAGCTTCGTGAGGGAAGCTTACCGGGCGCAGTCGAACGGGTAAGTTGTATTTCGGAAGTTGAACTCGGTGAGGTTTCATTATGGCTTTTGACAGTTTCTTGAGATACTTGCGCATCGGCTTTGACGGCGAGCTTGGAGAATTTGGTGCCATGGGTAGTCGGATGTGCCCTGCCATGGCGAGCGCGGGTGAGCAAGTCACGTAGCTCCATAGCCGGGAAGTTATTTCCTTATATGTATAACCGCCTAATTACTAACTTAGTAATACTTAGGGCCTGTGCCGATACAACCACAGCATCACACACCGGTAGTTTCGGAGTTTTCCCTCAGGCAAGATTTGAATTGAAATGTGATTAACAAATTAGCAATTCTCACTACGAATTTTGACACTCGCATAACAACAAATTTAGATACATGGTGAAATGACAATACGATATCGCATATTTTGACAAAGATTTTGATTCCTGTCAAAATGAGTGAAGATAGTTGAAGTTTTGTTCTACAAAAATGACTATACAAACATGAAATTTCGTAAACAAATTTTGTCCACCTGTTAAGTACAAAATTTTGACTGGGGAAAAATGTTCTGCAAAATGTTATGTAATGATGGGCATTTTCCCATTGCAGGAAAAATCAAATTTTCAGTAAGGTGAAATGTGATAGAGAAAATGTGAAGTTTTAGCAGGTGGGCACTGGTTGGGCACTCATTGGGCACTGGGGTTTCACTGAAGGATTAGATTTATAAAAATGCTATATGTACTTAGTCCATCGCATATGTAGTCTATACCTGATATGATTCACTGTCTTCCCCTCAACATATCTGAATTATCACACAAGGAACACAGCTCCACAAGTCCATGCGGGTCGCGCTGTGAGAGTTGGAACAATTGCCCAGACAATGAAAAGACATGCAACGAGTCCACCAAACAGGCATGACTTGAAGATGCAGAAGTTGACTATGTTCACAAGTGGCGATAAAGCCACCAATTTAAATAATATTTTTGAAGAACATAGTGGCAAGGACTCGTCCTTGCAGTGCAAGATCACATCAATGCAATACTTGAAGGAATGACCACCTATCGAAATGGGAATCATAAGGCTGCATAGGGTCCTGCTTCCCATGACAAGCAAGATGCACCCAGGTGTTGTTTTCCAAGGCTTGGAGTGCACCTGCGCGTGTGGCTGCATCACCGGAGATAGTACTACAGTTGGCCATTGCAGGGACAAGCTTATGAACAAGCTCAAGCTCGCTGTTGGCAGCCAAGAGCGCCTTGCCTTTCCCAGCACCTGGTTGATCTTGTCCGATTGCCACAAAGGACAGAGTGACACACTTCCTTATCATGTGTCTAGACCTGACAAGAGCCAAAAGTGTCAGTGTGTAAGAGCAGGTGTAGAGATCCTCCAAGCACGGCTCCTTGGAGTGACATCTACAGGGAGTGTTCTGGCAGAATGGAACGCAGCGGCAGCTTTGCACTGTGATGTCACCAATAATCGTGTTGCTAAATGGGCACCCAGCAGCTCGAAAAATGTTGAGTAGGCCTCCAGTGCGGATCCATGACCATGCTGTTCTGTTGCAAGGGTCCATTTATGTGGTTATAGTGTCTTCTGGGGTAGCAGGGGTTAGGGTGAAGCTGGGTTTATGAATGATTTCTGTGGGTGAAGGCGAAAGGGTGGTGGTGAAGACTTTGGGTGTAGTAGGCCTACTGGTTGAGGAGTGTGTGTGTGGCTGAGGGAACAAGCCTAGTTCTTGTTTGGAATCATCAATGCTAGTGTGCATGCTGCTGCTTGGCAGTAAAGCACCTGGCAACAGAACAGTGCCCCAGACTTTGATAGGTTTGAGGATGGCCAGACCAAGAATTTCTAAACCCCTCTTGGCGAATCTAGCCACTTTAGTGTCAGTGCCAGCATCCACTATGACATTGGTCATGATGTTGTGAGCTTGAAGATTATATAGTGGAATGATCATGTGACACCCTGAATTCGTAGTTGATGTCAAAGCAAATGATGATACAGAGGATGCAGAGGTGTAAGCTGAGAACACAGACTGACCAGAATCTGTTCTTTGAAGATCAGTGGAATCAGAAGTGGTGTCAGCTGTATCTTGAGCTGACTGGTCAAGAGCCTGGACAGTTGCATGGGATTGATCATGATGAGATTGTGGAGGTACAAGTTGAACCTGGAGATTGAGCAGGTGATTTGATTTACTGGGTAGAGGTTGTACAACAATGAATGTCTAAATGATATATTGTTGAGCCTCTCAGACTGGCTCAGAACAGTGAGATGCACCTCATTTACAAGTTTCTCCCTTTTGTCTTTTTTCTTGGACTTGGAATCACTATATGTAGTGTAGTCCAGTGGCTGAGAACTAGCATCTGGAACTGCAGTGTCAGTGTTTGGAGCTGAAGGCGACTGGTGCCCGCATGATGCGCTGTGGGAATCCTTGAGTCGGGTGATGCAATGCCAGTCTGAAGTTCGCTACAGCAAGTAACAAATCAGGAGGATCAAGTTGCACCTGGTAACAAGACAAATATGCCTCCTGTAGCCAAATGTAACTGAAATACCTGTCTGGGTGCAGTGAAGGCAAAGCGGCCAATGATTCTTGGCAAAGAGTAATGACCTCCTCAATATCTTCATTCTTCTGGCTGTGCATGAAATGAGAGCAGAGCACTGAGCTCAAACTGCAAAGAGTTCTATGGCACTCTAAATAATCTCTGAGAGCTCACAAAAGTTTGTCGAGGGCTCTTGGACAGAGTGGTTGGCTGACTGGACACTGGTCAAGAACAAACTGAAAACGCTGCACAGCATTGTTCAGGTGAGAGACCATCATGCTTGTCATGTATTCAGCAAATAGTGTGTGGCCCATATCTGTATCTCAAGCAATCCCGCAGCCTATGAGGGACTAATATTGATATTCTGTCACCAAAAAGCAATTTGTAGAATTTGTAGAAGCCAGCATTTCTCACATCAAACAGTGCGCTGTCCTGGCCCTCACAAGCATGTACAAAAGTAGTCTTGAGCATGAGGGAAGGGTGGACATCATGAACAGGTGGAAAGGATAGATCTATAAGATGTTAGTGGATGTGCATGAACGAGAAGTAAGTGACTCACCGAATGGTTCATCTCCATGATCAAGTAGCTCATCCCATGATGTTTCAAGTGTCGCTATGACCTCTCCACTGCCTAGCATTCAACCAAGTTCATAAGATGCCTTGATCTCTACTGATAACGCAGTTGAGGCATGCAATGATCTATAGACTGCGGGTCAGTTCTTGAATTGTGTCAGCAAATCTGTAGACCTTACAGAGTCACAGTATCCCCCCACGCTACAGATTCTTTGGATGATAGGACTTTGAAGGTTGATTTCCAGTGTCTTCGGGAATCAATTTCGATGGATATGTAAATGCCTGTGGGCATGCGGTATGAAGGGACTTTAAGATTTTTTGCGCTGATGACTGGGGATAGAGCGTGATGATCATGAAAGAAATAGGAAGGTGATAACTGGGGATAGAGCGTGACGATCATGAAAGAAACAGGAAGGTGATAATGAGTGACCTACTATTGACTCTGATATATTGGCTTGCAGAACTGCTACACATGATGGTGGGTCAACACATATGACGAACAACATGCAAGATCAAAAAATGAGAGGGGTTTTGAGAATCAGAATAAGTGGTAGGAGAAAATGGAGGGTAGGTGGGGTGCATATGGTGAGTGTGACACCACGTCATGAAGTGACTTCAATGCTAACTTCAGAGATTCAGCTATCATAATCAAACGCATAATCAAACCATTCATCTTACCACAATGATGGCTGAGGCACACGAAAATGTAAGTCATCAGTAGCCTGATCAGACGCAAGAACTGAAGCATTTCTGCAGCAAGTTGATATCAATCAAGATGATAATGAGGTGGAGGAGCAGGAGCAGGTTAGGGCAGAGGCACAGGCTGGGGCAGAGGAGCAGGGTAGGCTAGAGGTGCAGGCTGGGGACCTTGGGTGTGCTGAGACTTTTACAGTAATACAATCCGTGATAGTAAGTCCACTGTTGCACATCTCCATTAGCAAATTCTGAAATATCTAGGTGTTATGGGACTACGCACAGGAGATCACACAAGACACTATAGAGGTTGTGCAAGCTCATCCACAGGCACCACACCCCATTCACCCTCCCATCCAGATGTCGCACCACTGACAAATGCCTCCTTGGATTGATGGTGGAGGATAGGTGCAAGGCAGTACTTCAGCTATGGGAGGAATTGAACAAGATCGAGCGCCTGTTGGGGTTGGAGCACATTTAGGGAGGAGTGCATCATATTGGGTTGCATAGCAGATACTCTACTATACAAGATGCATCAAAGCTGGTACTAGGACTATTTCTACATGGTTTTTCTTTCGTTTGTGTAGTTGCTCCATTTCTTGAAGTAGCTCTTAAGGTGCTCGGATAGCTTCAGGTTTGAAAGGATATGTATTGATGTGAGCCACGGTTGCCATGTATGGTCAACAAGAATAGTACATACCTTGTAAAAAAATCCTTACCATCACAGTGCTTGGCCCATGTTCCAGCCACCAACACCCAGTTGGGTTGAGTGCGACCTGAGAAATGTGATGATGACTGCACAAGCAGCTGAAAGAGATTGTGCTCAGCCTTGGTATGGACCAGGAGCACAGTGAAAAGTGTGCCCTGCTGCTCAGTGAGGTGAGCATGATGTATCTTCATCTCCCTGGCAAACCCAACATTGTGAGTGATGTATCCATGCGCTTCCTGTCGATGGTTCCCATAAGTATTCATTCATTGAAGAGAGCTAATACAACCTTCAATATCAGCAGCAGACAAATCCACAGTGCACTATATTCTGGTTCCATCTCTGCATCCTTCCACTTTGCCTGGATTGAATCTGACACACTCCAGATAAGGTTTTCTGTGGCAGTAAGCGCAATGTTCATGTCGGCTTGTTGACTGAATTGTCCAAGGGTTTTGATGCAAAGCTGCAAGTCTTCAGGAGATAACACAGACACAGAGTCACAGACAAGTTTGAGGGACTGAAAAGCAATCTTCACAAGTGCTGTGTAGCCATGGTCGTCAACATACCCCAAAGGCAGTGACTTTTGATGGGGCATCTCTTGAAGTGATAGCATGCTGATGGAATCGACTGACTGAGATCTGGAGAGAGCTGCAGGTTTACAAATGCTCCCTAGCATCTCAAAATGCTGCCCCACCCCAATGACAAGAGTGTGTCCAGACACTTGTAAAATTTGGTGCTGAGTCTCCAACCCCATTTGCTGGAGCTCGACATTCACTGGGACGTAATAAAGGAGAGGGCTGCAAGAAGCACAGGCCAGCCATTCTCAACCATAGAATGCACAATGGTGAGGTGCTGAGTTGTGGGGTTGTCCTGTGGGAGTGTGGAGAGATCAAGAGTGGCAGGTGTGCAAATAACAGGTTTGCTGGCCGCCCAAGGATGTTGAACCTCGTGTGCATCTGAGTGTCAATGAAAAGACGTGTCTGTTGGAGAGAGATTTCAGAATGAGTGGATAAAGGTGGTGTTACAGCAACATCAAAAGCTCCATGTGCTGTGATAAGCATTAGTATGAACTAGTAGCTGAATGGGACCGACAAACTTGCCTTCCTGAACAGTTCATAGTAATCCATGAGTACACTTTCAATTAACTCCAAGGCAAAGGCCTTATGTAGGTATATGATGTTGGATTGAATGATTTGCTTAGGAAGGTAAGCACGATGTACGAGTTTGTGATAAATCAGCCAGTCCTCATCATCAGCTTTGAACATGTCCTCAAAAAAATTGATTGGAAGGATTATGATCCCTATTCTTTCCATTTTTCTGCTATCCTAATGAGCTCCTCTTCAGTCTTTTCCTCAATGACAGGGATTGCAAATGGTAACTGAATGATGCATTCTGTGGCATGGGTAGTCAGTAGTGAAGGAGGAGAAATTGTGCAGCATCCACTGTGGGAGGTTCATAACTGAGGAATTACTAAGGCCAGTATATGAACATACGCTTGCTTGTGCAGACGTCACATGTGTCAGGAAACTGGAGTATTTCAGCTGGATGAGCTTCAGAAGGTACTCCGTTGATTGCTGTGTACCCCATAGTATTCTGCTCAGTATGATCAACACATGATTTCCTCAGCTCAAGGAATACAGACCATTTTGCATGACTGAGCATGCCTTTCCCATTGAGTATGGGGATAACAGATGTGGATGCCGTGTTGAATAAAATGACAAGGACATCAGCACCGAATGTGCTGCAGGATGTGGGCATCTCTCAGGGTTAAAGGACATGTTGAGTCAGTTTCAAGGAATCTGTGTACAAGATCATGGGCTTACTTGTGATATGATAGGCGTGATTAAGACTGCCACCAGTACTATCACAAATGAGACATAGTCAAGGTAGTGTTGCGGATGGGTGATGGAACTCACCTGAAAAGCGGACTGGCATTGCCCATATCCTCAAATTCGCATCCTCTATTGTTGGTAATTTTTTCTGCCAGATGCTACACTTAATTGTGTTAGCACATTGCAGTTCAACAGACTGATTAGACATATGAAAGAGAAAGGAATCCCATGACAGTGCTGTGCCTGATGTGGAAACATGGATGGAATCTAGAGCAAGTCAGCAATTAATGGGATACTGTAATACAATGACACACAAAAAAGATGGCTTGTAGCAATGTTGTGCCTGAAGCCGATTAAATTCAGGTTTGTGACACTGGACTAAATAGGAGCCAGTTGAAATCAGTGTTACAGATATATTGAACTTACTATAGCACGAGAACCATTCCAACTCTGCTCTTGAGGTTGAGGCACGCTAATTGCAATTTCCATTTTATTGAGCACTGGACAGGAAGTTATCACATATCATAAGCATAAGATGAATACATGCAACATACTAGATAAATGTCATGAGCCAAAGGACATGAGGTCATCTAGGCCATCATCTAGGCCAGCTACCACATCATCCTCAGGAGCTAACCTATGCTTCTTGCCAGATGGTGTGATCTGTACCCATATGGGTGTCATGTCCTGTGAGGGACATACTGACTTGGTATATAAACAATGTCCGCTTGGCTTTTCCAGCAGATGTGTTTTTTGCCAGACAGCCACATCATTATCAGGCCAGTTAGATGACCCAAGGTGCTTGTTGTACATATTGATGATGGCCTTGTGTGAGTGCAGGACCCACATACCCATCTCCTTCTGGTAAGCTGGAGATTCCAACAGCAAGCTTTTTGCGACATCGATTATCTTCTGCTGTGCAGCCATGCACACTGGCCCAACTTCCTCCAAAATTTCCTTCAATGAGAGCTGCAATTCCACAAGTTTCTTATGTGCCTCAAGGGGGAGGACAGAGTACTGATGTGAGAAGAACTGAGCCAGTTCAAGGACAAGAATGTCAAGCTGTTTGCAATTGACAAATATATCCTGCGGAAAATCAGTACAATGAATTTGGGCATGAAGCAAATGTACCATGTGAGTTGTTTGTCAGGGACCCTCAATGATGACTAGCTTTGCTAAGTCCCAATCGATGAGGAAGCCCTGTCCTTGGAAGATCATGATATTCCCGACGCTGAGGTCTTGATGTAATATTTTTGTGTTTTCATATGCATCCTGATGGGCTGCGTGGATAATGAGTATGGAGTGATACGCAAAGTTCAAAGCTACATACCAAGCAATGCATCATGAACAGACAGGACAAGCTGATGAGAGCTCTTAAAATCAGTCAACTTCTCACCCATGAGATTGAGAACAAGGTGGTGAAGGGTGTGGGGAGTGACAGCCTTGTTGGGACAAGCCCATTCAGCGCTCGCAAATTTGACAGTCTGGGTGTTTGTCATATGCCATTCTGGACTCTCAATTCTAAATCTGCTTCTCTGGATATCTGGATCCGAGATCTGAGATCTGGATCTCAAATGATCTGATCTATCTTTATCTCCCTTCCGGAATCCAAACCCTATATCAGCGCCCAACTCCATTTAGACTGCCCCTGTCTCCAGACTCCAGTTAACCATGTTTCCCTTTTGATTATTGATCGTTACATACATTTCATTTCTGGTGTTCATTATTTGTGATCCGTCCTACTTACTAATAGACTTTGCATATGCTTCGTACATAGCCTTTATGCTTGCTGACTGATTCCTATATGATACCTACAGTATATAAACCTCCTGTAACTCTCAGAAATACTCCAGTTTGAATATCATCTTAGTTCCTGCTCATTCCTGTGTCCTCCGGACTCGAGGATAAGTCTCTTGTCATATTCTGAGTCTTAGGATTGCATCCTAGACTATATTTCCAACTCTACCTTAAGGGTAGTCCATCCTCTGTTAGTTTCTAGTCTGGACTTCATCTGGATTAGTCTTATCCGCTTGCCCAGGTAATATCCAGATGTCTGTTGGATTTATCTCACATTTCAGATCCGGATGTCCATTATCCGCCCTAGTCAAATCCTGGAAACTCCGGACGACTGTTCTAGCCCCCGGAAATTAAGGGTACATACTCGGGAAAGGGGCACAGCATATGAGCTGAGGCCAAGCCCTTGTGATCCAACCCCCTTGAGCACACAACCTTAACAGTGTTTTGCTAAGAGATGGGGTGAATCACATCATGAAATGCAATGCATTCTGCGATATTGCGAATGTTGTGGGACTTCAATAATTTGTAGGTCTTGCCTTCTGGTAGGACATCCTTCATCGTCATGTGCCAAGAGTCCTTGAACATCACGACCCTGTTATTGGCTATGTCAAGCACAGTGCATGTGCAAGTCCAGTGGCCAACGGGTGGAAACCCTTTTGCAGTAGGTTGGGGGATGATCAACATCAGGCAGTCAGAGTCCTCAACATCAGGATCCTGAGGGACTGCAACTTTGAACATGCATGTGGTTGTAGCAAGGCTTAATGCCGTCCTTGCAAGGGCAGCATCTTCAGCACTAGTGGGCGTTACAGAAGTATCAACACCATGTAGCACAGGCGATGCTTGTCCTAAATGATAGAAGAAATTGGCCAAGTGTGACTCCTGGTTGTAATTGAAGGCATCTGTGATGATAGCTCCCTCCCTATCCCATCTGATGATGCGAGCACAATTATGGATGATGAGGATGGAGAAGGCATGGGTACAATATTGAGCAGAGAGCTGAGCAGAAGCATAGCTTGTTATTTGACCTAATGTATCAAAACCTTTGTCGGTCTGAGATACAAAAGATTTATCAACTTTGGGATATTTGATGAATGCGTCATTAGCATCCTTCCATTTGAATTTGATGGTGACTTCGAATTTGGAAATATTGCAGCCATGAGATGTTGCATCAGTGTAAACACATACATCTGGCTTGATGTTAAATGTGAATGCCAAGCAGTTCATCAAGTCTGCATTACCAGACAAGTTCATGAATGATAATTGGGGGGAGAATGGTCACATGGCTTGAATCTGGAGGACTGTTAACGATCTCAAAAGATATGTGCACGCATCACTCATGAATGGTATATAAGTTCCTTCCTCTTTTCTAATGGAGAGCAAGTCGAATACGCCAGCATTGGAGGCCGAAGCGAAGTCTGAGGAGTCATGATCTTTTGGGTTCAGTAGGAACTCATCAAGGAAGTTCTCCACTGCCATCAGGCCAATGATACAGTCTTTCATCTCCCTACCCATGGCATTTAGAGTATCAATTTGGCATCACGCAAGAGTCATAAAGGGTAATAAAGTAGAGCTATCCTGTTTGATTGGAGTGTCAAGGCTGGACAGCTGGGGGTCATGCACAGCAGCTGGCTCTGCAACAGGAATGATGTCATCAGCAAACCCAGTGCCCAGGGTAGTGGGATCTAGATGTGAATCTAGTACACTAACCTGCACTGGTATTGCAACATCAACAACAGAGGCATCAGCTATGATAGAGTCCTGAACCATGATATGATATACAAATTTAATGATATGTAGGTATGGGTATGGAATGGCAAACAAACAAACAACTGGACCATGTATGTACAGTGGGGTATGGGTTATACAGTGGCTCAAAAAACTGTCCGCATGTTTTGACATTTTTCACTATCTATGATATTGTGTGAGAACAAACAGATGCCTGAGAACATGCTTATACCACATTGTAGTATGGCTTCAGGGCTTTCATTTGAGCCCTACACCGTGGGAATCGGTGGAGATATGGTGGCGATACAAGGCTTACAAAATCATGACTCATGCAGACAGTTTTTTGAGCACATATTAAAACTATATAAATCATCATTTATGACACCATAACAATCATGCCACCATTAAATAAATTATAAAGTGGTGTCATTGTGTCATTTTAAAACCATATCTAACTATACAAACCAAAAATTTCCATATGTCATGGTTATATTCACCATGAAAGCCACCCCCCCTGCTCAAAGGGATAATATCCTCTCTCTTTCCTATTCTGGCCTCTCTGCTTGTCAAATTTCCTCTAGAACTGGAGTATCCAAGTCCACTGTTGCCAAGTTCATCAAAGAAAGTCACACAGACAAGGAAAACTTCTGTGAAGGGCATCCATCCAAGCTCACCTCTACTGATAGGAGGGCTATTATTCAACATATCACTACAGGAAAGGCTGATAATGCTGTCCAGGTCACCTATTACATCAATTCCACCATCACATTCCCTGTCTCTTCACACACTGTGAGAAACATTCTCAAGACAGCTCATCTCAGGTCAGTAACAAGGAAGAAAAGGCTCTCCTCTCTATCACACATATGCAGAGAGGACTAGCACCCTTCTTTTTTCACATATATACCTTGCCATCTGACCCAATCCTATTTATTGTGGTCTTATATGATCATATAACATGCTTCCAGTCCATGTAATCCAATTCTGATGGGCTAAGGCAAAGGTTAGTCATCTCTGCATATGTGTGATAGAGAGGAGAGCCTTTTCTTCCTTGTTACTGACCTGAGATGAGCTGTCTTGAGAATGTTTCTCACAGTGTGTGAAGAGACAGGGAATGTGATGGTGGAATTGATGTAATAGGTGACCTGGACAGCATTATCAGCCTTTCCTGTAGTGATATGTTGAATAATAGCCCTCCTATCAGTAGAGGTGAGCTTGGATGGATGCCCTTCACAGAAGTTTTCCTTGTCTGTGTGACTTTCTTTGATGAACTTGGCAACAGTGGACTTGGATACTCCAGTTCTAGAGGAAATTTGACAAGCAGAGAGGCCAGAATAGGAAAGAGAGAGGATATTATCCCTTTGAGCAGGGGGGGTGGCTTTCATGGTGAATATAACCATGACATATGGAAATTTTTGGTTTGTATAGTTAGATATGGTTTTAAAATGACACAATGACACCACTTTATAATTTATTTAATGGTGGCATGATTGTTATGGTGTCATAAATGATGATTTATATAGTTTTAATATGTGCTCAAAAAACTGTCTGCATGAGTCATGATTTTGTAAGCCTTGTATCGCCACCATATCTCCACCGATTCCCACGGTGTAGGGCTCAAATGAAAGCCCTGAAGCCATACTACAATGTGGTATAAGCATGTTCTCAGGCATCTGTTTGTTCTCACACAATATCATAGATAGTGAAAAATGTCAAAACATGCGGACAGTTTTTTGAGCCACTGTAGATACAGGGTATATGTGCATGGAGAGAAACAGAAAAGATAATGCATGATGAGGCTTATATAGGGAATGAAACTCAGTCCCAGATGTTGCCATACTGGGCTCAGAAGTTTCATTCCAGATGTTCCCGTTGACCCTGTACTGTGGCTCAGATGTTGGATCAAAAAGTTGCTTATGACTGAGCATGCCTTTCCTGTTGAGTATGGGGATAACAGACATGGATGCCATGTTGAATAAAACAACAAGGACATCAGCATGGGTTGAAGGACATGTCAAGTCAGTTTCAAGGAATCTGTGTATGAGATCATGGGCTTACTTTACATTGCTTTATCCAAAGCTCCTACAATTGAGCATCAAGTTACATTATAGAGTAGGGTTATTCCAAAGGGCATTGTTCTGTTCACTATGGAATGTTTGTGAATGATGCAACTCAATCCTATTTGTTGTGAGACAGACCATTATTATAAGATGTCAAAGATGGGATGACACACCTGGCACAAAGACACCACAACAATATGCTGCACAGAGAAGTTCCACTGCACAAAATGAGATACAACCCACTCAGGCATGACAATTTCAAGATGGTCAGAGAGCACTGATGAATATAAACAAGCTGGGAAGTGAGGATAGTGGCAGAAAGGATCTGGGTAAGAGTGCAGGGGAAGGTGACATTGCACGGCAAAGGCTACTCCTTGCTGGGTCTCAAAAATAAACTTGATAATACCTGGTGCTGGTTGCATGCTCTTGACACCACCAGGATAATAAAGGATTAGGCTGTTGCCTACATGGGTAGAGTCATGAGTGTAGGTTGATCCATTGTGGAGTATGTGAGCATGTAAGACTGCCCACTGAACTTTAATGAGCTGAATGAGCTCTTCTGGAATCATGCCTTTTGGTCTGAGTGATGTCGGGCGACATTCAGATGGATTGCTAGGAGTCGCATTGATTGGGGGAGACACGAATCTGTCAAATAGCAACTTCACCTCCCTAAACATGGGAGGACAAGAAGGTCAGTTCAGCCAGCATTTGAGCTTTGCAGCTTTGATGTATGAGTGGAGGAGAGTTGACTCTTGCTGACCTGCATGGAGGCAGTGTAAGAATTCTATCATTGACAGGGAGGTTGGAATGGTACCAAAAATGTGATTGCTGGGCAAGCGCTGCAGCTGGCTGATCAGGTGCTCATATGGGAAACACCACCATGACCACATGGGACTGAAGAGCTGTAGGTAGTCCCAGACATGCAATGCCATGTGGCCATTGGTGCGATGGGATGCATGAGGAAGCAATACCTGCAAGTCCCTCATCCAAGCAATAATGTATCCACAGTATGCTTCTGCTCAAGCTGTTGTCATGGATTGTAGACATACAATGTGGACAGCAGAAACGAGGGCCATTGTATGATCAAGGATAGCACAACAACTGGCTGCAATTTCAGGGTTGTGGTGTGTGGATCCCTCACCCCACAAACTAACCAGCATGATGGGTAAGTATACCATAGTTAACGTGTGCCATTCATCAGCCTTCATGGTCCCAGCTTTTGTTTCTCCAAAGTTATAGGGGACTGATCTCAACAAGGACGGCTTATCAGTGTCCCGAATGACATCAGCAATATGTCGCATGACTTCTGGGGTGGTGATGCACAATTTTGACAGCCTAGGAATGAAAGGCTGTGTTCGACACTACAAAGCGCAACTTGAGAGGGTAAAAGAACACCGATAAAAAAAAATATCTACCCAGCCAATAAGTGACTTGACCCAGTGTGCTTTGTACACCTTTTTGCCAGGGTGTGCAACGTCTGGCCTGATGCCCAAGCCTTCTGACATGAACTGAAGATATACGACCTTCTTCGACATCAGTTTCCTCTCTAGCTCAGAAATGTGGCGCTCAATGAGCTTGGTGTCATTTCCTTCAAGGTCAGGAACTGCTTCTGTAAGGAGGCTCTGAATTGACTTGACAGCCCTAACATCTTTCTCAGTAAATGTTTCACATTTGTTGAGATCAATGTCGAAGGACAGATCATCAAAAGCAGAGATGGTGTCAGACTTGCGATGTGCGGAATCAGCTGTAAGACCTAAGAATTCATGAAAATGAGTGTGTGCAAGGCCTTCCAGTAGACAATGCATGGTGTCAATGACAATTTGATGAGAGGGATCCCAGTAAGGTAACCTCCAGAGTGTAGACCACCACACCCCATGTGATACAAATAACTTGTTACACTCAGCCAAAGTTCTGGCATTCTTCCAGAGCTTGGCATACTGGCACACTTCGCTCTTGTCTTGAAGTCCCCAATCCTTGGATTCAATATCTGTTCTACTGGAAGTCAACTTGTGCCAGCAATGGCAGGCAGTGCAATAAAAATGGCTTGTTGGACCTGCTAGCTGGGTGGCCTTTCTTGCCACAGGAGGTTGCACACCAGGCATGCTATGGCACTACATGTGATTTGACCATGAGCATGGAGAGCTGTGTGGCAATAACATATCCCACACTCCCAACTTTCCACCATGTCGTCAACTATGGGGTCGAGGAAGTGATTCAGCTCATCTCCAGAAGGTTCTGAAGGCCCAGGAATGATGCCAGCCAAGTACATGTTCTCAGGTTTGTATCGGATATTGAGGGGGATGTTCAAACATGCACATGAGATGATGCCGGTGGACATTGATGCATTTCACTGAAGATTGCCCTCAATGTTGAAAAAATCAACATTGAGTGTGAAGGTGTATCAGCCTTCATCACCTCTGTCAATAAATAGAGACTGCCCATTGGGGCCCTTGAAAGTACGAAAGAAGTTCACATCCCAAACATCTTTGATAATATGTGGTGGCAGGCTCCCAACCAACACTAGTAAATAATTGTAGGGTCTATCCATCAACACTTCCAGGTCAGGACAAGACAACAGTCCAGCAAGGTAGTCATGGAAGTGGTGATAAATGAAAGTCTTTATGGGCACTGATTGCCCATCAGCAGAACGCTGCAGTAACAGTTCATTGCAAGGACCATTCTCTGGTATCGGTTTGTTGGAGCAATTTGTGGGATATTGCGCATGACTTGAGTTGAGATCAGCCTTCAGTTTATATGTACAATTACATGTTGGACAGACCATGTAAGTAGTGGTCTGGCCATCAAGTTTGAAGTGTGAAAGTGCAGCCTCCATAGACTGCGGGATTTGACTGAGTGTGTTTTGATGATGAGACAAAGAATGAGGGCTCTGCGACTCCATTGCAAGGCTCAAAATTAGGGAAATAACACCCAAGAGGAACTCCCCATGTCTACGACCAATGCTGAAAATGACAACAGAGACTGCCCCCAGAAAGAGAGATACCTGGGCAACCTCATCACAGAAGTCGATTGGAAAATCATAGTGATGTACTTGATGCATCTTTAGTCTGGAAGAGCACAAGGAAAAAATGAACTGAACTCACAGGAGTCAAACTCAATCGGCTCAAATGACATTGGAAGCTCATCTTCTATGTTGAGAAGGAGTGTATGCATTTCATTGCATGATGCCTCTAGCTGACTTCTGCGAGAAATGATAGAGGATACCTTCTGCTTGACTTTTTTGAGGGCTGTCGTTATCATAACCAATTCATCTTGGATAGAGTGCATTACCTCACAAGAAGTTGCAGAGGCAATCCAAGTGCGAGTCCTGTCCATCTGCAACTCCATAATATTCAAGGCTACTTGGGCCTTTGACTGTCACTGCATTTCAGCAGCCTGCAGAACATGGGCGATGTGTCTGGGAAACTAAATTAGCGAACACAAGGTAAAGCGAGGTATGATGCTCACTGCATATCATCTGGAGTGAGTCCAGCCACCACATCAGCCAAAGCATTACTGGCCTTTGCCCTATCTTGTTGAACTTCTGAACACGAAACCCATAATTTGCTATGGGTGTCTGGATCAGCGTCATTGTCAGATAATGTAATGGCAAATAATTCAGTGGCAATATCATCGATTGCCATTGGTGTATCAGATACATATTGGGGGGCATGAAGTGAACTGGGAGGCTGGAGCTGGCAAGTGAGACAAAGCACAGAGGCTTCATGTTTGGAGGAAGAAGTGATGTTGGTGGCTTGCAACATATGCACATTTTTCAAAGTGATAGGGATTTCTTTGCTGCCAGGATTCCTAGCCATGCCATCCTCTCCAACATCACAGCATCATGCACATTTGCAAAGAAACATTCAGCTGAGCATCTAAATAGTAGTTTTAAGATAATGATGGAACACTGGTTGTTGCTGAGCTGACCTTCAGATATGATAGTGGAATGGAGTGCGAGGGTGATGACCAACAGCTTAAATACTTGAAAAGGTAAGCTCCATGGAAGTAAAATGTCACAAGCATGTACTCATCATGATCAATGAGATTGGCATTATTTGAATATAAGGTCATGATGAAGTATAATGTCCTTCAATGAAATGACACATGACAAGGTTGTTAAGGAGAGGAGACGTCCATTTCAGGTGATGCTGTACAGCACCCACCTGCATAGGACGTAAAATCAAGGCTGAGACTAACTGTGATCAGCAATGAGAGAATTACCTACAGGACAAAGAGTGCTCTAGAATAGCACTCTAGAATAGTATATAGGAGAGCCAGACCTGAATAACAGGTGTAAATTACAGTATTGGTCAATGGAAGGACTTGCTTACATGCAGACAAAGTGGGAATTTTCATTTCAATAAGTAGAACCTTGTTTAAGATGGGGCTAGGTACAAGTCTTGCTTGGTGTGCACTGACGTGCGCCAACTTTACACTAAGCTTGATTGGAGAGTGGGCATTTTCGGAGCTATGAAAAAGGGCATGGTGTACTCTTAGAAGGGGGCTAGATTACAGAGTAAGGGTACAAAAAATGCAATGTCCACTTCATGTGATGTGATTCAGTACCCGCTAGTATGGTTCACAACACAGGGAAGTGCTGCAGTTCCACAGACAGCTCAACATCACTGGCAGCAAATCTGCACATAATATCAACAAGCTCCTCAGCAGTGTTGGTCGAATAGCCTCACAAAGTAACATGCTGAACTTGAGAAAAGGCTTCAATCCATGAAGCAGATAATGCCTGTAGCCACAATCAGTATTTGAAATATGATGGGAACAAGCACAATATATACCAATGTATCTCCTGCTGAAGTGGAGCTTGATAATGAAGGATCCCAATATTCAATCATCAAGTGTTTGATGTGGACTGCAGAATGGGTAATTGGGCAATGTATCATTGCCGAACGAGAATGATTCTGTGGAGGGAGAGAAAGGAGGAGATATCCAATTTTGTCACAGTAGCTGATGCATTGTGAAATGGCAGTAATATAATCAGGAGACGCGTCATGAGCTTGCAATGAGATACCAAGGCAGGTGAGGGTGGGTTTTTGATGGTGATTCCAAAGGATTGGGAGAACATGAGACAATGGTCCATCCAGCACAGACATAGAAATTGTCAAATGAGGGGCGACTTGATTGGTTCTCAACAGACACCCAGGTCACAGCATGATGCTGAGGTTACTAACAGCAGGGTGGCGGCACAGAAAACGAATGAGCATGGACAGCACACAATCAGCATTGACCCAGAGTTCAACAAGTGTCAGGATGGCTAAAGATTGCAAGAGTTTATCCCATTGTGTAGGATTGAGCTTGGTGGAACTCATTTGAAGCCTTTCCAAACAGGAAAAGTGGATGGTCTGAATTGTGAATGGAAGGAGCTGGGGTGAGAATAAAACTTGTGATGACGCCTCAAATGCTTTCAGGTGGTTTGCACCTACACGCCCTTGAATCCGGGCGAGTCCAGTGACAGACAAGGGGCCAGTGCGATCACTGAGACCTACACAAGTCAGTTCCTCACATCCGGAGGCATGGATGTTCTTGAGGAATGCAACAATCTGAGGGAGAACTGGGGAGTTGAGAATGTTGAAATTCCAAAACAGCGTGAGGTATTGTATCGACTTGCTGGGGACAGACTGGAGGAAGTAAGAAAATGCAGAGAGTTGCAGGGGTTGCAAGTCAGAATTCAACCAACACAGCATCATCCGTGGTGGGCGAAAGGTATCCATCCATCTCCAAGTAGTCAAAATGTCAAAATTTGGGGAGTCTACACAGATGTGAAACAAATCCTGGGGGGAAGTTGGGAAGTTCCTGTTGATGAAGAACAGGGGACCAGCTATTTCTCTCAATAGAGAACAAACTTGTGTAATGGAGTGCAGATCTTGCATTCCTAGAAATGTAATGATAACAATAAGGATTTCCACTGGCAGTGTCCAGATGAAAGTCATGGTAGTACACAGCTCATAATGTTTGATATGTTTGATTGAAAAGGGAGTAACTGGAGCATCCACTCTACACTTCAAAAAAATATCAGACTATAGTTAAGTTTAGTAGAGACAAATATATATTGTTAGGTCTTTCCATACCACTTCCCTGTAGAGATGCTTAGCAGTTGGGCTGGCGAAGTCAGTGGTGTGACAATGAAGCTTTCTGGGCTAGAATATCATTAACACAGAAGCATATATTTGAAATTAAACCGCACCATAATGACTACTCAGCATATATCACCTGTGGAATAAGATTCCAGGATGCATTGCTTCTGAGGAGATATTGACTCATCAAGTTCTACTTTACGCTTGAATGGGATGAGCTTCTGCATCTACATTAGTCAAATAGCGTGACATGTGAGGTTATGCAAGTACCATCATGGGTTCTTGACTTCCAGAGAGGATCAGAGATAGCGTTGGTGCCAGGGTAGTGCCTACTTGAATGAGGACTGTAGTGTTGCTGTCCTCTGGAACAGAGGTATGGTCAGAGGAGTTGATCATTGGCATGGAGTCCAGAGACTGCAACTGGGAAATAACATGAGCTACAGGAATGGAGGGAAATCGAGATCTGCAGCACACATCATAGTTTCAATCTAAGATGAGACTTATTGAGTGTCCCATCGCAAATTTGAAAGAAGGCTTCAAGATGACTTTGATTTTGACGAATTGCATTTGCTTGCTTTAAGGCTCTCATGGTCTTGCTATGCAGAGGGGGGAGCTATTGTGTGTTCAATCTGGGAAGGTATATGATCTGGGAAGATGAACTAATTGTGTTTTTAAATCGATTTAATCACATGTGCAGACAAGTGATAGCGTACCTTTCCTTGGAGTCAGGGTTGATATGCCAACAAAGCATTCCTTGTCAGTGATCACAACTAAAGCAGGCAATTGTAGACTGAACAACATCCTAGTAAATTAACTTTTGTTCGAGATCTCAGGTGATATGAACCACACATGATCTGCATTGGTAGTCAGTGATCATTGCCTGGTGGCACTTCATGCACGAAAATGAACAAGGAA